>NC_134515.1:26571226-27196226 GCF_027942865.1 Odontesthes bonariensis
CAAACAAATTGGACTGGAGCTCATCAGGCTGCATTGTTGCCTCGTCCATCGCTCTCACGAGTTGAAATTTATGACCCCCCCCCCCCTCCTTTCGAATAGGTCGCTCATCACCTGTCGACTCATGAGTGTTGCTGTGGCTGCTAGATGCCGACATGTAACTTGTTATGTCATGCCAACAGCCGGTTTAATCGGGAATTTAAACGAGATTTACCTCAGGGCTCCAGGACCAGACCTTGCAGCTGGCTGCCAGAGCCCGAGTCAGTGAAGCCTTCTTAGACAATCGCACCTGAAAGATTTCATTCGTTTTTCAGCCCTGTGTGGATGACCTGTCTATGTCAAAGTTATCAAAGCCTTCTTTTTGCTTGCTTGAGTTTGGAGGGGGAAAAAACTAAACAAAGCAAACAAACCAAAAAAAACAAACCAACATGTCTTATGAGAACAATTAGATGAAACTATGTTAGCTTTTAACTCTGTGCAGATATGAAATTAATCAGCACTTAATTATCATTTACTTCGACTTCCTTGTGTGTGTGTGTGTGTGTGTGTGTGTGTGTGTGTGTGTGTGTGTGTGTGTGTTTTTCTTTCTTTTGATGGTTAAAAAAAAATCTCTGACTTGCAAGATCAGAGACTTTTCTTCCTTTGAAGTTGCACCAGTCTCAATGCAAGAAGTATTGCCGTTTTTTGGTGTCTAAAAAGGATGGTATATTCAGCAGATATTTGTGAGGGGCCCCGTCCTCTGGAGGGAGCAAGAGCTGCTTGCTGGCTCTCCATAAACTGGCACTCATCTCCTGTGAAGCTGAAGACGAGGCTGAAGTACAGGGAGGGTGATCGATTTGCACTTTGAATCAAGGCCTGTGTTGCAGTTGTCTTTGTCGAACTGGGGTTCCATACAATTAAAAACCGATTTTGTTAGTAGCCTGATCAATAATTCATTCATTCTCTGCTTATTGGGACCCTAAATCTGTGGATGGCACAGTGAAGTATGTCAGTGTAGCAGTGTTGTGCTGGGCAGACTGAAAGATACACGCATCACAAAGTAGGCTGGATGGTGAATAATCCCGTTTTTGTTTCCTGACTGTCCTTTTGAAGGAGTACGTGATTGTTAACAGTAGACTAAAATCATACAAACCTAGTGTGTAGCAATACAAACAGATCCCAGGAGCAACTCTAGGTATTCGGTGTCAAAAAGCTCTGTTGGTAGTGGACAGAATCATCTCACTGTGGTGTCAATGTCACATCTGCTGCCAGGGTGCCAACAGCCATGATGATGCTGTACCAAGGAGTCTGAAGGAAACCCAGCTGGCTCCAGTCCAGGGTGGTGAGTGTTTTTAAAAATTGGCTTTGTCAGGGCCATTGTGGGGGGTAATTAAACAATATAGCGTACAGTATCACAAGCATACATATAATGCCAACAGGGCCAGATAAGTCAAAGTATTTCTTCAACACAGGCCCGTGAAATCCTGCTAACTACTGAGCCACAACTGAACAAAAACTCACGCAGAATCCCTTAAGTTATGATCAGGACACCTGCCATGCAAACTGTCTACATGGATATCGTCAGAAAGGGTTGCATTTCAGTCTCTGAAAGATGTATTGTGGGTTCCAATAACTGGCGTGAGATACATGTACATCAATGGCATACTCAGTATTTCTGATGAAATATAATTTATTTGTTGACAGCTGGATCTAAAAATAACTTATAACTACAGCTGCCAGTTAAATGCTGTGGAGTTAAGCTGTGATTATGCTTGCTGCACTGGTCGCTGCAAGAGCAAACTGCGACATCGACACAGAGCCTTAACCACTTATATTGGCCCGTCAGGCTCGCTGAACTCACTGCAGTCTTTTACCAAACAGTAGGCACTGCTGCTGAGAAAATGGCACCGCGTCACCAAATGAGTAGCGAGAGAAGAAGTCGCACGGGAAGAACTTTATGCATACGCAATAGTAACTACACACTTTCAACTACTCAGATTCAGTTTTTAGCATTTTCTTTCGGTGTTTTCGTAACATTTGCAATAGTTGTACTTTTTTTGGTTTTGATGGGTCGTTCAGTTGCCAGTAGAAACTGACCTGCTCTCACACTCTTTCCTGCAGCTCCTTCTGTTGTTAAAATGGGCGTAAATTTGCGTAATGTGCAAGGTTCATATTTTCTTTAACATGTGAAAGATCTGTATAAAAAGTGACTTTCCATTAATCAACTTTGACCACTTGAAAGCAGCTAAAAATTAGGTTGACTCATTCTTATCAAAGAGGTACTCTTGGCAAACTTGTTTGCAAAACAGTTCCTTATACACCCAGCTGATACAGAGTACAATTATTGTTCCATTAGAGTTGTGTTTGTGTCCTTTAAGTCCAGTATTCAGTTTCTTATATCTTTGTTTTTTGGTCTCTAACAGAATGCGCATACTTGGCCATTGCCTGAGGACTTAACCTCTTGGCGTTATGGCCAGTGTTTTGGGGTTTCTAGTTTAGCCAGCATATATCTGGTTAATGGACATCAGGCCAAGAGTTTCGAGCTCTCATCATTGTTTGAATGCAGATGGATTTGAGAGTAAATGTAAAGCTACATTGTTATCAAATGATAGTTTTGAGGTTGTGTTTTTTTGCCTGCTCAGATGGGATTGCTTAATATTATTCTAGCCACAATTAGAAAAGAAAATGCATCCAAAAAAAACAAAATATGGATTTTTTTCCCCACATATTCATATTCTTATACGCATCATGTCCTTGACCTATGCCCTAATGTTTTATTTCTTTATCAAGTAGTTGCTAACTGTATTTGTATGCATTAGGAGGCATTCAAGTCCAGGTTTTAGAGAGCTTTTCTTTCACAATTATCAGAGTAGGTAAAGTGAACAGTAAAATTTAGATACAGACAGCTTTAACATTGAGCTTTGCTGAAAACCTCTCAGCTAAAGAGCTTAAACTGTAAAGTCAGTTGATCATTTGATTTCAAATCAACCATGTTGGATTGCATTTGAAGAAAAATATCTGAATACTACCACCAGTGTAACAACAAATAATAGACTAGATAGTTTTCATCTTCTGCCGAAGTGATGGCAACAGAGAAAGCACAAATGGTAAAATCTTGTGTGTCTGACATATTGTGTTAGAGCTTTGGCATTAAAAGTCTGCTTGAAGTGTGAAAAGCCGTGGTGGGGCGAGGTAGCTTTATCATGAGAAGCGAAAGAGCAGAATTTGCCTAATTGAAATTTATTATGAACAAGGACAGCAATAAATCCCTTTTCTTCTTTTCTCTAAGTTTTATTAACTTACTGACTTTCCTGAGCCATCCTCTGTACAACATCTGCCATTTTCAGGGGTCTAAGGTCAGATAACAAAGTCATGGTAATACCATACAGCAGCTTCCCTTGCCATTCATGTCACTTGTCACGCCATCCTTTATTGAATGCTGTGGCGATATAATAAGATCAATATGGATTACTACATTTCTTTAACATTTTTTTGTAAATCTCAATCTACTCTCTCAGTGTTACATATCCACGCATTGATTAGCATTTTGAAAATAACAAAAGACAATGGGGCTTGCACAAAAAACACAAACAGTTTAGTTTTAAGTGGCCCATTGAAAGGATTTCAGACAATACAATCACCACTTTTTTATGCTTTGAAATTTTAATGGAATGCATGAGTAATCCTGAACTGTAGAGCAGAAATACATTCAGCTGACATGGAATTTTAATGCTTTAATTAATCTTTAATTAAAACTATGCCCCCCTCAGATGGCAATCAAGTTTTAATATTGTTATTATGTCAAAAATATATATTTTTTTAATATGTTTGGAAGACATGAGCAAAAGAGGCAGTGAGCATGGCTTGGTATTTCCCCCATGGAACTCTTAAAAGTACCAATGAAAGTCTCAGAACCACAATTCAGATTCTGGTTGCAACCCACGAAAAGAAACCCAATTTGCTCGATGGAACTTATCCTCGATAACGATCTTCATTCATAATGAGCAGCACATTGGGCCTCATGCAAGAACAATTTCGTATCTTTATTCTAAATTTCTCTTACTTTTTTCGTACGAAGGTCTCGTACGAACACGCCACGTCAGATTCAACAAACGCTCTTAAAAGTGTGTAAACGACCTGCGTAAATGATGAATGCCACCCGTGCGTATTTAAGTGCACGTGCACGAGGATAGTAGATTTGCATACTCCACGCCCAAAATTATACCATATAAGGCTACGCTTCCTCTCTCCTGTATCAGGACTTGTTGAGTGTTGAGTCATGAGAATGGTGAAAGAGCGAAAAGAACAACTTTAGGGGCTCTTAGACTGAAGTTCTGCTTTCAGAGATCCAAAAAGGAAAATCTGTCATTTTTAGTATGTCAGCAGTGGAATTACGGGACCTGCTAAAGCGAAGAAATAGGAAGCAATTACGAGTGCTGTTAATTCCGTGCCACATGTAGTTTGTAATGTCACCGAAATAAAGAAGAAATGGTTTGATATGAAAATGGCTTAAAAAAAAAAAAAAAACGTCTCGCCATGGCCAGGAGCTGACTGCAACTAAAGCCGTGCAACCAGTTGTTGCCTCATCATGATGGCTCTTTGATGGGGTTGTTCATGAGGGGGGTCTTCTGCCACCATACCTTCTGGTCTGCCTGGGCTGGTTCAGGTAGTAGGAGACCCTCGTTCATGGCAATATTGTGCAAATCTGGCATGCCTTCTCTGGGCTATAGTGCAGTGTTTGCCCCCCGCTGTATCGAGACACACCCACCTGGCCTTCACCTCAGTGCGCTGCACAACGGCACGGGTGCTTTGATGCATATATGTGTGCAGTCTATTGCTCCGATTATGTTTTGGCAGTCCAGCCAAGGCATGAAAGTCCCTCTTAATTTGTACTTGTTGGACAGTGGTGTATGGGAATTTGATGTACCATGGGTGATAAACTGATGCGAGCTTTGATGACCAAGGGGAGCGCATGACTCACAGAGGACTGGGACACACCCGATCTGTCTCAAATCTCGCTCTGAAAGGTTCCGGTGGCCAAAAATCCAAGGGTGGTGAGGACCTGGATGTGTGGTGGAATTGGGTTTGATCGGTGTGTTTTTCTCTGGAGTTGTCTCTAGCAAGCTGCATATTTGCAGCAGCACAGTTCTTGGCAATCTAAATCGCGATGTCAGCCATCCGTCTTTCTCCGCAGGATATCTACACGGTCTCTTCCAAGAGCCTGACGCGCTAAGGCATCCAAAAGTAGCAAGCCAGCCGCTGGTTACGCTTCCCATTGACCTTGTTATATACACAGTCAAATTAACCTTCAATTAGTGCATTATTTAAGTCAAACAGAATAATGTCAGCATCATTATGGGGTATAATGTATATATTTATTTATGTTTGCTTCAAAGTAATTAAATATACAATCCATTAGTCAAGCAAACTTGATTGGAATAACAGCGGATTATTTTACAAAACTCCTACGACAGGCCTGGACAGGGCTGGACAGGGCTGGACTGGGACCAAAAAATGGCCCGGGCATTTTTTGGCCATGGCGGCCCACCATGAATATTTATACGATCACACAAGTAATCTCATCACTTTCTGTGAAAAATGCAATTAAATCCTAACACAAATGCATTCATTTAAATAAATCTCCTCACCTTACAAAAGCAGTTTTTTCATTAAATCGCTCTTCTCTGCCAATCACTGTGTCAGTATCAAGGGACACAAGCATCTTTCACAGTGGCCATCAACATAAAGACTTCCAGTTTGCTGGCAGAAAGGCAACTCCTCAGTCTGTGTTTGATGTAGCGGCGGGTTGAAAATGACCGAAAATGACCGAGGCAGGAATATTAATTTCGTATTTCTCTGGTTACCTACCAATCCATTTCAGCAAAGCAATGTTTCACTAATATTACATGGGCAACTGTAACCTGTAACACCTGCAAAAAATATAGTTATCACAAGCTAAAATGACACACTTGATATCTATGACTGATGTCATTGGGTATTTGCAATATGTGCACACCAGTCAACTTTACATAAGCCTACAAAATGGAATGGCACTAGATACGTTATAGCCTTTCCTACATTAAAGCTGCAGTAGGCAGGTTTTCAAAATTACGAGTCTAAAGTCGGAAAATTCGAACTGATACAACTTTCAGGTCCCTCCCCCAACCTCTAACAAGCTCCGAATCGCCCCCCAAACCCCTCCCCCTCTGTGGATGAGGTTGTGCACGTGAGTTCACACCAGTGTGAGCGCACACAGGCTGCGGGCAGACTCACGCTCAGCAGCGTGTGCACAAGCTGTGATTGATAGGTAGGATTCCTCCACCCTAACTTGATTGGTTAAAAACAGCCGGGAGCGCTCGGTTTTTGCAAGCATGATTACAGGCTTCAGAGGGAGCTACAGATTTCGTTATTTTTCCTAAACAGCCTATTTGATATTCTACTTCCAGAATCCCATGACAGTTCAAGCTAATATGACTAAAAAAAAGTTGCCGACCGCAGCTTTAATGATGGTTTAAGTACTGTAATGCTAATGACAGGCGCATGCCACTTTTACACCTTCAAATAAAGTAAATCTACTCATAGCATTAGTTGAAAATAAAGACTGAATGATCTCTGTGACAGAAACGTGCAGACACACACACACACACACACACACACACAAACACACAACAGTCGGTGACCACCTCCTAACCAACAAGGTTGTGCAAAAAAACAGGCTAGGCTTTTTATTTGTGTTCCAGCCTGACTGGATAAAATACAGGTGCTGGCCAGTAAATTAGAATATCATCAAAAAGTTGAATTATTTCAGTAATTGCATAAAAAAAGTGAAACTTGTACATTATATTCATGCATTGCACACAGACGGATGTATCTGAAATGTTTATTTCTTTTAATTTTGATATTTATAAGTGACAACTAATGAAAACTACAAATTCTGTATCTCAAAAAATTAGAATATTACTTAAGGCCAATGAAAAAAAAGTATTTTTAGAAATGTTGGCCTACTGAAAAGTATGAACATGAAAAGTATGAGCATGTACAGCACTCAATACTTGGTCGGGGCTCCTTTTGCCTCAATTACTGCATTAATGCGGCGTGGCATGGAGTCGATCAGTGTGTGGCACTGCTCAGGTGTTATGAGGGCCCAGGTTGCTCTGATAGTCGCCTTCAGATCCTCTGCATTGTTGGGTCTAGCGTATTGCATCTTTCTCTTCACAATACCCCATAGATTTTCTATGGGGTTAAGGTCAGGCGAGTTTGCTGGCCAATCAAGGACAGGGATACCATGGTCCTTAAACCAGGTACTGGTGGTTTTGGCACTGTGTGGAGGTGCCAAGTCCTGTTGGAAAGTGAAATCTGAATCTCCATAAAGTTGGTCAGCAGCAGGAAGCATGAAGTGCTCTAAAACTTCCTGGTAGACGGCTGCATTGACCTTGGACCTCAGAAAACAGAGTGGGCCAACACCGGCAGATGACATGGCACCCCACACCATCACTGACGGTGGAAACTTTACACTGGACTTCATGCAACGTGGATTCTGTGCTTCTCCGCTCTTCCTCCAGACTCTGGGACCTTGATTTCCAAAGGAAATGCAAAATTTACTCTCATCAGAGAACATAACTTTGGACCACTCAGCAGCAGTCCAGTCCTTTTTGTCCTTAGCCCAGGCGAGACGCTTCTTACGCTGTCTGTTGTTCAAGAGTGGCTTGACACAAGGGATGCGACAGCTGAAACCCATGTCTTTCATGCGTCTCTTCGTGGTGGTTCTTGAAGCGCTGACTCCAGCTGCAGTCCACTCTTTGTGAATCTCCCCCACATTCTTGAATGGGTTTTGTTTCACAATTCTCTCCAGGGTGCGGTTATCCCCATTGTTTGTACACTTTTTTCTACCACATTTCTTCCGTCCCTTCACCTGTCTATGAATGTGCTTGGACACAGAGCTCTGCGAACAGCCAGCCTCTTTAGCAATCACCTTTTGTGTCTTGCCCTCCTTGTGCAAGATGTCAATGGTCGTCTTTTGGACAACTGTCAAGTCAGAAGTCTTCCCCATGATTGTGTAGCCTTCAGAACAAGACTGAGAGACCATTTAAAGGGCTTTGCAGGTGTTTTGAGTTAATCAGCTGATTAGTGTGGCACCAGGTGTCTTCTATATTGAACCTTTTCAAAATATTCTAATTTTTTGAGATACTGAATTTGGTGTTTTCATTAGCTTTCAGTAATAATAATCAAAACTAAAATGAATAAACACTTGAAATATATCAGTCTGTGTGGAAGGAAAGTATACAGTATACAAGTTTCACGTTTTGAGTGGAATTACTGAAATAATTCAACTATTTGATGATATTCTAATTTACTGGCCAGCACCTGTAAGTAATCATTTCAGCATGATCAATTCCCCCATACTGATGTAGTGAAGATGTAGCCTACCAGTCGTTTATCTATAAATACCTCATTTAAGTCTCCACGCACACGGGGAGCCCTCAGTCCTCCCATTAAAAAAACATGTCGTCATTCTGCTAACATTTCGCCTAACATTAGCCTACTTCTTACCGGGCTGGCTATTCTGACCTCCTCAATCTGTCCCTGGATCACGTCCGTCTCCTCATCCTCCACCTCTGAATCCACCTCGATAGCTTCTTCCTCTGTTTTTGGCCTACACTGTTCTACGGAGACACTCATGCACTGGGGGCTGCTGAGGATGTTGACGGCCCTGGCCCTGCACTTGATGGCCCTGCACCCGGTGCTGTGGTCGTGGTGGAAGCACAGTGGCGCGGGAACTGGGGGTGCGGGAGGTGCGGCAGCACCCCCTGGTGGCGGAGCTTCGAAACTGACATGAAAATAAAGCTACGGCTATTTATTTATTTATTTATTTCAAACTGTTGTTTTCCGCTCTGCTGATATTATATATTGTGTTCATGAAGTGGGATGGCAATATCTTAGCTCTTAAAATAATAAATAAATATTTAAATAAATTAAATTTGTTGTGTGGCCAATCAGATTTTCTTTTGTCCTGACGTGATTGAGATTCCTCGAAACAAAACCCGCGAGCCCGCTGAGTAGAACGTTTCAATAAGAGTAGCAAAGAGTAGCAAACATGTCGCAGAAGAGAATTTCGTCTTTTTTTCAAAGCCTCCCCAATCCCAAACTTTTGAAGATCAGTAATCCACAGCCCAACGCATCGGACGAAGAATACGAAGCACTGGAGCGTCAGGACAAGGTAGCTGCCGCTGATACTGATGTGATCCCTGTTAGCACTGCTGCTAGCCCTTCGCAGGATACTGAGGAGAGTGTCGTGGGAACACTATAGCTATTTTCATGTATAGCACCGCCGAGTGCTTTGTGTTTAATTGCTATTTTCAGTGCCGTAGGTAGTGCTGGCAAGAGCGAGTTCATGAGTTGCTACCATTGATTCTGATTGCTACAGAAACGATTGTGTTGTGTGTACCAACTCTTTGGTGGATTCTGAAGGAGTGAGTCAGATGGGATTTGCCATGCCCTAAAATTGATTAGAATGCAGGAAAAAAAAATTTCGGGGGGAGGGCCCCCAGACCCCCCCGTTCAAAAGTTCGCCACCCACCAACAGCACCCCCTGCCAAAAATGTGTTCCTGTGCCTCTGAGCACTTGCAAACATGTCAGTAAGCTTCGCACATTTTGCTGCTTGTAGGCTTTTTAGCCTTTTATCTCAAGCTTCTGTGCACTACCCTTTCGTTTCTGTTGTTTATCCATTTCGGTTTTTGACTGTTCTTTCCTAGTCCGTTCAGCTCAAATGGTAGGATTGATGACCTGTGTCAACGGTGAGGAGAGGGGCGGGCCAAAGAGGTGCTGAGAGATTTCATTGGACTAGCCACGTCAACATGAAATCGTGGGCCGCCCGCCGGTCACTTTTTTTTAATTTTTTTTTTTACAATAATCAAAAAAAAAAAAACGACATCACCAGCCCTCGAGGGGCGTCGGCCCACCGGGAAAATGCCCGGTATGCCAGACTGTCAGTCCAGCCCTGGGCCTGGATCACTCGTAAATTCTGTTTGTACCTGAAATTAAACGTAAAATACGAAAAGATTGGTGAATGCGCAAATTCTCTTAAATCACTCATACGCACGACTTAAGAACAAATCTGTGCGTACGAACGGTTGTTGCACGTGGCCCATTGTTACCTAAACAATAACAAAGTCAGTCTAAAGGTGTGTTACCCATTTATTTACTTTCTATATTAGTTATAGTTAATCCTGTGAAATCCATTAGAATTGATTTTTGTGGCACCAAGTTATTTTATGTCATAAAGAGAATAGTAATGGTAATTAAGAACTTGTTTTCAAAACAAAATTTAACACCTCTAAGCTTTTCAATTCCTCCAGAAGTGTGTTCTGATAAACAACGTCATACATGTATGTCTATATGTGCTGCTGTAAAAAATGTCATGCTAAAGAGGAAGAAGCGCTCTAGAGCATGGCTACATTTGATTAAAAATAGTGGTGAATGTGATCTTTTTAATATCTACAAAATGATTATTTCTACAGCAACATGCTGAAACATTTTTCTGCAAAATGTGGGATTCACCTCTGGGAGTGCCAAGTATTTGAAGCTCTACGAACATGCCACACAAGTGCTACTGCTACTATTTACCAACTGAACAGATCGTCTATAAGCAGAAATGAATATCCTGCATTATAAAAAACATCAGCACAATGCTCGGCACACTTTTCTTTGACAATGTAAGCCAAAATGAAAATGATACTCTCATTTTCTCTGTTGTAAATATTGATCAAGAAGCTGTTGCTACAGCTAATATTAGCTCTGAAGCTACTGATAGCTCAGTTTAACCCATGCCGCACGGGCAGGAAAAGAGTGAAGAAAGGGAGAAAGACTGTCAACATGCTGTCATGAAAGGCTGGAACCCTTTCATAGCAACACTCACATTTCTGATAGGTTATGCAGTCTTCCATAGTCTTGTATAAAAAAAAAAAGGTATTCAAAAAAAGTTGTTTTGTAAAATGGGTTGAATTTATTCTGTTTTGGATTTGAGATAGTAAGCAGTTGTGTTGATGCTGAAAACCTTTGCTGTTTAGGGTACTTGTTTCCATATAGAAAACTCGTTTAAGAATCAATAAGGGAATGGACTATGTACCAGAAATGAAACCATTCCCATCCCTAAAGGGAAATATTTCCACTGAACGAACATTGATTAATGTGTAATGATGAATTATACGTTAAAAACTTGATGAATTTTTAGGGGTTTTAGAAGAGAGTTGATTTCCATTTATTGAAATGACATACAGGTATTTATATATGAATATATAATAAATGAATAACTGTCATTGGCTAAGAGGCAGGGTACATGCTGGACAGGTCGTCAATCAATCAATCACAGGACCACACAAGCATCCACTCTCACACTCACTCCTAGGGTCAATTTATAGACACCAATTAACCTGACATTCGTGTTTTTGGGCAGTGGGAGGAAGCTGGAGTACACAAGAGAAACCACACATATACGGATAGAACATGCAAACTCCACACAGAAAGGGCTCCGCTGGGATTCAGAACAGGGACCCTCTTGCAGTAATCCTTTACTGCCTTTAAATTGATTAAATGTAGCTGGATGCCTTTGACTCATTCACAGTCAAAAACATTTGAAGATCCATCAGTACCCAAGTTGTCTCATCACTCCAGTGCTTCAATGCAGCTGCCCCCTTTTGCCTCAGGTGTGAGGAAGCCTGGCCTGTTGCATACATCACCGTGGCGTTTTTGGCAGATCAACACTTGTTGGAAAGCTTTTACCAGAACACTAACACATTTCCATCAACTCAAGTAAATAATCTTCATTTCACCTGACCCTGCTCTATTCTTCTCTCATCATGAGTGTGCATGTATGCTGTTCTTAGCTGTCTCACTGTGTTATATGTGTCAACTAATTATTTTCAGCTCAGTGTGAGTCTTTACTGTTGTTATGCTGCTCTCTCTCCTCTCCTTTTTAATATGTATGTATCTGTATTGTTTGGTGGTTCCATTTCATGCTGTGCATCTGGACTACACTTGACAAGTGTTTATCCCTATGACACGTTGTTGCAGTCACGGTCGGGAAAACTGCATTGCCCTGACACGCTGAATGGCTCCTGAATTTCCAAGTGTGTCTGGAAAAGCAAATACATCTACATCCCAGACACACTGCATATTTGCAGCTTGAAAGCAATCATCTTACTTGGATAGAGCGATTTGAAGTGTGTTACAGGGAAAAACACAATCTAAACATAAGCACACACGAAACAGAAGAGAAAAAGAAGAGCAAAAGAAAAGTAAAGACTCACAGAGAGATTAAATTGAATAGCACTGAGATAATATGGGTCCTTGGCTTTACTGCATTTTCACACAACAAATGATATGTTGTCAAATGTAAACATTAGTTAAACCTTATTCTGACAATAAAGCCCCACCTAATGAGGTGACAAAGTCTGAAATGTATGAAACTCTGGCAGTTTGAATCTGTGAAACTGACACTGGTGAACAGGAGTTGCAAATGTTCAGCGATAGGTCTTGTCACGTTGGTGTATTGGCAGGACACGGATGCGGACTCCAGAGGTAGAAAACAAAACTTGGTTTATTCACAAAAAACACGGTTAACAAAAGGCGCGGCTGAGCCGGATGACAGAACTAAGCTGTGGTATCAAAACATGAATATAACTGTGGCACGAAAACAAAAGGACTTGGCATGACAAGAAAATACTTAACTGCGTGGCGTGGCGTGAAAGGAAACTAAATACTGAACTGGGTGATTGGTAAATGGGTGCAGCTGAAGACAATGAACAGGTGACGTGAGTGAACTAATGACCTGGCATGGGAAGTGAGGGAAAAGCAAATGGCAAAACTTAACTAAACATGGACTTAAACTAAGACATGAAAACACAAAACCAAAAACATGGGGAAAACCCCAAGAATGTGACAGGTCTGACTGTTTATTTTGCTCAATATGTTTTCAAGCATGTAAAAAAGCTCTAAATCGATAAGTTAACGGGTTACAAGCCAGGATTACCCTGAGGGCGTCTTTAATTAACCAAAAAAAAAAGAAAAGATTCAATAAAGAATTAATCATCTTAAGTACTTTGGCACTGCATGCATCCATACTTAAAGTTGTACCTGCATTCAAGTCTCTGTTCAGTAACCAAACATTGTATGAACTCTTTACTTCTGTTATAATACAGCGCTAATCTGACGTTATGCTGCTGACTGCTATAAATCTTTTGTTACTAATACAACATTAAGTGTGCTAGATTTGAACTGTTCTTGGTTCCTTGAGAATTCATATGTTAGATTTTTAGCACCATTTTTGTGACTTGCACACATAGAGCAGGAAAGGCAGCTTTTTCTAACTTAACAAAAACCTCACAGAAAGAAGGAATTTAGGTTTAAGATAGAAATACAATGAATTTCTTCATTACCGCTGTGTGTTTACTGGCTTGGATTTTAGTTTGTATACAGTATTTCAAACTCCTGTTTCACTACGTTTACCATAGCAACAAGCCACCAATGTAACTTTAGTTCATGCAGAAGAATGGAGCTTTGAACTCGTGTGTACACTTCCTTAGCATTTGTGAAGTGCCTTAGTGCTCCATCTGTTCAGCTATTGTTTCATCGTCACCCTCTGAAATATGTTGAGGAAAAACAACTCAGATGGAGAGTAGAAATGGCTTGATTTAATTTCTCAGGAGAGTGGCACCTCGCATTTGATATGTCCTCAATAGAGAGAGACTTTATGACCTTGGTACCTCGAGTCCATCTCATGCAGGAGCTGATGAAGCGGCTGCAGGTGATTAAAGTCTGCCTCCATTGAAGCTCTTCTATGCTGCTGAGTCAGTGACCTTTCCCCAGTATTAGGTCACTGTGCTCAACAAGCTCCTCTCTTCTGTTCACGCCGCCTATCCTCCTCCCTCCTCTCTGCTCCTGCTTAGCGCTTTTTGTGATGCAGCAAAAAAAAAAAAAAAGAAAGAAGGAAGAAAAAGACAAGAACAAAGCAAATCAAATAATAAACACTGCAAAGGACTCTCTTTTCTCGGCTTATTTCCCTTCTCTGTCAGCATTTGTCAAATTTATTTCGTGGATAAGAGCTCCGAATAGAAGCAACTGTTTTACAGTAAGCCCCTGACGAGTTTCTTGTTATCTCCCTGCATGTGTCATTTCACAGTAACTCCTTGCCTGGGCTGCGTTGCAGAATGGATCCTGTGACACAAATTTGCATGTTAAGCTGAATGTTCCGCAGGGACGAGTAATCAGCACACAGCTATTAATGAGTCTGCGTCTCCCTGGTGATTAATTATGTCTCATGTGTCCAAAGCTGGGAAGATCCCGGCAACAGCTGTTTGTTTGTTCATGTCAGTGTTTTTACGGCTGTACATATTTTTTGTCAACAGCCGAAGAAGAACTGTTCTTCTAGGGATATTGAGAATTCCAATTAGGGTTGAATAAACAGTTGGGGAAGATTGAGCTTATTTTTCTTCTTCCAGCTTCCAATCTTAAGTAAGTAAAAGGTAACAGATTTAAACTAGAATCATAATTAAGACACCCTTGCTGTGTGAAAGCAGAAACAATACAGGAGAGCACAGAGGATGCTGCAGATATACAGCAAGACAGGGTGATTTTTAAAGCTCTGAGATATTTTTTTTTGTGACTACAAAGAATCTCTTCAACCCTTGCTTGGTTTTCTGGGTCAGCTCTTGGTGGCTGTCTGTGGGTGGTGGTGTGTATGTAAAAATACTTTTTGGACAGAGACAGAGCTCACAGAGTTTCATTATAATATCTACCACCCTGAATCATCCGTTTGCTTTAATTTACTTCTGTGGAGACAAAAAGAAAACTGGTATTAAAAACAAATTTTGCCTTTTGGAGAACTACTTCACTCCAACAGGTCTAAACCAGTTCACACGCATATTCGGGAGAAGAGCAAGATAATGGAGGGATGCTTTCACATTAAATTTGGTGTTCTGTTGAAGAACCCATGTGGGGGACACTGAGTGCAGAAAAACAGAAAGGAACAATTAAAGAATATTTTTTCAATTATTGCATTATGCATGGAAATTTCAATTCTTTCATTAAACTGCCTGCAGCAGGATTTATTTTCCTCATCACCAAGTTGAATTGATAATGGCATCGTTACCCTTTTAAACTAGTAAAATTCATCTGTCGTTTAACTGCAAGAGAGTCAGCGTGCACAGACACTTGGCTTAAATATGATTCTGAGCCCTCAGAAGATTAACACCATGGAATGGTTGCCTTCTGGCTCTTGCCATCAATTACGTTCTCTCAAACCAAGACCCGACCCAGGGTGTTGCCTGTGTCACAGCCCTGAGTACCATATGGACTCAGAATCTCATGTCATCCCATCTGATGCCACCACAGCTACGCACTGATCTTACCAGAAGATTATTTTCACCCTTTGACATGCATGGCTGTGCGTTATTTCATGCACACAAACCATTATTGTCAGGGTTCTAGTGTTAATAGAGATAAAATCAAAACTGACTGATGCATTTCCTTTTCAACATAATGAAAAGGCTTGCTTGCTAAACAGATACTTTACTGGACTTGACTGTACTGGACTATACTTACATTTATTCCACTATATTTCAGTTGAAAATGGAACAACCAAAGGGGAAACTACATAAACTGTTTTGCTTGATGTTTACTAGCGATGAGAAAAACAAAGACAGTCTGTCTGCTGTGAAACTATAACTTTGAGCAATTATTTACTAAAATAAAACTTTTTCTGGAATGATTGGTAAGATGTCAGTCCTGATGAATTTGGCATTGAGAAGCAAACATGTTGGGACTGTGACGCATCCCTGTCAAAATTTGGCTGTGGTGAGATGTCACCAATGTTGTTACCTCAGTTAGCACCTCATAAAAAAAGCAAGTTTTTTTTAGATACAATATTCTATTGACAATTTTATGTGTTTGTGAGGTATCAGACAACCTGCTGATTTCCTTAAAGCTCACTGTAGCTGTCTTTCATGTTTAATTCTTCTTTGTAAAAATGAAAAAAAATCTGTTGCTGAAGAAAAAAGGTCTTTGTTGTGTTGTTTTCTGATAGAGTATGTCCAGGGGTTTGCATGTTCTTGCCATCTGAGTGCTTTTAACGTGATGCAAGAACAGCGTTGAGTCCTCTGCACATTGTTTGATGCACAGATAGAGTAACCAGTGAGGATGTTACTGATGAAATTACACTGTGGTAGATCCCAGCTGACTACTGTTTACCTGACAATCCCTCATGCTTAACTAGGCCATCTGGTTCCAGTGTGGGGATTGTGGCCTCCACCACAACCAATCAAAACTGCTACACAAAGATAGCTGCATGGTGTTGGATTTTTCTCATTGGATACTATAACAGTTAATATATATATATATATATATATATATTATTTTTTTTTTTTTCAAACTTTTTTGGGGGCTTTTTATGCCTTTATTATATATAGGACAGTGAAAAGAGACAGGAAGCAAGGGGCAGAGAGAGGGGAATAACACGCAGCAAAGGGCCATCTGATGCGGAATTCAAACTGGGGCCAGCTGCACGAGGACTATAGCCTCTGTACATGGGGCGTCTGCTGTACCTACTACGCCACAGACCGCCCCGTATAACAGTTAATATTAAGGCAAGATTGGATATTGCAAGGCAAAGTATAATTCAAAAATGTTTTGGTTTATGCCAATAAAACGTGCGAGCAGTCAGTAAAGATTATGTTCACAGTTGCTGAAAAGGCATATGTAGGAGACAGGCTGAATGCAGGCATTAAACGGTGGTCATTAAGCGTAGGATTATCCAATAATTACATAACAAATAAAAGCCTTTTTAAGGAAACTAACAGACCTTTTTCAAATTATAATAGATTAAAAAAAATTAAGAAAACATATTTTCCTATGATGGACATATGGCATTCAAGAAAAACATCTAGGCCAGACGATTACTTCACACCTTTGTGATAAGCCATTCCCCACTGAACAGATGATTCTCAATCTGTTTAAAGGTTTTCTTGCTCTTCTTGTCCTAGAAATGCTCCTCTCCTATTACTATGCTGAGGATTAATAAATAATTTGTTATCTTTAAATGAGGAGTGGGGCACATGTCACGGTCTAGAATTTTTTGCCATTAGATTTTGTTGTCTTCCTTGTTTTAGTGGGGCATTTAGATTTTCCATGTTCTATATTCTGATTTACTTTTTGCCATCGATGTACATCCTGCATCGCATTTACCTTGCTTGCTGTGTTATGTTGTAGAGTTCCCCCCCTTGTTTATGCTGTCTCACACTGAGTCCTGATTTGCTGATTGCCTCGCTTGCATCTTGTTAGTTGTTATCTTCCTCAGTATATGTAGTTCTGAGCTTTCTTTGTTCATTTCCAGATCCTTCTGTCATGCTGCGGTGTATAAATGAACAGGACCCAAATACAGGCTCAACTGGCAGGAGGGAGGCAGATTATGACAAAAAAAAACAAAACTTTATTCTCAAGCAAACTAAAGGCGCTGCACTGGCAGAGGCACAAAAGTTTTAGACCATGACGACACAGACCTTTACCATGTCCTCTACTGCAACAGCGGCAACCCAACAGTCAGTAAACAAGGAATAAATTATTTACACACACAAAGAAAAGAAAAACACTCAAACATAGTGGTGTACACACACAAACTCACTAACAGACAGAAAATCTGCCATCACTGCAGGCAGCATTTACTGCACCCACGAACATTAATGTATGTAAGCACTTTTTACTGACAAACACTTCTCATTTAAATGAAAGATTTAAGGAAGGAATATTGTGGCCTTTTGTGAACTACAGATTAAAGTAAGCGGAAGTTGGAGACAAGGAAATCACACCGTGGCTTTGCTTTGACTTAATCCTGCCTGTGCACGACATCAGAATCTTGCATAATACAGAAAGTTACTGCCATAGGTTGAGATAGCAGAAAAGGTTAGAAAACTGCAGGGACATTATAGCTTTAAGGGCAAAGCCATCAGCAATATGACAAGTGACAAGTTTGTCATCTGGAAATGCAGTTTACGTTACCACAAAGAGTGAGTGAGTGGATGTTTTTCAAGCTCTGAGCAAGTTTAATTGTAGCTCTGTTACTTGAGGGGTCATCAAAATATCTTCCTATGCTTGGTTCTTGCCTCTGCAAAGATATCTTGTTTTTTCATTGCTGTCTGTCTGTCAGCAGGGATGTGCAAAAAAAAAAATAATTAAATAAGCACAGCTACTTTAATACATTTTGTTTTTCGGTGTCACTGGATGTCTTGAACTTAACTACTTGCTCCATGGAAACAATGCCGGTAGAAAGTCAATCAGCTGCTTTGTTGTGGAGGAGACACTAATTCTCGGGAGTGGAAACATGACTTCTCTCGTCAGTGTGGACATATGGATTCCTTTACTTCACTGAGGTCATAAAAGGACCTTCAAACCAAGCATATTGTATTTTTATTTCAGTTGCAATTTGGTTTGGTGTAAGCACCCAAAAAACTTGATTGGGGTTAGGAAAAGATAAGCTTTGGACTGTGTTACATGATCTGAAAATAAAAACTGGATTACTTAGATTATTGGATTACTTTAAATAAAATGTCTTTTAAAAGATGGGATTTCACATGTGCCCCTCTAGTTTAATCATTATTTTTAGAAAAGAGAAAAAATTCGGGTGGCTTTATTTTTCTCTCAAAACTCACTTTTATAAGTATATACTGGTGAAGCATACTTTCCCCTTTGTTAATCCACATGCAAAGTTGAATAGTTTTCTTCTTATTGGATTTTATGTTCCAGGTTTTCATGTAATTCGCTGCCTTTTTGCATTGTTTAGAAACTCCCTGCAGTGTTTTATCAGGAGAGATTCTCAAATGCAACCAAACAGCCCCCTTCACTGTCCAAAGAATCATCGGCAATAAACCTTGTGATATTAGGACACCCCCATTTTCTCATGCTATGCGCACACCCACAAACAATCTCAGACTTGAGCTGGAAGGCATGATGTGCTCTGTGTCATATCAGCCTCGAGGCAATTTGGAGACTGTCTATCTTTTCAACACATCTCTCAGGACAGCTAAACACAAACACTCAGGATAACTCACAAGTTTAAGAACAGTTTACGACATGACATAAGGGTGTGCTTAGATATTTTCCTTTTATAAGAGTTCCGTTCTCAGTGCATGCAGTCTGTTGGCCTGGATGTTTTTAATGTGTTCATTTTCACCTATATAACAAGCCAACGGTAATACCAAACCTATATACAGAGAGAATTATATTTTCTCAGGTACACATTCTCTCAGCCAGGAGGGGTTTCAGATTCTTCTCATTTCCTCTGTAAAATCTCTGAAATGTAAATCCTCCTAAACTAAGGTGATGCAATATCAAGTGCTCTCAGCTTTATCTTAGCCAGTAGCACTGCAAGAGATTTGCATGACAATATAGTCACATGTTCATACTGTTAAACCCATTGAGGGTATTAGCACTTATGACAGCTGGCCTCTTTTCTATACTCAAGTTCGCAATGTATATATTATTCATTGTCTGCATTCACACTCACTGCACAAAGTGAGGCTTGTTGTGTTTAAGTAGCACTCAAAGTCACATGAATAATTGGGGATACACAGTAAAGGAGGAGCCTGTCACAACACAAGATCAAATGTTAAATGAGTGTTTGTCCATATGCAGTGTGAGTGAAACAAAATAAATTCTCGCAAGACAAAACCATGAAATAGGATCGAGTATCCATTGATTTCATTAATGCGGGCTAATGTACTGCAGTGCTGTGTGCTTTCAGTGGATTTTTAGAGAAGATGTGTGATGTAATACACAAGCAAAAGAACTGACGTTTACTATTTCTCTGCTGGCTTCTGTTTGAACCCAGACCTTTTGGTTGCCACTTCAGACCAATTACTTCTACATGATTTGACCTCCGGTCTGTCATCCCTCTGTGTGGAGCGTCAATCGATTAGCAGGTGCCCCTGACCTGTGTGTTGTAAACTGCAGTCGTGCAAACTGTGAAACAGCAGAGACAGACTCTCTCAGCCTCCATCAGTATCCTACTGAGGTTATACATCCTTGTCTGTGTGTCTTTGAGCAGTGAGCTTTCAATTTTCAACGCCACAGTTGCATAATTTACAGCAGGGAGGGAGATAGCTGTTCTTCAAGACTTGCATGTAAGGGGGCAGTGAGATGCTCCTGAGAATCACAGGAGGCTGGAGGGCAAATCCTGGATCACCTGGAGATATGTTGTAGTTTTAGCCTGTTCTAAAGGGACTTGACTGGAAGCATGACTGCACTTTAGGCTGTGGATAAAGGAGCCGTCTCAAACGTCCTCTTAAAAGGCTTTGTATTTGCATAGCTTACAGTTTGAGAAACTCACAGTCGAGCATAAGGACAGGGCTGATGATACAGCTAATATTAGCCTCAGATATGCCACCTGCATGGAGAACATCTGTCCTTCATTAGAAGGCAGTCTCTATTCCTCTGTTGAGTGCTAATGAATTTCTTCTGGAGAATCGCAAGGTCTTCCAAAGGTCATGTTTATCCTTATTTATTTGCAAATAATACAGAAGCGTATATTTATAGAATTTAAAAAAAGTACTTTAAAAAAAAAAAAAAAATCCTCTCATTTACAGTCTTGTTTGTATGGCAGTGTTTCAGAGACTTGCTTGGATGGATGCCATAAGTTGAATTTGTCAAGAGGCAATCATGTCTCATGTTTTACTAAAATAAAGTCCATTCTATCATCTGTCTGTCTCAATATCAAATGTGCTTTACTACACAGTTACATGCTTAATTAGATAATTTTTCTTTCTTATTTGAAATCAAATTTAAAGAATTTGTTGCTGACTAAAAATCCGACAGTATTTGCTCAGTCTGTCGCATATTCAAGCAGACCAACAGTGGATGCTGTTGGCGTAATAATAATATTGATGAATGGTCTTTGTATTAGCAGATGTGAATGCAAAATGAGTGATAGATTTGACAAAATGTTTCAAAGGTGGAGATGATTGAGATGGAAAGAGCAGAGAGAGTTGGGGTTTCCTTGAGGCAATATGCACCGCAGAAGCTGTGTGATTGTTTCTGCCTGATGCTCCTGCATACGCTTGGTCACTGCGCTGCGTAGAGTCTCATTAGTATGGGTGTCAGTGCCTCTCCTTCAGCTGAACCTGCCATACCACTACAGTAGTAAAGCTGCCTGCCTGCCGCAGTGTCCCTGGATGGCCGATGTGAGCTCTGTGTCGTCCAACAGATGACTGAAATGTAGCAGAAGATGACTCACATGATTCAGTCAGAGGAGATGTGTGTGAGTTTGAAAGTACTGTGAAAAAAAATCATGTTTCATACGGTTCTATAAAGTATGAGGAATGTATACCTGTCAGCCACACAATTACAACACTCACGGGTGAAGTGAATACCCTTGATTATCTTGTCAGAATGCACACATATTCCCTTTTTAAACACTTATGCTGATCAAGCATTTCTCACTGACAGTCGCACACCCCAAAGGTGTCAGCCTCCCCTGGTCTGCCCCAGCACATTACAAAAACCACTCAAGCATGGCTTGACCAACATGACAAAGAGCCCTCGAAACTGACACAGCCTCAAAATCTCCAGGATCCGATCAAGCCGACCTGTTCCTCACACCCAACTCATCACAAACTGACACTTGGTCTGACGCCCCTTGCATTGGTTTTCATTGTTTTCATTGCACTGGATGCACTCAAAGCATCATTTTGGTATGTGCAGGGTTTCCTGAGCAAGTAACATAGCAGTTGCAGAATGTTTTGTCATGGAAGTGTTGGTGAAGATTTCCACAATAAAATTTTTTTTTTTAAAACTCTAACCAGAATGTTTTCCTGTCCTTAACCGAGAACTTTTTATACTACACTTTAATTGAATACCTTTAACTCCCTGCCTTACTGAAGTTCTTTTAATGTGAAACAAAGAACTACAGAGTGAAGGAAGTCAAAATAAAGACAAAAAGAAAAAGAGCATTGTCAAGATTTGACTTAAATATCTGTCAAGTGCAGGCTGCACAGCCGTGTGGTGGTAAACACTGTTGCCAGTGTCAGGAGGAAGAAGGTTCCGGAGTTTGGATGTTCTCCCCGTGCATATGTTGGCTCTTTCTGGGTACTCCAGCTTCCTCCCAAAGATCAAAAACATGCATGTTAGGTTAACTGGTGATTCTTAAGTGACTCTAGACTAAACTAGCGCTGAATGTGCATGGTTGTTTGTCTGTGATGGAGTGACAATTTGTTCAGGGTATACCCTGCCTCTCGCCCAGTGGCAGCTGGGATAGGCTCCAACCCCATTGACCCTGAACTGCATAAAGTGGTTATGGAAAATGGATGGATGGAGGATTTTAATTCAAATGGGTCAGCTAGTTTTGTGTTTATATAGCTTGCAGCTCCGCATACTTGTTTTCTCAGGGGGTTTTGGTAGTAGGCATTTCTCAGAAGCTTTACAGGTGGTGGTGCAAAGACCAGGTATTTTACAGGTATTGACACATACAATTTGAAAATAAATCTCACACATTTCAGTACCATGTTAAACAGATGTTTTTGATGTTTTTGTGAAATGGAGATCTCTGAAGCATGCAGTTAAACAAACAAGCAAAGACAAAACAAATGACAGTTTTATGTAAAAGAGAGTCAGTCATGAATTCTGAAGGTGGGTGAGGCCTAGAAAGTTCCCAAATCAATGAAAATGTACAAATGTGGTATCTCTGGGCGCTGATCCCTAAAACTTTCTCGTTGTCTGTATCAGACAAGCTACCAACAAAAGGGAGGAAAACTTCTGTCTACAGCAAAATACAAATTGAATCTAAATTGTCGTATAGTAGGCACTGTTCTAACGAACCCTCTCCAGTCCCTCAGCACTGTCAAGTTAATGCTGCTTGGAAAGCAGAACTAACTAATTATTTTTTGGTTGTTTTATTGCGCGATCAATATTTATTTCAGAAGTTCAAAGACAAAAGCATTGCTTGTATCATTTTAATGTATCTAAACTTAAATAAGTTTCACATTTTCATTGTGAAAGACATTAATTCTTTGCTGAAAGTGATGTAAGAAGCTTGATACCTCTCTTGTGTCTGCAATGGATTAAATGAAGAAAATAACCAGGTAAATTATCTTTTATTTAGCTTTTTATATGTGGTGATTTTTTTGACTTGGGCATAGTTTTACGTCTTTTGTTTTTCTTCATTATTCATGCCGAGAAAATTTATGATAGTTATCATATTCATGTGGTGTCAGTGGTGTCAAATGTGCTTTACAAACATAACAACGTGGTGTACCTTGGCATCGGTGCTGTGATGCAGACATCAAACTAAGGACAAAGTCTTTAAGACTCTTTTTCATGACATGAGACGTGGAACAATAATGGTTTCACTCTGTTTAAGTCATGGCATTAAATTATACATTAAACTTACTGCACGGCTTCATTCAGACATGCACTTGAGAGTGATGCAGAGAGCCAATGTGCTCAAAATCCAAGGTCCAATATAGAGAAGTCTTCATCTGAATTCTCACAACAATATATCATACGCCATGACAACTCACATTAAAACACAGTTGAAAGCACTACTTTTGTACATGCTTACGCTAGAGATAGGCTCTAATTGGTGTCTTATATGTGAGAATCGAACTGCACCGACATTTAACAGCAGTTGATATCAACTTGAGAAAAAGATTAGATGGGATGTATATATGAGATGAGAAGTGGCTGCTCAACTCAAATCTATTTCAGGTTTCTTTATAATTAGGCTCCTAATTTTTCATAATGACATGTCATTTTACCATAAACAGTCACATCAACCTAATGAGCATGCTGTTTTGTGTCTCACAAAATGGCAGTAAAAAGGAGCAGCTGAAAATCTCTATATAAAATTAGACAGAGAGCAGAAGCATCTGCTGCAGCCCAATGCTAACAAGCTGTTTTGTGTCAATTATTTGGCTCAGATGCTGTGCAAAACAGATAAATATCAAAGGAGAAATCATGGCGTAGAAAGTTTGGACAGCTTGGATTTATATATTCAAGCACACAGTCTATATGATTCCTGTAAACAGATTATTTTGTCCAAAATGAACCCACAGCTACTGTATGTGTGTCGTGTTGAAAGTGACACATACATGTTACAACATTTGACCGAGTAAGATTGCTGTCACAAAATGGAAAAGTACTAAATGAATTTGAAAAGTAAATATTACAGGGGTCTTTCACCCATGATACCAAACCCATTCAGCTGCCCTCGGATGAATGAAAAATCGCATGTCTCACACAGGACACTGCAGCTTGTATAAAGCCACTGCCTTTTATTTTTATCCTCACTTAGTGTTTGGTTGGTTTTTAATGACCAAAAAATGGTTGGGGTTAGGGAAATAACATGGTTAAAATAGACGCCTAGATATGAATAAATAGATCAAATTGAATAAATGCTTAAAAGAACATGCCTAAAATAGAGCCTTTTTAACCTGTCGTGTTCCTGACAATGTGATGACTTAGGAGTGAGACGTAGCTCTTATTGTTCAGATCCTGATGAGCTTTCAAGTTCTCGCTTTTACTTGTTCCAGTGTTCAAAGCATTAAAACGTATGAGGTTTATACTGACCATGAATGACAGGAGGCTAGGATTGTATAAGCATGGAAAAGACCTGAGCGGTGAGATATTTATATATTCTCTCTCTGAGCACTCAGAGTCATTGTCCTTTGTCCCGCCTCGAGGCCAGAGGATAAACTCTCCTCTCACTCCCTGCTGCTCTGCTCTGTCATCCCTCTTGGCCTTCATTCAATCAGTGTGACAATAAGATGAAGCTGCACTGCCTTTGCAAAGTCACCTGATTATGCAATATTCTGTTTTTAGCCTTCACAGCATCCCCTCATCTATTCACGTAGTGCCATCCTTCATGACATCACAAGTATTCACAGATAAAACTTGTTATTATTGGAGCTGCGCTTTGAGGTTCGCTGAGGCATTGTTACATAAATTGTTAAACAATGTGTGGCTTTGTTGAGCTGTAATTGCACCGAGGCCCAGCTATGTGTCGTTTGCCACTTCCCACTAAACGTTAAGCCAATTTGTGTCAGTCGTCATAGTTTCGAAGACCCCCCCCCTCTTCACACCACGTAATACTCGCTGCAGGAGTGACTTCTTCCAGGCACGAATCAGAGATGCTGATGCCCAGCACCTTTGTTCATCGTCTGCTCACAGTAAGATATATTGACATGTTGTCTCAGTGTTTTTGATAATGCATTTGGTCCTGCAAGATAAAAGGATAATATATCAAGCTGTGACAGGTCTTTCGAGCTGCAGCGTCACCTCATTGTTTATACTCTTTTATTCATTCTGTATATTTTGTCGATAATACTCCAATGCTGTAGGCCTACTTTTTATTTTTTACTCCCCTCCAGCAATTTTTATCTCCAAATGGTCCCTCCTCCTTTATCCCCCCCCCCTTGTCTCAGCCCTGGGACAGCCTGTTCTTTCTATTTGATATTCTTTGCTACCCTGTTACTAAGGCTTTGCTTCAACTCAAATTTAGTTGGTCCCCGACCTCCTCTTCTGCTCCTCCTTCATTTAACACAAGCTTTAATTCATGTACTTTTTAATTAACAAAAGGTATCAAGAAGAGATGGAAAAAGTAAACACCTGATGTAAAATGTATTTAGAAATTAGGAGGGCCTGGGTTTGGAATTATTAGCAGCTCCTATGGGTAAACAGGGCACCACAGACTCATTTATCACAGACTACAAAAGCCTTAAAGGCAGAAAGGGCTCAGCCAAACAGGTAAGTGTGGTGTGCCACAAAGGAAATCGTGGCTAAACTATTGATGGCAAATGTACGGACATGATACTGCATGGTGGAGTGGTGGTTAGCACTGTCACTCCACAGCACAAAGTGTTCCTGGTTCAAATCTTTGCTGGGGCCTTTCTGTGTGGCCGATGCATGTTCTCTCTGTGCATGCATGAGTTCTCTCTCTGTACTACAGCTTCCTCCCACCACCCAAAAACATGCATTTTCATTCTTATGTTAGTGATTCTAATTTGATGCTAGGAGTGAGTGTGAGAGTGCATGGTTGTTTGTCTCTGTGTGGCCCTGTAATGAACTGGCTCCCTGTCCAGGGTGAACCCCGCCTCTCAGCCAATGGCAGCTGGGAAACTCTCCAGCCCCCTCTGCTACCTTGGACAAGATTAAGTAGGTTTAGAAAATGGATGTATGGGTGTATGGACAGCGAGTTGTTGGTGGTGTTAGTGATTCCTGATGCTGGTTAAAGCTGCAGTCTGCAACTCTTTTCTGAAAGTAGTACATTAAATACCCCAATACAAAAAAAAACAAGAGTTCTCTAGGTCCCCTATATGTCCCGCTAGGTCCCTCCAAAGCCAGCAGGTTTGTTTACAAAATTGCAGACCGGACCGGTAAAAGGTAACCAATCAGGTTTACGAGCTGGGCTCTGCTGCCTGTCAATCACCGATTGTGCACGCGCGATACAAGGTAGGCTCGTCCCCACGCTTATTTATCTAGACTATTGAACTTCATTACGGGCTAGTCTACTTACTGTGTCTTCCATGATCGCAAATGACAGGTGAGTTGATGAATGAGGAGTCGTGTACGCGCATCTGGCGTGCACGTCTACGTGCACGAGTTCTCATGTGTTTTGAAGGGGCGGGACAGGAAGTTGAATAACTTTTTATTTTTCGGTTAAAAAATAAGCATTTCTTGTATTTTGCGACTACGGAGGTCACCGTTTTCAACTTCAAGCGTTCTGATAGATCATGTAAACTCTTAAAATGCCAAAAAGTAGGACTTTACTTATGACAACAACAAATCTTGCAGACTGCAGCTTTAAGATGAGCATGGTGCCCACCAGTCCATTCAACATTAGCTAAGCCCAACTAACTGTCCAACATGTGGGTCATAGTGTCAGTGTTATTATGTGGGAATTTGTTTGTATTAATATACTTATCTCTTGTAGTTATTCTATGTTGTAATAGGCTTCTTCTTCTGTGTTCTGGACGGGAATTTTGGTGCCTGTGCACAGAGCCTGGGCCAGTTAGTCTAGTTTAGCATATACACGTGAGAGTAATTCGACCTTGAAGTGCATTATCCGAATATGTTAGTCTGTCTTTAAAAAGTTACATTTCATACAGTTTAATTTGGACTAATATGTTTGTGGGAGGTGGGATTTTTCTTTTTTTTCCATTCATCAGCTGATGTGTCTTCACACTTTGGTTATAAGTGATTTTATTTCTTATCATGCCACACGATAGAAAAAACACAAAAATAAATCAACTGTCCAAAACAGATCATGGAGTGCTCTATCAGCATTTTCATCGGACACCGATCTTTTGACTGGGACTACTTTGTTCTGAGATCAAGGTCTTTCCCGCTGCAGAGCATGTGGTCAGGATTTGCATTCAGCATTTTATCATCACAGCCTTCTCAGGGCACTCTGGCATCCAAAATGCTGATCCCTGGCTCTGAGTGATGTATCCTTGGATAAAGAAACTGTAACTTCGGCATCTATTTATGTCCTCAGCGTTTGGGATGTTAATAGCGTTCATTCTAATCTTTTTTCACACAACATGCTCACATCCTGGCAGTACATGATCCCAACTGACCATCGGTGAAACAATTAAGGGAGAAAGGGGCATCTTCTCGATTGTCTCAAGGACATTTTTTACTTTTAATTTAAAATAGTCACCTTGTAAACAGTTTGATAATTTTGCAAGTCTCAGTACACTTTTAAAACATGTAATTCTTTTGAGACTATGGCTCTGTTTAGTTCACTCTGACAATCTAAAATATATTTAGCAATGGTTTTCCCTCCTGCTCCATTGTTTTGCTGTCTTAACTCCATCACTAAGAAACAATTTTTATACAGTCAGCCACCACCGAAATATCCCTCCCACATTTTCACCAGCGGCTTATCACTTCATGTATCATCCTGTATTTCCAGCAAATCTGCTCATCAGCACAGACCACGGGACAATATATATTCATTGTACATTTTCCTCAGGTGAAAGAATGAATCATTAGTCTCTAACAAACTAGCATTCAACTTGCTGACTCACAGGATGGTTTCTGATGTGAGCAACGGGTAGTGGTAATGTAAAAAGAATTATTCCTTGCTGTCAGATTGCGGTTACTGATTCATAAATATGTGTTTACTCTGTGAATCTGAAATGTCTCAAAAACATTAACTAACATAGTTTACTTTAAAGGGACATATTATGAAAAAAAAAAACTTTTTTTGTTCTTCAGAGCACATACTTGGGTGTGCGAAGTCGTTACTAACTAAAAAACACTGGAAAAAACCTCACCAAAAAATGTTGCTTTGTTTTGTGCACCCTAGGTTTGAAAATATCTCATTCAATGACCTACTCAGATTTTCAATGGCAACTTATATCACTTGTCAAGTTCACCTCACATCCTCTGGTGGGCATCGACCTCAATGCCCCATCTAACATACAAAAACTTTACTGTTCACTAACATCCTGCTGAGATCTTGATTGTCAAACTTCTCCGGGAGCTCCTTTGTGTTCAGGGTCTAATTCCATTTCAAACTGATATGGTTTCTAGGAGGAAAGGCGTTTTTGGAGTCTGAGGAGTTTTGTTTAAAAAGGGGTGAGCGGACAGCTGATGTGCTTAAACCAAGTGATATTTTGACCAAAGCATGCCTCGTACATTAACAAGGTGTAGCGTTACCGGGGCAATTATATATATCAAATATAAGGATTTATCTTAAACCTCGAAATTAGGGCACCACCTCGCTGATGTTTAAACTTGCTTTAAGTTACAGTCCAGGGAGGACGACTGTTAGAATCTTACGATCCTGGTATGTTAAATTAATCTTTCAATTAATAATCAATTAATATTCAGTCTCATATCTCGCTACTTTCGTGAAGTTCTCGTTTGGTTGGACAGACATTACGTAAAGAAAGCATACGACACAATCTGTGATTATAACATATATATAGATATATGAACTATTTATTAAAATGATATGACCAAAACATGAACCTTTAAAACAAACAGGAGATGCATTGAATATGGGTGATTATATAAAACACTTAGTGAATGGAAAATAAAATATGGGGAATGGGGAGATACTGGATGTATTCAAATAGTTTAGGTTGGCTGACTAGTTGACGCTAAATACTGACATTTCGGATTAATTTATCATTCTGTGAAAGCCTCGAGACATCCATCAAACCCACTTTAAGGTGAAAACGGGTCGGTCTTACTGTGCTGAAGTTCTGTGGAGTCAGCTCGGAACACGGCAGCGGCCACGCGGGGTCCGAGGGGATTTCTCTTCCGCTCTCTGGGCCTTCCTGGCTGTGGTGGCTGACCTTTTAGCTTCTCAGTTGGTTCTTTCACTGGGAAACGGGAACGATGGTGCCGAGGGCTGTGGTTAGATGATCGAATCTTCTGAGTGTCAGTGGGTCCGTTGCTTCTCTGATGAAGTGAACTTAAGTTCACAGAAGATTAATAAAAGGTTGCTTGGAGTTGGCTTCTTGGTAGGAAAAGGTGATGATGGCGTGAAACAGCGGAGGTTAGGACGTGCGACGTAGAAGGACATGGATGGCGAGGGACGAACAAAACACGTAAAACGTGCATCTTCAGAGTATTTCAATCTGTTTCTTGGTTCGGGTCTTCCTCGTCTTTCTTTGGGTCCTGCTCCGTCCTTCTCCTTCCTCCCCTCCGTCGTCTTCTCCACGGCTCATACTCTCATCTTTCCGTGCTCTTCAAATCTCTCTGAGCAACTCATCTGATCAATTCTCCATTGTTCTCCCTCTGAAAACAAGAGCGTGCTTCTGGAAAACAACGCGAGCGCAAGAAACAAGAGACAAGACGCCTGAAGCGAGCCAGCAAACGAGAGAACTAGAGAGCGTGTTTTTCCCGGGCTCTGGGTTTTGATTCTCGGAGGCGGGGCTTACACTACTTTTTCAGCCAATGATATGTGTGCATGTCTGCCCGGGTGTCCGTGTAAGGTGATCTGTGCCATATGGGGATTTCCGGACAGAACAAAGAAAACTCCTATTTCTCCATTACTCCGTCTCATAGAACATTTGTCTCGGTGATTCTGAAACACCACATCTTGTTAAGATATGCAGATTAAAGATATAACATAGACTTGCAATATAAAGACATCAAAATAACACACAACGTAATTGATGATTATGACTTTCAAAATTCAGATGAATATCTATGAAATCGTGACACATGAATAGCGAACCACAATGTTAATTTTCTGTGTTAACAATGGGGATACCAAACAAATACCAAATAGATACCGAAGGGACATCGTTAGAAGTTAATAGTTGCATATATCTTGTCCATTTGTCCTCTGGGATTTAAATGTTCAACTAATCAACACTGCAGACCACTAGGGGGCAATGTGGTTCCATCAGGCAGGTTGGGCATTTCCAACCAAGATCAGTTCTTTGTCAATATTTAAGCCAGAATCGTACAAATTGTCTCTATATGCGTCTTGTGATCAAGCTGGAAACCTGAAAGAAATTGTATACGGTTATCAAACACATTTAATATAGTTTTAAGATTCGACTAAAAGTGAGTCTTATGAAGTCTTCTCAGTTCGTATGTAGCCATCTGGTCGGTTTGCTGGTGAAAAGGGGTGTTAAAGTGTCAACTTTCGAGTTATGGTCCAGATAAGATAGTAAGTGTCCCACTTTTCCAAGAGTGAGTTCTTTGTTCGTTAGAGTCTATCCCAATTTTTATTGCAAGTGTCTGTTGCTTATTTTTTTCACTCCCAAAAGCTCTTAAGAGGGTAGAAGGTTAACGTAAATTAGGCAGTTTCTGTCTCTTTTTCCTTTGTGGAAAGAAAATGAAGATCTGGTTTATATCCACATACGTAAACATCCCCCACAGGAATGTTGGGGTATCTTCAGAGACTGAAGGCCTCTTAATCCACACACTGTGACTGCTACAAAGGCCTCAGGAAATTGTGCCAACTTGTTTTATGTATGTACTCTCGAGTTGTCAGTGTCTCACCTGCAGTAGACAACAGTCCGGAGTATCGTAGTTTAGAGAAGCAAAAGGTTTCCTCAAGGCTTAAGCTAAAAGCCACTCAGAGAGGCGCCAATGGACGGGTGAAATATCTATTATCTTTTAAACCAACATTCAATTCTGTGTCCCTCTGTTTGATATCGTAAGAAAATCAAAAGAAAGCAGCCAAAGCTGCAGAAAAAAAATGCACCTCAACACATCTGACTCATCTTTTGGTCCAACCTCTGTATACCTGGGACATCATACAGCACAGGAAGGAGCCACTTTCTTTCTTCTAGAAACAAACTGAATTTGAAGCGAAAAGTCCAGACCAATACAGAACAACAATAAAGGGTTAGACCTTGTGAAGATGCTAAAAAAATAGGGGTAAACATTGGGGAAGGAGAATCATGTAGATGTGCTGTATGTATAAGCCAGAAGATCATAGTATGGTCATGAATGGGTCTTCCAAAGGTTATCATAAAGTTACCACAAATCAACAGAAATTTGTAGGAACAAGCAAGAATATGTGCATTCAATGTCTGTTACACGTTCCCAAGACAATGCTTCTTAATGCTAACAATGGGCCTCATGCAAGAACATCTTCGTATTATTATTCTAAATTTCTCTTACTTTTTTCGTACAAAGGTCTCATACGAACACGCCACGTCAGATTCAACAAAGGCTCTTAACTTCGAAAAAAAGTGTGTAAACGACCTGCGTAAATGATGAATGCCACCTGTGCGTATTTAATTACACGAGGATAGTAAATTTGCATACTCCACGCCCAAAATTATACCATATAAGGCTGTGCTTCCTCTCTCCTGTGCCAGGAAGTGTTGAGTGTTGAGTCATGAGAACGGCATCAAGGCGTAAAAAGAACAACTTTACGGGCTTTGAGATTGAAGTTCTGCTTTCAGAGATCCAAAAAGGAAAATCTGTCATTTTTAGCATGTCAGCAGTGGAATTACAGAACCTGCTAAAGCGAAGAAATGGGAAGCAATTACGAGTGCTGTTAATTCCATGTAACCTGTAGTTCGTAATGTCACCGAAATAAAAAAAAAGGAAATGGTTTGATATGAAAATGGCTTAAAAAAAAAACGTCTTGCCATGGCCAGGCGCTCGATGACTGCAACTAAAGCCGTGCAATCAGTTGTTGCCTCATCATGATGGCTCTTTGATAGGGTGGTCCATGAGGGGGGTCTTCTGGCACCACACCTTCTGGTCTGCCTGGGCTGGTTCAGGTTGTAGGACACCCTCGTTCATGGCAATATTGTGCAAATCAGGCATGCCTTCTCTGGGCTATAGTGCAGTGTTTGCCCCCCGCTGTATCGAGACACACCGACCTGGCCTTCAGCTCAGTGCGCTGCACAACGACACGGGTGCTTTGATGCGTATAAGTGTGCAGTCTATTGCTCCGATTATGTTTGGCAGTCCAGCCAAGGCATGAAAGTCCCTCTTAATTTGTACTTGTTGGACAGTGGTGTATGGGAATTTGATGTACCATGGGTGATAAACTGATGCGAGCTTTGATGACCAAGGGGAGCGCATGACTCACAGAGGACTGGGACACACCCAATCTGTCTCAAATCTCCCTCTGAAAGGTTCCGGTGGCCAAAAATCCAAGGGTGGTGAGGACCTGGATGTGTGGTGGAATTGGGTTTGATCGGCGTGTTTCTCTGGAGTTGTGGCTCTAGCAAGCTGCATATTTGCAGCAGCACAGTCCTTGGCAGTCTTAATCGCGATGTCAGCCATTCATCTGTCTCCGCAAAGATATCTACACGGTCTCTTCAAGAGCCTGACGCACTAAGGCATCCAAAAGTAGAAAGTCAGCTGCTGGTTATGCTTCCCATTGACCTTGTTATATACAGATTCAAATTAACCTTCAATTAGTGCATAATTTAAGTCAAACAGAATAATGTCAGCATCATTATGGAGTATAATGTATATATATATTTATGTTTGCTTCAAAGTAATCAAATACAATACAATCCATTAGTCAAGCAAACTTGATTGGAATAACAGCGGACTATTTTACGAAACTCCTACGAAAGGTCTGGATCACTCGTAAATTCTGTTCGTACCTGAAAGAAAACGTAAAAGACCCAACCCTAATATAAAGTGTCAGTAGGAAAAGCGGTTAACAGGCCAGCCTGGGTAAGCTACCATAATCAGTACAATACACATGAAACAAAAGAGTGTCCATATCTTATTTGTGCTTCATAGTAATCTGAATAGATAGTGCTCCTTTTAAGTCCAACTCGTGTTTAAAAAATATTGATGAATAGTCAAACAGAAGCAGATTCAAGCATTGGCAAAAACGGTGTTTTTCTCTATTGTCTGTACCAGGGGGCTGCAAACATGGCCAAAGCCCAAATGTGGAATAACGGCGGTAACAATAGCTGTCAGATTATTGTTTCAAACTAATGCAACTTAAAGATTTTAGCACACAGCTATTTCATTTTCTTTGATCATTAGTATTAAAGCAATAATAAAATGGTTTCTCATTATTTTTCATGTTGTAATCCCCTCTATAGCAGCTCTCACTTTAAGCTCATGGAAAGCCAACAGTAGGCCTGTGTGGCCTAATGTCGAGCAACAATGCCAAATCCTGTAAAATGCTGAACTCGTGAATGCAGCTCTTGCTTAGGTCTGCTTTAAAAAAGAAAGAAGTTAATCATCCCATGTCAGCCATTCACATTAAGACATACAAGTGTCTTAGACACCAGCACCTTTCTCCTAGTGGTATTGTTTTTTAAGGTATTCTGCCTCCCTGCTTCAGAGCATGTTTTGCTTGAGATTAGGTACCAACACACACACACCAGTGCCAACTAACCAGTCAATTCTCTTAGAAAAATGAAGCCGAAAAGTAGAAAACAAAACGTGAGTCTTTAGCTCTCTCTGATGAGCGTCTATAGGAGAGATAAGTATTGTCCGCAAAGAAATCTCTTTATATAACTGAGGCTGATCAAATTATTGAAGTTGAATTTTTGTCCTTATACAATCTATTATAAGTGTGATTGATTTACTTTCAATATTGAGGCTTGGCTTCAGATGCGTCATACGTGTAAGACTGTAGCGTGTTCTTCAACAAACACTGATGCTTGATTTGTGTATTTCCCAGAAATGTGACAATATGTAACATAACTTAAGGTACATTGTTTAACTAATTGATTGCAATAACATCTTGAAACAAAGAATCAATCTTACAACAATTTTGTGTATCAGTTACATCTTTTTTAAGATGTGTTGCATTGATTGCTGTCCATTCAGTGTTTAATATTCCTCCATGAGGCTAGGACTCAGCCGTGCAAACATTAGTTAAGTGAGAGGGACGAATGGAAGTGCAGAGGCTGCAGTATGTATCAATTAAAAAATTAAAGATATCTCTTGTAACGAATGATTACCACCACTCATGCTGCTGATCTTAGCCCTGACAGCGGTTCTCGCCTTGGTGATAAGCTGTGTTGCCAAACTCTCCTTGGGTGTGCATACTCGTGTGTGTTTTAGTGTAGTTGGCCCATCAGCAGCTTGATGGCTGTGTGTGATGGAGAGCTCACAGCAGGCTGACCAAGGTAATGAGAAGTGCACAACTGCAGCTGATACTCCGAGGCCCGGCTCACCTGAAATGGATAGCCACTCACACACACACACAGCCTCCTCCGTATACAATAAACCCAACGCATTTTGGAGGTCGTTCACATCTCTCCATTTATCAAGCTTTTTTTTGACCACCTTGCCATAGTGAGTAAGATTTATGTGAGATACCGTCAAAGCTTTAAAGGCGTAAGCCTGTTTACACCTTGTCATTGACACCGGCCAAGGTTTCATAAATGTTACTGCCGAAAAGTGACCAGTTTCAGACAATCATGGCCTAAAGGAGATGAATTTGCCTCAATCTATCTTGTTTGTTGCTTTTATGTAGTTCCTGTGGTCATGGACATGGTAGTTCAGAATTCATGCTCCATGTCACTGTCAGATCAATAAGACGTTTGGAGCCATCTCCTGGGTGTTGTCCTCTAGAAAGCCTCTAGTAGACATTTGGTCAAAGAGGGTTTGTTGTTTGTTAAAGAACAGATCGCAAGAGTGGTCAGTGTGGCAGAGTGACACTGACCGCTGAGTCCATCCTGCTTGAGGAGTCTGGTCAACAGTATTTGCATATAATGAGCTGATTTGGACCAATAAGTGATGTAGTGTTATCGATGGGTAGTGGTATAATCTAATCTAGTTATGCCAGCTGTGATAAATAGAGTAGGAGACATGGAAGTAACTTACTGGAAGCAAACCATCAAAGACAAAAAAGCACAAACAAAACTATTCATCTTGGCCATATAAGAGAGAAAAATGGAGTTCTTTGGGGAATTCTTTGTAATGGGGCACAGTCTTTTACCCCAACCAGTATTATCAATACTGGCAATACTGTCTGATGTTTCTTCTCTAGAAACAGAAACAGCTTGTTATACACATTATCAGTCACATAAGATTCCAATGAATGCCTCTAAAAGAGAAAAAACTGCCAATCAAGTATTCTAAATGGAAAATATAACATTGGAGAATGCTGCTCCTTTCCAATTTCCTACAAACTGTCAAAGTGTATTTGTTTACTTTAGATAAACCTATACAAGTTGTTTTTGTGCTTAAGAACAACCAAAATCTTAACAATAATAACATAAAAGGGAGACTGGATGTAGGTCTATAATTAGCCAACAGTCCTTGATCAAGAGTAGGTTTCTTTAAGGAAAGGTTTATTTACAGCAACCACAAAAGTCTGTGGAACGTAGCCTGTCAGTAAAGATTGATCAAATCCAATATAGAAGTGTATATATATATACACATATTATATATATATATATATATATATATATATATATATATATATATATATATATATAATACATGATGGTTTAGATGAAGCTATTGTTGTTGTTAGGTCATAGAGCTTCATTGGACAAAAAAAGTTGGAATATAAATCGGGTTCTAAAGATATTTCTAAAGCTGTTGTACTTGCTGATGTATTATTGACAATAGTGGAAAGGATTCCATTAATTTTCATTCTGATAGAAACAAATTTATCGGTGGACAAGCTGATGAAGTCGTCCTTACTGACAGTTAAAGGCATACATGGCTCAACAGAGCTAGGACTCCTAGTCAGCCTAGTCATCATCAGCCTAATCGTCATCTTTACAATTGAGCTTCTTTTTAATGAGTGGAACGCCATTTTATTTCCAGCTTTCAGCCTCCTCTGACTGATTAACTTCTTTTTTGAAGGGGCAGCATTGTCTAATGTATTGAAGCTCTTGCACCATTACCAAGACAATTTGGAGTTGTGTGGGAGTAAAATGTGGGACCGGTGTCCTGGCTGCGTTGGGCCTGATGATGGACAGCTAACGGGATTAGCTACACAAGGTGGCTCCGCGCCAGCTAAAAGGGCCTGGCTAGCCAGACCAGGGGTCTGAAGGTGGTCTTCCAAAGACAGACCGGTTCTAATAGTGACTAAAAATCTAAGACTAACTTTGACTGCACAGCTAAACTCTTGCATAACGCGATGCTAACAAACTCACAGTGATTGTTCTTACATGTTGTTATTTAGCATTTGTATATACCAACTGAACCCTTGTAGTTTAGCATATTAGCATGTTAACATTCTCTAATAATTGCAAAAACTAAAAATAATTTAGTCTTGCAGACTCCGAGTGGTAAATCAAGGTTTAGGAAAGTTATGATTTTTAGCAGATGGTGACAAGACATTCAAGACAATCAAGGCCATCAAGGTGAGTGATAAACAACAGGACACAGGAGTTCACATGATCTAGAATCAAGACAAAGGCAACTGAGGACATTCAAGGGCAATTACTGACAATAAATTAAAACAAACTCAAAAACTAGAACTTTAAAAGACTAGAACCAGAAACAAACCAAACCAAAGAGGATACACAAGAAATAAAGCAATGACAACAACTAACTCAACATACAACAGCACCTAAACAAAGGCTATGGACACCATTAAACCAGGAAGAGACATCACATAAAGAAATCAATTTTAATATAATCTCATCTCAAAATGGTCCTGACACAAACGTTTTAAGGCCAAATAGATGACATCTACATAAAATAGATGACAATACATATGAAAGCAAACTTGCAAACATTTGATATTAAAACAAAACTGTGTAATTAATGTGTTAGAAAAAATATTCGGATGAGGCCAAATCTAAAAGCCCCACAATACAAGAAGATGATCTGAAGAATGATCTGAAAGAGGTCTAGCAGGACATCTAATGGAGTCAAAGTTAACTTGGCAGCTTTTACAAAACTGTCTTGATTAAGATCAGATCAGGTTCACAGAAATACAATTTATGTTTTTACCAGCCAAGTAAAGGCATCACTTGCACAGAGACACAGCAATTTTTTCAGTGTGAGTCAGGGAGACCTAAAACCCCCAATTTGTTATATTTGTAAGGCAAAAAAATCCTTAGAGGAACAACTGCTATAACTTTCGGGATAACAAATTTAAGCACCATGCTGAACATGTGTAAAAGGACTAAACTAACAAATGCAAAGTGGTAAAAATTAAAGCCAGTGACAGCACACAGCCAACAGCATCTGCTATCTTTCACTGATTTATCAGAGATTAAACAAACAAAGTCATTAATAGAGGATTTATGGACTTCCAGCACTGGATGACCAGCTATATTCCATGGTTATTAACTAGTAAGATTTCTGCTCTATTATAGTTATTTGACAGAAATTTTTCATTTGTCAAATTATAACTTTCAGTTTAGACCCTCACAAAAATTACAGTTGTTGCATCTCTTACCTTAATTCAACAAATCATTCAAATTGAATTAGAAATTAGGCATTGCAACCTGTCTGTGTCCACCACAGTCACAAAAGGATCCTCATGTTATGTCAAGTAGGGGCATAGTCAGGGGGGTCACAAATCCATTTTTGTTCAAAATTTCCATCTGTCCCTCCCAGTTAGCATACTTTACAAAAAGGATAGCATTCATTAAAGATGTGACAATACTATGACTTAAGATTTGGCTAGGTTGGGAGCTCAGTTGACATGGTTATTGTGATTAAAAATAGAAACAAACAATAAAACTGTAAATAAGAAAAACTGTTTGATTGGTACTGGTAAGTGTGATATATTGTCAACACTTCCATCCACTCAAGACTTCCTTATAGAGGTCTTTAATTACCTCTGTTGTTCTGTTCTGTTAATTTACATCTTTCTTTCTGGCACATTGGCTAAAACATCTAATTCTGTCACTAAAAATAGATTTAAAGATGCACTCTGGAAATGTTTTAAAATAGAAATTATCTGCTTTGAGTCAGAATTTGTGTTTGATGTTTGTTTTCAATAAAAGAGGAAGTGTGTGTGCAGCAGAATTTATGTTGGCACAGCACACTTTGTGTAAGTAGCACATTGGACCATGATGTGATTACAAACTGGTTTTGATATCAGAAATTCTTGCAGTTTAAACCCTCTCAGCATATGAATTTTGAAATAGCCTTTTAGTGTCAATCTCCAGACAAACATCACACTATGCCGTGAAGGTCAAAGGGAAGTGAAAGTAATAACTGGAATTACATCCTCACAGCTGTATGCCTCCAGCTAACCAGAAAAGTTGCAGTTAGGATCAATTCCCACCTCTGTTCCTGAACTTTAGAGTAAATCATTTTACTTAAACATTACAACCAATATGTACATTTTTTTGCATAGAATGCCATCACTTAATCATTTTATCATCATGTTAGACATTTGTGCAAAAGTCTGTCATAATTTCCAATTACTTGTTGTGTCATGTTTATTGTAATGTTGTACCCACCAAATTAAAAAAAGTTAATCCTTGGTTATAAGTAAATGTTTGTGCCACATTTCATGGCATTCTCTCAAGGTTCTATAAAGATACAGTCACTGTAAATAGAAAGTACACGCTTTTGAATTCTTAGGTTTAACATATCAGCCCATAAAAAGTTATCCGGTTCTTTCCAGGTCTAAGAGTTAGGTAAATACAACCTTGGATAAAAAAAAACAATACAGGACATTACACTGTTTTAGTATTATTTTTAAAAAAACAAATCCACTCTTTCTGCTTCCATTGGGTTTAAGAGGGTAATTAGAAGCCAGTGCTGCTGATTAAATGCTCTTGATCAACTGATCACCAGTTAAAAAAACCTCTTAAAAAAAAGGTTTTATTAGTTTGATGGTCTGTACTGTTCAGGTGTGTGTTGACACAATGTCAAGGAGGAAAGAATCAGCAATGATCTAAGAGAGGCAATTGCTGCTGCTCATCAGTCTGAGAAGGGTTACAAAGCCATCTCTAACAATTCACTCGATAATTCTGGAAAAACATTCAAGACTGTTTCCAATCTTCCCAGAAGTGGATGTCCTCGCAAGTTCACCCCAAGGTCAGACTGTGCAATGCTGAGAAACAGTAAAATACCTAAGAGCTACATCTAGGACTCTACAGGCCTCAGTTAGCATGTTAAATGTTGAAGTTCACGGCAGTACAAGTGGACAAAGACTGAACAGGTATGACTTTCTTGCTCTTCCTTCTAAAGAGAAAGTGACAGCACTGCTTAGGTTTGCAAAGTTACATCTGAGCAAACCACATGACATCTGGAACAATGTCCTTTAAAGAGACAAGATCAAAGGCGAGATGCTTGGTCATTATGTACAGCACTTGGTGATAATGTACAGCACCATGTTTGGTGAAAACCAAACACGGCTAATCAATTGCTGGCTTTTCTGCTTTAAAACGCAAAAATTAAAATGACAAATGCAAAAGCCTTTACAGAGGTTGACAACACATTTAAACACCTTTAGAGAAGTATCAATGGTTTCTCTGACAACATTGGAGGCAATCAATTGTGCTCAGCTCCACCAAGTGTAGGGATCATACATGGTTCAATCATCGGTGCACTTTTCGGTGAAGGCTTCTCTCAAGCAAAAACGGCATGCTTTCAGGAAATCATTAAAGCTTGTTTTGTGAGCCGTAAATGTCCGCCAGCAAAACAGTAGAGGCCCTGCCATTTCCCTGTCACATCATCTTCGTCTCTCAGTGGGGCATACTATTACACTTTTGGGGGTTTTTTTCTACAGAGGTGGGGATGAGCAAATCTTGTTCCTAGATTCCCTGTGATTTGTGTTGCTGCTTCCTGTTTCCTGTCCTTGTTGAACCACAGAAGTTGTTGCCATTTATGATGTAACTGAACAGCATGAGGCTTGTGCAGCACCTTGTAAGCTGTTTGCAGCCTGCTGTCATCTCTCAGTTGTAATGTGCAGTCCCTCCCTCAGATGGAGGTCAGCTGTCGCTCATGTCACCAGGTCCATAATGTGGACCTGTTTTAAGAGAAAGTAGCTGAGATCATTGAAGACACACGGATCAGTTATTTGAGAAATAGCTTCATCGCATGGTTTTGCTGTTTGAGCACTTGTTTATGATGCTTAGAAGTAAGACAAACTAAACCTTTTAACCTCTATAGATGATATATACTGGCAACATTGTTTTTGTTTTTGTCTTTCCTCCATTTTGATGTCAGTTTTTTTAATAGAGTTTACCACATCCATTTCCCAGAGTGGCTTTTGACAATGCCATGAGAATTCTGAGACATGTTAACTGTGTAGAGGAAGTGAGATGTAGACCTTTTCTATTACTATGAATGATGAGAATTGTGTTACACCATTGCATTATGTTCCATTGAGACTTCTAGATTGCTTGTAGTATTTTTAGTCGCTCTTTTTATCTGTGCAGAGCTATTTTCCACCATGGCATATGAGCGATAATCCCATTGTAAATGTTTAATCGTTAATACAACTGAATAACAACAATAATGGGTATAACAATAATACATTGATCAGCGATAGATCACCAGAAATTAAGATTGAGAAACAGCCTCACACATGAGATGCCAGAGATTTTCAGGAGAAAATGAGGACAGTTTGGTCTGGACATTTTCCTCAGCTGTTGACACATGTGCTTCACAGTAGGCGACTCTGCTGGAGATGCGCTCACGCGGGCGAAGGAGGGGGAGTGAGGGAGTGTCTGTCTACAGCGCACAGGCCACAGGAAGTGATGCAGATAATACACTGTGGGAATTGCTTCGGAAATTTCATTACAGCGCGAATCAAGGCTTTTTGTTGTGTTGTTCAATACTACGTGTTTCTGAATGTATCCACTATAGCATTGAGTGAGTCAAAAGCAGCATATAGGTTAAGAGAACGGAGAATGGAGTAGCAACATTTACAAGATGTACACTCTATTGTTCGCAGTAAATTAAACGTTTGCTGTATATTTTGTGCATCGTCTTACCTGCTGCTCTTCAGGAGATTCCACTTGAAAGCCCAGAGGAAAAAAAATCTGCGTTCACACATGCCACTCTTCCAGAACATTTCTGCAATATTTTAAGGTGTCCAGTGCTTTTGTGAAAACAGCAAGCACATGCAATACTTTATCATCTACACTCAGACACCAGTGAGCATATAAAAGGAAATGCTTGGGTTCAGTGTCTTGCCCACAGTTACATTAACAGTGGAGCGACTGGGATCAAAGCAGCTGTCTTCCAAATTTGTCTTTTTTGTCATTCAATGACCGCATGGTCTCTGAAGCCCCCCTGTAGTCTATTTTCTGTTTCTTAATTTGACAAAGACACACTGAATCCTCAGCAGATGAACTGGGCTAAAATCTATCCTGGTTTTTATTTGGCCCATCAGACTTAAGAGATAAAGCTTAGAGATTGTTGACAGGCTCTGTAGTGCACCAATTAAGAAAAGAATAAACAGCCTTTATCATGCTGACATGATAAAGATATGTACAGTCTATCAGGGTGACTTTAAGAAGAGTGTCTGCGCCTGTGCACGTACGTACACACATGCAGATATATATGCTTGCATCTGACAAACAAACTTTATGCCCTTTTTCCAGCTATTTTTGTACAGAAAAAGTTTCTGGAGGACGTTGCCTATTAGTGCATGATTGACATCAGTGGAATTTCTTATGTAATCCGTGGAGGGACAAGGACATTGTTATTGTGCACTTTTCCCGTCATCTGGGCTTTGCGATGGTGAGTCCCCCCCCCCCTTTTGGTTTAACTCTCAGGGCCATATGATTCAGAGGGGCTGTCACACAACACAAGATAATGAGTGGAGCGCACTACTGCAGTATGACAGCATTCTGCCCAAATACACTGCAGCAGCTTGCATCTGAGCATTCAAGGACAAATCTTTGTCATTTAAAGGGGCTGAATGCAACGTGGGACTTGGGTGTTGTTTGTGTTAGTATTAGTTTATCAAAACAGGATGTTTATGGACACCTGTATGGACATGTACTGCATGTGTGCAGAACTGTGACCAAGTGCCCTCATCCTTATTGCACTTTCATATACTGCCAAAGAGAGTCAGAGTCCTTCATCCGTCTGAGAAACAAGCTGGATGCAAGCTTTGGTTTGTTTGATCCAGAAACATAATGTGAAGACAATGCAATTGCATGCTAGGATAATTATCCTCCTAAATGAATCCCAAATGAGTCCCAGAGTTTCCAGATGTACTTCCATGAAAACATTTGAAAACATTCTATTTAAAGCAGAGAGCTCTGTGTGATGTGTTGGGACATGTAGACGCGGCCACAAGAGAGACGATCCTGGCATCAAAGTTCCTCTTCAATGTGTTGAGGTTACACTGTGTCCTCTGACATCGCATTGTTCCTCTGAAGAATTATGTATAGCTGAGGTTGCTGTTCTAGGACATCAACTGAATAACTACTCTCTCAGGCTGGTGCCATATGGCACATTCAACCCTGGCTCTTTATTAAGACTTCTTGGGCTTTTTCTTTTTTCTTTTTGAAAGAGCAAAACTGAAGGATTGAGGCTTTAATTCACAGAGAGAATGTTTTACAAAAGCCGGAAAAAGAAAGCTTATTTCTAAAGAATTAATCCAGCACTACCATAAATTTTTGGGAATCAAAAACAACAATTTGAAACAAAGAATGGTCAAACCAGATGCAGCAGACATTTAGATATCCTCACTTTAGCCAATAATGTAGGTCAAATGCTCTGGGTCCTACTATACATCTCCCATAATGCAATTCTGGTAGAAGCTCAGTAAATGTTTTTGTTTTTCTAGCTCTGTGCTCTCAAGGTCATCACAGGCTTCCAGGTCCTGTCTCAGTTGTAAGAAAACTTCATTGAAATTCACTCTGACAGTGGTAATAATTACACTTTCTTTTTCCTTTAGTCTGTTTGTTAGCATCATTCCTCAAAAAGTTATACATGGCTTTCTTAAAACGTTTAATTTGACGTGTTTCATGGCCCAATTTAGAAGTGATTAACTATTGATGTTGATCTGTATCCGGACATGGATCCAGGTTATTTTTGTTCAGCCTTGGCGGAGGTAGGCAGTCTTGGACCGCTCTTGTTTATATAGTGGCACATCACAGCTGATGTTATCTGAGGGGACTTTAGGATCAGTACCTTACTTTATCATAGAGAGAAATCCATTGCTTCTCTTTGTGCAAGGAATTTACTACAGCGACAGAAAAAACAGACAGGGTATGTGTCTGCCTCATATGCAAGGGGTGAGACATTACAGCTATACCATAAATGGCTTTATGAGAGAATTTTGGCCTTTTAGGTTCAGATAAAGTTCAAGTAATAGTAGTCTATGCCACAAGGCCAGGGCTGTAAATTTAATTTGCCCATGAAAAGTAATTTGTGTGTTTCTAGAATATGCATGTTTCCAGTTACTAATGTGGAAAGGAACATGTTTATTTATTTAACTTCTTATTTAAAACAGAAATACTGAATGAAAAGTTGTTTTAAGGAAAAACAGTTAGTTGAAAAGACAGTGTAGGCTGGACCAATGCCATCTCATGAAATATCCTGAAATGTACACATTGGTCCATGGCAACAAATGGCAATTTCACAATGAAGACTCACAAATTGTACAATAACTACTTAATGCAGTACCTACGAGTACCTAACTGCTACGAATTGGACATGTGGACAGATGTTCATACTATACTGTTTGCTCAGCAAATCTCAAGGCAGATTCACTATCACTTTGTGTCTGGTGTTAACACTTTTGAGAAGTGTTGACACAATGATCTCTGTGCCTCAAGCTGTTGCATATGTATTTATGTAGAAGTTTTCACTTTCACATTCAGGCAGGAGATTATTTGTAAGATATTTTATAATCATGAAAAGATTTATTTAAAAATGCCAGAAGATGTCTTTCGAATAACTGCCAAACGATGCTATTCTTAAATTACTTTAGAAAATCTGAGACAACCTGGAACTGATAACTAGAAGGAATCACGCAGCTTTCCGTCTTTTGTTTTTGTTGTATTTATGGTTGTTTGTTTTATCTTAATGGACACACCACACTTGGACAAACAATAATTTGTGTAGGGTGTCATCTTAAACATTGCCACTTGCTTTGATTGAGTGCGGAGGAATACAACATTACAAAATGGCAAGGACACTGTGAGGCAGGTTTATACTCGCATGCTTTTTTTTTTCTAGATTAATAGCTGCTTATAATTTTTAAAAAAGGGGTCGAGAGTAGGCTGCTGTGATAAACAGGCTGTTGGATGAGTCACCCAAGTGTGCTGTCCATCCTGAACATGAATTAAATCGATAAATACATTTGAATCAAATTGAAGAGAAAAGTATTTTTATACTCATGGACAAATTTATAAAAGTGGACCCAGTGGATCTGCTTGTTTGCAACTCTTTGACCAATAATGAAACTACCTGGTTGCGAGTGTGTCAGCTGCAGAATAAGAGTAATTGCCCGGTTTAGTAAATCCAGGCCCTAAGTTGTTGTAAACCTGATGATGTCCTTTTGGATATAAAAACTTTCCAAAAAGTTTTGGAAGCGTGAGCGACAGTTTAGCATGTATTCTGTCATTGGACCATTTTACATTGACAAGTAAAATGGGTGGAGTTTACTGTAACTGTTTTTATTTCCTCTTCCATATAATTATTCCTACTATTATGACCACTCAACTTCACACAGCTCAGGCTATGGAGTATTATGCCACACAGTGCTAATCTTCAAAATGCCAGATTATTTTCAGACAACATATTAATGTAGCAGCAAAAATGTACTAATGCTCCACTGAGCCTTCAGACAAACTCTGGGTCCATGTTCTCTCGCATGTTCTCTGTGTTTGCAGTCTTTTGCTGCAAAGAAAGAGCAGGAAAAAAAGATCAGTCGCGCCACTCATGTGTATTCAAGCAGAAGAAACAACGGCCGGGTGAATCCTGTAGTGACTGGAGTGACTTCTATTTTTCTCCCCTCTTTTGGAAAGGAGATGCACGAATAACGTGCCTGCGTCAGAGTCAAGCACATCTTCTATTTTCATATTTACCACCAGTGTACACGCACACGTTAAGGGTATTTGAACAGCATGAGTGCAACAAAAAAAGCACTCACTCTCACAACACATAGAGCCTCCATCATGAATATAGATTGTAATGAGCTTTTCCTTTGTATCTGGGCTCATCCTGCTATGAAGGGATTGTCCCTTATGGCAGTGGGGGCACTGTCACCAAATGAAGATATGCAGTTCATCTAATATTGAATATCATCCTGGCTGGGATCCATAATTCATTATCTAAGTGAAGACGTGACTCTCGTGAAGAGGATGAGATTTAAAGGCTCAGTGGAAGGGGATGATAGAACAACGGCTCGCACCAGGTGCCCTCGTTCACGTGGCAGCTGGGATCACTCCCTTTGTGTCTTCTGTATCCTTCTACGAGGTGAAGTTCAAGACTTGTCATTGCAGGAGGTTATCTCTGTCTTGTAAAAGCTACCACAGTCTCTGCCAGGCAATACTTATGCTAATGAGCACGAGCTGGTACTTAAAAGCTTTTAATTTGTGCTGTTTAACATCATGACTTAGGTGATTTACTGTATTTTTCTGCAGTGCACAGTCAAATGAAAAATTGAATCACACAGACTCCCACTGCTTGTACGTATTTGCATCTACCAGAGGCAGTACGAAATTAACATTACTAACATGCTACTGTTTAGGCATACTAAAGACTGTATCAGACTACCGCCACAACAGAAATTTGAAGCCAATGTGGAAGTAGTTTCAAGTGCAAGACCACTTACTGTACAGCTGTTATGGGTGCTGACTCCATAACATCTCTGATTTACATCACAACTCTCCCTGTGGAACAGAATAAGTATGAGGTAAAGTCAATAGATTTTGTCCATGTAATGTCACGAGTTAAATTCACTTATATCGACAGTGGTTGTTTTGAAAATAATTAGATATTTTTAAGGAGAGTAGCCCTTAGATTTTTGTTTCCCCATTCAGGTAAATTAAACAAGGTAGGCCTCAATGCAGTGTTGCCAAAATAGAGACATTAGCCGCTTTCGGACAGAGCCGTTCTAAGAACGCAGTTATAAGAACGGTCCTCCTCGAATTTCGTTCTGATAACTGTCCTTCCCCAGCGGAACTGTTTCAGTCTGCATTCGCACATGAGTCGGGACCTGATAGAGACTGATGCGGCGCAGCCGTCTGCGTCAGCGACGTGCTACTTTAGCGCCACATTCAACAACAAAACAAAACCCGGTAAAAGTAAGGAGAGTAGAATAAACACCACAAAGAAGGTAATATGAAGAGCGGGGAGGCCACCGTGTTCATGGTCTGCATGATGGTGATATTAATCATGGACGATCACATTAGGCGTCTAATATCGAGGCTGGAAGAGCACACAGAGAGTCAGGAGACGAAGGATCGAGCGCAGGCCATACTTTTTCATTTCATGAAGGAAGAAAGGAGAGCAGAGCGCCGCAGACAAAGGAGACAACGTGTAAGTTTAACTTATTAAACACGCGCCGGTTGTGTCTGTGTCTATGAGGAAACATTTCAGCCGTGACAACATGACAAGGGGCGTAGCTACCGACCACCAAACACCTCCGTCAGATGTCTTCCTATAGAACCCTGAAAAGACCCGACCTCGGAGAAGGAGCTGAAATGCTTATAGGAACTGAGGGCCATGGTCCCGAGTTCCTGTATGTCCGAATGCGGGAGAAAACGGCCCTGTGTATTAAAAGGTTATAAGAACTGCCAAAGGTTCCTACAGTCCGAAAGCGGCTTATGTTGCTAAACTCATGTTGTTTTTTTCCCAAAGTGAAAGAAATCAACACACATTCACAGCAAACAACGCTGGACCAAAAATGTGAATAAGTGAATATTAAAAATGATACTGCAGGACAGTGTTGGAGGTATTGTGATACAGAGTAACATGTTCGCGTACTCACATTACTTTTTTGCTGTAACTAGTGACATAGCACCTTAGTGTCACAATTCAAGCCATTTCTGTTTACTTATTTCAACCTGCCCATTATGATGCCACAAACAAACAAACAAACAAACAAACAAACAAACGGAGAGGCGAAGAATGAAAGTCAATCCATGATGCATTCTGTATCTCTTCTGCTCAGCAGGCGGCTGGTTCTGCACAAGCCAGTGCGCATGTGCAGCTCACTCAACAAGTAAGACTGCTGAGGTGAAAGTGTTTACACCATGGAAGAACTCGCATTCATTTGAATTCATGGAGAAAAGGGCAAGAACGACATCATGCGTATTGCGGTTGGTTTGTTAGCAGTGAAAAACTTTTACTTCAGATTTGAAGAAACACTTGCAGGCAAAGCGCAGTTCCACAATTCCTTGGTTGAGTTTTTCTATGTAAACATAATCATCGGTAAAACGCTGTAAATACATATAATACATCTGTTATCCCTGTTATTATCCTGCAGAGCTTCATATCATACATCACAGAACCGACTTTTCCAGTGTGTTAGAGCCAGTGCATTTAAATATAGATGTCCTCTTACATTATGAACAAAGTTCACAAACATTGCAAAGTCGTGTTCACATAGATGGGTTTCATACAAACATTCCTGAATGCCTGTGCATCCAACGGACAAAATGGCGGTCCTAGCATTGGGATTAAAGGGATAGTTTTTTGTGTTGTGTGCAGTACTTATGAGTAGTTAATATCTTACCTACAGGAGGCAACCAGTCAGTGTGCTCTCTGTTTGGAGAAGCAGGGAGGAATTTTCATGCGGGAGCTAAGCCTACAGCTACTGAGAGCAGGGACAAAAGAGGAGCAAATTATCATCATCTAAAACAACTCAAAAATTTCATATCGAATCAGCGAACGCTACATTGTTGATTTTATCAGATCATTATTTACTTTGTCACTATTCTCTCAACCAAACAACATCTATGTTGCTCCCCAGCACTGCATGCACTGCTTATATTTTGTGTAGTAGTGTAGTAAATTGCTTGGTTTGGTTTGGACTTATTCACATGACCCCTCGAGGGTTAGGGGTTAGGGTTAGCATCCTAACTCAGCAAACACTTCTTTACCATATGTTTAGATTATTACTCACTTCTTACATGAGATACAGTTGAATGATGGGCTTGTTTTACGTTAATTTTTTAAAATTAATTAATAACGCTGCATACATTGGTTTTTGGTTGGTTTAATCTGCAGATGCCAGTTGTATCTAAATTCAAAATTGACTTCCATACATGTTTAAGTAATATTGAGTTTACTGTAAACTGCATGACGCACTGTGGTAGGTTGTGTGTAATGGCATTTATTGCCACTGCTATTGATGTATCTCATTCATTTCAGAGCATAGCTGATGCCTTGAAGGCGCTTACAAAACTGATTTCATCCATGCATCTAAACGCTTTTCTGGGACTATAGTTCATTAACTACAATTCACCAATTTAGCAAGTCAAATGGAGTAATCTATCTGACTTGACTCACAGAGGCTCACTTGCCCTGTAGTTGCAGCTGCATCTAGTTTGCCATCATGAATAATTCAAATGATACACAAGACCACTTTTAATTTAGATATTCAGAGCAGCTATGTTCTCTGCGTCATCCCCCTCTCCCAGTCAGCACTTTTTTTCATTTTGCGCTGTGCTCAGAGTCAGGGGAGGGTGAAAGAAAGACAACGAGATAAAAGAGGGGGAGACCATGAGAAAGCGTTTATGCAGCTGCGTACTCCTGCGAGCGAGAACAAAACACACGCCCGCTGCAGCTCTCAGGTAGATATCTGTGAGAGGTGCTGCATTTAGGGCGAGAGAATAGGGTGTTGTTGAAGCTTGGGCATCCATTCATTTATGTCACAGCAACCTAGTGAAACAAAAAGGGAAACAGCCGAGGCGTTAACGCCCACAATGTTCACAAACTCTTACATCACATCATCTGGCTTTTACCGGTGGACCTAAGAACATACAGTCATGCCCCCAATTACAATTTTAATTATAGCTGCTATTTTGTTGCCGCCATCTAACCCCAGGGGTATAATAGTGTTTTTTTTTTTTTTTATTTTAAAATTTTTTTTTCTTGTGTTCCATTTCACCCATCAAATCACCACGATGGTATGCCAGCATAAAAGATCAGTTCTGAATCCTCTCTCTGTTAATGCACACTACTGTAACAGATCCCAGCAGGCAAAGTTGGATACAGACGGACTTCTGCTTCCGTGAGCATGCATCTCTCATTGCAGGACATGTTGGTCTGCTCTCACAGCTTTAATTATCCAGAAAGATGGCTTCACTGCCCAGCCTGGTGACAGACAAACAGGATAGATGCAGGTTATCCAGAAAACACAACCCAGACCCAGCACTCACTTCTGTCATGGATCTTGTTTAAAATAATGAAGGGCTAGTGAAGGATGATGGCACAGTACGCCACTTTTCTGTTGCCTCCTTTCTGAAGTAAACTACAAACATTTCCTATCAGAAGAACAATAAAGAAGGAAAAAAAGTATTTTCAGCAGGAGACTGTTTTACCTAAAGGAAAAACCATAATGGTCTGAGCCCATGCTCTGTGATATACTTTCCCTAGTCTGATTTATCCCTTTTATTAAGAGACATTTCAGTCATTATATTTGATAACATAAAGAAGAGGACTCTCCAATGAATAATTGATAACTAACTGCAGATGGCTCACAGTTCATAGTTTGTTAAAAAGGAAATAAATGCTTGTCAACTTATTAGCATAGTGTCCATCTGTCTTCTAAAAGTTTTCAGTAGGCATTGTTCAGCGCAGTTTAAACATGACACATAGGAGAAGCGAAAAGATCATCACATCTTCAGTGATCTAGAAAGGTTCTTATTATCCTTTCTCTTTGTAGAGGATCATCCATTTCCAAGTAAAAAGAAGTGCATCCTCTGCTTGATAAAGCATTCATTATGTTAAATAAATAGTCTTGGCAAAGGCTTTCGCCCCATGATTAACACCAGTCCTATGACAAAACTGCCCACAAACTGACAGGCATGTGACCACAATGGCCTCACACATCATGTCCACGGTGTCAGTGCAGATCTCTATTCACACCAATTTCTACCCGCACACGTCACATCCCTCCACTCTATCTGTCTAAGCTCCTCTGGGCCTCGCTGGTCGTACAGTTTCCACCAAGTTTCACAGGCTGTTAGATCAGTGTGGTGACCCTCAATATCACCGTGCTGCCCATTAAATGTGGATGAATACCTTATTCATTTAAACAGTGGTGTAGTCTACCTTTTTGAGGTGGGTATACTGTATAGTTGGCCAGTCATAGGCCCGTGGTACCAAACTAGGGGTCGGGACTCGGGACCCCTCGGGACCAATAGTAGCCCCTTAATGCACGCCGTACCTCCACTCGTCTGTGTCATCATCTAACAAGGAGATAATAGGCCTGTCAGTCTGACTCTGATGACATGTTCTGCTGCACTCACGTGCGCGCGCGCGCACACACACACACACACGCACTGCGCACACACACACACACACACACACACACACACACACACTCAAATGATTTCATCTGTTAAGTATAACACAAGGTGTTATACTTAACACAACTACATCAGTTAAATAGGGGCTGCTGTATATGCAAAGTCCTTACTCCAGTTATCCCCCTCTCTCTCTGCCTCCCTTCTGTTCCCGTACTAAATGCAAAAGCAAACCAAACACCAATAGAAAATAATCATCAAAAATACCCTCTTCAGCTCTTGAAGTGCTTGCTTGCTCCTGCTGCAGGTCCACCATCTCAGTGTCAAGGTCCCCTTCAGCTCCCCTTGCACCTTGTTGCTGACTGCCACTGCCATCTGTAGAAAACAATGAACAACTCTGTTTCATATGAGGAGTTCAGATGAAAAGCCCTCTAAAAGCTATGACAAAAAATAGGCCAATGTAAAGTTTCATTTTTAAGCATTTTCATCTATGACAATCAAAAATGTTACTATCAAGTACAGCAAGTCAAGCCCAAACAAAATGAGATGAACTGATTTTTAAATGTAGGCCTATAGAAATATAGCCTGTTTTGTAAACTCATCACATGCACTAAAGGTTTTTGCATCTGACATTATATCGCAGTAACAGTGTAGTAGATAATGTAATGTACAGATACATCTCCCCATCCATGCATACCATGTAGATTGCATGGTTCTGGCTAGTAAATAAAGTTTAGTTTATGATAGATAAATTACTTAATCCAGACAGCCACTGTACATATCATCATGTAGACCGTTTACAGACAGGTATGGCGATTAGGAGTTATTCCCAACGAAGAATCCCAGATAAACAAACGTCCAGAATTTTAAACTAAGTAGGCAAACGTGGATCAGAGTAGCTAGCTTGCTAGTATTGAGAGAAGAACGAAAGCTAGACTACAGCATGACTAGCCTGTGTTATTACCGTGTTATGTCCACAAATTAAACAACCTAGAAGGGTAACTTGGTAGCAATACTAGTCTCATAAAAAGCGTGAATGATGTTTTTGACTCTTAACTTACCTTCGGAAACGTCAGGTCGGGCAACCTTATTAAAAAAGTTCCTACGGTCTTGCTGTCCCTTGCGCCTGGCCATGATCCTCGTCGTCCCCAACTAAAAACCTGGAACGCTGCTGCTTTGTTTAACCTGGCAGCTCACGGTCGGCTACCTAGCGAAATTCACTGGCATGTTTTCATCACGCATTGAGGCTTTTCAAATAATAATGATCATCATCATAATAATAATATATGTTCACGAAAGTTAGACAACGTGTTAATAAATCACTACCATACCTGTCAACAGCCATGGAAAAGTGTGCCCTGGAAATGCAAACTCTCGGGTTGAGATGATGAGATGATAATTCCATAATCCGATCATAATGGTTAGAACATGGAGAACATATCGTATCAGCCCATTCCAGATGTACAATGACTTTTCGTAGAAGCCTCGACTTTACAAAGTCCTTTCCTTAGCCACTAAGCACCTACGTATGCACCCCATGCTAGATTTTTGTTTAGGCTGACAGCGAGACATAAAAACCGCGTCTGATTGGTTGGTCGCAATGGAAACCATAGATATATATATATAGTTGATGAAACGTGGCTGTGCTATTCTAAATATTGAAAAATGAATTTTAAGTGGGTATACGGAGCATTTTAGGTGGGTATACTGAGCATTTTAGGTGCGTATACGGAAATCCCCCCAAAAAAGAGGTGGGTATACGCCGTATACCTGCGTTCAACGTAAACTACACCACTGCATTTAAAGGTATTATTGCTGTTTTCCAATCCTTGAATAAAATAGAGGACCAGGTAAACTCTGCTTGGCTGCTTCGAACAGAAAACCACCATGTTGTTGTTAGATCAGCCATGTCCTCTACCTCTGCACTGCCTTTTGTGACGTAGCACTTCTTTAGTATGGAGGTGGGAATGGACAAAGGAGACGTGGGATTTGAGGGCTCAGCAAGATTTGTCACATTTTGACACTCGCTTTGCTCCAGTAACCCGTGTCGCACTAGGTCATTGTAGTCCCCCACATTTCTGCAGAGCGATGTTTCACAGCAGAAAGGATGGTAGAGGTTTATGTAAGCTACGCAGGTACTGGGGTCTAATGTGAGGTCATGTCTGAAGGACTCGTGTTTTAAAAAAAAAGACGAAGTAGGTGGATTTGTTTTATACATTCACTTGGCGCTATTTCTCTCTCCCTTCGTATCACTACGGGCTGTGTAAACTGTGCAGACCGAAGTGCAGACCCAGCAGTCCCCTGCTTCCGAGCAGTAAACACCGCAACAGGTGCGGCTATCGCTAGGTGGCTGAACGCATTGATATGAAGGGAGGCAAAAATAGCGCCAAGCGATTGTGAGGTCTGACCATTTCTGGCTAACGATTTTGTGATGCAAATGTATTACTCTTTTGAACGCATATTGTTTTGAGAAGCAAAACGCCTTATTTTCGGGACTCCAGCCAACTAGCCGGACTACCTTCGTCAACGCCAAAACGAGGCCGGAACTCGGCTCACAGGACGCAGCAGGGGGTAAGAAAATGTTCATAAATGATATTGCTAATATGGGATGTCATACAGCTTCATGTCAAAAGAGCCGAACTATCCCTTTAATAATACTTCAATACTAAACGACCCAATACATATTTGAATAGACCTTATCCATAACACTAATTTTGGTAAAGTACATTTAGTTAACAATGGATTTGCATCAGTAAACATCCATTATGGCATGACAGTAGGCAAATCTATTAAATTATACCTTCAACTCACCAGCCCAAAAGTAAAGCAGCAGTTTTAAACATTGTGAAAATAGACCTTGCTTTTCTTGCTATGACGAAACAAAATGTCTGTGAAAAATGGGTATAATTAGATATGGAAAAGCTCATTTTAGACTTCATCTATATGTTATGTTGCAATAGCTACCTTAATCTCTATGCCCTAGCCTTTTTTCACAACATTGTTTTATCTCCTGTACAAGTAATTTGGGTTCAGTTTAAATGTGCACATCCATTTTCACATACATATGTGGGCATTCTATGAGTGTAATCAAATGAAAATGCAAAAGCATTGACGGTAGATGTGACCAAATTATTTACCAGTTGGGAGATTTGTTGGGCCAGTTATTCACCATTTTGAGATACATGTTTGAGTTGTGGAACATTGTTTTCTGACTTCTTGAAGACTTTTATTCAGGTAACATCTTTTTAAAGTAAGTCAAGTGCAGAGGGGAGCATACTCGAGCTAACAGAGACAATGCAGTCGCAATTATCTTTGTGATATGCAATTTTGTGTTGTCTGATTTAAATTATTGTATTTTTATCAGATGCAAAAAATTGAATAAAATTAGCGTTGGCCTTTTGAAAAATACCCTTTTTGTTCCCACTTTTGTTCCCACGTTTTAATTAAATCATTTTATTTTCTATTGTTGTACTCATCCTTAGTTACCCAGTAAGTATTTCACCAATACCCTGTACACATGGTTACACTTACTAACAGTAAATGACACAGTAATTAGTGCGACTGATGTGTTTTCCTCTTTAAACATCTCTTTGCCTGTCAATTCCCTGATTAGCCAATCAGTCTCTGCCTTGCCCATCAGTCTTATTATGTCTCTCATCGACTTCCACTGCTTGCCCAATAACAAACAAACTGGTTTGCATTTAAGGGGTTGAGCGACTCACATGGCCGTACATGGACCCTCACCCCTACACAGACACACGCAGTGATCTGGGAGGATAAAAAGTAGCTTTGAGCAGCCATCGCAGCTGCATACTGTGTGGCATTATCACCTTCCCTTGGGATACTCTGATTAACTATTCCTAACCACAGAGATTCATGTGCTGCTTCTTTTACATAATTCCTTATCTCTGCTGCTATGAATAATTCATGTGAAACTCGGAGGGTGAGATGACATTGTGCTGGAGAAGGCTGGGAAATGAGCAAGGACATCTTCACTTGTCTTTAACGAAAGTTTGCGACCTGGAGTAAATACAGGATTTATAAGAAGAGGGCTGTACAAATGGAAACAATTCTGGTTCAGTGAAAAACAAGGCAATCTCAGCTCGTGTTCAATAATTTATATCACTGATATGAGTTTGCACCTAAATGGTTCATAGTGATGTATACAGAGGGTAGATACAGATGATCAATTTCTTAGTGTAATCATCCTCATAGCATGTCCTTCCTCAGTTCGTCCATCAGAGAGACTGGGGTCACAACGTGTCCACTCTGACTTCCCTCTCTCATTATGTATGGCCGCATTTTCGATAAAATGCATCAGCATTTTGGCCTCAGTGGCGCTTACACCTGTCACGCCCCCTGATCAAACAACAAGACCCTTCCTGCATGAAAAAACACCTGAGTTTAGGACCCAGCTTCTACTGAGCCCGAGTGAGCTTTCAGTCAAAAACTGTGCTCTTCCTGACAGTAACAGTGTGACCACAATGTGATTTGAGTATTGAGCATTGATCGTGTTGCAATAGAGGGTCTTAAAGGGATACGCCACCCCCAGGCCAAATTAAGTGTATCCCCGCATTCCCGAGACATAAATAAGTGTGTGGGAGCATTTTCCTGGCGACCCAGGCATTGTCCGAATCTCACAGCACTGACCACTGCTTGGTTGCGCGTAATACATACATGCTAGCGTCGCCAGCGTCGCCAATCGAAATATTTCGCGGCTGTGTTTTCCGCACCGGAAACTAGTTCCCAAACCAACATGAGCAAACCAAGCCTTCCGTGTTGATTTACACAGTCATTTGCACTTGATGTGAAAGTACACCACTCACACAGTAATTAGAAGGTAAATCAAGTAAATTAATTCGGGCGAAACATTTCGATTGGCGACCAAGCAGTGGTCAGTGCTGTGAGATTCGGACAATGCCTGGGTCGCCAGGAAAACGCTCCCACACACTTATTTATGTCTCGGTAATGCAGGGATACACTTAATTTGGCCTGGGGGTGGCATATCCCTTTAAGTATCAGTTGAGCTACAACCTGCAACACTATTTAAAGCTTTTTGATTGACTGGACACAAGGGTTAGACAGAAAGAGACAAATTTGAAATAAGCCACTTTTTTAGAGAGTGTAATCTTGGATTCTTACTTGAGAAAAGTAAATTACCATCCAAATGTAAAGTTTATTTCCAAATGAGTGTGGATTTAGTTACATCTCTGCGAAGCAAAGAGAAAAACTCAGCACAGCTTGATGATCAGTGTGGAGTGTTCGTATTTTTTTCACATGTGTTTGAGAGAAGCCGTACCTTCACAGTGAATCTATAATCAGTGAAAACATAATGAGGTGTCCATTACACAACATTGTTCCCTACAACCAAGATGTTGAAAATAGTATAAAACCCTGTAACATTTTATTGTTTTACTTCAGCAGCTTTGAGATTATATGTTATTCATCATTTTGTTTCAGTTTCTCATTGAAACAAAATCAAACTGGACTAAAAATGATCATAGATCAAGTATCTTGTGTCATAAATTCACATCTGGCTTTTGTAGCAAACCAAAGTGTTTGAAATGAGTGAAAAACTTCTGCCGTTTGTGATTAATTTAACTGTTGAGAGCTCCCCTTGCATCCATACACAAAAATCTTTAGCAGGCTTGGCTGCCAAATACCAACATGGTCTTCTGAGTGGTAGAAGTAAAGAAAAATATCAAACATGTCCGCATCGAGCTGTTCAAAGCCACCTCTCCCTGGAGGTCAGCCACAGTAACACTTCTATATACTGCATCACACTTTCAATGAAGGCTAAAGTTTGATTTGATTTGATTTGATTTGATCAAACCACAGCAAATTCACAATGTTATCATGCATCTGCTGATTAATGCATTTGAAATATTCTAAATGTCTTAGATTTTGTTTTACATTTAAATGTAACATTTCACCCGGGATCAGGTATACAGGTTTGGCGTAAGCTTTGATATTCCAGTTCAATTCAAACCAGTCTTATCTTCACATAAAAATGAGGGAACAGCTTAAATCCACACGATACCAGCTGCAATGTAAACAAAATTGTTGATCTATAAGAAAACATTTTAATCAAACGCTTGTGGTGGTGAGCCGCAGTGATCAGCAGCAAAAATACATTATTAGATCACATAGCTTGCTGGTTGTAGAGTCTCTCCTCTGGCTTCTCTTAAAGTATCTGTCTCTGGTTTTCTGCTGCATCCCAGTCAATGATCCTTGACCTCCTTCTGGTCAATGCTGTCACTGACACCTTCACACAGAGCTGATGTTGTCTGGTCCTGGATCCTTTCTATTTGCAATGTTACCAACAGTTGTGACGTTTGATTTTGTTCACCTCTTGGGAGGCTGGGTTTCCTTTATTCATGCATAGTTTGCAGATATCTTAGCTGCATCAGAGAAAGCAATCAAAACTAACAAGGATTCTTTAAGTCACTTCCTAGAATGTGACTTAAGATTAGAAATGCCCAGTGAGCAAATCTAGTGAGTTGGACATACTCTCTATATAAAGCTCTCGCTGTTTCCAAGTTGCAGTTACAAGAATTGTTTTTGTTCTTCTGAGACGTTCTAATCCAAATTTCCCTTTTTACTTTCCATGATGTATCCAAAAGTTTTTCTCTCCCCCTCACTGTCATTTAAATCTGCACAGTCCTGGCTGGCTGAAATAAAAAATATAGATAAAAAACCACGCAATTCTGGGTGGCTACTAAGCCTTCTTTTGTCTTTTTTCATTTTGTAACAACCTCTAAATCTTTAACTTAAACTCCTTTTCTTTCTGTTCGCCTGCCTCTGTCCTCTCTGCCTGCTTTATTTTCCCTTCTTCCTCCCTCTGCTGCCTTGAAAGTCCTTGATTCAACCATCTACCAGAGAAATTGTCTCAGGAAAAAAAAAAAAAAAAAGTACCGCTGGTAGACACCTTGAGGGCCGATTCATACATATACAATGACAGAAGGTTCACTGGAGTCTCCTGAGTTTAATGTGTTTGTGTTAAATCCCCTCAATTCATGCAGACGATGAAGAGCTTTCAAACTAAACTCTTTATTGTTCCCCTTTAAAACAATTTAAAAAAAGGGAAAGTATCTCCATAGCTCAAATGGAACTGATTCATTGAGTATTTGCTCAGATTATTTTCAGGAGTTGTGTAAGGTCTCAGGTGGAAATCTGAGAGACATAATGTTAAAAAGGTGCCAAGCTCTGAAACAGCAAAGACAGTGTAACATAGCAAGAGTAACATAATGGGACGTCACCAGCTGTTGAGGTGTTTTATAAAATCCTGGAAGAAAATTAGAAGTGTTGGACTTACTATATATACTTAGGCAATACAATTAGTTAATTTGAATATCAGGTGCACAGGCAGCATTAAAGTAGCAGTTCATAAACAGCTTCCAATTTACATGTTCTTGGTAGTTTTATTCTTCTTCTTCTTCTCATTATCATAATTATTATTGTTATTATTATGCTTTAAGATTTGCGGGGGGGGGGGGGGGGGGTGGGGGGGGGGGATTTGATATCAGTGGATGTTGGTATTTGTACAGGGATAATCATATACACTATATTGCCAAAAGTATTCATTCATCTGCGTTTACACGCATGTGAAATTAAGTGACATCCCATTCTTAATCCACAGGGTTTAATATGATGTCAACCCACCCTCTGCAGCCATAACAGCTTCAACTCTTCTAGGAAAGCTTTCCACAAGCTTTAGGAGTGTGTTTATGGGAATTTCTGACTATTCTTCCAGAAGCATTTGTGAGGTCAGACGCTTATGTTGGACAGAAGGCCTGGCTCGCAGTCTCCGCTCTAATTCATCCCAAAGGTGTTCTATCGGGTTGAGGTCAGGACTCTGTGCAGGCCAGTCAAGTTCTTCCACACCAAACTTGCTCATCCATGTCTTTATGGACCTTGCTTTGTGCACTGGTGCACAGTCATGTTGGAACAGGAAGGGGCCATCCCCAAACTGTTTCTACAAAGTTGGGAGCATCCAAAATCTCTTGGTATGCTGAAGCTGAGTTCCTCAGTTCCTTTCACTGGAACTAAGGCGCCAAGCCCGGCTCCTGAAAAGCAACCCCACACCATAATCCCCCCTCCACCAAACTTTACACTTGGCACAATGCAGTCAGACAAGTACCGTTCCCCTTGCAACCGCCAAATCCAGACTCTACCATCAGATTGCCAGATGGAGAAGCATGATTCGTGACTTCAGGGAACGTGTCTCCACTGCTGTAGAGTCCGGTGGCGGCGTGCTTTACACAGTGTGATGTATGGCTTGGATGCAGCTGCACGGCCATGGAAACCCATTCCATGAAGCTCTCTACGCACTGTTTTTGAGCTAATCTGAAGGCCACATGAAGTTTGGACGTCTGTAGCGAGGTCTGCACAGGTGGCATCCTATCATAGTACCATGCTGGAATTCACTTTTGTGCAACAAACTCTCAATAAGAGAAAAGATGTTAAAAAGAATGTTGTTCAGAAAGGTTAAACCTTTCCTTTAGATTATGAACAGTAGCACATTTTCCCTTAGAAAGACATGTTGCCCTTTATTTCTCATTTAAAACTGCTGCTGTTATTTGTTAACAGCATCAAGTGATGATTTAATCTTTTACATTTATAAACAGATAAAAATTGTAAATTAAATCTCAGATATAATGTAACAGTATATACAAGATAATACTGTACCTGCCAGAGGCATCCATACAGGGAACTGTTGGACAGATACAGCACCATCTGTTGTGATTGTGAATGATGCATCTCTACTGTTGGTGAATGTATGATTTAATCAAACAAAATCAATAAACACATTATCATTCAGTAGTAAATCTACTCAAATCAGGAATGGGCTGTCAAGTGGACATAATGTACTTCCTTTAATCACAGTGTTGACAAACTTCACTAACTGCTGACTGTAATCATACAGCTATTTTAGCACATTGATTGAGAATTGATTAACATCAGCTGAAGCTCAAGTCCAAGCCTTAATTTAAAAGAAATTCATCCTGCGGAGATTAAAGTCAAGGCTGTTCACTCCAGCTCTCAGCATCAAGCTAAAGAGACAAAACAGAGCAACCTTTGACCCTTTAACCCAAAGGCACAAATGAGATACAGCTAGAAGATATGTGACGAAGTGATGAAGCTGCATACTGTATAAGCTGAGCTTTTAGACTCAGCTAAAGGTTAGAGATGTGTGCTTACTAATGATGAACTCCAAAGCGCTTTTCCTTGAGCTGATTGAGGCCGAGGTTTATGGAGCTGTCCAGGGTCCTGACCTTTTGGAGTGGCAGGGCAGATCAGCACCTCTGAGGTCTTCTCAGTCTTTATAAGCTGATTGGCACAAAGCGCATAGCTATTTGAATGGTTTAATTTGTGCTTAGCTTGATTCTGGTCAAATACTGTGATTCAATGAGAATACAGTTTTAATCCAAATCCAACAAACCACATGCTTTATACTGAGAATGTTTGCTTATTGTTGAGTCTGAGGCTATTTAAAATGTTCTTATATGCAGTGCAGCATACATCAAGTTAGCAAAACAGAATTAATATCAATCTTTGGTTTTACATAACTGCACCGGTGAAGTGTAATCAAGTCAAATTTGCATCTGTCCATCCAAAACTTTCTTTATGTCCAAAAAAATGAAAAAGCATTAAATTGTTGCAATGGTTTGGCTGTTAAATATTTAAGTAAAGTTCAAGTGTGTAGCATTTAGCAACATCTGTTGGCAGAAATGCTCTGTAAAGTGCATCACTATGCTTCTTTAGAGATAACATTTGAAGACACCATTTTATTTGGTCGCAATTTCACACTTAATCAGCTCTCCCCACCTCTCTTTTATCTACCAACAATTGTTTAGAAATGGTCAAAAGTAGCACATTTATTTTCCCATGGACATGCTTCTCAAATAGAGTATTAAAATAGCTTTTAATCACTCGTGAGGCACGCGGCATTATGATGTGTACGGAGGAGCAGGAGTTTCACCTTTACAGGTTTGCACAGAATATAACCCTGACATTTTTTATTTCTATTACATATCCTGAACAGACATTAATACACAGTGTTTGTGTTTGCAGAAGACTGCATATAAGGAAGTCTCAGAGAACATCTTGCTGAAGAGTTACTGTACGGTGTGCACACATCCAGCATATACCAAACACGGATGCCTCCTCTGTTCTGCTGTTAAGTTTAGATTTATATCGTTTTGCCGCTTTACACTGACTGTATATTTAAATTTGTAGACAGGCAATTGAAAAGCAGAGGTACCACAGACCTTTTGAGAATGGCCTCGGTGTTGCTGCCTCCTCTGAGCATTATTCCTATTAATCAGGAGACCATTTGCGATGCAGCATTAAATCCTCAGATGTCTAAAATGTGACAAATGAGGATTACCGGGGGGAAATCGATGATGATCACGCACTATTAATGGTCCCTCTGCAGGAAGAGCATCCGTTGATATACAACTCTGGCTAGAACTGCTGGCTGAGAGGAAGCTCTAATTTAGGACTAGCTTCGTGTCAGGTTTTTCACTCAATCCTTAAAGTTGGATAGAGGGCTCTGGATAAAAGAAAATTGCTCACATCTGCTTGTTCTTGTCTGGTTTTTTTTAGACATCAAATACACCAAACAAAAAGAAAACAAAACCTGCATTGTCTTCTCCTGACAGTGGGAATGCACTCACTTTGTGTGAGAAATGCACTCACTCGGTGAGCAGCTGGTATAAGTTAGACTGTACTCAGCAGATAGAAAGTGAGAAAGAAAGAGGGAGGTAAAAGACTCTATTGTGAATGGATGCTGTATTATAGTGAGTGTTTTCGTGGTCAAAAGCATACTCACCCATGGCGTTTCTCAGATCAACAAGGGGCAATGAGCTTACCGTCATTGGCTGCCTCGTCTTTGTAATCTTCTGTAATCTTCACTCATGTCCAGGGGATAAAATCCATATGTTATTGAAAATTTATGGTTGGCTTCTTGCATGTCCCCTCATTTGAATAATTTAGCATATGTGTGTAAAATGGTACCAAGTTGGTTTGATTACCTTCAGTGGTGGCATGTGTGTAAGAAAGAGATCAGGTGTTCACAATGTGTGCAAAGGCCGGGGGTGATCTTTACTTATGCATGAGGTGGCGGTTTTCCAGCTGATCAGTGATTTGATTTTCCATGTGAGATCACTTAGGAGACATGTGTGACTGCAGAAGTCATGCTGGACACACACAAAAAAAGAGCCTCACAACATTGGTACGCATGTACTGTGTTGCTCATTTCACACTTATATTAATTTTTCATTAATCTATGTATTGTTTGTTTGCAACTGAACAATTCACTCATATTTTTCTTTCTTTTGTGTGGTAAGAATGGTAACTAATATACCACTGTTATGTTATTCATATATACATCCATGTGATGAGTGAATAGTAACTTGTTCATGCAAACAATAGAAGCAGAATAACACAATTCACTGGAATTGTGCTTTGTCCACTTTATGTTTCATGAATCATTTAGCTCTGACTTTGGTCTCCACCAGCTCCTGAAGGAAAGATGCAGCTCTGTTGCTGATAAATGATCCACCAAGATTATCAGGTAGTGCCTCAACTTGTCTGGTGTTTGGCGCTGGATAGTTTGTGCTCGTTGAATTGATCAGATTTATTTTTGCTTAATAGTGGTTGCTGGGAAATTCAGGGGCAATAAAAACTAAAAACAACAAGCTGAAAGACAAAAGTGCTTTTATAGGGTTTAAGTGAACTACAAAAACAAGTGAGGATTCTATGTGGCTTTGCCAGCAGCACTTGACAACAGTTACACTATCATATGATTAATTTTACATATTGTTATTAACATCATCTAAGGTGAAACTACAGGTTTTCTTGGACCAGATCAGGTCAAATATGAGGAGAAGCAAAGTCCCTGCAGAGAGTAGAACATGCAGCTTAAATGGATTAGGATTTCAGATTTCAGATCTATTTGTCACATGTGGATGTACACCCATCGTGAAATGAAATTGCAACGAGCTCCTGTGTACAACTGTGCAGTATAGAATAAAATGAAATATTAAATAAAGATAAAAATAAGAATAGAAAAATAGAATGAAAATAGACCTAAAAATAGTTTCAGTGTCCTGATGGCCTGAATGGGTTAATAGATGCCTTTCACCCAATAGTGTAGGATTTGGGTCCTGTTAATAATGAAGTATTTTTAGTACATATGAAACCCAGGAATATGCAATGCTTGTCTGATTGGAGATACTTAGGACAGAGAAGAGAAAGAAGAGCTTCAGGAGGTTTTTTTTTACCTTGTCCAGATTTCTACCTGCCCCAGCTTTTATCTAAAACCATTGATTACACTTAATAACTTTGAGTATTGATATTAATAGCATATAACTTGTCAAAGATGCAAAGTGTGCATTGCATATTTAGCGCCTCAAAAAAGGTTACAAGCAGACATCACTCACACGCTTTGATGAGTTTGTCTCTGTTGTATCTGACATTATACAGACTAAATGATTAAATGTGCCCTGTGGACAGTCTTCAATTTTTTATGTGCATGTGTTAGTTCATGGTTGAGATGTGCTATCACTATCTGCTTATCAGTCATCAAAGCATTGAGAGAAATGTGTACCGCCTCACTCAGGTGTGTAAAAAAGAAAAACAAAACATTTTCACATAATGGGACTTATATTCAGAACCTGATAAACTGATAATGAAATCTTTGGTCTCAATTTAAAGCGTGATTGTGAAACTGTTTTCACAACAGCCCAAAGCTGATGTGTGTGTGCGTATCTTTCTTGCTGTTCTGTCAATGAACAAAGACAAGTGGCTAAACACCATTTAGGTGGTGAAGGGGGTCAGTTGAGTCTCGTTGTGCCTGTGTTTTGCACACATGGAGGACAGACAGAAGCGTGTGCGTGAGGTTTCAGTATGTGTGTGTGTGCGTGACCAAGGAAGAAAGTCAGGCAGAGAAAGGGAGGAGGAGATAAAAAGAGAAACAAGTATAAGGGTGAAGGAGGAGATGAGGGGACTGTGGGAGCCTAAGGAAGAGAGGTGGCAGGCAATAAAGCGCCCCATCAATCTGGTAAATGAGTGTCCTTCTAGCAGAGGGTACTCCGAGAAATGCAGCATGCTCTGTGTTCATCAGTCAGAGGTTTCGCGCTCATCCTCCGCTCCAACACTTGCTTATCGAAGAAAGAAGCAATTTAACAAATGCTTGCTTCATGGGTCGGGATGCCAATTACAATCCATTTACTTACAGTATGAACTTGCACTTTTGCCACCTTGAGGGATCAGCGATGTTAGTGAGGTTTTTACTGAAATTGTCCCTTTATGTAACTGACACTTTAAGTCAGTTTGCTTGACTTTCTTACATGCGTTCATTACCGGCTGCTAATGTGATCTGGCTGCAAACATCCACATGAGAGAACATATGATTGTATGTTACCTGTTCAGAACCAAAAACACCTGCGCAGCGCAGCCTGTGCCCACTGATGCTAGCTGGGTGCTAGCTTCAGAGTTATTTTAACAAAAACAATGAAAGCTTTTATAATTGAATAAAAAAACAAAAAAAAAAAACAAAGAGTGAATGCAGAGGTCCATTTCACAAAGCAGGTTTAGTGGAAACTCTGAGTTGGTTAACCCTGAAATGAGGGAAACTCTGAGTTTTCCGTTTCACAAAGGGAGGTAACTCAAACCAGAGAAAGAGGGGTAACTCTAGCCTGTTTCACAAAGAGAGGTAACATAACCTCTCGGTCAGTTACCGTAGTAACAGACTCTATGAACCTAACCTATTCGGGACCAGGTGTTACTCAAGAAACCTTGAGTTTCTCTCTGTCTCCGCCCTCTTTCAGCCACACACGCCATTTGATTTCCTCATTCATTCAGTCAGTCAGCAGAGCGAGTTCTTGTACTTCTAGAAGTCCTTTAGGCACAGTAGGAGATGACTTTTTTCACGAACATGACATGTCCTTTTGACAACGATTCCGTGGATGAAGGTGCAGAATTATAGCGCGGAGAATTAAATATTCGTCTGAAGATGGTTATCAGATGTTTTAGCATTTCCAGACAATTATCTTTTTGAGCGTCATCAGAAACCATCAGAATTTTGTTGGGACAAAAGAAAAAAAAGACATAAAAGACAAATAAATATTTGTATGAATAGGCTTAAAAAATATATATATATATAGGCCTATTATATTTTAAAAAGGCACTTGTGTCTTGGGGGGTGGACTCCCTCCAGGGATTCCCTCAGCCACTGGCCTTCCGTAAGAGGTGGCGGTGCTGGGCACCACCCGTTTTATGGGCATCTGCTAATCTGTGTTAGTTTAAATAGGCTTAATTATTTAACAGAACATGATATAGATGAGAAGACATAGTTTATGTGTGTGAAAACAGCATTATGTTGGGGGTAAAATAACTGCACAGTGAAATTTAATATTTTTACTTAATATTTAATACTTAATATTTGATATTTACTACACAGTAAAACATTGTCAAAATGAGGTACCTCCATGCCGAGCTCTTACCTGTTTGAACAATGTTTTTATATTTCATCTTAAACTGGTGCCAAATGCGCTTCTCCCCCGCGGGATTGCACCTAGATTAAATAAATTAATGGGCTACCATTCAAGCAGTTTTCCCCTGTAATATTATTGTGATTGCAAAGGACTACATTTAAACTTACACTTTTGTAGCTGCAGCGGTGTTGCACTTATTTCTAAAAACATGTTGAAACTCGCTGTATGAGTGCATTAAGATTTCCAATTCAAGGTTGGTAAAAAAACGTAGCCCCTCCTCTTCCCCGTTGCCATGGTGACTCGTCGAATCGGGGCTCCATTGATGCTGGCTTTTTAAAGAATGCTGAGTTGTGGTGCACACGCAAAACTCAAGGTGAAACTACTCAGAGTTGACTAAACTCACTCAAATCAACGTTTCTGGAACCGAAAACTCGAGTTTTCCATCTCAGAGTAGATCAACTCAGAGTTCAGGAATAGACTCAGAGTTTGTTGAACCTGCTTTGTGAAATGGACCCCAGGACACAATTATTTGCACCCTTTTCAAACATTTAAATTAGTCCCTCAAACATAATTGATGACAAACAAGACTCACCACTGCCTTATTTTATGTATTAACAGGACCTAAATGGCTTTTTAGTGTTTTGCACTATTGGAACTGTTTTTGTAATATGATTATGTGTGCAGGGAGAAGTAGGATGCCGCTGTCAAGACTGAGCCTTGTTGGAGGAATTGCTTTGTGATACGATGCTTGTAACGCAAAGCAAGCCAGGCGTTTGTCATTGTTGTCATGGGCATTGTAACTTGGCCACACAAGCCCATAGCTATTAGTGGTGGAGACAATGTGAGAATCAGTAACAGACCTCTGAGATTACCGTTACGATATGAGAATGAATATTCACAGTGTAGATTTTAATCACTGTATTGACTGTTTTGTATTTTAATGATAGATTTCTGTTGATAAACAAAATACACCCACATGAATATTATGTGGGCATATATATTCTGTTCTATAGACATTGCTGGATATAGCATGTGTATAAATATATGTGTGAGTGTATGTATATAAATATGTGTGTGTGTATGTATATAAATAAATATACATATACATTTACATACAATCTTGATTTTATGCTCTCATCTTTGCACGAAAACTCAATGAATGCTGAAAATATAAGCAGTATTATCTTTTCAACACAATATTGTGTTATTGTTGTCCAAGAATAAGTTGGATTGTTCCTAGACAATGAAAGGAAGAATTGAGTAAGTGTTCTTAACTGGGATTCATTTCTGACCCTAATGAGCTCTGTGGCTTCAGATTAAGAAATCAGTTGACAGTATGAACACTTGACAGTATGCATGTTGAATCGAAAAAAAACATAACAAAAGGAAATAAAACAATTAAGCCACCACAAATAGTGGAAGTTTTATAACGACACATGCATGAAAGTTTTGGCTCCCAACACCAGCTTGAATGGAAAATCTTTGAGCCTTCAGCTGAAACGGCAGCAGGAGCAGCAGTTTGCTCACCTTACTGATCTGTAAAGGTGACACTGTTGGGCAGGACAGACCTGCTAAACAAAGATCAAACAAAACTCCGTCAGTAACATTACAGTGTGTCAGCTCATCCAGATGGCCTGTCTGGTGATAACGGTAATTTACTTGACGCTGTGATAGCTCTGACTAATTACTGCGATACTGTGGCCCACACACACCTATCTGTAACACAGAGCGCTGTGTCTGTGCCCAGCAGGCGGCTCAGGGAGGCAAGAAAACCCAGGAGATGAGGCCTGCTCACCTCTGCATCCTACAGCATTAAACAGTCCCACAGGGATCTATTCTCACTTCCCTTCTGCTTTTCTTTTAAAAACTACCCTATGGGGCCATCTGGCTTTCTGGATGCAGAACTGTCCTCTGTTTTGGTCTGTGGCTTCTTATCTCAAAGTACAAAAATTACATAGTTGGAGCGCAACTCTAACATCAATTTATTAGAATAGTTCATGAGTGTATGTAGATGGAGGGTTTATTGTTATAAAGCTAATCTAATCTTACAGGAAGTAGTGACGTCATCTTCACATGATCTGCAGAGCAGATAGACGGACTGAGCCATTCGGCAGCCTGGAGTCCCAGATACTGAATGGCAGCCCACATTCCTGAAAACAAAATTCCAATTTTACAGTGTCTAACTTATGAACATGAACTAATGTTGTAAACAACATTTGAACACATTAATACTAATATAAGTTTGGAGGCCAGAAAGCCAAGGAGTTGCTCAAACCACTGATGGTGGTTTGGTACTCATCTGCTTTTGGTGTAAAACGTAGTTTGAGCAAAAAGAAGAAAAGAAAAAAAACGACAAATACAACGACAAACAATCATTCATGGTCACACTCGCCCCGTCAGTATAGAATCATCCATTAACATTTGTTTTATATTCGTGACACCTTTGGATAGAAACCCAGATATAGTTATAGAGCCACAAAGTCTGCACGGGGAGCAGGTTTGGGATGGATGGGTCCACAAAACATTGGATTTTTCATTCATACTTACTTTCTATTCATTGCATGTTTATTATCCATAATAAGCTCTGCTCTTTTCAGCCAAACCAGGCTCATTCCTTAAGTAATTGTGTCTGGACTAATTAATTGCAGGAGACATTTGGTCTTTTATGTTGGTGGATTTGTTGAATGCAGCCCAGTCACCAGGAAAATCTGTTACCATTTTACATTCCTGGAAACCACAGTCGTGTACAATGTCTGCCCTCCTTATGTATCCATATTTCTTTTACATATCATCTGTATATCCCTCAGTCAAAGGACCTTGTCGTTTCTGCCACCATGTGAAGTATAGATTGACCATTTAGGAGGAAGGCAAAGGTTATACATGCATTATATTCTAAACTCCAAATTTTGTTCTTTTCCCTTACTCTCTTTGGATTTTTTATTTCCTTATCCTGACCAGGGATTTAATTTCTAAACTTAATTAAGTGGCTTTGGACATTTATGTAATCCCAAAAAATTTTTTATGAAAAAAACCTTGACAGGACTTAGCACAGAGTGAAACAGTGATATTAAATTTAAAAAGAGGAGAGGACAGTTTCTGGCGGGACTTGGTTTCCCAGGTGACAATATTCGGAACCAGCAACTACCCCACTTTCCTCCTCATTTCTAGGTCGACGAAGCAGTTTGATGCAGCCAAAGGAGGGTTGTTTTTTTTAAAATGGAAAAAGAAAAAAAAACAGTGACCTTTTTAAAATCCTATTTTCATCTTAAAGCCTTAATAATAGAAGGCTTTTCCTCTCATTATTAAATAGATCTTCCTTTTATTGCAGGGGATGTTAGATATGTAGATATACTGTACTATATTCTCAGTGTGTTGGCAAGCACATCATGAACTGTGAGCATGTGCATACAGCAGTATGTTCTTGGAATGAAAATGAGTCAAGCTGGTGTGTGACACAGTGTAGATTACATTTGCAGGCTCCTTTCTCTTCTGTTACCAATACACTCTGTCCACTGAAACTGAAAACAGGGAAAACAGTGTGACCCTGGGTAGATTTATATGTGGGATAATGTGCTTCTTTCAAGTGGAAGGACAGAAATTTTAAACGTAAAAAAAAAGCGGTGTACCATAAACTTAACCTCCAGCTGTAGATGCTTGAAGTATATCCTCTAAACCCAGAGACAGATGTTCCATTTTCACTCCTCCCGCTCCGTGGGCTTAGCCACTCATCTCAGCTTCAAGTTGACAGCATAGCCAGGAATAAATTGCTTTGACACTGCACTGGCTAAACACTGCCCATCATTCCCTGTCTTGATTGTTAGACCACGTTTACTCTGCTTCATGTCGCTTGGTGTCAAGACCACATGGACTGGACCAGCTGGAGAGCACTTACTCATGAGCTTTGTCAACAGTGAGATTGGAGTGGAGGCTAAGAAAGTACTCACAGCACTCCCCAAGATGGAGCTACAGTGAAATCTGTGACACATGCCCATTCTGGCAAGGCGGGGGATTTTGTCCACCTCCGGTTCTGCACTGACTGCTTATTAAAGGGTGTCCTCAGTGCATACACAACATCTGAGAATCTGTGGGAAATGATGGCTGGAGCTTCTGCCAGTCAGGGCTCCCAGTGCAGTTCAGATTCAAGAATCTGTTTGTGCCAGGACCTTCCTTCAATTATGTGACGCACGAGCTGTAGACTTGGTGGCAGAGTGTGGGAGAAGCTTGGAGGTTTGATACGGCATTTGCAAGACTAGACAGACAAAAGTATCCCAATTAAGGCCTTGAATCTTTCCAGTCATCAAACCTTTTTAATAATTTCTTTTAGGAAACTGTTAGTCCTCCGTTTAAAAAACTGCTCTTACTGACGAACAGCAAACCCTATGTTAGAATCATGTGTCTCATGTGTATGAGGTTTCAGTAGTCTTGTAGTTTTCTATTACATTTTGATACAGAGGTGACACTGGTCGAACCTCTGGACAAAGAAAGAATGAGAAATGAGACAAAATGTTACACTGAAGTGGTTTATGTCCTTCTCCTACCGTTAGCCATGAAGCTGAGTCTAGTCTAGTAGCTCGTTAGATGGATAAATAAAATGACCAGCGATGTTGTTATTGCCACAAGGTCTATTACAGCCCTGGCATTATTCATTGTTTGCCTGCACAACCCAGCGTCTTACAAACTGAATTATTATTCCTTTGACAACTGCTTCCCTCAAACATCCTTCTAGTGCAGAAGAGCGTTTATGCCTACAAGCACAGACAAGTATACAATAATGCGGCCTTGGTCACAGAGCGTCTCTTTAGCCCCCAGCCTGCTTAGGCTCTGCTCAGGCGGCAGAGCCAAATTTTCCCTGTGACCAATGTTCCACTGGCTATAGTCCTTCGGGGTCATAACATTAGCTTTCTCACACAGCTGGTGAAAAAGAGGGCCTGTCCCATCCATTAGTGGCAGCGATTCTGACTGAATGTCTGTGATGTCTTGTTACTCTCTTTCTCACATTCCAGGCTGTACAGCTTTGATTTTCACTTTAATTACACCACTTTGCAGCTTTATGTTTAAAAATGTATCCGTGCATATTTAATATGACCTTGTTGAAATCTTCTTAAGCGCCTCTGCTCCTATTTAAGTGTGGCCCTTAATGAATAGACGTGCTTCTTCTCCCGTAGCCCTCTGCTCTACTTTGCCCGAGTCTGACTGCTGCACATGAACTTGTTCGCTCTGGTCATGTGCAGTACACACTGAATCCCAAATCCTGACGTTCTAATCCGTCCCCACAACAGCGAGCAAAGCAGCATATTAATTTCATCTTGTTTTTAGTGCCGGGGCCAATTTGAGCAGCTCGAGACAGCTGCTGTTCAGTCGGCGTAAGCTTGCCTCCCGTAGGATTTACGTGGGACTATCTCTGAGAAATCCGTTTAATATGACACCCTGGAGCTGTGCTATATGGTACACGAAGCTGTTGTGATATGTAGAAATGCAACTGCAAATCTGTTAGTTCTTATGATATTTGAATGATGATGCAGTAGGTCAAATGCTCATTGGAAATTGTGAGGTGCTAATCCTTTTTTTTTTGCACTGTTTGGGCTCATATATCTGTGTGTGCATGCGATTAAATGATATAAGGTCACAGTCCTGCCACATATTGGAAAAAGCCTAGTCCCACTCAGGGGGTCAGCTATCACTGAAAAAGATAAACCACAGAACTCGTGCTCAAACAGCTAGATTTATTCCAGCCTGCAATGAATTAACCCCAATAGTTTGAAAATGGGTTAGAATCCCAGCAGGCTATTAAGGTACAGTTGTGCTGTGCGGAATGCCAGACAGCAGATTTAAAAGATTACTTTCAAAATCAAACAAAGACATTTTACTTGCTATGGCATAGCACTGTCTCTGTGTAGACTCGAGCTTTCCCTCCAAAGCCCAACCCTCTGGGGCTATTAAAGCTTTGACAGCATTTTAAATGAATGCTGCTTGAGAATTCACCCTGCCAGCTACTAACCAATAGCATGCAATAAGTCCCTGCGGCCAAAGCCCTATTCTGAGTTTATGGCTTGTGTGTTCTTGTCGTGTAGACACCGGGCTGTAAATGCTTAGCATGCGAGACACAATAGCACATGACGGCAGAGGTTAACACGTGCAGCCTTTGGGTCCTTTGCCTTGTTTTGCCTGAGACCAATGCAGTGTCAAAGTCAATTTGACAGGGAGGAAAGTTCACAGCTTTCATCGGGAACCCTACAGCTCATTCCACACTTGTGCTTTATGAGGATAGAAAAGCTGAGATGGAAATATTCAAAGTCAGAAATGTGATTTTTCTTTTCTTTTTTTTAATTTTTTTTTTAAATTTTTTCTTTATTTTGAATAAAAACCCCAAAATGTTGAGTCTTCTGTCTTGCACTGTGACATGGATGCAGTCATGCAACATCAGCGAAGTGGATATTTGTGGTCAGGCAGTGCTGAAGTACTGGCACAAGATGTTACCAAATGAAAACATGCAGAAAAGAACTAGCAGCAGTACAGTGTGGATAGTAAATGGCTCAAGGGATATGTGCAACCTCTCCCTTTAATTACATTTCCGTGTGTGCAGTGGTGAAAGAGGAAGAACAGTGCATTGGGATCACTTTAATGGGTAAATCGCTGATGAAGATCCATGAACTGCAAATGCTTCTATCTGTGAATTTTTCAGCAGGCTTCGGAGAAAGACATCTCCCCATGTTCAGCAATGTCAGAATCTGTAAATGCTTTCAGAATTTGGAGGGCGTGCTTGCATGCCATCAACAAAGTTCCCTGACAAGCCAGTCACCGAACAAGATAAAACGGCGCTTTGGGTAGCTCCTGTAAATACAGAGGGAGCAGCATGAAAGCTGTCAGCCGCTCTAGCTTGTGCTGTCGTGTAAAACACCCCATCTGCCTGACTATCTGTGTTTCCCACAGCCTCATCACACTACCTGTGACAGACCCAAAACATGGCACGTCCCAAGGCAAAAGTGTGCTCTTCGGGTTCTGTCTGGACCATCTGGCCTCGGCTGAAATATGCCAGTAACTAACAACATGAGGATAATACATGTTAACAATGACCTAAAATAAAGTTCTGTTTTTAAATTGATCATCTTCTGGTCAAGTGGCAGTGAATAAATATCTTCTAACAACTATAACATTTCGTTTGGACTTCATATGCATGCTAAATGATCAGGTTAGAGTCGTACATTCTGTAGGCAACACTGCCTTGTTCTGTGACTAACCAACTTTTGGCAGTTGAATCCCCACCGCAGAAGACGTGTCCCTGTGTTACAGTCCCTGTGGTTATAAACAAAGCTTGAAATAAATGTTTTTCTGTTTCAATACAGCTAAGCTGTCACAATGGCTCTGCTGTATCCTAGTGTCCGTAGTATCTCTCTAGAGACTCATTGTACTGATAGTCCTTACAGTTTAGAATCAAGGCATGTTAAAAGAGAAACTATTGTAGTTGTGTAACTCATTTTTGCCAGCAGTGTTTACATCCTCGTTATGAACTGAAAAAGAGGAAAAGGGAGGAAGGAAGGAAGGAAGGAAGGAAGGAAGGAAGGGTGTATGTAACACTCATCAGTTTAAAGTCTTGTTTTAATTTTACATCTTAACAAATTAAAACGTACTGATTTGAAATCGCTTTTCAGAGATTTTTTTCCATGCAAGATCAGAAAAACTAGAAAAGCTTTTTTGTCTAGATCCAGTATTTCAAAAACATGATGAAACCAAGTGTTCCTGAGCACACCTGTTCTGCCTCAGCAGATGGACTGACATGCACTTATTTCTTCAGAGTTCAGGCACCTTGTAAGAAAAATGTCAAACCTCACGAAAGATTAATCCACAGACTAAAATATCCTGATTTTGGGTAGTAGATATTGACAGGCCTTTTCTCATTTCTCAGTGTTGAAAGTTCTTGTAAAGCGAACTTAACAACAATTATTTCTTTACAGATTGTGCCTTTTATTGGTCCCTCCCCCTGGGATCATGTTAATGAATATTTCTTGCAGAAGGTAAGAAAAGATTGATATCACTAACGTCTCATTTTATTAAAATGACCATTTTACAGTAGGTTAGATTTTATATGTGATGAATGGAAAAGTTTCCCATGTTTTTGGCTTGTGAGGGGCCGTGTCACAAAGACCGTTGTGTGATCAAAGAGTTCTATGAGGTGGAAAGATGTGTTTGATCACATAGAACAATGGCATTGATCACGAGAATCCTTCATGTTTGTCTGGTTTGGTTGGATTTATCAGCACTTTCAGAGAAGCTGTAGAAATAATCTGAAACTTGTAATTGCAACAACTTTGCTATGCCATGGATGCAGCATATTTTGGGCCACTGCGTAGTTGCCAAGCAACCAGTGGAGACTCCAGGAAATGAGCTGGGCCAACAGTGATCTGTGATTTTTAAACTTAATTTTTTTTTTGGCAATTTTAAACAAGCAATATAGTGCACCCAGGGATGGATTTGGGTGGATTTCTGCTCATCGGTGAGGAAGCATACAGAACCAGAATGCAGTGCTGCTTGATTACTGGTGACAAAAAATTGATTAATTGACAGAAGACAATATGCAGAGAAACTGGCCTCAATTTGACTTTAAAAACAAAAAAAGCAATTGTTCTGCTTCTTTTTACTTTTAGGAAATAGCTTTTGTTGCTCTTCCTTTCCTGAGGTGGGAGAGAATAACACTTGCTTCATCCACAGGAAGCACAGATGACATAACTTTCCAAGTGCAACAAGCTATTAGTAGATTCTCTCCACACAGTGGGGATAGCGAATGGTGTTGGCCCATTGTAAGTGTTATTATTGCAATCATGCACTTTGTACTTGTGGAAGCTTGGAGGAGGACAGACACATTTTCACTTGATCTCATTTATTTATTTAACATTTGATTCCTTTGGCAAAGTCTGGTTCACACCAACAGAGAAATAATAAGAAAAAAAAATTTAAACCTAAAAAGGAAATACTGTGTTTAGGCCATGTTTGCATTGAATAATTTTAGTGGTGTAAATGTTCTTCTGGGCATGTGGCTGAACGAGAGTGGATGACCGGGAGAAGCAATGAGAAAAAGGTGATTACTGCAGGAGACAGTGAGAGCCAACAGCCAGAAGCTGTGTATTCACCTTTAGAACAAGGAGCAAGAGTTGGATCGATACTTCTCTCGCCTTGCAACCCGCTCATCACTGGAGGCTGCAGGCGAAGTGAACAGCTACAAGGAGCATTTATTACAGGCGTACTTGGTGGCTCTGTGGGACGCAGACCAGCAACTGCTGGTTCTGCTTGCAAGCAGTTCCCTGCATAGATTTAACCAAAGCTGCATGTCAGCACCGGGCTACATGACATCACGTCCCAGTGGGCCAGTGATGAGGGTTTTTGACAAAGCAACAGCAATTCCACTGGCCCTGGGAGGATTACTGTTTTGTCAAAGTACATTTACTGTATGTTCAGGGTTGTATCCACATTTTTTTCAAAAGAAAAAATCTCATTTTTCAGTTTTACCCTTTTTTATTTTACAAAAAGGAAAGTTTTTTTTCCTTTTGACTCAGGATAATCAAAACTGAGTTCACCGTCTAATGATATCATCTAACTACAGTGTACTGATGCTGCAAAACTTAAAACTCAGCACGAGTGTGTGCTGATGTTTATCCTTTTCCTGCTATGGAAAACCCTATATGACTTGCCTGTTTAGCTGAGTTAAGTTATTGATATGGACATTTAAAATATTCATACTATTAAAAATAATAGCAAGGTAAAACACAATTTCATGGTATTTGATCACAAAGGAGTTTATAACTGATGTCATATATTTCACGATTCATTCTGTGACTCATGTAATTGCTTTCAGATCTTTTTTCCCTACAGTATATACACTAGCTTCTTAATGCAACTGAATGACAAGAACTGCAGATCAAATAGATATTGCTGTAAAAAGGACTAAAGAATTAGACTTTTTTCATGTCATTTTAAAGACATTTTCTACTTGACAGCAGAAAAGGTGGTACGATACCTAAAGGACACTAAAGACGTTGATTTTCCTTACTGGGATGTATTTATTCCCTCAGAGGAAGTTCAGAAGAAACTACTGCGTATGACATACTCGAAAAGTCCCAGAGATCTTCATTGGAAGTTTGAGTTCTAATTTTGTGTTGTTTGTCATCTGCCTTTGACTGTCCAACGCAATTACATCTGAAAATATTGTTGTAAAGGAGCCAACTCACATGCATGCAGTGCGATATTCAGCCAAGGAAATAGGACTGTTTTACTTAAATAAACGAGTTGATGGACGGACCGTCAAAGGTTCCCTGTCTAAATACATTTTCAATCAAAGGCAGTAAACTGTTTTTGTGTAAGAGCCATGAGCCAACATATTCTGTATCTTCACACAGAACAATGCAGAATTACTGTATTTATAGTTATGTGTAAGTAAGTAAGTATACCCTATTCCAATTTGAAGGTTTTGCAAATTGAGACATGATGAAAAAATAATCTGGTCTTACCAGGTCTTAAATTTGATAAATATAACCTCAGATGATCAACAACTCATGGTGTAATTATGTAGCAAAGTCCACCCTTACTGCTTTCATATAATTTAAGAGGGCAAATAGCAGCCAGGTGCTGCTAACCATAAGCACTTGATTAACAAATCATCAGCAAATGTGACCGTGTCTATAAAAACAGAGGTTTTGGAAGTTTACTGATCTGTAGCACTCAGGTGTGTGTTAACGGAGGAAATCAGCACTGACCTTAGAGAAGCAATTGTTGCTACCCTTCAATCTGAGAAAGGTTATAAGGCCATTTCCAAACAATTTAGAGTCAATCATTCTACAGTAAGACAGATTATTCACAAGTGGAAAACATTCGAGACGGTTGTCAATCTTACCTGGCAATTTGACCCCAAGTTCAGACCGTTCAATTCTCTGTTTGCATTGAGATGTATCTCATGCTCTGCAGGCCTCAGTTTGCAAGTTCATTACAGAACAATTTGAAGAAGACTGAACAAGTATGGTTTGGTTGGAATGGTTCCCATTAGCAAGCCTCTCCTTGCTAAAACAGAACACGGGAGCATAAAAGGTTTGCAAAGGTCCACCTGAACAAATGACAAGACTTCTGCAACAATGTCTTTTGGGCAGATGAGACCAAAGTGGAGATGTTTGGTCATAATGCACAGCACCACTTTTGGAGAAAACCAACGCAGCATATCAACACATTTACCTCATACCAACTATAAAGCACGGTGGCAGAGGGATTATGATTTGGGTTTGTTTTATTGCCACAGAATGTGGACACTTCAACGGGTCAACCATAAACTCCTCTGTTTACCAAAGTATTCAAGAGTTAAATGTGAAGTCATCTTACTGACAGCTAAAGCTTGGCTGAAACTGGGTCATGCAACAGGACAATGATCCCGAGCAACCGAATGCCTGAAAGAGAAAATAATCTAGGTGTAACAATAGCCCAGTAAAAGTGCAAACCTCCACCTGATTGCAATGCTATGGTGGAACCTGAAAGGTAGCTGTGCATAAACGAATGCCTTTAGGCCTCGGCGAAGCAACCCTGTTTAAAAAAAGTGGGCCATGGTTCCTCCATGTCAGTGTAAGAGACAGATAAGCTCATGCAGAAAATGATTACTTATAGTTCTGTCAGAACCACTCTAGTCAAAACGAGACGAGAAACAGAGATAAATTTCAGAAGCTTATTCTGAATGCATACAATTTGTGTTTGGCGGTATGGCTCTGTTCGGAGGAAGTTCCCGACTTTTCCATGAGCTCCATGGAAGCCAAGACAGGGAACAGCAGCATCCTCAGGTGGAGTGCCTTCCATTTGCTGTAAAGGCAACAACCCCCTAGAACAGAGCAAGCAACAATGACAACAGTATGACATTGTTTGCAAAGAGTAGTCGGTGGAGCAGGGGAGGTGGTGGATGCAAGCAGAAAGCAAAAAGAGCAGTGACAGCAACCAAGTTTAAATGAAGCGCCCCAAATGCCAGCATCCAATTGCGAGCAGCAGCTGATTACCCATAAGCGCAGTTGGTTTGTGGACAGCCAACGTCCCAGCAAGCAAGCAGAGCAACATCCAAGCAAAGCAGAGCAACATCCAAGCAAAGCAGAGCAACATCCAAGCAAAGCAGAGCAACATCCAAGCAGAGCAACATCCAAGCAGAGCAACATCCAAGCAGAGCAAAGCAACATCCAAGCAAAGCAGAGCAACATCCAAGCAAAGCAGAACAGGATCCAAGCAAAGCAGAACAGGATCCAAGCAAAGCAGAGCAAGATCCAAGCAAAGCAGAACAGGATCCAAGCAGCAGAATCCAAGCTCAACAGAACAGGATCCAAGCAGCAGAATCCAAGTAAAGCAGCACAAGATCTAAGCAGAGCAGGATCCAAGAACAGAACAGACCCTAGAACAGCAGAACGAGATCCAAGCAAAGCAGCAGTGTTTATCTACGCAGATCAGCTCTTCATTCAGGGCCTATCAAAACGATGAGCCGAATTAATACAAGCAGAACATACCTGAGAAATAATAATCGCAGTGGATCTACATGATGAGATTAATTCCATTATAGCTATAGTTGGGTTATGCTCCCTATATGAGCAAGGGCAATAACCATCCCCGGACACACGGCGGCGAATGAACCGAACCACAGGCACAAGCACTCCACACCCCGGCACGACAGGTGGCGCCGCACCCATCAGGCTGTAATGCAGACATACCAATCAGCAGCGTGTAGCACCTGTTGGGGAGGTGAGGCGCGCGCTCCACTTTAGAGCATCACCGCGAGGACCCAAACGGACCAATTAGGAGGATGGCTTGTAATCCAAATGCGCCACACAGCTACAGTCACGCAAAATCATGTGAACTCGGTGAAAAATAAGCCGTGTGTCTAACCGCGGCAGCCCTGCCACATACAGGAGCCCGCCGCGGCCTACCTCAACTCTGCCCGCGGCGCGCTGTGGACAGCCCGCCCGGTGTCGCGTCTTGGCTCGCTGGACTTGGGAAGGTTGGGTGTCCTCCACGGCGTCCATCTCAGCCGAATCTTCCGAGTCCTCCGGCAGACTCTCCGACTCCGCCGGCAGGCGGGGATCCATGCCGGACGACAGGGTAAGCAGCAGCAGCAATAATAATACTAGCATCGGCGCGTATGCTGATCGGAGCTACGTCTTGCAAGCAGAAAGCAAAAAGAGCAGTGACAGCAACCAAATTTAAATGAAGCGCCCCAAATGCCAGCATCCAATTGCGAGCAGCAGCTGATTACCCATAAGCGCAGTTGGTTTGTGGACAGCCATAGGGGTTGGGTCGGCGTCAGGCAATAGACAAAGGGCGCGTTGACTACGTGGTCTGCCAGAACTATTGCGATGCTCCATTTGCTGCTAAATGTGCTTCTATAAGCTACTGAATCGTGGGGTGTATTTTGTTTTACACATACCGCTTCTTTAATTTGGGTTACTTTTTTTCCAAATAAACTTTTCCAATTTAGTTTTAACAGGCTAATATATATTGTTAGTTCAGCCAAGTAAAGTAATTTTTTCCATTTTGCCTGAATGGAAGCTACTGGCTTTAGCTGAGTTGGTTAAATTCTTATCAATGCCCTTATCTGGCACCGTCTGTGCTCAAGAGCAGACGTTTACTAAACACATTGCAGCAAACAGTCATTCACATTTCTTGCATTGACTTAAAATGAATGATTCATCCCAAATGTCATGGGTGTGATGAAGAACAATGAAATTGGGATTTAACACAGGGACCACTCATTTCTGAGCTTACCATAATTGCCATTGCAGGCAAGGCTGCTCTCGGCGTCCATAGTCATGTGATTTTGATCATTTGAGATTATATTTACCTAATAATTAGAGCAGGTAAGGATCAGATGATTGTTTATTATGTCCTCATACATAAACTCTTTTAACTGAAGTTCATGGTGTAACTGGAAGAGGATTATTTAACATCAATTGCTGAACTATAATGTTTACTGCAGTGGGGAAATGGGTACCATGTCAGTCTATCTGCATCACTCATATTAAAGGTGAAAGTAACATGATTACTACAGTGGCCTCTTTAGTCCCCCGACTGGTTTGTGAAACTTCAGCGCACCTGCTTTTTGACTGAAGCATTTATTTATTGAAAAGTCCTAATTCTTTGTACAGTCACTTCACGCTCGGCTATGGCAGGCAGGCACGCCTGCCGCTCCAGACATTCCACCAGAGGACACAGTTCCCAGGTCTCGAACGCAATCAAGGCAGCGCTCAGTGCTGTATCGAGCCGTGATTGAATGGAACTCATTTCCAGCTCAGACTGCTGGGGCACACAATAAAGCAAGCTTTGAAAAAAAAAATCAAACAACATCTGTTAGCTCTGTGCCTGTGAACATATATGTGCATTTTATTCTGTACATAGGAATGGGAATATGCGTGTGAATGTGTTTTAGTACTATGTGCTTACTGCTTGTGCATTTGCCCCTTTAATGTCCTGTTCTATCATTTGGTAGAGAACATTTTTTGTCACTTTGAAAAATCTTTGGATGTAAACCTTCCATGTGTGCTACTAGGTTTCAGTATGTAACGCTAAAAGTAAGTAGACATCATGCCATTAAAACATTTTTCTATTGCTTTTATGCCAGTGAGTACAGTGTGAATGTAATTCGTAATATTTATATAATAATAAATTGCATTCAGTTAAAAGGCAACCTTTAAGATTTTTCTTTTTACCCCTCTGATACTTTTTTTGCAGCTTTGGTGGATCGCAAGTTTTTACCACTAAGTATTTAAATCCATTAAATTCAATATTTCTGCATATTGAATTGAATGATTTCATGTAATGTGAAGGAGCCACTGGTTGTAATGAAGCCACAGAGAGCCATCACTCCACTCTGTAGCTCCCCTCGGATCACTTTTATTGCTTATAATGTTGTTTGTTGCTGTAGCGGGCGGCAATTTTCAGTTTGGAAAAAAAAAGAGAAACAGGTCTAAAAACCCACTGTAACTTACTTACTCACACCCAATGCCCAGTTAACAGCCAGCTAGTGAACATAGTGGAGCATTTAACAGCGAAAGAGCCAGATATTCCCCTTAGGAGTTTTTTTTTTTTACATTAAATAGAGCTAAAAGGAAAGAGAATATTGCACTTAAATTTGTTAGCTGGCTAGAGGCACACCAGTTTGCAGGATGTGTAAACTGAAAACTGTTTGCTAACAACTTTGCCTTATCAACTTAAAAGGTGATAATATGTCAGTGTCATGTTTACAGATTGTTTCTGTTGCCTTTAGTGACTGGAAAAAAACACATTCTGCAAGCTGGTAAATGTAATTCATTGAATTTATCTGCACTCTGCATGCATAGTAACCAGCTTTTATACCCAAGCACAAATCAGACCTCAGCACACTCACTCTGAACTGCTCCGTGTCTCAGTGGAAAAAGATTTCCATGTTACACATGTTGGAGCTTTAAAAAGCTGTAGTGATTCACCTATGCAGTTTTGTTCTTTTGACCCTGTTAACTCTGTGTTGTAGTGCAAGGAAGTGTGAATTGGCAGGGATTCTTTCATATGCTTTACTGTCGAATAGACGTGGGAATTGTCCTCGGGTGCAGGGGTTGTCGAGTGTAGATAAAGAAGACAAACAAAATTGAATCTCTGGGCTGGATTTATTTGAATTTCAGTGTGCAAAATTGATCTTGATTTTACCGTATATTTTTTATTTTGAAAAGTGGTTGTACCAACAAGTTTATCAGTGTCATTAGAAAGTCTTATGATGCAGACTGATTTTAATTTATAGCTAGTAACGACATATAGAACATATGACTATAAAGTAAGTAAAGATAATGTCGAGATTATCTCTCATAGAAAGACATCAACCCCTATTTTAAAAGTACACTCTGTAACAGATTGCTACTGTCACATCTAAAATCTTTTAGTAATTAATATGGTGACTATAGTCAGAATTCACCCTCCAAATGATCTGTATGGCACCTGAATGCACAAACAACTGTAACATCCCTGCCTATGTTGGCAAATAATGCAATTATTGTGTCACTTACGTACATATCTAAGTACATATATATATATATTTATATATATAAATGTGAATATATATATGTCTGAATCAGCTAGTTAAAGTTACTCTTGTGAATGTTGTGGCTTCTATGGAGGTAAGATACTGTATTTCCTAACAGGCAGTCCAAGGATTCATTCACTTCGCTGGCCACCGTCACACAGACAGACAAAAAGATGCACTGAACCTGTGACAGAATGACACGAACTGTGAGCATCGCTTCTTTCTCATCTTGCCCCTGTGATGCTCAACACTTATCAGGTTTCGTTTATACGGTGGATGGGTGGGTGGTGAATTTAACACGTTTCTGTGCGTGTAAGTGTGTGGGTGTGTGTCAGTTTGTCAGCAGTGGCGCCTACGGGATGTGAACACATGGGACCACAGTCGACTTAGGAGGATGATTTGCGGCAGGCTATGCTGTTGTAAAACGCTGGTGTATTTGTCAGCACTCTGCGGTGCCCGTCCAGGAACACTGACTCAGATAAGTGGCTGCTCTCGCACTGTAGCGAGTGTATGGGAGGTCAGAAAGGTGTAAGAAGTGGCTAAGCAACACAGAGGAATGAAAACGTGTGCAGTTAACATTCCACATTCAGCTGCCAGGCAAGATTTAATGCTTGGTGTGGGAGAGGGCTCTTACCATTGACTGACAGTGAGTCACTCCACTCCGATGCAGACAGCATCTGTTGGAGTGAATTTAATGCAACGTGGATTTCTGCTCTTTGAATGATGAGTTTTCATAACCTTGATGCAATATTACTCTGTTCAAAGTCAGCTTCGAGAATGAGTAAACATGTGACAAGAAACCTTGAGAGAGTCACCCAAAAGGCCTCAGCTTCCATGTTTTACTCAGGCTTGTACTTGTGTTGTTAGGCTTTTGGTTGTCTGATGTGTTGCAGACCGGACCGGAATTGAGAAGCACTGAGTTAACCCATCATGTTTGTATTCATGACAGACATAAACATTATCTTATACAACTTCAGTTGCAGGTTCTTCTGTTTTGTGTTTCACGATGCCCCAAATGTTTTCCACTGGGGAAAGGATTAGAGAACAGGCAGACCAGTCCAACAACCAAACTATTCTATTACAAAGCCATGATCTTGTAATAGATGCAAGGTTAGAGTTGTCTAGCTGAAATATGTAAGGCCTTCCCTATAAAAGACATCACGGTAATGGGAGCATATGTTTCTCTAAAACCTGCATATCCCTGTCAGCATTGATGGAGCCTTTTCAGATGTGCAGGTTGCAGGGTACATATGCACCCCTATACCCATCAGAGATGCAGACTTTTGAACTTAGCGCTGATAGCAAGCCAGGTGTCCCCTCTCCTCTTTAGTCCAGAGGACGTCACATCAATGAAAAAAAATATATATTAAAAATTTGATTCTGCTCTGACCACAGAGCATTTTTCCACTTTGCCTTAGTCCATTTTAAATTAGCTTTGGCCCAGAGAAGACAGCATCATTTCTGGAACCTGTTCACCTATGGCTTCTTCTTTGAATGATAGAGCTTTAAACTGCTTTTGTGGGTGTCACCATGAACTGTGTTCACAGAAAATGATTTCTAAAAGTGTTCCTGAGCCCTTGCAATGATTTCCATGACAGAGTTATGCCTATTTTTCATGCAGCGCTGTGTGACGGCTCCAAGATCACAACATGCACTATTGATCTTTAGCTATGTCCTTTGTACACAGAAATGTCTCCAGAATCTTGGAACCTTTTGATATCATGCCCTGCTGATGATATGAAATTCAATATCTTCACAAATTTATGTTGAGGAACCTTATTCTGAAATTGGTCCAGAATCTGCAGATTGCTGAACCTCTGTCCATTTTAACTTCTATGAGACTCAGTCTCTCTAAGGTGCTCTTATTAGACTTCATCATGTTACTGCTGCTGCCAATTTACCTTATTAGTCACCGAATTTCCTCCATCTGTTTCTTTTCAGTACAACTTTATTTCCAGCCTTTTATTTCCCTTCTTTTGTTGCCATGAAATTCAAGATGAGGTCATATTTTTTATTAAATAGTAAACTGTCTCACTTACAACATTTGATATGTTTTCCCTCTTCAATTGCGAATCAAATATTTTCTATAAACTTAGCAAATTATTGCATTCTGGTTTTTTTTACATTTTACACAGCATCACAACTTTTTTGGATGTGTGGTTTTAATATTTGATCACAAATCAAGTAAAGTCCAATGTAAAGATGAATTATAACTGTTTCTCTAAAAACAGAAAGGCATATTATTGAAAGGCCGACCATATTAGATTTAGTGTTATCCAGAACAGCTTTACAGTATATCAGAGCTATCTTCTTCTGTCAGCTTGCTGTGTGCTACTGGGGATACATTGACATTAGTTCAATGTCTTATATCAGACTGAATTCTGTATGTCTTTCTACTAGTGTCAAATATGCAGTAGATAATACTGACATAAAACTCGAAAAATATTTCCCTTTGTCTCAGAATTCCTCTGTTAGTGAGCATTAGGGAAGATTTATCTCCCTCTCACGGTTAAAGGAGAGGGAATCACAATTCACTTCACAGTAAGCAGATTTGTGGGGATGGCAAAGAACCTAAAAAGATTTGTGGAAATGAGGGTCCATTTCCTGCTCTGGAACAAATAGCGCCTCTTAAATATAAAGCTCATTTACATGTATGAGTCACAAAATAGTTCTCCTGCGCATTGTCAGCGCAGTACCTCTAGGCTGTACATCACCACGATGTCTTATATTTGGCCTCTGACTGTCGGGTTTCTTGCTGTGGTGGAACAATTCATACAGTAAACTGAATAGCCTGTCCTATTTGCTGAGAATAATAAGTGATGTTGTCTGTCTTTTGCCTTTCACTCACATTGCTATGTTGCATTTATGGGTTTAGTGGCATAGAGATGGAGACTGTGTTTAAAAGAAAAGCTGTTTTTGTCAGTATCAAATCACTTAAATCACAATAAACACAGCAATTTGTCATGCACTGGGACTGTTTTAATGTTTCATGCAAATATAGTTAATTAAACCTGGATGTAGTGTGTGCAGCACAGGCGGCGTGGTGGTTAGCACTGTAGCTTTGTGGGATCTCTATTTAATGTCATGATTGTTTGTCTTGTTTGCTTCTGTGTGGTCTGGTCCATAGTGTACCCAGTCTCTTAACCTGTGACAGCTGGGATAAGCCCTCAATGACCCTGAACAGGATAAAGCCGATGTGGAAAATTAATTCATTGATTTTTTTCTTGTACATTTACTGAGATATTGGTTGGATACAGCTACTTGCTAATGCTTTACTGAACAATGTCACCATTTAACACATTCACATACAGTATCCCTGCCAACGAACTAGTTTGGAAAATTTAGAGCAAAGAGTGAATGAGCCTACCTCAATCATATGGTTGATACAAAATATTTGTGTTGATGCCAATAAGCAATGTAGTCAAAATTGGATTAATAAAGTCTGTGAATCTGCTGAACATTGTTGCAATTCAGGCTTTGCATTAACCAACAGTTAGTTGCTGGTTCTAATTTTTCTCCTGTCAGTGATTGATTACACAAAAAAGTTTGATCGCTCTGACAGAACGGCCCTGTTTCAATGTGACGCCACCTCCCTTTATTCCTACCATTTAGGAGATATACTCTTCCGTCATCTCTTGTGCACTGCACTGGCAAAAAGAACAGGAGCAGACCCAGTAGATGTCCTGCACTCCCTATTTTTGACCAACCAACTGGCCAATCAGGGCAGACTGGAGCCTTCAAGAAACAAAGTGTTTCAGTGAGAGGGTGGCGAGCAGTGCTGCAGCATTGAGGACCTGTAAATCTATGGCTGTAGACACTCCCTCCTCCCCAAAAAAAGAGATAATAAATCTGTAAAGGAACATGATATGGGCTGTAAAAGCCAAAGGTATATGATTCAGTGTGCAAAGTATAGGCACAGAAGGGTATAATGGAAATGTGCATAGATTCAGAAAATTGCCAGTTTATGTGCCTCAATGATTTAAAGTGTAACTCCCAATGCTGAGTCTAACTCCCCCGCAACATAACTTTGAAAAATGCTACTATAAAGTTGATAGGTAGCAGTGAGGGATTGTAGCCACATTAGTTATGGAGAAGGTGACAAATTGTTTAAGAGTGAAAGAAAATATTTTTTTTAAAACTTGGGGAAATGTTACATTTATATTGGACAAAACACTGAATACACTAATTCCTAATTAAAATAGATGTATCTTGATATTGAAATATTTTCGAACAACAACTTTTGAGACGCTCCCTCTGTACTCTTGTTTTATATTGTGTTGTAATGCAGATCTGCTGTTTTTTAAAAGAAAACAGTTGAATTGTTTGTGTATGCAAGAGAGTTTTCCTTCCACAACACTGTCGTTTGTGCACTTGTTACTACTGCTCCTCCTGGTGGTTTGTAGAATTAAACAACTCACAGTATGTGGAAATCTCTTGGCTTTACCCTGCTATGATATGCTGCCTCTGAAACAGCAGAGATAATACATGGTGCCTTTTTTTTTCTTTATTCCATTACAACTCTGAAAATCCAAGGACACATAAGAAGAGATTTACTTCTAATTGGGTTCTAGCTCATTATCTTTAAGTTTGGATGTATAGCACTGTTCTCTTGTGGTTTAAAATTATACACAAATGTCTCCTTAACTGTTGTGCATGGCTAATTACAGCCTATATACCAGGAGACACACTGGCACATTTTTAGTAAACATTTATTAGAGAAATAGAAATTAAAACAAGGATAAAAACGTATTAATCTGAAAAATCATTAAGATGTCAGAAATGTACACTGAAGTTTTCTTACTGCATATTGATTCATCTCGACACAACTATCAGACTGCATTTGCTAAACAGAAGTATAAGTTAAGTCTGAATTCCACGTTAAATATATAATTCCTGTGTTTTTTTCATCTTTCCACATCGCAGGTTAAGCCCTACAGGTTAGAAGACCTGTACTGATTGCAGACATGTTTTAAGCACGATTTCTCAGCCACCATGAAAGGGTTAGGAGCCAGCCGAAGTCGTCACCTCTCTGACTCCTGCGAACCAGGGGGATGCTCCCAAAATCCTCTGTGTCCTTTGACGTCAGACCCTCATAGCTCCTTTTTGTTGAGCCCTACCATAAACCATTATGGCACTCTGGACCCCTATCTCCATCAGTGCACTTCCGCCAGCCCCACCTCCCTGGCCCCTGACTGTCTGCTGCCTTTCAGCCAGATGACCAGCAGCAGCACCTTCCCTCGTCTCCATTTTAACCCCCAGGCTGATCAGCTTGACTGTTCCCAGACCTGTATGGCTGGTGGTGGAGCTGGGCAGGGCAGCAGGTCAGGTACCCTATCCTCATCCTTGTCAATGGGTATGGGCTTGGGTCTTGGACTGACTGGTGCTCCTATGATAACTAGTGGATCGGCCACCATCTCTTCTGCAGCAGCAGCCAAGATGAACCGGTTACCTTCCAACCTTTTGGATCAACTTGAGAGGCAATTTCCCCTTCAGCGCGATGGCTTCAGTACTTTGCAGTTCCACCGAGGACGTATGTCCAAGCAGCGCAGTGAGAGTCCAGGACGCATACGCCACCTCATGCACTCTGTGCAGAAGTTGTTTGCCAAGTCCCAATCCTTGGAAAACTCTGGTGTAAAAGGTAGCCTGAATGGTCGCTCTGCAGGAGGAACAACAGGAGGTGGTGAGGATGGTGGTAGACCAAGTCGTAGGAGCAAGAGTAAAGACAGGGCTAAGACTGAGGGGCAAAAGCAGAGACCTAGACCTAATACAATAGGCCTCTGGAGCTCAGATGATGCCCTGGACACAGACACTACCAAAGCTGGCACTATTGCTGTAGGTTACCGCAACCCACTGAGCATGATGACTCTTGGCAGAGCGGTGTCAGACAGCCAGGCGCCTCTCAGACACATCCCACAGGGCTACAACACTATTTCTGCACATTCTCTCAAGACCTCAAAAAGCAGTAGTGACCTCAAGTTCCTGGCATGCCCAGCGACACAGGTAGGATCCAAGGAAGAAGAGGCAAGATCCAGGGGAAGCAAGGATGATATGGTGGTCAAGAGGGGCACCTGGTCAACTCTCACCCTCAGCCAGGCCAGGCAAGTGTTGCAAAAGGGCTCTGCTACAGTCAACAGGACTCTGCTTAAATCAAAGTCATGCCATCAAGACTTGGCACACCAGTTCCTTCAGGTAGGAGGCCCAGTGGGTATTTATCTTTACTGTCAAATCTTTCTTTGAAATTTCTTTTATAGGATTTTTTTAGTTTAGTTTAAGCTTTAAAAATCATCCTCATCGTCATTTATTACTTTACTTTTTTCTTTTTACTGTGTCATGCTTATAGGTTTTCCTCAGAAATAATAATAGTCATTGTGTTTTTGGAAGTGCTTTTGCTATCAGACACAAGCTATGCTATACAAACATTAACAAGGGATGGACATGGAGTGTCTGCATGACACAGTCTCACAAAAATGTGTGTTTTCATAACTCAGGTCCCCCTAGAGGACTGGACAGGAACTTTGGGTCGTGGACGGACCAGGGGAACTGAGATCCCTTGTCGAAGGATGCGAAGTGGCAGCTATGTGAAGGCTATGGGAGACCTTGAAGACAGTGAGGACTCGGAGGGAAGCCCGAAACCTTCGCCCAAATCCGCAGCTCGGCGTCAGAGCTACTTGAAGGCCACCCAGCAGTCCCTGAGCGAGCAGCAGCCACCACCACCTCAACGCCAGTGAGTCTCACAGCACAGACAATCCAATTAATCAAACTGGAATTATGGCTTTGGATATCGTGCTCATTGTTTTGCCATAGTTAAGTTTTTTTTTTACTTTACATTCATGAAAGCATAAACAGTATCTGAATTGATAAATGTTAATGTTGTGGGAAGAGACTTTCTTCTCGTGTCTTCGAAGGCAGTCAGCAGGTGGCAGCATATCATCACAAATATTGTTGGGGTGTGCGGCAGCATTTAGAAAACAAGTTCACAGAGGCTGTGCATGGAGGTAGACATGCAGCTCAATACGAAGGGACAAGAACGGGCATATAGTATCATCTTTATTTGCCACAAAGCAAATAGGAGGTAAAATTTTGCCATGTGTTTTACTCTTACTCTTACTACACTTACATGGACAGGCCTTGCTGCTACGCTCTCATGCGGGAGGATTATCTGTGGTCTCCTCTACAGAGTGCATGCTCTATGCAGCATCTGAGGTCAGTGTGATCCACAGGCAGGCAGTGTGGCCCTGTTTCCACCCTCACTTGCCCTACCACTTCTACCCGCCACCTTTTTTTTTTTTGCCCATACCTTCCTCGTATTTCTCCTCTAAGCCCGCAGTTACATCTCTCATCTTGCAGGTACCCCGAGTCACATGTTCGTTCTTTACTCCTAACGTGATTCCTCAAGCCCTGATGTCATGACATGCAAATGTTCATGGAAATCACTCCAGCACACCCCACTGCTTAGTCCACAAACATTTTCACTGATGCCAACTGGCAAGCCAGAACAGAGGAAATAGATTTCGAAGAACAATTAAAAAAAAAGACACGCATACAATCCTGTTTAAGTTTTGCTCATGAATTGTTGTTTCCTCTGTGCAGCAATTCTAAACCCTAAAACATATTTTGCCATCCACACATCTCAGTAATATTTAATTTTTAAACACTCAGGGGAATTTTTGAGTGTCATTTAAAGTAACCCCTAGATATCATCAATTAAACACAGCCTTCACTTTTTCCACTCTGTTTCTCGACTCCTGAGAGGCTGATTATTAAATTCACTTCCACAGCTCCCTGCCGTCCCTGAAAGAGCTGAACACTAATCGGAGCCTTGATAACTTAGACTGCCTGGTGAGCCCCCTGGAGGTCCCTCCATGCCACAGGAACATTGATTTCAGCCAATGCTCTGGTACACTGGGCAGAGGCTTGGCCACTCAGGTACGTCTTTGATGGATTTTACGTGTTACTCTTACGGTAGTTTGTGATATTGTTTTGTTTGGAAAAAGATTTTTCCCTTTTCCCCTTATTTTCCGCTCCAAAAATTGAAGAGTAGATGTGATCAATGGCAAACAAAACTGCACTGGCACAACTAAATTTTGAATCCACTGTAAAGAAATATTTTAATGCATGTCTCTGAGTGCAGTGACAAATATGAATGCACCGGTTGGCAACAAGGTATAAGAACAGAAAACTTTAGAGTCATTGTAGAATGTCAAACAGGAGCATGTGCAGCAGTGTAAACCTGAGTGAGCCCATTGTATAGCTTCACATGGATTAGGCGCAGAGTCACACCAGGATGAAAATAATTTATAGTGAGGCAATGGGGTTACTGTATTTGGCCATATTTTCTATCAACCACTCAATAACCAGTGTAATGAAGGGGGGGGCGACAGGTGTATCTGGTGGGAATACAGCAGCTAATCAACAGATCTCAGAACCAGTGTGAAGTAAACACAGGAAGCAAAACTAGCAATAATGTGTAAGATGAAAACATTTCAAAATAACACAGGAAATGATCACAAAGCTGACTGAAGTGAAAGAAAATAGACAAACTCCCTCCCCCCCAAAAAAACAAAACCCAAGCAGTAACATTATCTACATATTATATATTTCTAAAGCATTTATTTTTTGCCCACAGCTTAACTTGCGGGAATAGCCAGTAAGTTAGTACTTAAACCTACACAGTGTGCTACTTTATGTTTCTGTACCACACGCTTTAGATTTTTTATATTTGAAACAATTTAGTTTTCTTTATTTTCTTCTCCTTCAATAATCCCCTCAAAATTTCTGTTTGACACTTTGGAGGTGATCCAAGCCTTACGTTGGCACTGCACAAAAAAACATCTACATTCACATAAAGCAAATATTACCAGCTCTAATTATAAACTATTGTTAACACCTTGGAGTCACAGGGACCGTTATACTGCAGAGTAAGAACATCCACACTTTAATGTGTGTCTGTCTTACTGAAGTAGAATTTTGAAGACATGACATCTACCAGCAGCTCAGTGTTTTTCTATGTTCACACTTTTACTGAAGTCAAATATCTAAATATCGCTTTCACTAGCGACTGTTAATGCGTGTTTATCAGTCTGCCCTCTGCCCTCAGCGTGTGAGTCTGCACACGTTCTTTCAGGTATGCGGGCAGGGCTGTGGGCACCCTGCGCCGTACTGTGAGGGGGAGTCGAAGGCAGTAGAGGCTCTGGATCTTCCTGCGCCAACGTGCTTCCGCTCGCGCAGCCACAGCTACCTGCGGGCTATCCAGGCTGGCTGTTCCCAGGATGAAGACACAGCCTCTGTGGACTCAGAGTCACCACCACCCACCACTTCAGCCTACAGCTACAACTCCAACACAAGTGAGTACAAATGACAGGACAATCCCTGACTGCAAATTGGTTAAAGTGGAGGAAGAACTAGCTTTAGGATACCATTCTGCTACCTTAAAAAAATGAACATTGTATAGGGAACTGAAAATAAACTAAAGACATACTGCACTTAACTCAATCAAAAGGGAAATTTTAAACGTATTTAATTTCACATACACTAACTCTCATAATACTGTATAAAGCGCCCTGGTCAGAACTATTGTCACTCTGGAATTTTAACAAAAAACTTACATTCTTATTAGTAATGAATGCAAAAGACAAAGTTTTACTATTACAATGTTTGTAAAAAAAAAATTCCAAAGTTATAGAACAGCAATAAAGAAAGGCTTTCAGATAATAAAGCAATAAATATTATAAAGTGTAAGCTTGGCTATATTATTGGTATCCTAATGATCTATATTTAGTTCCTCGGTACATATACAACACAGTCTATGGAATAATGTTTTATAGATGGGGGAAACCAAAGTAGAGCTTGTTTAAAAAATACTGTGCATCATATTGTTTATAAATGATCAAATGAAACCCAGAACAAATCTGTAAGTACAGTAAAGCACAGTGGAGGTTCTATCATGCCGTGGTGCTACTTTGTTGCTTCTGGTCCGGGAGGCAATGAATGCATCAATGGAATAATGTGATAAAAAAAAAAAATTGTCCATAAAGGCAAAGTGTTTTCTGCATTTGGGGCAAAAAGAACATATTTTCAAAGAACATAACCAAGAAAGCAACAGAATGGTTGTGCTTTATGGAAATGGAGATTCAATTAAGTTAAATTCAATTTGATTCAGTTCAGTTGAATGATATTTGATCAAACTGCTGAAGTATTGATATTGAGGAGAAATGACTAAATAACTAGATAGATAAGAAAACACAATGAAGTAGAAATAAAATAAAATCAATTGACAAACTTAGAAAGTTAAAGTGTAGCAGAGACAGAGGTGTGGATGAGATATCCAGAGATGGTCATGAATGGATTGGAGTGTTGTCTTTTTAGCTGATGATGTCACACGGTTTCATCAGGTAACACAGGTAAACTCTCTTGGTAGACGCGGACGGAAACTCAAAGCCAACAGTTCAACATCTGGGGCGCTGAGACGGTTCTTCTAAGTGACATGTCGAGGATTACAATACCTGTGGTTAACAAGAAGATGCAATGAGTTCTGACCTAGATCTCAGTGAAAACTTTTGGAGAGAGCTGTGATATTTTTTGTTACAAGTTGTGCTCAAATACACACACACACACACACACACATATATTTATTTATTTATTTTTTTCCCTCAGTGGAACATGTATAATGATGTCTCCACCTCACATTACAATGCTGCTGCTAATTCAGTCGCACAAATTTAATGGGATGTTTCAAAGGTCAGAAACAAGATAAACCCTATTACTGTTGCTCTGATTTTAAACCAATGTGAGTTATTACTTTGCAAACTGCAGTTTTTTTTTTTTTTTTTTTAAAAACATCTGCTAAAACTGTCATAAATACAAAAGGTAAATAAATCTTTATTTATTTTATTTTTTTCTGAGGCATAGGTTTCCGGTTATTAGATGCAAGATAAAGGAACAGGATTAGTAACAACTTGTAAGTGAGATGTCTTTATTTCCTCCCCAGTGCAAGGTTTAATAATGGTAAATTTATACTTCCAAGCATTGTTGGAATTACCAAAAGGGTCATACCACCAGACAATATGTACATCCTCAATATCCAGTTTAAGTGTCTCATTAGTGCTTCAATTCATACTGGACTCATGCTTCATAGAATGCATATTTTTATTTATTTTAACGGTTCTTTGTAGATTTATGATAACTTAAAGGATAAGACCGGTTTTTTGACATTGGGCCCTTGATTTCACATTATAACATGATGTTCTACTCACCCCTGCTTGTTGTTGAACATTTGGAGCTGTTCCGAAGATATTCGCGAGGCGTCTGGCTGCTCTCTTGAGATATTCGGCCATGAAACGGTTTCCTATGGGCAAGCTTAAACAGGCACAAACTATGCTGTTTATAATTTATTAATTACTCTACACCAGCACTGATAACGTGGAGGTGCGTCGCTTACTTAAAAAAATCCGGGTTACTAATTTTGAATTTTAGCCGAATGAATAAACAGGCAGCAGGTCTGTGGGCTGCCTGTGGCAGTAGCACGACGATGACGTCAGTAACACCCACTTTACGACAAAAAAATCAAAATTACAATAACCCGGATTTTTTTAAGTAAGCGACGCACCACCACGTTATCAGTTCTAGTGTAGAGTAATTAATAAATTATAAACAGCATAGTTTGTGCCTGTATGAGCTTGCCCATAGGAAACCGTTTCATGGCCGAATATCTCAAGAGAGCAGCCAGACGCCTCTCGAATATCTTCGGAACAGCTCCAAATGACAAACAACAAGCAGGGGTGAGTAGAACATCATGCTATAATGTGAAATCAAGGGCCCAATGTCAAAAAACCGGTCTTATCCTTTAACAATGATACAGTTATTGTATTGAATTTTTTTATTATTAATTCTTTGTAATTATCATGTGCGTTATGATATGGGAAAATTGTACATTAATAGTAGGCCTACTGTTATTTCTTTTCATATATGACTTTTGTCTCATCCATTGACCATGTGGTTTTATCAGTATATACAACCTTTGTTAGTAATGGGTTTCTTGTCATTGGGGTTATACAGTCGAATTACAATGTAATAAACGACATCAGAATAAGCACAGATAACATTTGAAAACAAGTGTAACTACACCTGGTGATGTTGTCAGGAATTACTTGGTTGCGTTTCGATTGCATCATTTTGAGTAGGCAAAGTGTTTCACCTAAAAGCAAACACAAAAAGAAATACATTCAAATTTGACCCAGTTCTGTTGATTTCCAAAACTTTATTTTGTCTTATTTTTGTCATTAACCAGGATATTTAGTGCTTTTTGCTGGGATGCCTTTGTTATGATATTTTGTTGAAGGAGTAAAAAACAATAACTTCGACAGGAAATGGCTCAAACCCCTCATAAGCCCCATTGTTAAAGGTAAGAATAGATCACAATAGGCTGAATATGTGGTTGGTGTTTTTTTTTTTTTTTTTTTTTTTTTTTTTTATTATGTCTAGACCACAGACAGTTCCCGCGGCGTCACCGTCGAAATGAAACGTAACTATCCATAGCACAGTCAGAAGCAACGTAATACCGAAGCTTAAACCAATCGCCTTCATCTTTGATTAACTCGAGCTCCAGATCTATCCAATCGTTTGTAGAAATCAGTTACGGAGAAAACGTGGACTCCAATCGTGGTCGTCAAGGGCGTGGACTTCAAATCTTTTCTTTCACAGTGTCGTTGTGTATCCTACGGCAGGACACTGTAGTCTGTCTGCAGCTCATGAATGAACGAAAAATAAGGATTTTCGAGTCACCCGCAATACAGTAAGGCTTTTCGCTTTTTCACACCCGACGGCTAATGTTTGGACTGTCACTTGTTGTCGGTACGCTAGCCATAGCAAGCTAACGTGCGCTATCGTTAATCGTGAGGTAGGTTAACTAGCTAGCTAATGTGGTTGAAGAAAGGGATAAGACCCAAGAATATGAACAGAGTGCAGAAGCCGAGGCGACGAGATAGTCATGTGGCAGCTGTTTTTAGAGAAGTGGTAATGGGGACAAAAAGCCATCTCTTTTTTTTTTTGCTTCGCTCATATCAACTACATAATGCCTCGGGCTGTATACCGTTAAATGCCCAGTGTGGTAGCACGCCGCTATGAGCATCTATTAGCTAGTAGCAGAAGCTAACAGGAGCGGAGGCGTAGACAGCCGGGGTATGGACACCACGATGCCTGGAAAGCCTGGCTAATAAACCCGTTCGTTACAGAAAGTTGCAGTTGCCTAATGTAGTTGTGACTACACCGAAAAATATTGAAGTCGTAATGCACTGACTCGAATTGTTCATTATAGCTGAGAAGAATCCACCATTTATGTGGAAATCGCTTCCAATTGGACGTATTTGATTAATCGATGAGATTGTCTCTCCGAATAACGTGAGCGCTTTAGTTAAGTAAATTAACTGTCCTTTCTTATCTTAACCTCGACATGTGACTGTGATGCGTTTCCAGAGGCATGAGAGAGGCTGTGAATCACGCTTAACTGCATGTATCAGGTTATCTAAACACAAAGTCTGAATGGCCCTGTACTGCCCGTCGTTTTGTTATCTTGTTGCCATGCTTTCTCCTGATCAGGTCAAAGCACCATGTACTACATACTCAACTTGTTTGTTACCTTCAGAAGCCAGCTAAAAGTAAGCTCGTGAGCCCGTTGTGTTTCAATATTTCTGTGAGAGATGTTCTGTGGTGAGAGTGGATAGAGTTATTGTTTGGACATCTACTAAAAGAGTTTTCATCGCTTGCAACAACTGCAGTGGCTATTTTTAGGTGCCCAGTTTCATGTACCATTTTATTCAGTAGCTACCATGTGTTAAGACCTGGGGACACGATCAATAATTCATCAGCTTACTGCACTCTGTAGTGCTCTGCTGTTTGGACACTTATATGGCTTTTATAAGAACATCCTGACAGTAGGAGGGTATGTACACAAGTGGACTGTAACATCAGGGCCATAAACTTGCATTAACACTAGCTGTTGTTTCGTTTCCCTGCACTCACTGACACAGTTGGGGAGATTGGCGGAGACGGTGTAAAGTTTAAGTCCTGCAGACACAGATTGCCAGAGTTTCATTTTAGTAACTAGGTGTGTTCATGGTATCCAGAACCACATTACACAAAACATGGTGTAGCCTATTTGTAATACCATGGATAGACTGTGAGTCACCCTCGACAGTATTACACCCTCTTCCTCACACTCATTGATGAGGTAATCTCTTCACCAAATGGGCAAACAAACTGTCATTTCACAGAGTAAGGTCAGCAGCAGACAGGCTTCTTAATGATGAGCACTGTGCTGTTAGTCGACATGGAAGTATCTGAAAGAACAGTCCATTTCCTCAACAAGTAACTTACTCATTTGATAACTTCTGAACAAAGGCAAAATTATGTCAGTTAGCCCCAGAATAGTTCTGGCCAGTGACTGAATAATACACTTAATGCACATTATTATTTTGAGGTCATCACACACTGATAAACACAATTTAGTGGTATGCTTTCTGTTAGAAAACGTCAATTTTGCCAGTTTATTGTTAAGTTGAATGGTGGATAAATCGGCAGCAATTATTTTTTGATTATTTTGTAGTTCTTAAAATTTTTTTTTAAAAAAGTTCTGTCATCCCAGCTTCTGAGTTTGAAGGGCATGCTGGCTCTGTTATGTTTGTTATGTGAGCCTTAAGGTGTTACTTGGGTAAAAACGGCTATCAAATGGCATCATCTGAGGAGCTTCAAAACTCTTGAGTGCCTTTTGAGTTTATTTTCTTACATTCAATGAAACAAGGAAACTAATGAGGAAGTAACGTGACAAAAAAAGTAAATTGACACAAAGGCACTGTTATTGTCACCAGACATCAGTGTAGCTGTCGTCGGGCTATTACATGGTCCAACACATGCTATGTATTAGACACCATCCATCCATCCATTATCTGCCGCTTGTCCGGGGGTCGGGTCGCGGGGGCAGCAGCTTGAGCAGAGAAACCCAGACGTCCCTGTCCCACTTCCTCCAGCTCTTCTGGGGGGACCCCGAGGCGTTCCCAGGCCAGCCGAAAAAAACATGGTCTCTCCAACGTGTCCTGGGTCTTCCCCGGGGCCTCCTCCTAGTGGGACGGGCCCGGAACACCTCACCAGGGAGGCGTCCAGGAGGCATCCTAACCAGATGCCCGAGCCACCTCATCTGACTCCTCTGGATGCGAAGGAGCAGCGGTTCTACTCCGAGCCCCTCCCGGATGACCGAGCTTCTCACCCTATCTCTAAGGGAGAGCCCAGACACCCTGCGGAGGAAACTTATTTCGGCCGCTTGTATTCGCGATACAAGTGACACGTCACCCCTAAAGACACTGATGATGCTGAAAATGATGTACATTAGTCATTTTTTAAACCTAATTTGGTTGTGTAAGGGAGACAGTCAGTGGGTCAACATGATGAGATTAATTCGATTATAGCTATAGTTGGATTATGCTCCTTATTTGGGCAAGGGCAATTATCCAAGTATATATGGCGGTGAATACATGGAATCATTGGCACAAAGCATGTCATGCCCCGGTATGATAGGTGGCGCTGTACCCATTTAAACTAGTGGTAATGGAGCCGCTTCCGGTTGACCCCTTCACCACCAACAACGAACTCAGGCATTCGAGAAAGATGGCAAACGAAGAGCAAAATGAAGCTACGTCCCTCTATATTTAGTTTGTGAGCATGCTTATTGCACAAACACAATGCACAACAGCGCATTCTCCATTGCGATGTTTCTTTCCGACAGCAGCGACAACAACAGTAAAATTCAACAAAATATCGAGTATGCGCAGAATGCAAAGTCCAATTCACCACGTGCTTCACCAACAACTACAAGTACGTTTAGTGTGACTTTCCACCGTGTTATCTCGGGGTCTTAACCCGACTGAGAGTAACCTGATCCAGTCCAATTTTTAATCAAACTAAGGTGTATACATGAACTTAATAACTCAGTCTTATTGTAATTTAGCCATTAATCCGATTCTTTCAGTGCCATGTAACCACACTGAGTTATGTGATTGTAACGAGGTGTAATGAACCTGTCATTGTCATTTGAAAAAATGAAATGATCAGAGGAAATAAGGTAAAATACATATATATTTAAGAATATCCAATCCAGAAAAATTAAACCCTTTGAGCTCTTGCCACGTGTCTTAACATTGGTTTATTAGGCTCTAACCCAGACTGTTGCCTCACTCAGGTGCTGTTTACACATACCCGGGTATTTTGATAAACGCATATTTTCTAACCTTCGTTTGCAAAAATAACTAGGTGCACACAGCCCTGTTTTTAAAAAAAAAAAAAACACGTCTACATTGATCAGCATAAAAACGCTATCAAGAGCTGTTAAATTACACCAAGCCTGACGGTGGCAGTGTTAGAACAATGAGAATTCCACACAAGCCAATCAGAAGCCTAATAGAGAACCGCTGACAGGAAGAACTTCGAAAAAATGTATTTCGTTGTTCCTATGTTTCCCAAACGTATTATGTGAGGTACTGGAACAGTTCTTCACACAGCAGTGATTTCCAGCCATGTTCTTGCAATTCCGGACTGTTTAAACTTACTGATTTAAAAACACACGCGTACACTGTAAACGAACGGAGAGAATGGCGTTTTCACGCTAGCATCCTGCCAGCATGGCGGATAGGGGCGGGGCTCTGTACAAGTTTGAAGCATGTTTATAATGGTCTCACATGCCATTTTGATATATGCAATGCCTCAAATTTGCATTAACTCCCCACAGTGTAAACCTGTTGGACAGCAAACTATCCACAGTTGTTAAGTGGCTTCACTGTAGGAAATGTCCGGGTTTTGTTAATATGTTATAATGTGTTGTACATTTTTAATACAAAGTCCCTCATGCGAATATGCTTATCATGCTTCAATGTTTACCCACCTGAAAAACAAACATCTAAATGCCAGTTTCTGCAGTTGATTTCTTATCAGATTTGAATACTGTGTGTTTAGGTGATTTTTCAGAAGTCAGTTTTTCTGTTAGTCAGCCTGCTCTACTGTAAGGCTAATGTTGAACACAGACTCTCCTACCATCTTTTTTTTTTTTCATGATACTTGGCTCATATCCAGATTTTTACTAAGTCCATCAACAATAACTTGCAACACTGATGATTATGCTTGATATGTGCTTTGCTTTTATTCGTGTTGAACTCGATCCTTCAGTCGAACCACACTGTTGTCCTGTAATTACAACACTGTGCTGTAGGCCAAAATCTCTTCTGAGTGAGCTCGGCAGGAATCGGGAGGACTCGAATCCCAAACCAGAATAGCAAACTGTGCTATTGCTGGTTTGAGATGGACGATGGAAGAAAATGTAGTTCAGGGTTATTTTTTTATTTATTTGTTTTTACTAAAATATCCTAATGACAGCAGCAACAGTACAGCACAGGAAAGTAGTCCACCGTGTACAGTGAGGTATTAGACTGGTGTGGAGGACCCATAAGTGGTCATCTGATTGCACTCAGACAGACCTACTTATGGAGTCAGTAGGTCCATAAGACCTACTTATGGACTGCATAGCTTTCATGAGCGATGTAGTTAAGCTATTTGCTGATCACAGAAGTGTTGACAGTGTCACAATTGATCTCAGACATTTTCAGAGGAAGAAAAAGCATTTGGGTCTGTCAGAAAGAGATTTCTAAACAGCTGCTCCACATAACTTGCCAACTTGGTAATGAGATAGTCACATTCTTCTGTTAACTTGGCAACTTTTCCCTCAGCAGTTGGAATTAAAACAAACAAACAAAGTTTGGGCTCCTAAATGTGAAAAATAAACATGTTGCTTTTAATGATGAACCCACAGAGAATTCTTTAAAAAAAAAAAATCTGTTCTGAAACGGTACTCAAAATTAACTGTGATGTTGTTCCTTAACCTCGCAAACTTCAAAGTTTGCCAAATCAATATACAATGTATCAAGCAAGTACTTTTTGGCAGTGCAAGTTTTTTTTTATTAATTTATTTTTTATTATGCATTCACAGGTCAGAACTTGATTGAAGGTGAAATCTCCTGTCGACTAAAGTCTCTAATTCGGAGGTCCATGATCTTGACAGCTCATGCATCTTGTGTTCACACTTGTGCCATTTTAATAACAAAATTAGAATTGGCATGTTCACCAGGGCGTTGTTTTCCCTTCTGCACCAAAAAGAGTAGGCTAAGAGCCGATAAATACCTGCAACTCTTATAGGAAACCTTTAATGCAGGACTGAACGTAGAGCGTTTCCTGGATTTCAGACCTGCTCTTCATTGGAAGTCGTTATTCCACTGAAAGTGTTAAACCTTCCCATTGCGCTCAAATGCCAGATGTCAGCGGGTGTTAGCAGTTTTATTTTATTTTGTTTGTAAGTTTTTATCATTGTGTTGATGCTTTCAGCAGTCACATGTGGAATGCAAAAGGTTTGGAAAATGTATTCTTGGCAGATGCTGAGATTAATCTGCAAGCCTTCCAAATCACTATGACTGAATGTCTTCCTGTGAACAATATTAAGCTATTTGTTTTAGTAGCTCACAAATCAAACTGTATTACAGTGGAGTATGAATTGCAAGTATGTGCTTACATATTGCAAGCTATTTGGCTTATAATGAACTGTAGCATTTTTGTGTGTTAAAACGACACAGCAGCCTTTTAGATGCAACAAACGCAGCAGAGGCATGTGTGGAGAGTGGAGACCCGGGACTTTCTGGGACACAAATTAATTTTGGGAATGTCATGCATCTGTGACTTGAGCACTACAAGAAGCCTCAGTCTTTGAATAAAGGTTCTTTTTGTCCCCTGGAAGTGATGTTTGTTCTGGGGCGAGGTTGCCACTGCAGGCCGGGCTGCTCGAGCGACACATAATCAGCATGCACTGGATTCCAAAGTCATGTTTGTGTATGGTGTAGGGATGTCCCGATCCAGGTTTTTGCACTTCCGATCCGATACCGATACCTACCGATACCGGCCTATCCAAGCATGTATTAAAGTTTAAAATTATTTAGCCTACTAACTTAGTTGTCAGACTCATGTTGAAAAAGGTTTTCCTGTTTATTCAGGGATAAACACAAAATTGACAAAATTATAAATAACAAACAGAAATGGCATCAGTTAACAGTAAAAAGTGCAAATAATACTGTCAACTGTATTAAAAAAGCAAATCACACAAACAACCCGAGTAGAAAATAGTCTTTTTTTTTTGGGGGGGGGGCCCGCTGCATCGAGGACTAAGCCTCTGTACATGGGGCGGCTGCTTAACCCACTACGCCACCGACCGCCCCCCCCCCAAGTAGAAAATAGTCTAACTCAGCATCAGTACTCTGCTCTTGAACAAGTGTAAACCAAGGCTTTTAAAAAAAATCAGTGCAAATAGTATTGTGAACTATTTAAAAACAAAAATGACTTCTACTCCCCAATCTCCTCCACACTTTGCACTCCACCTCTTCATCTGTTTCGTCTTTTAGGGTAAAATAATCCCACACAGCTGACATTTTTACTGTGTTGAAGGTGTGCTGGAAAATGCCGACCGGATTTAGGGAACAACACAGAAAAAAGTGGAATGGATTATTTAAATTGGTGCGCTGGAAAACACGGACCGGAGTTTAAAAAAAACTGGATCGGGAGTCTGGATCGGCATTTTTCCATGCCGGCCGATACGCATTTTTTTGCAAATATCGGCGTCCGATCCAAATATCGGATCGGGACAAGCCTAGTATGGTGGTGGGATTTAATAATGGCTTAAATGGTTCCTTTGCGTCACTGGCTGATGACGGAAGTGCAGTTCCCTCAGAATTACAGGGTGTCGGGTTGCTATTTAGATTGAAACCCATTGCCAAAAATAATTAATACAAAATTTTCACATCACTCGGCCAAAATAATAAGATTTAAATAGCTTGTTTAGCTGTTTTAGAAGAATCTAATGTAATCGACTCTTTTTTTTTTTTTTTCTTGGAGCACTAACATTTGACTAAGCAACATACAGTTGAAACGACATCTGCCCCCAAACACTTGGAAAAGGCGTATTTTGCTAGTGTCACGTGTTATTGCATTGTAGTTGGCTCTCACCCTAAATCTGCAAGCTATCCACTTTTGGGCCTCATTTCATTATCCATAGAAAGAAATGGTAAATTTTAAGGTTCAAATATGTGACCATCTGAATGTCACACCGTCATCCAAACATTGTGCACCTTTCTTCATCGAAATTTAATTTTTACGCAAGAATTACTATTCAAATATAATAAGAATTTTACTGAACAATCTTATTAGATTCTTAAAACTGCGTACAAATCATTCACAGCAGTGTGTAATCCTGGCAAGGTCCTTTAAACATGTAGGTGTTTTATTTAGTCTTGTGTGCATGGAGCTTTTTCCTATCTATTTTGACCTTTTGAAGCATAAGTATTAGGTCTATGACAACAGGTTTCTGTAGGTAATTCGGGGAACTTCAGTAACTCAGTTTGTCGTCTGAATCTGTAGAGAAGGAATACTGGAGACTTCTAGAAAGAACAAGCAAGTTTACATGACAAGCTTATTATTGTGTTAGTTTGACTAAAACTGGACTTTTAAATCAATGTGAACATGTTAGTTCAACCAAAATTGTACGAAATCGAAGCTTGCAGGACCAACATAAATAGATGATAAGGTTGGGGTTTACAGACTCAAATGGGTCTTGGTTTGTTTACTCTTTAAAGGAACTAACGGGTTCCTTCAGATTGGAGTTGACTGCGATTACACAGTCCAAAATCTTGCAAATATTTGGCTAATTATTTGTTTCTTTTTTACGCTTTCCAAAAAAGTTTTTTTTTTCTTCTTTTTGGAGGTGGGTGGTTGGTGGGATATGAAGTAAAACTATGCAGCAAAGGGCCACAAGCTGGGTGTGAACCTGGACTGGCTGGCTGGCTGCATTGAGGACATTCAGCCTCTGTTCTTCGTGCGCACACTCAACCAGTTGAGCTACCCCCATGCCCTGATCCAGCTAATTTCTCTCGGTTGACCACAGTGGAGACGAGGAAATGCAGTCAAACGGCGTTCAGTGTTGCACATTATTACAAGGGTTGCACTGATGTGTGCATTTATTTATGCTTTAGAAAGATGCCATTGTTTTTTTTTTTTGTTTTTTTTTTTAAAGATGTTTTTATTGATTTCACATATAAAAATTACAATTAACATTGAAAGCTTCAATTTTCTTTTTTTTCTTTCAAACAAACCCTTTGAATCCCCCAACCTCCCCTGCCCTCCTCACTACATACAATAAAACGTGTATGTAACAATTTGGTTAAATAAGCTACTTTCAGAGATGCATATACATATGTCCTTTACAATACCAATCAACATACAACCAAGAGGTGGAAAAAGAAAAAAAAAAAAACATATAGACATCCTCTAACTGGGCACATATGAGACAGCAGCACCAAAAATAAAACACAAACAAAAACAGTAGAAAAGTTGGTTAGGGAGTAAGATAGTAGGGTCAGATTATGCTCTATCAATGCTTAAGGATCTTCAAGTGTTTTTAAGTTATTTATGTATTCTAGTGCCGAGTTCCAGGTTAACTCAAATTTCTCAGGAGCCCCTCTTATATTGTATTTAATTTTTTCGAGACTAAGAAACATCATGAGGTCTTTAAGCCATGTGGATGTTGTAGGGGCACGTGGTGATTTCCAGCCCATTAGGATTCTTCTCCTCGCAAGTAGGGATGTAAAAGCAATAACGATCTTTGCCCATTTTGTGAAGTTCTCATGATTTGGCACTATCCCAAAGACAGCAATTTCTGCACTTGGTGGCAATGTAAAATTGAGAAATTTGGACATATGGTGGAAAACATTAGACCAATAATCATGGAGACAAGGACAAGACCAAAACATGTGTGTCATGTTAGCTGGAGATAAATTGCATCTATTACATGTATCTCTAATATTGGGATATATCTTGGCTAGTTTAGAGTTGGTGAAGTAGATGCGGTGAATCACTTTAAGTTGTATTAAATTCAGCCTTGCACAAGATGTACTACCATTAACTTTAGTGAGTGCTTCCTTCCAATCATTGTCAGCTATAGGGCTACCCAACTCCTCCTCCCAGTCACTTTTTATCTTGTCAAGCCCAGTTTCTGTGATTTGGGATATTGAACAATATATTTTTGAGATTAAGCCTTTTTGATGGCTTGAAATGTTAAAAATGAAGTCAGCTGCTGTATCAGATGGGGTGTTTGGAAAATCCAAATTCTTCAGCTTAGCAAAGTTGCGGACCTGAAAATAGCGAAAGAGATCTTATTGAGGAAGGTGAAATCTTTCACAAAGTGTGGTAAAGCTATGAAAAGAACCGTCAGTGTAGAAGTCTTTCAAACTTCTTAGGCCCAAGCTTTGCCAGATGGAAAAGCCATAGTCAATGCTGGAGGGAATAAAATGATGGCTGTTGCAGATTGGACTATGGTTAGATGCCCCTTTCAGTCCAAAGGTGAGTCTAAATTGAGACCAGATCTTTAAGGTAGAAATGACAATAGGGTTACAAGTGTATTGGGTTGATTGAATGGGTAGTTCAGATGTGAGCAACGCCATAAGTGAAGTGGAGGTACATGAACTCGCTTCTATCTCTCACCAATTTAGCATTGGCTGTTGAACCCAGAGACTCATTTTCTGTATGTTGGCTGCCCAATAATAATTTCTCAGGTTGGGTAATGCTAACCCACCAACAGATCTGTGCCTTTGTAAACAAACACGCTTAATCCTAGGGACCCCATTCCCCCATATAAAAGAAGAAAATAATTTATCAGCTGCAGTAAAATATGATTTTGGCACAAAGATTGGTAAACATTGAAAAAGATATAAGAAGCGTGGGAGTACGTTCATTTTTAAACAATTTACCCTACCTGCAAGTGTTAAATGTAAGTTCTTCCATCTATCCAAATCTAGTTTGACCTGTTCCATTAAAGGTAGAAAGTTGATTTTAAAAATGGTCTGTAAATGTCCGCAAATATTCACCCCCAAGTACCTAAAACTGCTTCTGGACATCTTGAAGGGGAGATCACCATCAGTAATGCATGGAGCTGGGTTATTTACTAAGAAGAGATGCCATTGTGAAGCAATCACAAATGTTTGTTTTATCAGTGTGTTTTGTCACCTTTTGCTTTATTCACTGTCAAGTTGATACAAGCACAACGTCTCCCCCTCTGATTGAACCAGGAATGAATGGCCAACTTTGAATGTTGTTTTTACAGTAAGAATATACAGAACAATTTTATTTCTGTGGTACAGCTTCGCTTTGAACAACTTCCATGACCTGCGGTGAGGTTTTACAGGGAGTTTGGCTATATTGATATATACTCAGACTTACCTTTTTTTTTTGTAGGATGTACAGGGACATGTACAGACATTTAAGTCTAGTTGAGCATGTACCAAGGGGGTGATTCAATCCTCAATTCACATAATCTGGGTGTGTTAGTCTGGCTTTGTGAAGCTAATTTTCGTATGACTTTAGATGGGTGGGGTTTTGGTGGCATTTTTCGGGTGTCTTGCGGTGTAAATATGCTTGCTGAAAGAGCCGTGTGAGCTTGTAGCCACTGGGGGAAAGTGCACGCTTTAAGCATGTTTGTTTATGTTGCAGCATTTCCTCACATTCTTTGCGCGATTTGTACCGTTTTCGTCACTGTATGTGTGAAAATGTCCTTCATTAGAAGTGTTCTGGTGCCTGTGAAATGTAATTCTCTGGAGTTTAGATAAATATCACAATTTATTGTCAGTCATGTTTTCAGTCTTGTTTTCCTGCTTTTTATGTTCCTTTTTAATCTGTTCCTATGATCTGATGAAATGGAAGTCCCACACCTGTAGGCACAAAACCCCTACTATGTAACCATGGAGCATGGCTCCATGGTTACATAGTAGGTTAAAACAAAAATAGCTGTCAGAGGAAGAGGCAGAAGACAGTCTCCAGAGCAAAAGGCCTGTTAAGGTATAGCATGTAAAAGAAGATCCCCAGAGATAGGCTGACGTCAGTGGAACACAACCACCAGCAGAAACTCATCACAGGGAGGTTACTTTCAGTACAGCTCAATGGAGGCAATAAGGGCAAAGTACAGGTTTGTTTTTCAGATAGGCAGAGCTAATGGTTTTATAATTTGGCACTTCATAGGCACTGTCCCTTTTATTTTGCTGTTCTTTTTTTTTTTTAAGTCTTAAGAGACAAAGAACAGGCCTCTCTCTTTCTCTCTCTCTCTCTCTCTCTTAAGTTCTCTGTTTTCTCATCACTTTTTTTCTCTCTCTGTCTGCAGTCAGCAATAGGAAGGCTCCTCCTCCAGTTCCACCCCGCATCACCTCCAAGCCACTCATCTCAGTGACTTTGCAGAGCAGCACCGAGTCCGCCCAAGACATATACCTTGACCAGCAGGACCGCGGGAGTGAGGCCAACAGCCAGTCAGGACGCAGCTCTTCTGACAGTCTCTGTAGCGTACGCACAGGCAGCCTGGCTAAGGGGACCCACCCTCCACCCTCTGTCTCTGCTGCCACCCCTGCGCCTGCTGCAGCCTTCGGGCTTCCTGTTCCAGCCCCCCGTGACCTGTCCTCTACCACCACTGTTGCTACCACCACCACTTCCACATCTACCCAGTCCCAAAATGACACCTTGAGAATTGGAATAACTCTAGAGCAGCCCCCAACTGCGCCCAAGAGGAAACTGTCCTCTATTGGAATTCAGGCAAGCTGTCTATTATTTTTTATTTATAAATATACAGTGAAAGTGTAAGTTCACATTTACTGTTCAGCAATTGGCTGATCCTCTCTTGTTGGTGATATTTTAGGTGGATTGTCTTATTCCAGTCCCAAGAGAAGAGCTATTACCCCTGTCTGCACCTCTAAAGTTTCAGTCAATTGGAGTTCAAGTTGAAAACGGCAGGCCGTAAGTATACTCTGCAGTCAGTCTCATATATTCAATAAGGAGGATATTAGGAGAGTACATTAAGACCACCAGACGGCTGTAAGCCGGTTTGTTCCCAGTCGACTGAATGAAGGATAAAAAGCCAAACCCCACGCTGAGGGACCCTTAAGAAAGGTTTCCAGCCCATACATAGTGAGAACTCTTCAGTTCTCAGACCTTTTGGTATATAATGTGGTTGTACCAGGCAGCGTCCAGGAATGAATTTGTAATTAAACCCCTAACCCATAATGATGTTGATTTTTGACTCCCTCACCAGGCCTTGCTTTTCTAAAAAGCTATAGCTGCTCTATGTTTTTCCATGTTCCACGTCTGTGCTGGTGAGTCTGCAACATTTACAGCAGTGAGATGCTAAGGCCATTCAGCAGTCGAACTAGCAGCAGAACAGAGTTCTGATTGATGTTCTTCCACTCTTATTTTGACTGGAGTGACACTGTAAATTCTTTCTTGTCACATTTGTTTGAAAGCATACTTCTTTTTCTCCTGCTCATTATCCCTAAAGCCAGCAGTCCATTAAACTTTAATGCTCTGTTCCTGATTGGTTTCTAATTTCCTGGCTGCCACATCCTCATTGCATTTCCTTTTTATGACTCTTCCTGCCTGTTTGCTCTAGATTATAATGCACATTCACCTGTCCTGTCAGTTAAACTCACTGACTTCAAATTATGACTGTGGAATATGTTTAACCCATAACTTCATTGTGTTCTTTGTGTAAGGCTGTCAGAAGCTGATGTTTATGCATGTCTCTGCAGTCTCAGCCGGGATAGCAGCATGGCCTCCAGACAAAATACAGAGACTGAGCCGCAGAATGTCGCATCCACAGAAAACAACATAATCAACTACACCAACAGTCAGACAGTGAATTCCACTGCAACCAACGGACAGGACAAAGCCATGGAACAGCAGCCTCTTAAACACACCTCCGCTTCATCCAGGATATCCACCGAGACTCTGGACCCGGCTTTAGACCCCTCCTCTCTGCCGCCACCTGATCCCAGCCTGGAGTCCGGGAACTGCAGTATGCAGGGAGATGCTGGTCAGCCCAGTACGCCAGCGTGCCTCAGAGACGGCAATTGGTTTCTGAAGCTGCTGCAGGCGGAAACGGGCCGCATGGAGGGGTGGTGTCGACAGATGGAGCAGGAGACCAAAGACAACAAGATCTCAGAGGAGGGTAAGTGATAAAATCCCATCAAGTTAATGCCAAACCTGTCAGGCCCCATTTACTTTATGTACATCTTATGTTCAGAATAGATCCAGATAAGATGGATGTATTTCAACATGGATGCATGACTGCCTGTGTGTTGGCTGTATCATGAATATCATCGCATTCCATCTTTGTTTTCCCAGGCAACATGCAAATCAAGGCCGCTCCTTGATAATGTATGACTACTTTTATTCTTTAGAGCTCACATTCACCCATACACATCATTACTGTGTCTGTCTGTGCATCATCCAAATTCCTGCAGCAGCTTTGCTTTTGTTGCTTCAATGAGATGGAGAACCAAATTAGGTACCTTTGACATTAAAGAGACGAGGCAGTAGTACATTTGACTAAAAGCTTGTCAAGGCAGAGCCATGAAGAATTGATATGCATGTTGGTGAAGTTCACAGACAGGGGACTAGGTCAGGACAAAGCATGGCACACTCATTACTGCCACTGACTCACAGTTCTGCAGATCATTAGAGCGGCAGTTATTGTTTTATTTGTAATAGAGCTATTGCGGTCATTTCACTTTTTCCCTCTCCCAGAAAATCACTTAGGCACTAAGATCAATTTCTGCAGTGTGTAAAATATTAATGAGAATGAAGTGAACTCATCGTTCAGGGCCTGAATGATGAATTTTCATTTACATGCAAATACCGGGCAGAAAATAACTGAATAAAGTGAGATAGAATTAACGTAGTCATTTAGGATGTTAAAAGGCAAAGTTTAGAAAGTGTGTTTTATCACCTAACAGGAATATATTTTACTTGCACACATCCTCTCTCACGTCTCAATGTAAATTTGTTCTCGATACATATTTTTCTCTGCGTTTGCAGTGTTGGGGACAATCCGCAGTGCAGTAGGGAGTGCTCAGCTCCTCATGTCAAAGAAGTTTGAGCAGTTCAGAGGACTCTGTAATGAGAACTTGGTGAGTGGCATCAATACATTCTATTGAACTTCTCTCTGCGTATTTCTGCTGCCCCATTGATTCCATACTCAAACTGTAACTGATCCGAATGCTTCCATCTTTTACATCAAAATAAAGAAGTCTTTTGATTAAGTTACATTTGGGAAGTAATCTGATCGAGTACAGCTGTAAATTCCTCAGCTGGATCTTCATCCTGCCTTCTTAACTAAATGTTCCTGCTGTTTTCCTTGTTGGACGTTCTCTATCACGAGTTTAATATGGCTGAAATCTAATGTTGTTTGAACGGTGATGGTTGTTGGATGTATTTGCTTTTTTTTCAGATTTGTTCCAAACCATTTGTCTTTCATATGTTTTTCCTCACTAGAATGTAAATGCCAACCCACGACCAACAGCGCAGGACCTTGCAGGGTTCTGGGATCTTTTACAACTCTCAATAGAAGACATCAGCATGAAGTTTGATGAGCTCTACCAGCTGAAAGCCAACAACTGGCAGCTTCCTGAGAAGCCAGTAAAGAAGGTGATGTTTTTTTTTTTTGTACCTTCAGTAGAGTTGCAGTTATGTTAATCAACATGTAGTTGTTACAGTTGTTTTTCAAGCAAAGATGGCAGATTTCCTCCAATAACAGCTTCTCTGAAGGGACAGTTTTTTTGTTTATATATGACTGAAAATTGGGTATCTTTCTGCTTTGAACCCCAGGTCCAACACAGCATTAAGTAATGAATAATATGATAATTACATCGAATTTCCTCCTTGGAAATGAACAGTGCCAGGCAGAGGAAGATCAGCCTCACATTGGTGTGTGCTGACACACACATAAGCATGCGTAGCTGAATCAGCTGACTGAAGGCAGTGTTGTCGGTTAGAGTTGCTTTGTCCACAATGCCGGCTTCTCCCTAAGCACACAGCCCATTTCTGGCTCTAAGGCTTATTAGCAGCAGATCAACTTTGACACCATCCCGCCTCTGTACTTTCACATGACTCCGATGCACGACAGAGCTGCAGCTTGTGTGAGAAGGCCTTCAGTTTTCTGATACTGTGTAGATAAAAAGACTAATGAGCTAATGAATGTCATTTTTGTCAGTCTAAAGTTGAACCTAAAACAGCTTTCCTGAACAGATCTTGAATATCTCACACCACCAAGACACCACTGGAGGTGTCTTTGGGCGGTGCCAGTAGCTTACTCCTCTTCCTTATGACATCATTTCCTCAGGATGAAAACAAGCAGCTTCCATCATCTGTGCCAAAGAAGCCGTCTAAGCCACGGTTGTCGACAGGGAAGGACAGGAGTGTGGACTCCGCTGTGGACAAACAGCGGCAGGAAGCCAGAAAACGGTTGATGGCAGCAAAGCGGGCGGCATCAGTACGACAGAACTCGGCCACGGAAAGTGCTGACAGCATCGAAATCTACGTCCCCGAGGCGCAGACCCGCCTCTGAGAGCGAGCCAGCACCCGTTGTCATCAAAATAATGACTCACGTCTGATACGATCTGAGACGAACACGCAAAAAACATCCAACGGATGCACAGAGGTCGATCCCTCTTGGCAACAAGGCTGACTACGGGAGACACGTAGGGATCACAGTGCACTGTAATAATCCAGAGTAATGCAGATCGTCAGCCTGCTGCCATGGGACAGAAATAACCTTTACAGATGTTTAATACTATTGTTGTTATTATTGATATTATAATAATTATTATCTCTTAAAGTATTTCAAGACTGTCTTAATTGTGTAAGTATCTTGAATAAGGACATCATGTACCTTGTGAGCTGAAGAATCTTGGCATCCCTGAAGTTTACTCTCTAAAAAAAAAAAAAAAAAAAAAAAATATCCTTTCACAGCTGAGTCCACCAGCTAACTGAGGCTGCGCGGCTTACTGGCTGAGCTACCATCCACACACACTCAGGACACACATGCAGGTGTACTCACTGTCCACCGAGTCTTCCTGTTCTCTCTTTGTATCGGACTGCCACTCGTTGCGGTGTGGTGTGAGCGCCGTACTGTGTAGGAATCTTAAGATGGCGTTAATGTACTCAGAGGTTTAAAATGCAGAGAAGCAGAGGAAGGCAGTAGCATATATTATATATATCACACTATTACAATGTTGATTTTGTAAATGTTGTATACCAAATTAATTGTTAGAAAGAGGTCAGTGTTCAGCACCAAGGTAGTTTTTTATAGATCGAGTACATTTACTGTCATTATATATTAGCACTTGATGCAATCATTCAGTCCACACCTTTTCTCTCTCCTGCTCCTTCTCACAGACGCCCACTACACAGTCTGTCTGTGAATCCCCATTGTTAAAGTCTTACATTAGTTAGTTTGTTTTTTTTGGTAAGGAATTTGAGGAATGAAAGTCGAGCTACATTGAGCTACAGTGGAATGTATGACTTGTATCCATTTACAGCTCATGTTGACTTGATCACTGCACTTTCCGTTCACCTCAGATCAAGTTTGCCCACCTTTGTTTTCCCTAATCATTCTGATTTTCACTGCATCCTTATGCGATGCAGGGGACCAAGACATTCACCACTTGATACGGCATTCCCGTTCAACCAGACTGTGTCACAGGGTGGGGGTCTGCTCCCTACTGGGAAGGAATTGAGGCTGCATAGCAATAATGTAATTCTATTAGATCAAGCGTCCGTTGTAGGTACCATTTCTTTGATTATTTAAAGTCTTGAGTAAAGCAGAACGAAATCTGCACTCTGTCATGTTACACAGAAATGTTGTATCAACCAATTAGCCAAATGGATTAAAAGATGCATTGGTTAAAGAAATTAAGTTTAAAAAATGAAGCAGTGTGGTTTGCTCTGAGATACTTGGGGTCACGTCAGCCGAAGACCCTTCCAGGCAGATATGGACAGCGGACAAACTGCTCGGATATATAATCACACTGCAGATGTTAGATATTTTGTTCAGTTGTGGTGTTAGTTATAAACATTTTTTTACATTGTGAAACTTGCATTCCCATGGCAGTTCTATTGTGCTGAGGATTCAGCCTGGATATGGGTGAACACGCCAGTGGCGGATTGAGATACTTAATCTGTCACATCAGTGTGTTGTTGCATCATTTAAAATCTGATCTGGGGGTGGTTCTCAAAGCTTTTGCTGTGACACTCCATAAAAAAAATCAGTTCACCGAGGGTCCCACTGACTGTAGTTACTCCTAAAACTTAAGCGCTTAGAGTAGGTAAAGACTCTGACCTCCACGGTGTGGCGCTGGTAACTCGTGTGTGAACGCATAGTCCTGTAACAGGGTTTGAGCTCAATGCCCCTTTAATTCACCAAGCATCAATCTGATCCTCTGAGTCGGTTTGCCACCGGTGCTGCAGTTCAGTTCAGCCAAATTCTGCTAATTCTGGCATCCGACAAAGACACTTTTCTGCATTAAAGGCAGAGCCTCCGGTTAGATGGCACGATTGTCTAGTTCAACAGTAATGCGTTAATTTAGACTTAGCTGTAACGCCACAATTTTCGGAGCAGGGTTGGCTTCTGCTCATTTGCATCACGGATCCCTGATATTTAGAACATTTAGACCTAAACATCCTGGACAAAATGAATCTAGAGTGTATAACAGTGCAAATACATCATTCAGTACAACATAGTTCTTGCTCTCTAATGTGTTTCCATGCAAATCTTCGACTTTACTTCACTTTGGCTTCAATCGATAGGTCCGGCAGGATGTTCTTAAGGCGAAGGATGAATGTTTATTTCTTCTATGAACAGTGTAGGTAAATGTAAAATCTCAGGTTGAATACTAAATCGTAAAAACCACTATGGACAGAATATTTGCTGTATAAGCTCAGATGAATTGGCCAAATGTTCAGAACCTTTGCATAATAATCCATATGGCTCCAGGCCCGCTCAGTGTTCCTCTCTGAGGAAAAATGTATTTTTTCTTTCCTAAGGTGTGGAGCGGTCGCAGACTGAACTGCTAAAGTCATCTGTGTCTTTGGCTCTCCTTTCGAGCAGTTTTAACCCCTATCCTTGTGGGGTTTTAGGCTGTTTTTTTTTTTTTCTTTCTTTCTTCTTTGTTTGTTTTTTGGGAATCATAAAACTGTGGTGCATTTTTAAGAATTTTTAAATTCGGATGTCGTTTGACACATTTTGTGACTTTCACCTTAAATGAGGTCAAACATGTCTAATTAAGATAAATGGTGCTGCGAGGGCGACTTCATATTGTGCCAAGATGGCAGTGATCATTTCAATCTCATTTGAAGTTTTTTATTTAAAATTATTGTTTTATTTAATCCTCTCGTGAATTCAGCTGGCTGCGCGTGTACTCTCAGAAGTTTTTTTTGTTTGCAATCAGCTCACTCCAGATGTGCTGTACCTCGTCTCCGTTTGAACTCGTGACGCTTTGACTGGGGGTTTGGAACATTTGTCTGTTTCAGTTTTTCCTAAGTGGAAACGTGACATTTAAGGTGTTCAAGAGTTGAACTAGGCATAGCAAATAATCATGTACAAATGTAGGTTGACATCTTTTCTTTTCTTTTTTTTTTTCCCCTAAGAGCTGGTTCTCCCCCTAGTGGTCAGTCCATGTGCGACACTCCAAACGTTTTCTACTCCATTTTGAATCATGAGAAATCAAGTTGAACTGGGAATGCTGACACAGTACACTGCATTGTCGATTTTCTTATTCTCTTATTTGTATAACATCAACAATGGACATGTGCACCTCATTGTCCAAAGAAATCATTAAACATCCCTTTGCTACATGTCCTGGTCATCACTTCTGTCTTTTTTTTTTTCTTTTTCTTTTTTTAACTGCACTCATTCATGACACGGTGGTAATATTAGCTGCTAAGTTAATATTACGCTTAAATACGTCATAAGCATTAAAGTAGACTTTTATTGTTACTGTGTAATCTAAAAGCATGGCCTTCTTGCTTATAAAATATACAAAGATCCTTACCAGTGAACTTTGAGTAATCCTTTAAAGGGGTCTTGCAAATGATCCGAAGTTATTTAATCTGTGTAAGGCGTTCAGGGTATGTACTGTGCGTAAGAATTTATAACTGTGACTAATGGTGGAAAGTCCTTTCCCCCTTTTTTTTTTTTCCTTATCTTTTTGAGCCGGAACCCTTTATTTGCTTATATAACGAGAGCAAGACCTGATCAGGGATCTTCAGACAGCTTGTTTACTGGTACTTCCTGAGTTTCAAAGGGCTACAAAATGGACAAACGTCGACCAGAAGGTGCAGCTCCGGAGGTGGATTATGTTTATGTGCTATTCAGCCACCATGTGGACGAGGCTATATTTTCTGACTTAAGTGGTTTCTAGAATTTACTGAATTGTGAGAGACACAGTTGCCGTGAAAATCTTTGAGGTTAAAAATTAGGTCATTGTGTATGCTTGACGCTTGATGGACTGAATCGTATAATCCGTTCGGACTTCAGCACCTGCCCTTTCGGCCCTGTCTCCTTGGCCACATATTTGTCCTCTCAGAGATCCGGCAAGGAAAATGAGCAAAAACCATGTAGATCCAGATTATCTTGTACTGACCTATTTTGCAGAGGAAGCACATATCTTACAGATGAAGGGTTGTTTAATGTTATGGTGAATTAGTTAGACACTGTGAGCCTAGTTTCTTTTCAGAGAGTAAAATAATTGTGATTGCAATTATTTACGTGGCATATTTTCTGTATTACATATGTTGTAGAATTAAAGGGGAATGCCACTCAATTTTGGAATGCATGTTTTTGTCCCTTGTATATATGTGTTTTTAAAAAATGACCTCCATTCTATTAATTTTTCTCAAATTTGGGGCAGAATAATGATCCAGAAAACCTCCCTTTGTGATCCCAAAGTCTTTTGAGTTGTGTTTTTTTTTTTTTTTTAATTCTATAACCTAGAATAAAACCAGGCTCGACAAAGCACTTCCATTTGCTCCAACCAGGTCATACAAACAGTACTTATCACCCGGTACCACCCAAAATGAGAATAAAAGAAATCCATACGAGCAACATGATCACCAGTGTGCATACCTTCAGTTAAGATCCTCATTCCTTCAAAACAGCTCTGAGCTGTCAGGGAAAGAGCAAAGAATATCTGAAGGTGTCCTTGAGTTTCTGGCACCAGAAGACTTTGGGCCCTATGGATTGTGGGGTTAAGTTTTGGTTGATTGGGCTTGCTCCCCACAGACGCCATCGGATCCCATCTGACTTGTATCTGGAGAGTTTGGAGGCAGGGAGCACACCTCAGACTACTTGTTAGATTCTTTTAGCCCTTCATAAGCTCACCCAGGCCACCTGCTGCCCTGCTGGGAGAGACGGCTACTGTGGGGGCTGTTGCCAAGCGGGGAGTGTGACTGACTGGTCCACAAAAATGTTTAGATGGATGAAAAGTGATAAAGTAACATCCATATGAATGTAAGAGTGCTGTTTTTTTTTCCCAACGCTGCATTATAACAAGATGAGCAGTGTTACTAATTTCACATGCGGTGGTTTGTGATGTTGTGTCTGATCAAAAATGGAGTTCCTGATGATGTGCACTTAGATGATTGGACTTTTCATACTATCTAGAACTCCAACTGAATCAGGCCTGTATACCTAACATCAGTCGCTGAGCTCTCTATTGGGGTTCAGCAGGAGCAAAAGCCCAGCTGCGAACATTTAGTATTAAGTGGTCATATTTCTCATAGGCACAGATGTTGTTAAGGCACTATATTTTATATTAGTTAGTTATTTTGTGGTTCAGTGTTCACAAATCATATATGGGTGTAATTTTGGTCATACAACAGTTACATAATACCAAAACAAAAGGATGAAGAGTTCTTAATCAACCAACTATTCACAGCACCCTCGGCACACAAAGATGAAGCGTTGGAAATTTAGTGGTGCATATTTATTGATCATATTGCACCATCTTCAGGCTTCACGGTGAATGAGTCACAAAAGAACCAGACTGTCTTTAAAATAGTTCATTACTTTGATTACTTTAGCGACACAAAAGTAATGCAATCAGTGACTTGAAGATGTCGTAAAATGTCATGTAAAAGATTTATCGTACATGTATGATTCAAACAATGCTTTGTTTTGCCATGCACTTCCAGCACGTGCATGAGCCTTTAATTTAACCACGTTATCGTTTATTTAAATAATTGGCACATATGTTAAAAAACATAAAGACAAATTAAACTGGGTGGACTATAAGCGGAGGAGGTCATTTTTCTGTAACAGTTTAGGTTTCCAAACCGCCTCTGAATTGTTTTATTTCGGTAAATATGACCGGAACTGCTGTTTTGACGGAAGTGTTGAACTTCCGGTGGCAAACAACTGAGAAGAAGGCGGAGCTAGAAGAAGAAGGGGATGTCACCGGCGGCGGTGCAGGTTAACTGATAACATCACTGTAACAACGAGAAAACTACCTCTATATCTCTGCCACCTGCCGTCTTGTTGGTACGTTTTTAAATTTCTGCCTTTATTACGTTTTTCTGCAGCTGATTTCCTATGCGAGCGGACCTTTATTTGAGTAGAAACAGAAGTATTGAAGTTTCCAGGCCATGTATGTGCGCGTCAACGTAGCAGCTACAGTTTTACTACATTACGTGACATGTTGAACTTGACGCAGTAATACAACTTCTGATTTCAAGGCAGAAATAATGTAGGCGTCCTGTTCTGATATAGTGTTTGAAATATTAAGCACTCTGCTTTTAGTTTCCATTTTGACATGCATGTTGTTAGTTTGGAATTTGAAGCTAGTCACCAAACATGATTTAATGTTTCTATAAACATGTCACGGCAGAGGAGGGTATCTTTGGGAGTTATTAATGACATCAATAAAATCCGTTATTATTTGTTTTTGCCATTATTAGGTCGATTTATGTATTAGTCAAGAGAAAAAATGTTCAGTTATGTATTTTTTTTCTACGCTGCTCACCCACTGTTTCCAGATTCCGATGAGTAGATTTATGATGTATCTATTTGTAGTCTTTGATATCATATAACTGCTTATGTGGTGTAAGGCATTTGAACATGTCCACTTTGACTTTGGGAAATCAAGATTGTGTTTCTGTACTCATAGCTTTTCCCCATTTTTAATGAAATATTTAATCTGTTTTGCCACAAGTTATCAACAATGAACATGTTTTATTCAACTACTAACAAATAGTCAAAGCATCTTATTTTGTGTTTGTATGCTCAGATATTTTCATCTCCTTTGGTAACATGGCCCACAATATTCCTGTATTTGCTTTGAGTCTTCAGCCTTTTAACAGTACATTTTGCAGTTTTTAACGCCTGACGTCGAACCTGAACATCTGGCGTCTGACTGTACGCGCGCTGTTCTGACCTGCTCAACCATCAGGCGACCTCTGACATGTTGTGCCAAAGTTCCCAGTGACCAGAGAACGCTGTCCCCAGGCCAGTCGTGACAGGACAGCAGTACGCAGATCAGCTGCATCATGGCTGCCAGGCAGCAGAGACCTGTGGCTGCTTCAGGCAGCTCAGCTGAGGTCAAAAGGAAGGACCGGAGGGCCAATGAGAAGAAGTGCTGTGAGTGGTTTGTTTCTCTTCTCTGTGCCGTGAAGGTGAAATGTGGAAATGATGCTTCTCATATGTCCTCTCTTAATCATTGACATCTGAGCACCTCAACTGTAACTTTATTTAACACGATGCACTAACATTCTGTTGGCTGTAAGCGTTGCTTTGTATTAGACGCGCTGCTCTGTGGATAGGTAATGTTTCAGCCAGTGCAGGTGGTTAAATGTCACCTCTGACGCACTTTCTGTCATTTTGGCTATGTATACAGTAAGAGGGGGTGAAGGGATATACAGCGCCATTCCTCCTGAAGCGTTTCAATATGATAATAAGCAGTGACCACTGGACCTGAAAATGGACCTGTTTCGTCCTAGCTCCTTCCGCACTTATTTGTTTCCTAAATTGTCTTTGTTTTCGAAATTGTCTTCCCATTTGTCTAGGTACCTAACTTACCGCACCTACTCTAGCACTAGTTATGCTCTTAGCTGTTTGGTTTTGGAAGGAAATGCACTTATGATTTCTTGTGACCTGAAGTTCTTTTGCTTTCCGATGTGGAACACACTTATTGTAAGTCGCTTTGGATAAACGCGTCAGCAAAATGACCGTAATGTAATGTAATGTTAAATTCCTCCAAAAAGTTTTCAGCATTAAACAATTCCTGGCCTAATCATCCATGTCGTGAGAAGTTTGAGTCAAGTCCGCTCTTGCCACGTCCTTGTTTTGAAAGATTTATCTTCTCTGAACTGAGGACTGTTTTCCAAGTACACCGAAGAAAAGAAAGGGAAAAAAAACTTTGAATATTTTCCATTCCAATGCTGGAGCCAACTAGACTGGGTTGCTGAGCAGCAGAACTCTGAGAAACATTAATCGTCAGCTAGGACACGGTCAAAATGTTACAATAAATGTTAACCAGCCTGTGGACACTGTAGAAGTGACATGGAATTATAAAATAACCCTCCCGCTCCATGCTTACAGGGCTTACTGTATGTGCGTGTACATACGGTTGTTTATAAAACCTCTTTTGTTTCAGACTGGACCTTTTACAGAGGCGAGGGGGGGCCCAAACTGTCCTGTCATGCTTAAAAGCTGAAGTCTTAACGGATTGTATTACAGCATTTCACTCCATTGTTGCTTTGTGTGCAAACTGCAGCGTGGGCCTCCTACATGACCAATTCTCCAACCATGATAGTGATGATTGGGTTGCCTGCGAGGGGCAAAACCTACATGTCCAAGAAGCTGACGCGCTACCTCAACTGGATTGGAGTGCCTACGAAAGGTCGGTACTGAGGACACGTGAGCTTTGTTCACTAAGTGACGGTTGATATGTGCACATGAAATAAAGGTTTTTCACAGGCACACTCGGATACGCATCTGCTTACATCAGAGGGGGGCTACAATGGATTTCCCGTCTACTGCAAAGGCGTTTAGAAACAGGACTCTAGTTAAAATCTTGCGCTGAAGGCAAAGGAAATTTAACTTGCAGTCATATTTAGGCCGTCACCCATTATTGCACTGCTGTGTTTGTAGTTGTGCCCTTACGTTTTCACATTTGAGGAATGCAGGAGAACTGGTGCGGCAGATGCAGCTGAAATGAAGGTTGTTGCCTCAACAGAGAACGTGCAGTAATCTTCTCACCTGTCTTTGCATGCCTCTCTCCTTGCTGTTCCCCTCTGCTCTTGGCAGTCTTTAATCTCGGAGTTTATAGGAGAGAAGCAGTGAAGTCATACAAGTCCTACGACTTCTTCAGACACGACAACGAAGAAGCAATGACAATTAGAAAGTGAGTAAGAAACATCCTCTTTATTGGGACCTCCTATGGTGCAGTCGGATATGTCTCTACCATCAGAATCTGTCCAGCTTTTGCATGCGGGTTAATCATGCACATGCACTTTCTGACAAGTCTCCTATGCTTCCGCAGACAGTGCGCTCTAGTGGCACTGCAGGATGTCAAAGCCTATCTGAATGAGGAGGGAGGCCAGATTGCTGTAAGGACACAAAAAATACATTCTTTGTGAATAAATGTAAGGTTTAGTTTGATTTATGCTGAATGTTCCATATTCGTGGTCAGGTTTTTGATGCCACAAACACCACCAGAGAGAGGAGAGAGCTCATCCTTGACTTTGCAGAGGAAAATGCATACAAGGTGATGAATAAGTTAAAGACCCGCACTCTGGTTTGAGTTAGATTCAGTTTTCAGAAACCACCGACAAATACCAAATGCCTGCATATGTGTAAGTGTTTAAACTGATCACAAGTCTGACTTCGTTTCCTGTGTTTCTTCAGGTGTTTTTAGTCGAATCAGTGTGTGATGATCCAGACGTCATTGCCGAAAACATTATGGTAAATGCTAAGTTCTTGATTTTATGTCAACTGCAGACTTTTTAATTGGCAACAACTGGAAGGAATTTATCTGTGCAAATGATTCTTTCACAAAGGACGTGAAAGTGTCCAGCCCGGATTACCCTGAGAGGAACAGAGAGAGGGTCATGGAGGATTTTCTGAAGAGAATAGAGTGTTACAAAGTGACCTACCAGCCATTAGACCCAGACGAACATGACAAGTAAGAAGTTGTTTTTATGTAAGAATTCTTATTCGCTTATAGTTTTTCACAATTTTCAGCAGTGTACTACTGAAAGCAAATCTAATGTAAATCTTTTTTTTCTTTTGTTAATGTATGACTCAATGTTGTTTTTTTTTTTTTAAGATGTTGTGAATGAGGGAATATGTACTTGCAGAAATGGTCCAGCAGGTGGAAACAGAAGCTCATTTGTAATCCAAACCAGCCCAAAGCTCCTGCCGACTGCTTTAATGGCTGTTACTCTGCTTTTTTGATTCTTTATTAATTAACTGATAATATTCATAAGTCTGCAGCTGTCTTTTTTTTTTTTTAATTAAAAAACATAAGCTTCACCATTTTAGACCATCTCCTTTATTGGCTTCTCAGTTTGTTTGGGTCAGACAAACATTTACAATTGACATCTGTCTTTTTAATCTGGCCTACAGGAGCCTGTCCTTCATCCAGATCATCAATGTCGGGCGCCGTTTTTTGGTCAACAGGATTCAGGACTATATCCAGAGTAAGATAGTCTACTACCTCATGAACATCACCGTGCACTCCCATTCCATTTACCTGTGTCGTCACGGAGAGAGCCAACACAATTTGGAGGGACGCATCGGAGGCGACTCTGAGCTGTCAGAGAGAGGAAAGCAGGTGCTTTATCGGTTTTTATTGGTCCCTCTTGCAGAAACATGACATTGTGAATCCAAATCATAGTGTGTGTCTAATTTATACCAAAATGTCTTATTATTCATTTAATTTACTGTTCAGTTCAACCTTGAATCCAGAGCCTCACAAATATTCTGTTGCGCGCAAGAGGAATTTCTGACTTTTAGTAATCATTTCACTGAAGTCGTGTGTATTTTTTATGTGTGTATCGAGCTTTTTTATGTTATCTTTGACAGTTTGCTGCAGCACTGAAGGGTTTTGTGGAAGAGCACCGACTGTCAGACCTGAAAGTTTGGACCAGCCAGTTGAGACGCACCATTCAGACAGCAGAGGAGCTGGGCGTCCCCTACGAGCAGTGGAAGATACTTAACGAAATTGATGCTGTATGTGTTCTGATACATAGCCAAACGGAGAGACAAACACAGTGAGTCTTACTGCGACTGCTTCTTGTTTCAGGGAGTGTGCGAAGAGTTGACCTATGAAATGATCGAGGAAAAATATCCAGAGGAGTTTGCCATGAGAGACCGTGACAAGTATCATTACCGCTACCCTGGGGGAGAAGTAAGAGTTTATGCTTTCCCCCTAGAGGAGGTTTCAGCTCTCTTGTGTGCTCTGATGGATGCAGCCATTTAGCTAAATGTGTGATATATCTCCGTCTACAGTCTTACCAGGACCTGGTTCAGCGGCTGGAGCCGGTTATCATGGAGCTGGAGCGACAGGGCAACGTTCTGGTCATCTGTCATCAGGCTGTCATGCGCTGCTTGCTCGCCTATTTCCTGGACAAGGGCGCAGGTTACATGCACCGAAACATGACACACGCCAAAGCAGCGTCTTACGTTACAAATCCACACTACTGTAGGATCGCAAAAGTCTTAGACCTGCCGCTGTTGGCTCGTGTTGCTTATCTAAACCAACAGCATAGGCCAGTAATACAAAGTAAGATTGTTCTTCTGGGGGCTGAAAAAAAGCCTTTCATGGCGCAGCTGAGGAGGCTGTTGTAGACAAACACGAGAAATTCAGAAATTCGCAGTGATGTAAGGATAACAGCGTCGTGAGACAGAGGAGCCTCTGCTTTCATGATAGAAAGATTAAAAGGTAAGCTCAGAAAAGTGGAGGCAAATACACATTTTCTGAAAGAGTTTCAGTGTCTGAAACACTTTTCATCTGCTGTTGCTGTAAACTGTTGATTTCGTGGGATTCGAGCTGCTAGACCTTCAGTGCAGTAAGAGCCGCATCCCAGCAACTGTCCTGTGTTTTCTGAGAAAGACCAAATGCATCTAGTCTTATCAAATAAAGCTTTTCTGTTCCTTTAAAGGTAAAATGCCAAAAGAAATGTAAGATTTGTTAGAAGTGCTCTTATTGCACAGCCCGACAAACAGCAAAAGCTTTGTCCGCTGCCGTTATTTCACCGACGTCCTGAACAACTTTTACAGAACAATCCCTCAAATTTTGATGTTTATTGGTTTTGATTTGGTAGATGAAGACACCAACAGTTTTTGTTTTGCTAGTAAGCCTTACTCATAGCAGTATTATCAACAGGCCTAATCCTTAGGTGGATGTTGTGTTGGCCCACCAGGTGTTACTTTGCCCTAAGCTCTAGGCTGCTGCAAAGACCGTCTAAGAATAGAGCAGCTGTAGCTGCGGCATGCGGTCTGCCTTACTTGTCTGCCTCAAGTAAATAGGGAGCATATTTCTTAGGCTTGCTGTGTCAGCAAATGGGACAGTAAATAAAACTCTTTAGAGAATATATTAGCATTTAGGGTATATGACATTGGCTCTGAACTAAAGCCCTGATGTCACCTTAAAGTGTTGCTAAAGTCAGTTCAGCTGGGCTCAGTGACCCCTCCAATAAAGTAAAGGTTTTTACCTTGTTAGCAAGCCCAGTTGGGGATTTTTAAATTCTAGATTAAGCAGCTTACTCCATGGCCAAACTTTTTTTGCCTGGACACTGCAGCACGCCAGCGTATGAGACAGCCAGGGGTTTCATGTGTGTGACAAACCAAGGGGGACCAGTCATGTCAGGAGCGTGTGCCGAGTTGAAGGTCAGTAGAGAGTAGAGTAGAGTATCATTTATTAATCCCGAGGGAAATTAAGGTGTCCAGTAGCAAACATACATCAATACAAAATACACAAGGCAATACACATATATCAACCATATAGCAGCTGCAGGTGAGCAGTGGAGATAGAGACCACGCTAATTTGTATATTTACTGATGATTCGCATGAAATTACGCAAACGGTAAATCTAAGCCATTTTAAAGCGGTGATTTCTCTCCTGAAAAGAAATAAATCCGTCGCACTGGTGAACAGATATGGGGGTTATTGTCGATGCTTGGAGATGAAGACAAGAATAACCCTTCAAAATTAGACTATAGTGGGTGGTGATCTGTTCTATAGCAGAGCAGTTTTACATTTGATCCACTGAATTACATCTGCAGGTTTATGTGTGCCATTCAGGTATATGTAGACTACCAAGCGGAGGGGGAAAAAAAGGTCACTACATTGATTTCACCAAGCAAATGGATGAGGGCATCGTAGACATACGAAAAATGCTGTGGTTATATATATATAAAAAAAAAAGACTCAGTTTCAAACAAAGCAACCAAGGAAGGATAGCGGTGAATCGTCATCTTTGGTGAAAAAAGGAGGTTGGAAGAAAATCTCTCACGATCGGAAGCCAAACGTTTAGTTTGGCCAATCAATGAAATCCTTTGCAGAAAAAAAGGCAATGTTTAATATTGACAGTAAGAGCATATCCATACGTACAGAGGGGAAGGGAAACTACAGATAAAAGAGATAAAACCACTGATCAGTGAAACGTTTTGAAAATAAAGGCATGGAGCTTTTTGGGCACTGAAGCAATGGAAAAAGGTCATGTGGTCAGATGAGTTCAGATGCGCCATGTTCCAGAGTGATGGGCACGTTGGGGTAGAGGAGGAGCAGAGGAAGTGCTGCATCCTTCAGGCCTGCTCTGATTTTGGGTGGCCTCAGATGGTCTAGGTTCAGCACCTACAGGTGTCCATACATAGATTTATTTTGTTCCGAGATGGCATTATTCCAAGATGACGATGCCAGGATTCATCTGCCTCAAATTGTGAAAAAGATGGTTCAGGGAGTACGAGACATAATTTCCACACACGCTTTGGCCACAGCCGACCTTAACTTCTGGAGAAGATCTTAAGTTGGACAAGCTTATCGGAATGACGCCAGTAGTGAATTTGTGCTCTGGTCAGAAAAGGGTAAAAAAATAAATGCGTTCCTTTTTATGGGAAATAACCTCTGGCTGAACCAGACGACAGAGTCATGAGAGCCTCAGCTGGTTTAACCGAGAGGACAAAACAGAGAGAAAAGAAGAGCTCAGAGGGTGAAAAAAAGTATCTGTGTGCCAAAGTTTGCTCAGTGAGAAAAAACCAACCTTGAGTTTCCTCCATAAAACAACGCACAGGGTTCATTTTAAAAATACTTTCACACAACAGTGAAAAGTGGTGTGCTTCAAAAACAACTTGCACATCCTCGGGCAATGGTCCCTTTTATAAATCACAGTTCACTTGGGAATGTGCGCACGTGGATCATCTGCACAGCCCACCATCTGCACGCCTACATGCAACTAGAAAGGCCAAACCAGATCGCCTTGTACAACCGATGTAAATAAATGAGGCTGCAGATCGGCAACTCTTACCACTGCCTCGTGGTAAAAACAGAGAAGGAGAAAAGTGTCTTTTTCTGACTTAGATTTGTAAGAATTCAACATTTTTCTTTCGCCTTTTTCAATTGAAAAAGTATGCATGAAATGTTTGTCTAACTAGCTCAAACAACACGGGGTTTAAACTGCAAGGACAACGTTTATCTGCAACTAAACAAAGATAAATGTGTGGAGTTCTCACATTGTATTTGTCTATCTGGCCTCATTTCATCACTTTTACTATCTGCGTCGCTAATCTCTCCATTCTCCAAAATATTTGAAATACTCAAGGCTAAGAGTTTAACTACAAGAGTGCAAATTCCCCCGTCGAGATTGGTTTTATAGATCCCAACATCTTTGTGTGAGGTGACATTCACCTCTTCTAACCCCTCCTGGTTGTGCCTGCAAGGATTATAAATAAAGCTCCTGAACATTAACTGGGTGTTAATGCTGGAAAAATATTGTTTGGCATCAAAGCCGTAATTAGGCGTGTGCAGACAGAGGGTCCCGCCAGTCAGGGGAGGACGTACGTGATGCAGCATCTGTTTTTAAAGGCTCAGCTACAGTTGGAAACCAAAGCGTGTGTCCTGCTCTGACTGGCATTGGCTCTAAACGCTCTTCCACCCACGGGCTCGGTGTAGACTTAACACAGAGGTGTGCACCGTGCAGCTTATACAGGACAGCATAAATGTGGTGAGCATGGGTGTGCCTTCCACAGCATGAGAGACAAATTCACAAACATTTAAGAGCTGACAGAACCACAACTGGATAAAACCAACCAAGCCTCACTCCTCATTTTTTTTGTTGTTTTTGCCGGCTCAGATGATCTACCCTACATGAAGTGTCCCCTGCACACTGTCCTCAAACTCACTCCTGTGGCCTATGGTAAGTCACCGGTCTGATCCTTAAAGGGATAGTTCGCCTCTTTTGACATGAAGCTGTATGACATCCCATATTAGCAATATCATTTATGAACATTTTCTTACCCCCTGCTGCGTCCTGTGATCCGAGTTCCAGCCTCGTTTTGGCGTTGTTGAAGGTAGTCCGGCTAGTTGGCTGAGGCTCAAAAAATAAAGCGTCTTGCTTCTCAAAACAATATGCGTTCAAAAGAGTAACACATTTGCATCACAAAATCGTTCATCCAGAAAAAGTCAGACCTCACAATTGCTTGGAGCTATTTTCTCTCTCCCTTCGTATCACTGCGTGCTGCCGCCTGCCAACAGCCGCGCCTGTTACGGTGTTTACTGCTCGGAAGCAGGGGACTGCTCAGTCTGCACTTCAGTCTGCACGGTCTACACAGCCGGTAGTGATACGAAGGGAAGCAAAACGCTTTATTTTTGTGGCCCCAGCCAACTGGCCGGACTACGTTCATCGACCCCAAAACGAGGCTGGAAGTCGGCTCACAGTACGCAGCAGGGGGTAAGTCAAATTTAATAAATTATATTACTAATATGGGATGTCACACAGCTTCATGTCAAAAGAGGCGAACTATCCCTTTAAGTCTACGAAGCTTCTTCTTTTGTTTTTGTTTGCTCCCTGAGATGCATTATTGCCCTCTCTCTCTCTCTCTCTCTCTCTCTCTCCCTCTATATATAAGGTTGTAAAGTGGACATGTTCGACCTGAAGGTGGAGGCTGTCAACACTCACAGGAACAGACCATTTGTAAGTTTCTTATGAAGATACTGTTCAAAAACAAGCAGACAGTTTTCACTGAAGTTGTCGTCCCCCCACCCCAGCTCTGTGTGATAAGTGTGACAGGACAAAGTGCTTCGACCAGGCCTATTCTTAGGAATTCAAACCAAAAATTAAACCCTACGTTTTCTTACCCTGCTTTAAAAAGCCAGTCATGCAGCCCTCCAGGCAAGATGCTACATATACACTCTGAGTCTTATCACAAACCATTCATCAGTGCGAGACACAAGCCCCAGTAGTTGATAATCTGTAGAATTACATCAAGCATTTTATTGATGAAGTTTCATTTCCGTTCTTCATAACAATATCAGGTCACCAAAGCCAGGAAGAACCCAACACACATCCCCCTGTGGTTAGGAGGGACTACCGACATGGTTTGACACACACAGAGGGAGTGTTGATGTGGATTTAATCTGCGTCACGGGTTTATTGGAGCTGGGTATGAAACTCCAGGAGACTTCTATTTTACGAGTTCATTTATTGTGGATTTGGGTGCACAAGTATGATAAAGTTATTATTTGAAACGAATTTGATGCTTCAACATTGAAATGTTCGTGATCTTTCTCTAAGCACCAGCATCTGGGCCAGCAGTGACTTAAAGCCATATTCGAGGTGTTCTTGATTTTGGAGTCAAGACCTGGAAATAGATTCTGAAATTTTCTTGACCTCCTATTTGACTCCAGGAATGCGTTCTAAACTGCATCCAATTAAACACTTATTTCGCACTTCAAATGTCAGCAGAGCAGATGCACAATGTCTGTTCTGGAGTTGATCAGATGTTGAGCAAATGGCGCTTTGTGGAGAGGGGGGGTGGCACCCATAACTTCTGGTTTCACAGGGCGTTTCTTAACAAGCAGACGTAAATAGCACGCTGTTTCACTTGAAGCAGTAAATAAGATAGTAATGTTTTTATAAACTGACGTAACGTGATGGTGGAGATCTTTTTAAGTCACAGTTGGGCATTCTGGGAAACATTCCTGAAAATGGATTCACTTGTACTTTCTTGCCAAGAGCTTGATGAAAAGATGGATTTCACTCATATCTGACCGTGCATCTTGCCTGCAAGTAGCAGCCTGCCAAGTTTTATCCAAAGTTAACAAAATCTGTACCGCAAAAATGTTTGTAAAGGACTATTTCTGTCTTCTCACAGAGAGGTTCACATGTCTCTGCTACAGAACTTCTGGCAAGAGAGTGAAAAAGAATAAAACTGTTTCTTAAATGCTTCATATCAGTTATATGATTGAATTCCTACTTCAAGAGTTTGTTTTCAGCAATCACATGTGCCGTAGCGCTTCAGTTAATTTGCATTCCTGTTTACCCGATAACTGTTTATTCTTACAGTTACTCGTATTATTTGTCTCCAAATGTCTGTTACAGTTTCTCATATTTCAAGATGTCCTGAAAATACACATGTACACATGGAACATGGAACCTTTCTATGTTAAATTAAATACACAGTAAGCTGAGGTAATAAGCTTTGTAAATGTGTTATATACACTCACCGGCCACTTTGTTAGGTACACCTGTTCAATTGCTTGTTAACACGAATAGCTAATCAGCCAATCGCATGGCGGCAGCTCAATGCATTTAGAGGTGGTCAAGACAACTTGCTGAAGTTCAAACCGAGCGTCAGAATGGGGAAGAAAGGGGATTTAAGTGGCTTTGAATGTGGCATGGTTGTTGGTCCCAGTATTCCAGAAGCTGCCGATCTGCTGGGATTTTCACGCGCAACCATCTCTAGGGTTTACAGAGAATGGCCCGAAAAAGAGAAAATATCCAGTGAGCGGCAGTTGTGTGGATGAAAATGCCTTGTTGATGTCAGAAGTCAGAGAATGGGTGGAGATAACAGGAAGGCTACAGTAACTCAAATAAGCACTCATTACAACCAAGATAGGCTGCTGGTGATGGTCTGAGGGATATTTTCTGGGCACACTTTGGACCCCTTACCAATAGAGCATTGTTTAAATGCCGCAGGCGTCTTAATTTCCAAACCAGTGACCTCCGTAAATGCTCCCCACTTGTAGAGTTTGTGCTCATTAGCTGACAAGTGTTTGAGTTTTAGACAGAGTGGGTGTTAACTCATAAACAGATTTACTGAGAAAGCTCTCTTTAATCAGGGGGAGGAATATCCTGTCTACTGGGGCCGATGTGACAATGGCTTTTCTATTTATGGCTGTGTGCATCAGTAACTGTTTTTTGTTTTCTTTCTTTTTGCCTTCTCACAGTTGCTCACATGTGACAACGGAATTCCACGCTGTTGTGTTTTAATTGTTCTGAGAAAAAGATTTGCTCATCCACCCAACTTGGTTTGTTTTTCTCTGCCCAGAATAAAGTCAAAACGGGCACCATGCCGCCACCTTTCCTCCGCAGGAACAGCTTCACCCCGCTGTCCAGCCAAGACCAGATTAAACGACCTCGCCTTTACAGCGTTGGCAACCCTTCACAATGCCGATTGTCCCATGCTCCCACTTTACCCAGAATGCAGTTCTCTGAGGTGTTCGAGGGGGCTGAGTTTCAACAAAGCGAGGTCAGTGTCAATCACACGTGACATTTCTAAGTCGGATAGCAGAAGTGAAACTTCAAAGGCTAAATGTAAACACTGCAGCCTGTCACAAGCTAGCTACTATCTGTCAAAGAGTTTATCCCAACTGCGTATGGACCAAAGGGGTCATCAGGTGGGTCAAAAACTAGAATAAATAAATGACTTTCACTTGAATAATTCGGAGGTTCGTGGGCTTCAGTGTCTTTTGTCGATCACACATGCGAAAGTGTTGCTGCGACACTCGTTTGCTGCTAAAGCTTGTTTGTTATGACCTGACTCATTAAAGTCAACACAAAATTACCACCATGATACAGTCCAGCAGCAAGAGTGGTCACCTGCTCAGTGTTAGCTTTATTGATAAAACTAGCTGCTGGTGTTGTTTATGCCGCATTGCTGAAGGGGCATGTTAAAATTAGGATTGGAATTTGGTTATTTTATAACAAGACTTGAACATCTACAGACACGAGCAGGTAAAGATTGAGGGTGTCCATAAAACAGTTGTCAGTGCTATACTGCTGGTGTAATGCAGCACTTGGAAGCTGTGGTAAATCCTATTCATCTTGACAGATTTACAGCAGGAGTAATGAGAACCCAACTGAGGAACCTGCAACATGAGGACATTTTTATCGCAGTCTTCGGGTCCAAAGAAGACGCAAAGTGGATCGTTATGTTTTCAAATGTTTAGTGATAAACTCGAGATGGCCTTACGATAGGAGACAAAGCTGTGTGCAGAGAATAGCTGAAGTCTGTTCAGTTCAGCCGGTTGCTCAAGGACAGGCCACGCCCATTTTATGACAAAACCATAACAGAAGTATTCAGGTGACCTCAGACCCAATCATGACAACTCAGCTGTTTTCCTCTCAGATCCTCCCTCAGCATTTCTGTGTTTCAGTTAGAAAATGCTGCTCTGCACAAATGGACCTTTCTAAGATCTGCTATCTTATTGCGGATCAGCCAGAATAATTTTGACTTTATTAACCTGTTAGAATGCATGTTTAAAAAAAAAAATATATATATATATATATATATATATATATTTGTTTTTCTTTATCAACTCTCACTTTCTTTATGGCTGTGTTTAAACAAAGGCTTTTGTGAAGCCTTCAATTTAGGCCTGAGTGTTTCCAACTTCTCTGTATGTGTGAACTGCAAAAACGGACACCCAGAGATTAGAAAAGGAAAAAACAAAAAGGATCATCCACCATAGCCACTGCCTGACAGAGTACCTGATACAGTGACTGTAGTTTTCTGACTCATCTGGTAACATTTCAGGGCTTCTGAATTATTTAAATGATCAGAGGGCATTTTTAAAATCAGGGATTTCACAGTTTCCTTCTATTCGGTTGATATTTAAGAAAATATTTATTTGAACAAGTTCCGTCACAAACATCTTGAATATACTGGGATGGAAGTCATATGCTTTGCAGTGCTGTTGTGCACAAAGTGACCTTCATTAACGTGACTGCACTACAAATGGAGAAGGGCAGAGAGAGCGCGTCTCGCTCTGGCTTCCAACCTCAACATTCAACATTAGCGCGAGTTCGGTCTGTGCCAGTTGAAACAAGTGCCTCATTCCTGTTCTGGTTTGATGTTGTTGTTTATGCAGCCACTTTCTCTCCCTTCCTTTCCCACCTGGCAGGACTCTCTGAACGGTTTCAGTGCTGCAGACACAGAGGACTGCAGGAGGAACTGAAGATGTTTTTTTCTCCTGTTCCCTCCACCTCAGCTATCTCACTCCTTCATGGTTTGCCTTTTACAGCAGACTTCTCTCCAAGCGTGTTGCCGGCAGTTATCCCAGCCATTAAGTTCCTCAGCCCTGTATCAAACACTGTATCTGTACAACCCAACGTGTGTTACTTTAGGATGTATTTTTTTAGCACGTAACTGCTTTTGTAGGACAGGCTCTAGGTCTGGGCTGTGATTGCGTCAAATATACAAATCAAAAGATTTGTATTAAAGAGACTGAAAAACCATCCTCCTAATCCTTATATTGTAGATGACATATTAGACTGTAGAATGTATTGATTGTGTGTTTTATGCCGAGGATGGATTTATGGCCTTCAGTTTTAATGTGCGAGAGTTCCTCTCTTGAAGGAAGCCTTACTTCGTCCTCAGATTGGTTTTCCTAACTTTCTACTTTAAACATTCCCAGTTAATAAGCATCCTTCCTCTGGAGGGGGGGAAACAGTAATTCTTTTTCAGAGCGTTATTTAACTGCATGAAATTGCAGTTCACTTTCCCAGCGGGCAGACACAAGCTGTAAAAATGTATTGAATGTTCTGTCTCGCCCTATAACACGTGCAGGAGCTACTGTGACTCTTCGGTCCCCTGTGGTGATGATGATTTAATTATTCTTATGTTATATTAAGGAGCCTGCTGGTATATATTTTGTCTTCCACTCAAATAGCAGTGATGGCATTTTTTTACATTTCCACTGTGAAAACGTGGAGCTAATCACATTTCTTATAATCACACTCTACTAAACTGATTCAAAGAAGTGCTCGGCTGCATCTGATATTGTTGAGCTTTAATAATTTATTTGGAAGAAAAGCAGGCGAAGTGGTACCTTAATGGTACGCAAATAGACAAGATCAATTCACGTGACTTTGATTTCTATAATGGGGGTTGATAGGTAATTTGGAAATGTGCCCGTATTTAAATGAACACAAGTCTGTGAAACCAGTAAACAAGACTATTGCAGATAGTATATGCTAAATGATTCCCTTGATTTGAAGGATTTGTAATACCTTTCAATGTCTTAAACAGAGCTTTAATCTCATTGCACACATATTTCATCTAATAAAATGAATATTTCATTGTTTATACACTGACTTCTGTTTTATTCCAACGGTAATAATGATCTTTTTCTTCGGTTGCGCAGAAAAGCATCCGTGTGAGCTCACAGAGAGTAGCTCAAACCCCAGACACGCATCACCAAGGTCGAGCAAGAGGGTGATGTCAGTGCACGTTTGACACTTAAAGAGCTTTAACTGTGACAAAACCAGCATTTCCTTGTGGACTAATAATCACGAGATGTCCTTTGATGCAAAAAAAAAAAAGAAATGGAAATAATTTCATCAGAGGCTGAGTGAGTCATCGGAGAAATGGAACGTCAAAGACTCGAATAATCCGCATTTCAGATAGGGAGGTTGTTTTGACGCATGTCACGATCCTTGAATGAGTCGACTGAGATAAAAAAAGAAATAAACTTTGGATTCGTAGTCCTTCAAGAGCAAATTATTTTTGACATTTTTGTGTTACTAGCAAAAAAAAGTCAAATAAAAGTATATCCAAGTTATTTCACCAGATGCCGTTAAACTGAACAATATACTAACTCTTTGGTCATGACAAATGTGTTTTAATGCTCTTGGGAAGGACTGAACATTCAAAATATTCTAATGTGTCAGGGGCAGTGAGACTGGGAAGAATATATTATTTTCTCACCTGTTCAGTAAATGCCGGTCAGAGACTCAAAATCCCATTTTATGTGTAATTTGTGAGTACTTGGTCTGCGCCTTACACAGTTTAGTCATTATGTGCCAACTTTATACTCTGTTAGTATTCTATAACTGCTGTATGTTTCTACTCTGTAACAACTGGTCCAGTGGTTATTTGGTCTGTTACTTTGGAGATAAAGAGTTTTATTTCCCAAACACTCTCAATTTTTCTGGTTTACAGTATGAAGACAAGGTCAACTGCAAAATGAAATCCAAGTTTAGCCATAACTTGGGAATGTTTGCCGTGCCTCAAAACTGTTCGGTCAGTTACAACCAAAAGACTTTAGAAAAGCTGTAACTTCTCCAGTCATCTTGTGGCCCCTCACATATATTTCATTGTAGTATTTTGTCAGGTATAATACAAGATCTGACTGGTACATTCATCATCAGTTCAGGGGTGTGGAGTGAACAAACCTGTGTTGTGACTTTGCAACCCTGACTACAGGAAAACCAAACAATGGGCCATGAAAGTCAAACAATGGAAGAAATCTGACAAAGTGTCATGAGCAGCATGGAATAATTTTAATCCAGTCCGTCAGGTCCTCCGACTTAGATTCACCACCTTAACTGGTCTAAGGACTGCTCCTCTGGGCAGAGATCTCTGATGTCGCTTCTTGGATCTGTTGGAGCCACAGCCCCAAATTCTGGGATTACTACTGGTACCTCTGTACCAGTCATTTCAGCTCCCTCTCTCAGTCCTTGGTATTTTTCCAGCTTTGCGCGTTTCCTTCCCCTTAATGTTACTCATACGTAGGATTGATGCAACTAACACTCCTGGCTTCTTCTGTGGTTTGTCAATCAGCGCCGTGTCTGGTTAACATCCTCCATTAGACTCGGGGCTCATTCAAACTGGAAGGGCTTAAGTGGAATTCTCACCCTGTGGTTTTAGGCCACACAACTGAGGTTTTCATTGGGAATCACAGATGCTGTGTCCTCGCCTTGTACATATGGGAAGTCCCCATTAATGTAGACATACATGCAGGTTTTGGACCAACATACACTTCCATCGAGATGATATCTGGCTTGTTTCAGCAAGACAATGCCAAATCACAGTCTGGCCCACCTGCAGTCCAAAACTGTCAACCTCTGATAACATTAGGTGCTCAAAATCCTAATAAAAGAGAAGCATCCAGCAGCTGAAATTTGTACATTGAGAAAAACATTTTGCCCCAGAAAACTTCAGTTACTGGTCTCCTCAGGGTATTCTTGAAGGAGGAAAAGAAATAAAAAGGGGTTGCTCGGGTCAAATTCAGATCTTTTCTCTTTAACATTCCTAAAGGTAAAATAATATCATGCCCTCACAAATTGGCATACAGCGCAGTTCCTGTTGGGAAACTCTATAGAGGATGTTCTCTTTTGTTCTCTCCGGCTGTGTTGCTTTAGACTTACAGGTGTGTCTCTTTCTCTGCCTGTCCCTGTTTAATGACGGGAACTGCACAAAACCATTGATCCCTGATACAGTTTTATGACACTGCGGTCAAGTGAGCAGACGTTCGTCTTTTCCTGATTTAAAGTGCGCCCGTAATACAGAATTTATGGTAAATATAGGAAATCCATGATACGAAGCTTGCAAATATTTTACTCAACTGTAAAATCCTTTTGATCCATAATTTCTGACAAAGGTTGATACACTTGAACTCAGGACCATCCTGACTGTTCACTCACTCAGTATCAAGCTCATTAACTGTATCATTTTGGAGAAATTCAGTCTCAAAGTTCATTATTTTGAAGTGAAAAATGCCTTATGCGCGATATTTATGCTACTGTAAAATCCCTTTGATCCATAATTTCTGACAAAGGTGTGTACACTTGAACTCAGGAACATCCTGACTGTTCACTCACTTAGTATCAAGCTCATTAACTGTATCATTTTGGAGAAATTCAGTCTCAAAGTTCATTATTTTTAAGTGAAAAATGCCTTATGTGCGATATTTATGCTACTGTAAAATCCCTTTGATCCATAATTTCTGACAAAGGTGTGTACACTTGAACTCAGGAACATCCTGACTGTTCACTCACTTAGTATCAAGCTCATTAACTGTATCATTTTGGAGAAATTCAGTCTCAAAGTTCATTATTTTGAAGTGAAAAATGCCTTATGCGCGATATTTATGCTACTGTAAAATCCCTTTGATCCATAATTTCTGACAAAGGTGTGTACACTTGAACTCAGGAACATCCTGACTGTTCACTCACTTAGTATCAAGCTCATTAACTGTATCATTTTGGAGAAATTCAGTCTCAAAGTTCATTATTTTTAAGTGAAAAATGCCTTGTGCGCGATATTTATGCAACTTTAAAATTCCTTTCATCCATAATTTCTGACAAAGGCGTGTACACTTGAACTCAGGACCATCCTGACTGTTCATTCATTCAGTATCAAGCTCATTCACTGTATTATTTTGGAGAAATTCAGTCTCAAAGTTCATTATTTTGAAGTAAAAAAGGCATTATTTGCTATATTTATGCTACTGTAAAATCCCTTTGATCCATAATTTCTGACAAAGGTTGATACACTTGAACTCAGGACCATCCTGACTGTTCACTCACTCAGTATCAAGTTCATTAACTGTATCATCTTGGAGAAATTCAGTCTCAAAGTTCATTATTTTTATGTAAAAAAGGCATTATTTGCAATATTTATACAACTGTAAAATTCCTTTCATCCATAATTTCTGACAAAGGCGTGTACACTTGAACTCAGGACCATCCTGACTGTTCACTCACTCAGTATCAAACATATTAACACAGATGAAGCCACACCTCCATCTGTGCGGCAGCTCCCACCGCCTGGCCTCATCAGCCCAGCTGCACCTCCACCTCTGCGGCAGCTCCCACCACCAGGCATCCAGAGCTCAGCTGCACATCCACCTCTGCGGCAGCTTCCACCGCCAGGCATCCAGAGCCCAGCTGCACATCCACCTCTGCGGCAGCTCCCACCGCCAGGCATCCAGAGCTCAGCTGCACATCCACCTCTGCGGCAGCTTCCACCGCCAGGCATCCAGAGCTCAGCTGCACATCCACCTCTGCGGCAGCTTCCACCGCCAGGCATCCAGAGCTCAGCTGCACATCCACCTCTGCGGCAGCTTCCACCGCCAGGCATCCAGAGCTCAGCTGCACATCCACCTCTGCGGCAGCTTCCACCGCCAGGCATCCAGAGCTCAGCTGCACATCCACCTCTGCGGCAGCTTCCACCACCAGGCATCCAGAGCTCAGCTGCACATCCACCTCTGCGGCAGCTTCCACTGCCAGGCCTTCTGAACCCAGCTGCACATCCACCTCTGCGGCAGCTTCCACCACCAGGCATCCAGAGCCCAGCTGCACATCCACCTCTGCGGCAGCTTCCACCACCAGGCATCCAGAGCCCAGCCGCACCTCCACATCTGCGGCAGCTTCCACAGCCAGGCATCCAGAGCCCAGCTGCACATCCACCTCTGCGGCAGCTTCCACTGCCAGGCCTTCTGAACCCAGCTGCACATCCACCTCTGCGGCAGCTTCCACCACCAGGCATCCAGAGCCCAGCTGCACCTCCACATCTGCGGCAGCTTCCACTGCCAGGCATCCAGAGCTCAGCTGCACATCCACCTCTGCGGCAGCTTCCACTGCCAGGCCTTCTGAACCCAGCTGCACATCCACCTCTGCGGCAGCTTCCACCACCAGGCATCCAGAGCCCAGCCGCACCTCCACATCTGCGGCAGCTTCCACCGCCAGGCATCCAGAGCCCAGCTGCACATCCACCTCTGCGGCAGCTTCCACTGCCAGGCATCCAGAGCTCACCTCCACACCCACCTCTGCGGCAGCTTCCACTGCCAGGACTTCTGAACCCAGCTGCACATCCACCTCTGCGGCAGCTTCCACCGCCTGGCCTCCTCGGTCCAGCTGCTCCTCCACCTCTGCAGCAACTCCCACCACTAGCCCTTCTCTGTCTAGCTGCACCCCCACCCCCATCTCTATGGTTGATAGCAACATCACTCCTGTCGCCATCCCTCCGCTACAACCTCTGTGTCTAACTATAGAGGAGGTTGGAGCTGAGCTCAGGAGACTTAAGTCAGGGAGGGCTTCAGGCCCAGATGGAGTCTGTCCAAGGCTTCTGAGGGACTGTGCTGGTCAACTAGCAGTCCCTCTTCAGAGGCTCTTTAATATGAGCATTCAGATGGAAAAAGTCCCGGTGCTGTGGAAAACTTCTTGTCTCATACCAGTGCCCAAATTAGGGCAACCGGTGGAGCTGAATGACTACAGACCGGTGGCTTTGACATCTCATATCATGAAGACCTTGGAGAGACTCATTGTTCGTCGCATGAGATTGCAGGTTGCTGAAGCTCTTGACCCCCTCCAGTTTGCCTACCAGAAACACATAGGAGTGGAAGACGCGATTCTGTACATGTTGCATCGGGCATATGCTTATCTGGATGTGCCTGGTTCATATGTGAGAGTCATGTTCTTTGACTTCTCCAGTGCCTTCAACACCATACGGCCTCCCATACTGAAAGACAAGCTGCTCGGTATGGGTGTGGCCCCCTCCCTGACATCATGGATTATAGACTATTTGTCTGCCAGACCACAGTATGTCAGGATGGGGAAATGTGTTTCTGGAACACTGGAATGCAGTACTGTACTGGGGCTCCACAGGGTAGGCTACTGTTTTGGCTCCTTTTCTTTTCACCCTGTACACATCAGACTTCAGGTACAACTCAGAGTCCACATTCAGAAGTATTCTGATGATACGGCTGTTGTGGCATGTGTGCGCGGTGGACAGGAGAAGGAGTACAGGGACCTTGTGGAGGCCTTTACTGACTGGACCAAAATAACTGTTTGCTCCTGAACACCACCAAGACCAAAGAGCTGGTGGTGGACTTCAGGAGATCTAAAACCCCATACCAGTCAGTCTGCATTGATGGAGGGGAGATAGAGACTGTTCAGACCTGCAAATACCTGGGGGTGGTGCTGGATAATAAACTGGAGTGGTCTGCCAACATAGACGCAGTGTACAGGAGGGGCCAGAGCCGTCTCTTCTTTCTGAGACGGCTCAGGTCCTTCAATGTCTGCAGTGATATGATGTGCATGCTTTATCACACTATCATTGAGAGTGCACTGTTCTATGCTGCTGTCTGCTGGGGGAGTTGCACTACAGACAGAAACTGTAGGCGCCTGGACAAACTGGTGAAAAAGGCTGGTTCTGTTGTAGGCAGAAGGCTGGACCCTCTCAGTGCTGTGGTGGAGAAACGGATGAGGAGGTTAGATTCTGTGATGGAGAATAATAAACATCCTCTCCACAGCATCCTGGCAGGACAGAGGAGCAGCTGCAGTGAGAGGCTCATCTCTCTGCGCTGTAGGACTGAGAGGTTCAGAAGGTCCTTTGTTCCCACAGCCATAAGGCTTTTTAACAGTGACTGCTGAGTTCTTCTCAAATTGATTGATTGATTTTTATTTATTTTATTTTATTTATTTGTTTATTTTGCCATTTAGTCATTTATTATTATTTAGTTAGTAGTAGTATTATTATTGTTGTTTTATTGTTGTTAATTCAATCATTGTAAATATTTAAAAAAAATGTTGAGCTACTTGACGAATTTAAATTTCCCCCATTGGGGGATAAATAAAGTATTTTATTTATTTCTATTCTATTCTATTCTTCATTCTTATTTTGAATAAATAAACAAAACCAATATTAAAATAAATAATCTCCCTTTACAAACTAAAAATGTGAACTTTGAGGCTGAATTACTAAACAGTCAGGATGTTCCTGAGTTCAATTATACACGCCTGTCAGAAATTATGGATCAAAGGGATTTTACAGTCGCATAAATATTGCAAATAATGCCCTTTTCACTTCAAAATAATGAACTTTGAGACTGAATTTCTGCAAAATGATACAGTTAATGAGTTCAAGTGTACACACCTTTGTCAGACATTATGGATCAAAGGGATTTTACAGTAGCATTAATATCGCGCATAAGGCAACTTTCACTTAAAAATAATGAACTTTGAGGCTGAATTTCTCCACAATTATACAGTTAATGAGTTTGATACTGAGTGAGTGAACAGTCAGGATGTTCCTGAGTTCAAGTGTACACACCTTTGTCAGAAATTATGGATCAAAGGGATTTTACAGTAGCATAAATATTGCAAATAATGCCTTTTTTACTTCAAAATAATGAACTTTGAGACTGAATTTCTCCTAAATGATACAGTTAATGAGCTTGATACTAAGTGAGTGAACAGTCAGGATGTTCCTGAGTTCAAGTGTACACACCTTTGTCAGAAATTATGGATCAAAGGGATTTTACAGTAGCATAAATATTGCAAATAATGCCTTTTTTACTTCAAAATAATGAACTTTGAGACTGAATTTCTCCTAAATGATACAGTTAATGAGCTTGATACTAAGTGAGTGAACAGTCAGGATGTTCCTGAGTTCAAGTGTAGACACCTTTGTCAGAAATTATGGATCAAAGGGATTTTACAGTAGCATAAATATCGCGCATAAGGAATTTTTCACTTAAAGATAATGAACTTTGAGGCTGAATTTCTCCAAAATTATACCGTTAATATGTTTGATACTGAGTGAGTGAACAGTCAGTATGGTCCTGAGTTCAAGTGTATCAACCTTTGTCAGAAATTATGGATCAAAGGGATTTTACAGTAGCATAAATATTGCAAATAATGCCTTTTTCACTTAAAGATAATGAACTTTGAGGCTGAATTTCTCCAAAATTATACCGTTAATATGTTTGATACTGAGTGAGTGAACAGTCAGTATGGTCCTGAGTTCAAGTGTATCAACCTTTGTCAGAAATTATGGATCAAAGGGATTTTACAGTAGCATAAATATCGCGCATAAGGCATTTTTCACTTAAAGATAATGAACTTTGAGGCTGAATTTCTCCAAAATTATACTGTTAATATGTTTGATACTGAGTGAGTGAACAGTCAGGATGGTCCAGAGTTCAAGTGTATCAACCTTTGTCAGAAATTATGGATCAAAGGGATTTTACAGTAGCATAAATATTGCAAATAATGCCTTTTTCACTTAAAGATAATGAACTTTGAGGCTGAATTTCTCCAAAATTATACCGTTAATATGTTTGATACTGAGTGAGTGAACAGTCAGGATGGTCCTGAGTTCAAGTGTATCAACCTTTGTCAGAAATTATGGATCAAAGGGATTTTACAGTAGCATAAATATCGCGCATAAGGCATTTTTCACTTAAAAATAATGAACTTTGAGGCTGAATTTCTCCAAAATTATACAGTTAATATGTTTGATACTAAGTGAGTGAACAGTCAGGATGTTCCTGAGTTCAAGTGTACACACCTCTGTCAGAAATTATGGATCAAAGGGATTTTACAGTAGCATAAATGTCGCGCACAAGGCATTTTTCACTTAAAAATAATGAACTTTGAGGCTGAATTTCTCCAAAATGATACAGTGAATATGTTTGATACTGAGTGAGTGAACAGTCAGGATGGTCCTGAGTTCAAGTGTATCAACCTTTGTCAGAAATTATGGATCAAAAGGATTTTACAGTTGAGTAAAATATTTGCACGCTCCGTATCATGGACTTCCTATATTTACCATAAATTCTGTAATACGGGCGCACTTTAAATCAGGAAAAGACGAACGTCTGCTCACTTGACCGCAGTTTTAAACGACACCAGAGTCTGCGTCATCAGTAGGACTGTACAGTCAAATCAGCGCCTCTCGGACAGTTGTGCTGACCATGATGCCCAATGTCCGCTATGAAGGTGTTATTTTGTACAGATTTGTTGTATCAAACTGTTGGTTTTGCCTCAGCTGATCTAACGGCCTGAAGGCAATATTTGCATCTTTTCCAACATTCAACACCTTCCATCTTTCGTCTCACTAGTGGCGGTGTGCGCTTCTCACTTCATATAAGAGGAATATTTAGGCCTACTGGACAGGTTACACTCCCTACATCTTTACATATACATTACCAGCGTTGCGCGTGGTAACCCCGCGGTTCTCTTTGCTTTAATAAACACTATTTGAAATTCATGCTTAAGATATGTTTCAGCTTCTCAGTCAGGCCTGGCTCTGACATTTTAATGCCAAGCTCCGATTTTTGTTTTCTTCCACCCCCTGATTTTGAATCACTGCTTTGTCTCCAGCCCCTCTGCCCGCGTCCTGCTTGGCAACGTCTTTTCTAGTCTTCTTAACCAGCTGCTCTGTGGGGTTGCGCCACCCTTCCTCTATAAATTGCTCCATCTGATCCTCCTCCTGGAATTTGAAGTCTTACCTCTGGAGGTTTCATTGTTTACGCGCTGATCATCTCGGACGACAGATCATGAGGACCGCAGGAGGGGATATTCTGATTTTATCGTTCGCTTTGCTCGCTTCAGGTAGGCCTATATTTAAAGATAACCTTTCACAGTGAGAGATGCTCTTTATTTGTGATGTTTGACTGATGTTTTTGTCGATCTAACAAATAAGCAGCTCGGGCGGCGAAGAAATGTTCCACACCACTTGAGACCCCGGCCACAGCACTGTTCAAGAAAGTCCCCTCCGGACAGATGTTCAACAGCGGGGAGAAAGTTTATTTCAGGTGCGCCGACGAATACACTCCATCCGGCGGGCTCCGATATGTGGAGTGTAAGGATGGGGAATGGACCAGATTGACTCTAAAATGCGACAGTAAGAGCTCGGCATACTGTTCAAATAAACGTATCAATGTTGTTCTTTTAACCAGTCTTTTAAATTCACTGAGGTATTAAAAAAAACTACAAGTAAGACTTGGTTTTAAAGTGACTTCAAGCAGCAAAGAGGCGCTCTGCCGCCCCCTATCGGCTACAAAAGAAACACGTTGTTTTGTAATTGTGCAAATGTAGAACCAACTCCAAAACGCTTGAAAAACTTAGTGCCAAATGTGCTGAAGTTGTTTGGACCGTCATAAAGCCAAACACAGTTACTGTGGATTAAATGACATGTTTATTCCATATTTACATTGAAAGGTGTATTAGCTGTTGGACGGCTGAAGACATATTTTCTACTGAAAAAAAGAGCTTTCAAAGGCTAAAAGGAGAAGAGAAATAAGTCCTTCAAATGTTTGATGCAGACATCTGTCTGCTGTGATGATCCTCACCGAACTGTTTGAGCAAATTTCTGTTTGCATGTGTCCAAATGCTGCGATAAGTTGAATTATGACACATTCTTTCACTATTAATGAACGCGAGTTTTAGGTAGGCTTAGTTTAAAAGTGAAAAAACTGAAATTAAAATTCAGTTTCTAATGGTGTTTGTGTTTACTGAAGGTGACGGCTTTTCCTCTGTGTTGTAGAGTTTACAGCATCTCACCCATAATGTTTTGAGTAGCTATGATTAGTAAAAAAAAAAATGTTAGTATGGATCATCACAGGGTAGACAAACCAGTTTTGCTCAAATACTCTTCAGCGGGACACGACCTCACCTCACATTTCATGTTTCTCATATAGTTAGGCCTACACCACGATAGGACACCCTCCGCATAATTTGCGGGTTTTCGGAAAGTAGGATTTGCAGCAGCATCATATAAGCTATTTTTTTCCCCCAAACCTCGGGGAATGCAAATCTCACCCTTAATTTTTCCATCCAATGCCATGTGTTTCTCTCATTTCTACCAGAGAAAACTTGCGGCAACGCCGGCGACATATCCCATGGAGAGTTCCGTTATGATGGGGAAACGTACATCGGAGCGAGAGCTTACGCCACATGTAAAAATGGGTAAGCTTTGTGTCAAAGAACTGATGTAAAACTCAACAAGAAGAGACTCTGTGTGTCGTTAACTGTATCTCCGCATCGACAGATACACCCTGAGGGGGAAGGGTTACGTCACATGCCAAAAATCAGGATGGAGTGGTGCATATCCAACTTGTGAAGGTGAGCAACAGCACATTTAATCTTCAGGATCAATAACTGACACTCTGCGGTGGCAACTGCATTGACCACAGATGACTTTATGTGGGGGGTGTTGTTAAGTAGCCTAATACAAGTCTTCATATGACGCAGATTTGTTTAATCATTTCATTCTTCTTGACATATTTTCCATCTTAGTAATGACATTGTGAAACGAGGTCTATGTTTCTTCATCGAAAAAGTCATGCGTTTGAGGTCATTTTGATCCAGTGGCAGTAAGGAAGTCAGATGTGTTCATGTTCAGGTTTTTCTAGAACACATGAGCTAACAAAATACGATGCAACTGCCTAATATTTACTTACTCAGCAGTGAGCGTAATGGTTCAAATCGACTTTATATTAAGCAATCACACGGCAAAACTTTATGTTGTCCTCCGACTGTATAAAAAGCGTCTGGGATTCCTCCTCTCCTGGTTGTTGTATTTGGGAGGAGATGGAATTCCTGGTAAATAGCTGAGATTATCGTCTCCTCAGAGGGAGAGAGCAAAACCACCTGCTCCAACCCAGCAGTGGACAACTCGTTGCAGAAACGTGGAGATGTTTCAGTGTACCAGGTGGGAGAGCGCATGAGCTTCAGCTGCCAGCAGGGTTTCCAGCTGGCAGGAGCAGCGCACATCACCTGCGGCCCTGACGGCCAGTGGCAGCCTCTGCCTCCCCGGTGTCTGCAGTCACCCGATAGGCCTACAACTCAGCCTGGACAGCCGTCAGGAAAACACAGTGAGCTCCTATTTCTTATTACAATTAGTCACCAACCATATTTAGTTGAAAGTCTGTGGAATCTAAAAAAAACAAAACCTGACACCTCCGCCCTGTGTTCAGAAGCTAGATGCGGTGCACCACCAGCTGTCGGCACCTCCCATGCCAACCTTGCTGATAAGTACATCACCAAAACTTCTTTTTCCTCTGGTGAAAAAGTCTACTATACGTGTGATGTTGGCTACCTTCCAGCAGCCGGCAGCAAGAGTCGCATGTGCCTCAATGGAGAGTGGACACAGCTGAAGCTGAAGTGTGAACGTAAGGACATCCATCTTCCCTCACAGTCAAGAGCTTTGTGAAAAACGCTCCATAAAAGCTTCTCTGTGCCGTTCTTTTGCAGGAGACAAAGGCTTGCTCCACTTATTCATTGTCTAAAATTAATTACACACTCCAATTTCATGGATTTGGAGGTGCGGAAACCTATTTTTTCCCCATGTGGATGCAGCTTTCTTCTTTTCTTGAATCAAAATATGGAAAATATCAACTATTAGTTTGTCTATTCATTTATTGTGTGTGTATATACACATCCTCTATTTTAAGGCTGTCAGTTCTCAGCAATCTCCTCGAATCATCATTACTGACCAGAAACACTGGTCCCCCTCTCCCCCAAAACTTGCTGTAGATATATTTTAATTCACTGCACTGTCTGCAGTTGTCATCTTAAACTTATATTAATGTTATAAATTATATTGCAGTGTACACCTATAGATTTAAACTGCACTCCATCTTGTTACCAACACGACAACATCCCACTAACTGCATGGGATTATTCATTTGATTATCTTATTTGAGCAAGTTCTAACGACTTCTATGGTAATTTCTCTCTTTCTTTTTTTCTGGCATCAACAGTGAAGTTTTGTGGACAAGCAGGGGAGATTAAAAACGGACAGTTTGTTTACACTGGAATACAGTTTGGAGACACTGCTACAGCCATTTGTAATGAGGGGTGAGACGAGCGCAATGAAATATGCCGCCTTCTTACAGGCCGTCATTCTTTACACTTTTGAATTCTGTATCCTTGAGAATTAAAACTTGAATTTTGCCCCGTCATCAGGTATATACTCGTTGGAAAGGCCACCAGAAACTGTATGAGTCACGACTGGGACGGACGCATCCCCGTTTGTGAAGGTGCAGTCAGCCGACACACACATGCTCGCAGGACGTGTTTGGTGGCTTATTGTTTTTTCTTGAATGTCTTCAGCCATGTTAAATTCATTGTATTTCTCGCAGCTGTGGATTGCCCGGAACCAAAAGTCACGACTGCACAAAGGACAGACAGCGCAGAGTCGCCATACTTCTACAGAAGTGTGGTTCGCTATGGGTGTCACGTGGGAAACCTTGACGGGCCAAATGAGATTTGGTGTACAAAGAATGGGACATGGAACACATCCCCTCCAGAGTGCACAGGTCCGAGATCGCATGACTACAAAACCAAACGCAGCAATTTACTCTGTTCACGACACTTAAAATAAAAATAAAAATGTATTTTTTCACAGATATAACGTGTCCATCACCAAATGTGGATAATGGCCTCTGGATAGGAGCCCATAGGCAAAAACACTCCCCTATGGAAAACTTATCGATTGAATGTAGGAGGGGTTTTACCATCAGAGGACCCACTTCCATTACCTGCAGCAGCGAAGGCCGGTGGTTACCGTATCTTCCCCAGTGTCAGCAATGTAAGTAATATACATGAGTTGCTTATGTAGTATAACAGGTTTTTACACATTTTACAATTCTACCTGTTTTTATTTCCAGCATATTACTATTCAAGAGGCTAAATGAGCCACCCGGAGTTTGAAACCACAGTATTCAACCCAGCCTGGATGAACTGTTAAACATCAGCAAAGGGTTAAAGTAATCTCTAACACTAAGCTAACAATGCATTTCTTCCAAAATGAATACTCTCAAAATCATTCTTTAATAATGCACTGCAATATATCTTGCTCCTAATACTTGTATGTCATCATTATACAGACATTAAAATATATTTAAAATGAAACGGAAGTACAGTATGTTTATTTTTGATAAGTGTTTTGGGGAGTAACAAGTTCAGACCTGTTTCATTCACCTCTGTACATTGTGTTTTTTTTCCTCTTTTTTTTCAAAAACTTTTTCTTTACAGTCAATAATGTGTATCATGTCTATAGACTAAAGGGTGAGTGAGCATCTCATGAACAAACAAGCTACAAGAAAATAAGAACACCGATTCCATTCATTTAAAAAGACAGTACAAAATTCAGACATTTCTTTACATGAGCAATAACAATTCAAGTGCAAATATCATTATCAACTCCGATACATCATAGCAAACTCTTAAAAGGCAACAATTTAAAAGAAAAAAAAAAAAAAAAAACATGTTGCAGGAAAGAAGCTGATTCTGGTGGGAGGAACAGGGGGAGTGTTGGGGAATGAGGGCACGTGGGTCAAGTGAGCACACATGGATGTTGAGTGATGGCATCCATGCAGGTGATCATATGTGACCGGAGTTGAAGTCAGATGTGAATAGAAGATTTTTAAACTGATATGAGTTGCTTGGCCCAACAACACCCTCAAGTGTGACAAATTCCCTTTGTGTCATCCAGTACAGTCTGTGACATGTGGTGTCCCATCCCGTTTCCTTTTATTTACATTAGATGGAACACAACATCCTTGGATATAAGAGGGCACGCTTCAATTCTGTTTAGAGAAAGTTGAACATGCAGGTCCATGACGGGGTTTATTATGCACCAATAGTCATCTGCATTAATTTGACTGCAGAGGTGGTGCTAAGGACTCGAGAGGAATAGCTTCATATATTTTGGGAAATATGCTTGTTCCCTTTTAGCTGAGTGTCATCACTGTGAGGGCTTCAGATAGTCACAGTGCCGGGTCAAGAAATAATCTGGTATGCAGTATAGACACAAATGGTTATGTGTTTGTTAGCATTTGGGGTGCGATAGGTTACTGTGTTTGAATAAAACCAGGCAAACTTCCCTGTATTTTACGCTATTAAGCTAACATCCTCCATTCAAAGGCAAATGAGCAGATTTCCCAAAATACTGAAATCTGTATCTGACACATCTGACATAAAGCAAGTGTTAAGATTTTCACTAAATTTAAATCATTGTCTTACCCTGTTTTAGTTCCTTTTTAAATCAAATCATTTGTTTTACAAACCAAATTCTTTCTACCACATGTAACTAATATACATATCTTTTTTAATACTAGTAACATGTTAAAGCCTAAACATATTCTGCCCATAGCAAGTGATAAATATGTGATACAAGCAGTCGTGGGAAGACTGCAGCCCAAATACACATTTAGCAAGTGACATTGCGGGTCTCAGCAGGGCATAACGGGAATGAATGTGGGCCAGTTTTATTCATTGCACTTTGTACTAAAAATGAGGGATGGCAGGTTCTAAATCTAATGCACAAAAGTACTTGACCCGGCCTTTTTGAGCGGTCTTTGGAAAGGCTGTCTTAACAAAATGTGAGAGGGGAGTTCGGGGGGTATCAGGTGTCTTTGAATTTTAGACTAGTGGAACATAACGGGGCAGCAAAGAGATTATTTGGGGGGGGGTTCCTGCATAAGCAAATCAGGATTAAAGAATTCAACCCTCGTCTAATTTACTTTCATTATTTACAAGACTGAAATAAAAACAACAAAACTGGTAGTCTACAGACAGGTAATGAGAGATTATCAACTTTAAATGGATTAAGAACAGAAGTATCTCAGATTCGGAGCTTCCCTTTGTTTTAAACCTACAGATTATAAGTGTGTAGAGTACATCAGAAAGACAATGAGACTGAAGAATTAAAGTGACCTTTTAAAAGAAGCAGCAAACATAATGTCCATCAAAGACATTTTTCTCACTCTTTGAGACATGCTCCACTAGACATCACATCATCTAATTTCTGTGGCTCTCACAATTATTTATCTCCCAAATGTCCACTGGGTCCCTGGAATGGTAAACCGCATTTTTGTGTTTGCTTTGAGTTGGCTTGAAAAAGACCAGAGGAAAATATCTGAAGGTTGGGAAACACTGGTACAGTCTAAACAGACAGAGCAAAACACAGATTAACTGTTTTAACAGTAAAACCCTCGGAAATTGCTCTAAGAGCTCAAATATAGTCGGGCTTTGAAGGACCTGGAACGCAGCTGTGACATTAATTTAACAACTGCTCCTCCTCGAGGACAGCACACAGACACCGAAGATGGAATTAGTTTCACAACACTTGCACAACACTTACACTCATACTTAATGGTAGGAACTGGAGCTCACACTGCTCATTTAAACAAATACAATAACAAGCTCTATCAGGCTCAAACCGCATACACAAAACGTCACTCCTACTGTTTGAAATAGGCTTAATCTTTTTCTCTCTTTTTCTTTTTGTTTTTTTTTTCCTAGTTATTTTTTGTTTCATTGCACATTGCAACAGAAACAAAACCCACTTGCGTACTCTACATCTCCACTCAATGTTTGAGCTCGGTACTGCAGGCCTGTGCTGGATGGAAACTTAACAAAGTAAACCTAAAAAACATTTATTGTTTGTTAATTCTCAGGTCTCGTGATTCTTTTTTTTTTTTTTTTTAATTGCAAAAGCCTATGAAAAAAAAAAAAGGGGGTAAACGCACTAGTTGGTTTTGTGTTTATAAGTCCTGTGAAGGTTGTAAGATGTGGCCTTTAAGGTGGAGGGGGATGTTGGGGGTGGTGTGGGGGTTGCAATCAGGTAGTTAGCAGCAGGGTGAACTTTACTTGTATGGTCGCAGGAAAGCAGAGACTTTGCTGCTTATGAGACGGATGAAGGAGCGGGGAAGCATCTCGTTGGACTCCCGAGTGGTGTACTTAAAGTAGTTGTTTGGGTGAGCCAGCACGTCAAAAAGAGTCTTAATCAGTTTTTTATCCTGTAGAAAGAACAAATATCAGATACAGATGTCAGTCGCTCACTCACATGCATACTTCCTCAAAAACCAAAGCTGTTCCACAACACTGTTAAACAGATGTATGTCGTATTAGAGTACAACCTATATTGCTTTTTTTCTTATGATGTTCACAGACTAGCGTCAGCTGTTTGAAATTTCAAATGTAACTTTTCATCACAGTAACACAGATATGATAGAGTAAATGAAACGCAATTCATAAATAAACGTGCATTTCAAAGTACATACATTAATATATCAAGATGTAAATCAACAAAAAGATGTGAAAAAAATGAGATGCTTTTATTATTTAGTGTTTTGTCATCAATCTTTATATTTCAACGTTTATTTAGTCATTTATTTCTTTGTCTTTATATTTCCAAATGTGTTTATTTCTGTGTATATTTCCTCATTTATCTTATTACACTTGTAAGAAGGAGGGGGGGGCGCTGTGCTGACCTTGAGGATTTCTTGATGGTTTTCTGAAGCGTAGAGCCTTCCGTCTCGCACTATGTCCTCTACAAGCTGTTCGTAGTCCTCTGCATTCATGAAAACAACATGAGACATCATTACGCAATGCACCTTATGACATGCTGCAAATATGTCATGCATATCCAAAACAAGAATTGTAATCCACAGGCTAATCCATATAATAAGGAACTCCTTTTGACTCATTTTATTGTTGCCTAATGAGATGTTTCAGATCATTTAATGTGAAGAAAAGGTATGTTGTAACATTAAAAGCATCAACAGTGGAGTGATTCAAGTCAAACACTCATTGTTACAGTTTTGCGGTTGTGACAAACATAATTTGCCGTGATTTCATGATGTCAAACGTTTTGATTAATCAATCAGGGCAATTGCCTAATTGTGCCACCAAAACAGCCACGGTGGCCTGAACACAGGACCTGTGGAGGAGTCCCTTTGCACCTTCTCATGGTAGGGCTTCTGAATCAGGCTTGTACTGGTGCATTACACTGATACTCCATAGAATTGGGATCATGGGAGTTTAGAGGCCATGTCGTCACTTCCTCAGCAGTTGCTGCAGAGTGTCAGGGGTTACTGTCCTGCAGTGGAAGGGAGCGCTGCTGCCATGGAGAGGTGCGCTTGTTCTGTGACAGTGTTTAGGCAGGTGATATGTGCCAAAGTAACAAGCACACAAGTGCCACCATTCACACATATTTGCATTGTAATGAGTTGACCAGTTTTTTTCCTTCACCTGTCAGCTGACTGAATGTTGTTACATATCAGAGTAAAAGAAAAAGACTGATTATTGTAAACATTGTTTTAGGTTTTTAGTCGAACACACAGGATGGTACTTTTGGTTGGTGGGAGCGAAGATAAATCTGTGACACTTCACATAAAAAATACCAATTTGCTATCTGGAGAAACCCACGCTGGGAATGAACCTTCTGTTCTCCAACTGAAAGACAAGGACTCGACTCAATGAGACGAAGATAAAAGCCCGCTGACTCACCAGATGGGAGGCAAAACAGTGTGAAATGAAATGGAAAGCTAAAAGTGCATTGACATGACGTGAAATTTTCTTTAAAGTGGCCTCCTATGATATAAGAGGACCGTTTCTTATTGGTCAGTGATGCAAACATGAAATCCTACTTAATAATGTAGAGATTTAAAATTACAACATCCATTGTCTCAGATGTCGTTTAGTTTATAGTTGTGAACATCACAGATGTAAAAAAAACAACAACTTACTTCCATTGCATTAGAGGTGCAGTTTGAGATTTTAAATATGTCAAATTTGCTTGGAGAGACACCACAAAACATGAACATTTTGTTGCATTCCAATGAAATCGTCTTTAGAAATGTATAAATCTGATTAAATGTGCAGATATTTCCAAACTTTGACACAACAGATACTGCATATGACATTTCTCTACATATAATAAGATGATTTATGATGCTGCATACCATCATAAGTAACGTAGGGGATTTGGAAGCCTCTGGCGCTGTTAGCCTCATTTGACTTGAAGTTAATCCACAGACGTCTGGAGCGAGCTGTGAAGGCAATGGGCCGCTCATACGTCTGACACGTCTCATAGGTGGTGATGGATGTAGCTGACCCTAGCAGGGACACAGAAACAGTAGCAGTGGTCAGGTTTCAAAGCTATATTTTCTGTTATTTATAGCAACATCAAATTCTTATCAATCTACAACCAGAAAAAGTTACACTTACAGTTCTTCCTCATAACCAGTACATCTCCACACTCATCCTCTGATGGCAGGAAAATCTCTGGAACTACTATTAGGATCTTGCGCTTGCTGGGTGGGTTGATGTTCCAAGTACACTCCACATTAGCAGGGTAATTACCAGGATAGTTGGGTGACTCAATATAACCCATAAACTCACCCATCTCACCACCACATTGTCTGTCTAGACATACACAAGCAAATCAAATTACATTCAAGCTAATGTTAAAAACATAAAGAGACAGAAAACAGTAATATTCATGCTCACTCTTGCACTGTGAGACACTGGTGGCACCATCAAAATCAGTGGTGGTGTTTCCCGGACAGGAAATGCAGTAATTTTGTCTAAACTCTGTCTGATAGGTCCCCACTGGGCAGCGGATACATCGATGTACTGTGGTGTTGTAGTAATGACCTGGAGAACACTGAACTGTGTGGTGGAAATGAAGAAACACATCAAATTAAGAAGTTTTGGCGAATATTTTAGTATATTTCCCTGGACAAGAAATACAGAAATACACTGACCTTTGACTTCACAGTCATGAAAGGAGCTGGCACCGTCCCGCTTGGTGCTCAGTCCTCCCCCACAGGGGAAGCACAGGGTCCGTCCCAGATCTGGCTGATAGGTGCCCTGAGGGCACGGCTGACAGGGTTTGAAACCGTCACTGGAGAAGTATCCCGTTGGACACTGGCCTGGTTTTGATTTGAAGGATGCCAAAATCAGATTTACTAATGACAGCAGCTCTTCACTTTACCAGAAATTCATGCTTTACATTGCCTCTGGGACTTTAAACTACCTGCACAGGAGGAGATGTTTTGTGCGCCAGTGGGCCCGTGGCCATCGCTTCCAGGACAGAGGTCACAGGCCAGCTGCCCCTCTTTCTCCTGGAAGGTCCCGGGGGGACACTGAACACAGCGCTCCTGCTCGCCATGATAGTAAGACCCTGGCAAACATCTAACTGAGAGAACATCCACAATGGCTGCTGTCACAGATATGTAAACACACTACATAACTTAATCAAGTACATCAAATTGATGATAGAAGTCAGCACACAATGTGACTCGAAAAGCTGGTTGTGTTCTGATAGCAGGAACTACTGCTCACACCTTCACTCTTCTCAACAATGACGGATGAAACAAGGTTACATTATTTTCCTTGAGTTTCTCAGAACTGCTCATTAGACATTCCAGCTCTCTGGTCTTACCACATCGGCCGCTGTCCCTCTCTGAGCCTGGGCCACAATTCTCCTGGATGGGAGCAGCTTGGGGAAGTTTTTGGGCCACCTCGTACTCCAAGCCAGCAACTCGAATCAGGAAGCGCTCCTGGTTGATGGACTTCTTTAGAGCCTTAATGTATGTCTTCACCTGTTTCTCCATTCGCTGCCGCAGGCAGCTCAGGTTGCAGCTCCCTGGTCAATACATACCAATAAATCAATTCAAAGTCATTATAACTTTAACCAATGACGACACGTATCGGCTGTACAGTAAAGTGACACTGAGCTGTACATAAGCAGTGAGTGAGGAGTCTGACCTGTGGTGTCTCCAGGTTTGACCTCAGCTTCCAGCTCCAAAGTAATGCGCGTTACCTCTTTGTTAGAGGGGTTTCGTGCACGCCGCCCTTTAGCTCTCTTGGAAGAGTCACATTTGAGGTTAACAAATGTTACCAGGCAGTTGCTGCAAGGCTGCCCCCCTCCTGCACACACATGTTATCACATAAACTGTTAAGCTGTACTGTGCACTGTATTACTTAATTGCACACCCCATTCACGATTAATCAATTTTCATCAACATTTGAGAGTGGTGCTCCATAATTTTGTGACTGAACGGTAGAAGACAAACCATCAACAATTTTTTTACAGCTGCAATTAGGGATTATTTTCAGTATTAATTCATGATCCACCGACAAATTTCTTGAAATAAAAACACTGGGTATATTTAGATATGAAAAGAATGTAGAAATGCTAATTTGTTGATTTTGCCATATATGGTAAATAAAATCATGAAAGATTCAGAGAATCCAGACTAAGCAAGGGGACAAGGAAGAAAACGGGTACTGAATGGCTGTGATCATTAGGCACCCAGGCAGCGCTGCTTGGAAAAAACTATTTTTTTTCCTGAGGAATCACTAATTTATAAAAAATTTAAAAAATGGTGGAAAAAATTTCAGTGAACACAGTATGTCGCTGCTTCAAGTTAACGCTTTTATATGAGAAAACAAGATCCAAAATAGTCTGCCTTCACTGGGCCTGAGTAAATTTTAAATGGGCTGCGGTGAAGTGGAAAATTGGCCTGTGATCTGCTGAATCCAAACATTTCTTTTTTTAAAATCATGACTGTTGTGTTCTCTAAGCTAAAGAGAAGAGGGACCATCTGACTCGATATAAGTGCATAGTTCAAAAACTGGTCTCTGAAAAGGGTACGAGCCATGACAGGAGTAACTTGCACATCTGTGAGGTAGCATTAAAACTGAATGATATGTGCAGGCTTCAGAGCAACATACGCTGTAATCCAGCTGATCTTTATGACAACAGAATTGCATAAAATCACTCAACCATTGAAAATGGGAGTTTCCCATATGTTTCGTCTTTGTATCATTTTTTTTATTAAATAATTTTACTACGTTGCATTCAGTTTTACTTTATGAAGTTTACCACCTTTTTGGAAATACAGGTAAGGGCATTTGCCTGATTTGCCAGAGTGAATTACTCTTTTTGTCCAACCGCTCTCTAAAATCCTAATAAAAGCAACACATTCCAACATTCAGTGCTTGTGCTTTCATGTTTAGAAATAACATCTGTACACAGCGTCACACACAGATAAACACTGACCTGGTCCCAGCATCCTCCCCCTGTCTTCTGTCCTGCCGTTCAACTTTGGATGCAGGTGACATTTTGCATTTTTAATCTTGAAAGAAGCCGTCTGCTTCACTGGAGGCGCCAAAGTCTCTACAGACAAACACAGCCCAGTGGGTGGAAGAACACAGAAACATCATGCTGCTACCACTACAAAGACCGATATCTGTGCTGATTCTTGAAAAGAGTTTGGTTAAAAAAAAAAAACTGGATGGTGACAAACCTATGCAGCTCTGACTACTGCTGGTGTTGAGCCTGGCGGGGGACTTCCCTCTGAGAACGGGGATGCCACAACTGACTGAGTAGCTGTTATCTGACTCTGGCAAAGTTAGCACAAGCAAAATAAGTTTCTAAAATTTTTACACAGTTTGTTTCGTTGTCATTTCATTCTGCCTGGGAGAAACATACCTGCCAGATAGTGAGCCTTGGAAGCACAAGTAAGAGAGCAGCTCTCCTTTTTTCCTGTCTTGCTACAGGTCAGAGTGGCCTTTGGTGCAACCAGTCCAGAAGAGCATTTCACCAGCTCTGACAGAATATAAAATGAACTCTGAATCACATGCTGTTGACAAAGAAACCTAAGCAATAAAGGAAGAAACTGTGCAGGTGCTCCCAACATATGTCCTTTACGTACATGTCAGTGAATCAACCACATGGGGGCAGTGTTGTTACATACCAATACAATCCTTCCTGTTCCAGTGCAGCTTGTACCCTGGCGGACAGGTACACTCGTAGCTCCCCAAAGAGTTGATGCAGCCATATTTGCAACCTCCGCGATTTATACTGCACTCATTAATATCTGTAAAAAGATGTTTCAGACAAGAGTGAAAGGGGCGAGTTCACAGACCTACCAGGGTTCTAGGAAAATAGTATGAGTTTATTTATCTAAGATGACATAAAAAATCTTTAAGACAATGTGATCTGTATAAAATGATCTCAAATCAGTCTTGTTGAACTGAATGAAAAATAAACAGGCCTATGAGGAGACAGCGCAGCTGTGAATAAGTTCTTGTAAGCTTGCTTCAGATCATCCTGTCAGAGCATCACATTACAGGAAGATTAATGTGTTTGTGTGTACACAGGAGCAAATTCTCGTTTTTATGTCACCCGCATTCAATTTCATGGTCAGAATTTCTCTACTCTGCAGGGAGGAAGACTTGTGGTAAGCAGTAAATTATAATCACCTTTTCAAACACATGCTGAGCTAAAACCACTAAAAGCATCCGGTATCCAGATGCAGTCTGGCTGTAATCGATGCCAGACAGAAAATCAGTTTAGAGAGCAAAGCCGTGCATTCAGCAGGCAGCGGACAAGTGGCAGAGACACCAGGAAAGAGACGGAGATAATGGCAGTGATTGATGATCTGGGCTGCTGATATGAAAAGCTCTTCCTTGTCTCATTCAATTATTCACCTCGAATAAAAACAGTCTGTATGCTGATGCACTCGCTAAAGAAAATGATGACTTCATCAACAGCCAGAACCGCTTGGAAATCTTGTGAGGGATGTGCTGCTCATCCTCCTCATCAGAGCACTTCATTTAAAGGACAAAGAACTCTAATGAATATCTGATGGAAGAGGAGCTCATCTACCAGCGACTGTCTCCTTTGTTCCTCGCTTACTTGATTCTAACATTTCGCCGATCTCTTTAGTCTTTGCATGTTTATCCATTGTACAGAGAGTCGAGACAAGCCAAGAGAGAAAATGCCGGAACAGAAAGACAAACTGACATTTAGAAACCACGGTGTAATTCACAGGAGGCTCTGGATGTGCTGGTGAGTTCATAGAAATGTCATCATATCTAAATTTTAATTAGTTTTGTGTGCTTATTTAACAAGCACTCCCACTACAAACGACATCATAACTGAGGTTTTAAAAAGCGACTTTCTCTAATCACAAACAGGGGCCTTTTTACTGTATTTCAACAAGGAAGTTAAGGGGATTACATTTAATTTTCCTTTACAGTACAATATGAAAGCATTTCTGTTCAAATCAAAGCTGGAAGCATAAAATTAGGTAAATTTAGAAATAATCTGTATTTCTAAATTTGTGAATAGTCAACTGTGTATAGTCAACACTGCTCAATCAGATATGTTTTCTAAAATGGGAAGATCTCTGTAAGAAAGAGGCCTTGTCTGTTTTTTCTTTTTATACCAGACAAGCAATAGTGAGTAGACTATTAAGCAAGACAAAGAATGGCTAAATATACTCCTACTCAGGAGGAATTTCATAGACTTTGGCACAACGCTTGACAGCAGGTCACTGAGCCATTTGGGTTTGTTAAGGGTGAGTCTATTGTTAAACACTGAACACAGATTTCTGGACTGTTTGGTAGCTATATTTTGGTTAATAAACCACACATGGAATAACATAATCTTGGTTGTGGCCAGGAGAGAAGAGAGTACAACAGGGAGCACCATAAATCTCTAGGGTTATCTAAAAGTTCCGACAGCACTGCTGAAAAGCGAGGTGAAATCATTCATTACTGGCTCACTGAACAATAGTATACCGAACCATTTACGCCAGACTATCTTCCCTCCTCTCAGCACCTCAGTGTGGCCTGATCATTGTCCATCAGGCAAGTAAAATCCTCACAAATCCAATTCTGGAGCATTTATTCCTTTAGCTCAGAGCTAAAAGAGCTGCAGATGTATGGAATGGATCTCATGAACCTATCAAATCTGTTGTGTAATTCTAAAAATACATACAGTGGGTGGATAAAATAAAAATAACCATTTAGAATTTAATTTAACCCAGCAGCAGTGCAACAGCCTTTCAGACTCTTCTTCACATAACAAATTGTGTAATATCTTGAAATGTTCCAGTTATTTTGTCTACTACTTGTATATGACATCATGTTTATGAGAACTCTTAAAATCATCATTTACATTTCATAGTTTGTAACAGTAAAGATAAAACATACAGCTATGGGGGTCGGTCAGTGTTATTTTCATCCAAACTAACGTATTTCTGAATGCCTCATGCTCTCATATGTCAACACCTTTACCCTTCTTAAGTCCTAATGTACAACAGTCTTGATCAACATACCATACAAACTAGCTACAAAACAAGCAACAACAAACAAATCACTGCACTGAACATGTAGTTCAAGTGCATTAACTGTCTCTATATCTTCATAACTACAGTGAAGCCCTGAGGCACTGGAGACAGCAGCAGATTCTAAGTGATGATAAATACTCAATCAAAGGACTGCCACAAAACACCATGATGAGCTCTGGCGAGCCTCTTGGCAGATCTGAAGCCTCCTCACACACCTCCTGATACCAAAGGTTGTTTCTGCTTCAGAGCACAGAGGCTTCCTGCTAATCTTTGATTGGCATGGTCATTTACAATCCTAAAATACCTTTCTAATATTTATTATAATGGTTCTTTTTAGCACACACTACACACTTTACCTCACTCTCAAATCCAGCATATGTTCTTCAAAATTAGATTGATCTCCTGCAATCCAGGCTGCCGTTTCAGTTCATTTCAGTCAATTCATACATCAAGGCTTTCAAATGACATGTGGTGGGTAAACCACCACATGTGGGATTTACCTGAGGGATTTATGTACATTTAATTTGTCCAAGAATGCAGCTGTTATTTCTTAAAGATCGATTCACTTGGTAGCTCTCAGGCACGCAGCTTTCACACCTCACATATGAACCTCGAGGTAATTCAGTGCATGAATTACCTGTTACCTGGATTGTCTGTTAAGTTGTTTGAAGCTGACTTCTAAAGTTGATTTTTACATATTGTGTTAAAAAACAATCAAATAAAAAAATCAATGTGACAGTTGTACTTTCAGAATACTAGGGTTTGTGGGATGTAATATTTCTCTGAGGATGAGATCCATGACTGTTACGTGTATAATTGTCCCTAAAAGAAAATGCAGACAATCAAACAAGAAAGCAATCGCACATTTAGAAATGTGTGTGTGTCAGAAGTTTAACAGACTAGAAAGTAGCATAAAGGCTCTTTCAGATATGCACTTATTTTCATTAATCTGATGAAACTTTGGTCCCTTCATCACTGCAGTCTTACTTGGTCAGATCTACTGACAAATACATAGTTGAGGTGGAAGTTAAAGCTGCATTAACGGCATGCACAGTAGCAGGGTTATGTTTCTGGCACATGATCTGTTTTTCAAAGGAATCTGTCAGAACATGTCATTAGCTGAATGAATGACGGCACTGTCCAAATTTTTCTACTTCATAGAGTAGAAAATGCTTATCTGCAGCACCTACATGTTTTTTCACTCCGCCTGAACCAAATAAACCGGAGAAGAATTTTGTCTGTGGCATTTGCCGTCTCTCCTCCATGTCTGACACACTCAGCAGAAAGCAAAGATGCTGTAGTGGAGACTGAAGTTACCATTTTTCAACAACTACTAGAGTAAGTGCAAAAAAAAAAAACCCAAAAAACATTTCTAACAAGGTAACCAAGTTATTTATCATTCCAAAGTTCATTTAAATGTTCTTTGAAGTGCTCCCCTCCACCACCGGCTCAAATTAAGCAGGCATGTCAGGCTAATATAATTGTCATGAGGCACCGACATGTTATAACAACACCCTTATGCAATAAACATCACTTAATATACTTAAAAAATCATGTCCATAGTGTAGTGCGTCTCTCAGTTACTATCAGGGCTTTGTCTGAATAAAGCCATGAGAAACATAATGCATCTATAATTGAGCATACTCCTGGTCAAAGGTCAAGTGTTTAAAAAAAAAGTGATCTGATGTTGGAAAGTCTGTCATTTACTAAATCAACCCGGAAGACGGAGGAGTCCATACAACAGCGTTTGTTATAATTGACACGTAGGGTACCATGGATGTCCGTATATAATTTCAATTTAGTGCTTTCAAAAACTGTTGTGGTATTTTAGTTCAGACCAAAGTAGCGGACTCACCATCTGACTGACATGTTTAGAGAAGATGTAAGTATGACTGATCGTTACCAAAGAAAAAAGAAAAAATGTTTCTTGTGAGCTGCTTTTATGACTAAGCATAAAGGTAAGCGGTGAAAGTTTAACAAAGGAATGTGGATGCTGAGGCAGAGTGATACACAGGAGGTTTACACCCACAGACAGGCGCAGACAGAGACTGGCTCACCTCCACAGTGTGCCAGGCCGTAGAGGACGTAGCCTTTTTGACAAAGACACTGGAAACTGCCGGCAGAGTTGACACAAAAGTGATCGCAGGCACGGTCGAAGGAGCACTCATCGATATCTGCACAGACAGAAAGAAATGACAACAACAACAAAAAAAAATCAGATTTTAGTTTTCAAACAAGCTGCTTCAGTTGTTCTGCTTTTATTTTGTGTATTGTAACCATTGTTTGCTATGAATTGCAGTGGGTCACATCATATGTCACAACAAAAAATTATTGTGTATTTTCAAAGGAAGACATCTTCTGTTTGGTATTTGGCATGATGGTTGACTTCCTGCAGTCACAGTTTTCCATTTCGATGCACTGAAATGAAATTTTCTAAGTAATTTTGCAATAACAAGCAGCCACAGCAGGAGACAAAAGAAGGTCTTCTCTTCACCTGATAATAGGGGCCGAAAGGCTGCTTTTTCTCTTCCACACATGACCTGCCTATCGTGTACCTTTTTCCTCATTTCGAGCATACCATTAATGCGCCAAGATTGTTAGAAACCCCATCGTATGACCTGTCACTCTTTTTGTCTGAGGCTATATGAAAATCAAGTGATTTAATATAATGTGTTCTCAGTTCTCAGTGTTTCTGATTTTCATGACCCTTTCAATCTCCACAACTGTAAATCTTCACTATAGCAGTTCCTTCCTGCCTGTCAGTAGCCTCTCCGTCTTATCTTTTGCAGCTTTTCTTCTGTCTTACTCATGCATCTCCAAAAATTTCGTAAATGTCATGGACTGGGAGACTATAAGGACTGATACAAGAAGCTACAGGAGACTGATGACATTTGGTTTCATTATGATCAAGGTCTCTTTAATGTCAGTAATAGTCTGTGTCAAGCCCAGGCAGCACAAGCTGGGAGAAAATGGGCTTGTCCTATAACTTTGCTGGATGTCTAATTGGCTCATTTAAAAAAGGTTCCCAGTATTTTCCCAGGAATATCATGCTTTCATCTGCAACATCTGAGCCTACTCTGAGTTATGAGGTAGCGCCAGGTTCCATCAAACAGTTGATGCAGGTTATTTCACTGCAATTACAGGAATACAGCTAAATAATGGGCTGCCTTGAAGAAATCACGAATACAGACTGATTAATGTTTAGACAAATCTTGCCTGGTATAATAGCATTTCACAGAAGATTCACACTTTCACAATGAGTATAATACTTTACAAACAGTTCAGCTGAACTCAGTCACTAAAGTTCTTACTTGGCAGGTATGTTATGAGATGAGATAAAAGATGAGCTGCGATTAAAATCTTAGTGTTTGATTTATATGAAGTGTCTAAAGGTTTTTGAAGGAGGGCTACAAAATAATGTTCAAACATTGGATACAGTTCAAAACCTCAAATTAATGTTGACATCAAATCTACCTTATGCTAATAAAGAGAAACAAAAAACAAAAGTGAACAAAACCTGCCTTGCGTCTACATAGTGAGGAAGTTTAACATCTTCTACTAGATATAGTAAGGACTGTAGTCTTTGCTGATTGTTCCCATTAGTGACCTCTGGAATCCTTACAGTAACATGCGTTGTTTGTAGCATTGCAGAAGTAATTGTTATGGTATATTAAGTACGAGATCTACTCAAGCACACTTTAAGCACTTTAAATACTCTGCTAATTAGGCATAGTGACTGAGTGTATCCTTAAAAATACTGCTTATCATTACATAGCTTTGTGTTGTGCAACAATACAAAGTATAGAGGGCTCTAACAACTGTTATTTACAAAGCAGCAAAAGTGTCATTTCAATAAGTTTCCCCTCTATGCTTTGTCTCAGCCTTTCTACCAAAAATCTATGGAAGATCACTATTGTTTCCTCAGAACAGACAAGGCCTCTTTCTTACAGAGATCTTCCCATTTTAGAAAACATATCTGATTGACATCTACCCGAGTGCCCTCATGTGGATTAGGAGTAAGAGGAAGATGAGAAGGAGACTTTGGGAGGTGTTGTGGGTGGAGGAATGTCGACAGGAGCTAAGGAGACATGCCCCATCCTGACTTATGGGCTATGGCCCACTGACAGCAGAGAAACACCATGACTGTTTAAACCAAGATAAACCCAGAGTTCAGTTTCCACATATCAACACCTCGAGGAGACAGCAAATGCCTGATTCAGTGTAACGGAACACCTTGATTCACAACCAAGCACCTGCCACTACTAATAAAACCAGGAGTAACAAGACTGCAAATTCAGTGCAGTTGATTGTCCTTATCTTTCAGAAAATGAGCCTTGTGATGTCATGTTGACATCATCAGTCTTATCTTGAAAAAGGAGAGATAGAGAATTTTTTGATTACAAGGACTAGACTTTGTAGATTGTTTGTAAGGTGGGTGGTGAGATCCCACACTTCATACTTAAGATTTTCTCTTTTATTTTTCTTATCTTTAGCAAGCTAGCTAGCAAGCTAACTAAGAAATGGTTGGTGGTAATGCTGGTGTTAGCAACAGTGTTACCACTGTAACAGTAATTCACCAGTTTTGGTTTAAAAGATTTGCAGGTAGTTTGCTGTTGCTTTAGTTTTTTGGCTTCTAGTTTCTTCAGAGCCTGACAGTGGTTAACTGTTTTAAGCCTCCCAGAAAACACTCAGGTTTTAGAAGGTTTTTCTTTCAATGAAGCTTTAGGTGTGAATGTATTAATTGGTATTGTAGACCAAAACGACTACAGTGCTGCTTTCTGAAAATCAGTATTTCTAATGGTTTGTGACTGCACCAAGCACAGAGCAGCATGATGCTGAGCTGCACACTGTGACAAATATCCCAGTGGTCAACAGAAATAAGCCAACCAGACAGCATGGAGGACAAAATGAAGGACAAGCTGATACAGCTGAATGTCTTTATTGCTCTAAGTATACTGTATAGTTTGCATGTCCTTCGAGACTTCAGGAGGAAAGATCTATGGTGGAAAAGGTTTCCATTCAAGTTGGCATGTCAGGTTTGATTTGGAAGTCAGGCAGATTGTTGCTGCGAGGCAATATGTAATGTATTATGCAATGCAAATGGTGGAGTCCAACTGGAAGCTTTCAAGACTTTGCCTATGATGTGCTGTCCTCTAAGACTGTGCTGAAGAAAACAGTGAGAGCAGTGCATGTTGTCTTCTGTCTGAAAGGTCCATAGCATAAAGCTCAGCTCTTCTTGGTCCTCTTCTTCACCAGCAAAGGGTGTTGTTGGCTAAAATACTAAAAGCAAGCACCCCCCCAATACAGTATGTTGTAACGTGTGCTTCTCCCAGCTCAAAGTGCAACACTAAATCTTTTAAGTGCCTCTTTAATCAGATACATGCACATCAATGCCAAGGACAAAAGACCAAGACTAACTGTGGTAGCAAAATCAGCCAGAAGAGAACTAATTAGGATAATATTTAACCTTTACTAAAAGGTGCTCCACCTTTATTTTGCCCAGCTATCATTCTAAGAGGTGAGAAAAAAAGGTTAAGAGACTGACAGGTAGGGCAGAGATGGGTGTGTGAGTGTGTGTATGCCTGCCTGTGTGCCTGGCAACACCTCTCCTCAGGAGGTGAGCTTTATCGCAACCCTTATCCCCAGACAAAACACACAGGACCAAACAAGGACAGCAGTGTCCCAACGTTGACCCTGTGAACCCAATCAGCACATGGCTGAGTTGTTCAAGGCATGGTGCCACAGAAAACAAGCTGTGATTTATATTCCGACAAGAAAAGACCACATTGTCTCAGTTATCTGTGTTTTTGTGGCAAAATAATCTTCACACTGTTTGGCTCCAAATAACGAAGAATGGCATTCTATCAAAAAAAAGATCTGAAAAGACAAGAAATTAGCTGCAGAGCACAATGACAGTGTGCAAAATTTCACTCACCACATGTGATGTTTGAGTAATGTGTATGGAGTGGTGTAATGCAGTGCAGCAACTCTAATCCCACTGCATGACACTGATGTGTACCAGGCCGGGTATTGATTGACCACATCAATAAGGATGAGAGAAATTTAAAACAATCATCTCATCTGTTTTTCCACTTGGAGAGAGGCTGAACTTGGCTCCACATTTCTATCCCCCTAGTTTTTTTTTTCAGCTTGTGGTTCTCTAGTGCCTTGATCCATCCAAAAAAAAAAAGGAGATTTTAGAGCTGGGACAGTAATGTTGCACACCTGTGCCCTGCCATGGCAAACTCTTTTTTGTTCTGCAGCTCATCGCCCCACCTCCTGTTGAGCCATGACTACTACCAAATATAAAGGACAAACAAGTCTAAGAGGTGTCTTCGATTTCTCTGAAGGCAAGAAATTTGGGCGCATATTTTGTGGCATAGAGGAGAACATGGTTGGTTTATCATTCTTACCATTTCATTGAATAATTACGCAATGCGTTTAATCCATGCCTTTAGGGTCAGGTTACACAGGAAACTGTTTCATTTAAGTGGCAAAGTGCAATGAAACAAGTTACTTACCTTGACAAGTTCTTTCGTTGGTTAGCAGCTTGTAGCCTTTCTTGCAGCTGCACTCGAAACTACCCACTGTGTTTCGACACACATGATCACACCCCCCATTGTTCAGACGGCACTCATCAATGTCTGTAAACAGAAAATCTTAATGAGGAGCGGATACTTCAAATCACTTATCACAACTAAAAAGGAGGGAAAATTGAACCTGCAGTATCTGGTTTTAGCTGGTTGCTTTTGTTACTTGAGGAAAACGGAGCAAGCTGTGAGCACAATGCTAAATGACTTTTCTTGTGAGCACAGAGTGGCCTATTTATGCAACAAGTGGATGTGGAGCAAAATTCATTTGGAGTCATGTTGTCTGGTCCCTACAGATGTCAACATTCTGTAAAACGGAGAGGAACTACACAAGTTCAAAAGAGTTGTATCAGCACCCTCCTGTTTAGATTCAACATGTGAACAAAGGTGCAAAACAGGACCGTTCCAGTATTTGTCGTATGAGAATGACTGAAAATGCTCTTGATGGATTTACTTACTGGTCCTCAAAAACTCAGTTTGCATGTGGTTTTAATGGACTGCAGCTCTCAAGCTGTGAAGCCTTGCAGCAGTAAATTCAAAATCATCATAGTCCATCTTCTTCAGATTACTCTGATCTTTATGTCTGCAGCCAATACCCGATAGATGGGACGTGTTCATCCCCGTGTTTGATATTTCTCTGCCTTGGCAAGTTTTGCAGCAGCTCTGTTTAATTCTGAATCATCGTCACAAATGAGGCATTTGTCTCTTGAGGGAGTCTTCATCATCTGGTTAAAATAAATGCATGAGAAACAGAATTAAATAATCCCCTGCTTGCCCCATCTTTGTCTCCTCAGAAGTGCCTGGCCTGAAGCAGGCTCCTGTCTTCTTCTGCCAGTGCTGCCTGGGTTTGTTTTCCTCTTGAATTCTCTCAGACCAAACTAATATAAACCAATGTACTTTTATCAGTGATGCTGGTATGACATCAAATAGGACCACAGAAAGCAGTCAGATTTCCATGTTTGCTTTTCTGGAAACAAAGAGTGTCTTCGTTCTCATCAAATTCATCTATTTCCTGTAAGTAGTGTCTTTGTTTTAGTCTCCTCATAAATTTATACATAAAGTTTGGCACTTTATTTATGAGATGTAACACGCAAACTTGCAACTATGCAGGTTGCTTGAATTAATGATGCTCTGCCTCAGGTTGATGATAATGCTGTGGAAAAACTGTCAGGAAAACTGGAGGGATTACAAAACATCTCAAAATATGCTGCTGAAAAGCCAAAAGCAGTGTGAGATTCGAGCGCTTGTGGTTGGAGAACAATGTGTTTATAAAAAGAAAATCAAACTTGTGGGTAGGAAAGGGCGATAACTAGGGGAGTGGGAACAGGGTTAATAACTATTCAATCATTTCGCTTCGCTCCAGGTGGAGAGAGAAGCTTCAGCCTCCATGGCAGCATGACAAGCAGAAGATTAATTTCATGACAGATGGACAGGTGCAGTGTGAATGCCGCCGTGATGCGTGGGTGATGGGTAGGTTACCTTTACAAGTCTTGCGGTCTGGCTGCAGAGTGAAGCCAACAGGACAGCTGCAGCGGACTCCTGTCACTGAATCATGACATGTGCTATCACAGCCGCCATTGTTCACTGCACAGGTCTCTGCAGGGAAACCAGCAGTCAGACAAACCCCCACAAAAATACAAAAGAGATGCTGTCTCGACCTACTTATTGAAACAGCATACATTCATACTGACATGACTTCAAAAATTAGAAGCCACACTACTATCTACATCATTACTGCTGTCATACATGAGGAGATATTAAGAGTGGTGGAGCAATCGGGTCTTCAGCGGTACAGAGGAACAAAGAGAAAATAAAGATTGAAAAGTCATGAAAGCAGCAGCTGAATGAGATTAACAAAGAAGAATCCGAGGAGTTGTGAATAATGAAAGAAGACTGTCATTAACAAATATTACAGTTGACACAGCCAAACATAGGATTTCACATTTTTCTCTGCGAGTACAACTGTGTAAAAATATATCAGCATGTTTGATTATCCTTTGTGAACAACCTCAAAAAGTCCTTTGTACTGCAGGACATCTGCCTCCCTTTCATTGTAAATTTGAATTTTACTTCTGTGGACAAAACCAACATTTTTTTCATGGTTTTGACCAAACCTCCCAGGCATTTTGGGGATAAAAAAGCAATTTCAGCTACCTGGACCCTGTGTTGGCTACACTGATTTGATAAAGGTGAGGCAGAATAGCTGAGGTCTAACCTCTAGACAGTGACAAATTTCATAGACTTTAACTTTAAACAATACTAGAGAAATTTCTTCTCACATCAGAGACTAGCTTGTGTCTTTCTAATTTTTGTCAGCTTTGTAAAAGAAAATCTCACACACCTCAGAACCAAAAAAACAAAGCAACAATAAAAAACCTTATTTGTAACCTGGAACAATCCCTTTAACTTCATTTAAGATAGCCAGTCCTCAACACAGCTCCTCATTTCTTTCTAATAGGCTGTAGGATGCTGGCTGGCAGCTCTCATATGAAGGAGACGTCACAGCTTAACCAGAGATGGCAGCTAGCACATGACATTAAAGAGGATGCATCTGATGTTTTTTCTTTTTTTATTTAAATGGAAAACACCTAATACGCCTCACCTGAATCTAAAACTGCACAGCATGCAGCAGCCAGAATCAAACTTTCTCGTTCTCTCACTAAACAGGTTCTTACACTGATGCAATTTCAAGCCCTATATCGATACAGTTCAGTGGATGCTGTTGCTCAAGACTGAGTGTGAGTTAGGATCTGAGGGGCCAGTACTTGTGTGTATATATAGGTTGAGATACTTGGACAAATTCAGGGAACATGTTAGCTTGTTTGACTTGGAAATAAGCTAACATGGTAAACACTACCAACAAGGATAAATGGGTTTAAAATGAACAAATAGGTAAGAGCCTTGCATTGTGCAAGTACTGCAGTGACTGATCTGTTTCAGGTGGCAACAAGCTTCTCATTCCTTAAACTACCCTGTCAGAAGAAACATTCTCTGGTTGTGGGAAATATGTCACTGTTTCTGTATCAAGCTAAACAAAACCACTAGAGATAGCTTAAACTACAGAAAGTGAGTTCAGAGCTGAGTTAATGCATTATTAAAACCTGAAAGGATAGTAGTGACCCAACCATTTACAACAGAGGTCTTCAACAGGGGGTCCGCGGAGGTACTGCAGGGGGGTCGCGAAATCTTTGGTTGACTAGACGATTTTTAACATTTTAAAAACAATTTCAAACGGTTTTTTCTCACAAATTGTGTGCAAACGTGTGCCATCCACAGATGGTTTGAGGATTCATTGTCCCATCTACATGCATGTTTAAATTATTATTATTTGAATAGCTCAGTGTTGTATGCAAGATGTTTGTTTATAAATGGCAGTGGCACGGCCACCCTGTACCTTGCACATGTTTAAAATAAAAACATGAATATATTAACCTGTGTATTATTTGAATAGCTTAGTATTGAATGTACAATAACAGAGTAGCTATATTTATACACGGCACTAGGCCCCGTTAAATATAAAACACAATTGTATGCCATATAAATAGTAGGGGGGTCCCTGCTCCAACTCTCCATCAGTTTGGGGGTCCCTGGCCTGAAAAACGTTGAAGACCCCTGATTTACAAGGAAGAAATGTGGTCGGAAGAAAATCTTGAATGAATGGGATCGGAGATCATTTAAACATTTTGTGAAATCAAATTGAAGAAAATCAATTGTAGAAATCACAGCAATGTTTGATAGTGATAATAAGAGCATTTCCACACACACAACAAGAGGAAAACTCAAGGAATCGGGGGGTAAGCTGCTGTATATTCTTAAGAAAACCAGTAATAAGTGAGGCTTTTTGAAGAAAAAAAAAAAAACAAAGCATAAGGATTGGGGCAGTTAAAAAAGGTCATGTGATGAGTCCTGATTGTTCCAGAGAGATGGACCCGTTGGGGTAAGAGGGGAAGCTACGTTCACATTGCAGGCATAAGGGGTCCAAATCTGACCTTTTTGCCCATTTGTGACCCATATCTGATTTTGTTATGACAGTCTGAACAGCACAAATCAAATTTTTTCAAATTAGACCCAGGCCACTTTGTGGTCCTAAATCAGATACATATCTGATGTTTTTAAAAACAACCTCAGTCTGAACGGTCATGTCGCATTTCATCCGACTTTTACGTCATTAAAGTGAAACAGACGTCGCAATTCTGTGCTGGAGAAGGTGGGACAGGGCAAGATAAAATGTAAACAATGGCAGACACCCTTGATGGAGGTATCCAGTAGAAGGAAAGTAAGGTTTTGGACTTAAATAAAATATTCATAACTTTGTCGGCTCCGATTGCACAACAACTTCAGAACTGATACACACACTGACATGTGTCGCATCCAAATTTTTTTCTGCAAACTCAGCATGCTGCGTGTGACATCAGGTCCTCTTCTGCGCATGCAAGTCAGGACCGTAGACTGTTCACACTGGAGTCTGATTGCAGTCACATTTAAATTAGAATATGAACAACCAAGCAAAAAAAAAATAATCGGATCTCAGCAAAAGATATGAATTGAGCATGAAGACCTGCAATGTGAACATAGTCTAAGTGTTTACAAACCTGTGGGGGCAGCTTTATGATCTGGGGTTGCTTCAGTTGTTCAGGTGTAGGTGAATGAACATCATATACCCAAAAAATGAGGTCAGCTGACTATCTGAATACACACTGATAGCCCAGAATTTCCATCTAAAGATTCCAGGATTCATTGGCTTCCATTCTGAAAGGGTGGCTCAGGGAGAATGAGACATCATTTTTAGCTATGGATTCATCATCTCAGAGTCCAGACCTTAACCCCATTCAGAAACTGGGATTTGCTGGTAAAGACCTATAGCAACAGTCTGACTCTCCCATCATCAATAAAGGATCTTGGCAAAAAAAAGAAGAAATAATGAAACTGTTTCACAAAATAAATGTTGTGACATACATGCTGTAATCAAATCCAAAGTTGGACTAACAAAATATTAAAGTGTGTCACTAACTACTTGTTATGTTTTGGCAAGTAGTGTATAGATTTCAATGTCTGCATGCAAACTGCATGCTATCCGGATTCATCTGAGAGGGTTTTCTTGGATAACTGCCTCGTTTCCCATTTTAACTGCTGTTTTTTTTTTTTTCACAGTTCAATTCATCGTCATAATTTTTGTAAACTGTACTCTTTGCCTGATGTATCCCACCTGACATGAGCGTTTTACCGTTTGTTTATAGACTTGTTTGTTTAAGATAGACTGTAAACCTGGGGAGAAGGAGTCTGACGAATATAAAGTTGAACACATGGTAAATAAAACAGTCCACTGCTCAGTTCCATAGACTCAGGTCAGTTTGCTGACATTTGTCTCTACCCGTTTCTACCATTTTGTCACATTTCTTAAATGCTGAGATCACTTGACTCTGTTGTGATATCTCAGTTAAAATAAACCCTTCTCTTGTACTTACAGCTATGTAGAAAGTGGTCACATGACCGATTAAATACCTCCTTCTCTCTTCCCCATTAAAAGTGGATGGAAAATGACTGTGGTTACCAAAAAAAAAAAAAAAAGAAACCAAGAGAAATTGCAAAAGCCCTGCTTTAGAACAAATGACTGAAATGCAACATAGCAAAGGGATGAGGAGGTGGACACTTCTTCATGTGGGATTATTTGGACTGTGCGGTGCAGAATTACCGTTCAAGTGTTTTCTTCTGTCAACGCATCAGGGTGAAACTGTTTCTTTTGGTTTTGTTCTCTGTATTTTGGATGCTTTGAGTGCTTGCATGTTGTTCATTTGATTAGGTTTTTATATTACAATATTTGTTTTTTAATGAGAAAGAGACATCCACTTCCACACAGCACATGGTTGGAATGTTTCTCTTTTGGTCAGTTGTTAGTGTTGTTGCCATGGTAATGTGCATCCATGAATTTGGGGGGCGTAGCTTCTGAAGAAGAACTGAAAGGAGAGATGTGTTTGTTTGGCTGTTGACTTGAAAAAATGAAGTGTTCCTCCAGAATGAGTCACTGCACCCCTCAGGGCAAAAATTCTTTTTGTGAGGTGTTGCCATTATTCTCTCTGTCACACAGAGACATTTCCATTCATGTTTTAAAGAAACAAAGACGTTCCTTGAATGTTTAGCCTTAGATCTTTGCAGGAGAAAGACAGAGACATGAGAGCAGAGCTCTGTGGGTTCCCGTAATTGCAAAGTGTGAACAAAGACAGTTGGCAGATGAGACGGTAAGACAATGTCAGGACATGCCTCTAAAATGCTTATTCGGCAGCCATCTCATCAAACTGTAATGATCATGTGTTAAGAGAGCAAAGAAACATTTCTGACATTATGGTTTTGTGAAGACAAGAGAGCGGCACACGCTCTGGTATGTGTATTTTGGATGTGCACCAGACACATCTACAGCGCACTGGGTTGGGACATGCAATTACAGTAGGAGTAGGCCGACATCTGTAAATATTCTCCAGTATGATGCGCAGGGAGTTTAGTCCAAAGCACATTCTCTGTGGTATGTGTTACATTCAGAGGCGTTCAGACAGTGTTTATAATTTCTTAACAGAGGCCACATGATTTCTGGCTGCGACACTTCTTCATTTAAATCAGGGTTGTTGACAAGCAGCTTGTCATCAGCTAATTAAGATTACCACACACACACACACACACACACACACACACACACAAAAATATGAAATACATCAATGGGTGAGTGGACAGACTTCCCAAATAGGCCCAACACAGAGTCTTAGCAGTAATGGGTAGCCTTGGCAAAAAAAGATATCCTTTTTAATAACACACTGGATTTTCTTGGGTAGTTTCGAGTGCAATATCAGGAGACAAACCTGTTACAGCAGCATGCAAAATATCTCTCCTTACGTTTCTATTTCTGAGGAAAAAATACAGAAACTAGGACACCAAATCTTGAAATAGGTCAGACTCAGACTGTTATGTTGTTGCATGTGGGGGAACTAAGTGTTCATGAACATACACTTGCAACAAACAGTAACACAAAACCCTCATGTAATATCTGGGTTCAGTGAATAGGCTACTCCTCTGAGAACAGGCTTCCTCCCTCAGATTCTTACATAGTATAATTAAATCGTAAATCTCAAGGCCTGATATGTCTTCACAGATTTATGAGTTGATTTTTCCTGGTATCTTCACCATTTCTATGAAAGCACAACCCATCTTAAAAATTAGGCTGAAATGCAAGAGTGATATAATCCAGTTTCAATACTTTCCCCCCACCTCACCGTGGTTCCTTTTACTGCAAATGTAGTGAAACAAATTACTTTTGTACATAAAACAGATGAAGGAACTCTTCAAATTAATTATTTTCAGCAGGTTTGGACATAAGTACATGTGTATGAAAATGCAGGTTTGGGGGTTATGTGTTCTGTGTTTTGTATAAAGTAAAGCTGAATCATGGACACATTATTGGCTCCCTTGTCGCAGCTAATAGGCCGTGATGATGGAGTTTAGGATCACCACATCCAAGTGTTTGAAATGGTGCAAGCTTAATTTAGCTCATTTCAGTCATATAAAAACACAAATAAAGCTGAAGTCTTTGGTCTGACTCTTAAAAGCCAACACAGTAAACTGATGATGTTTTGGACTTCTGGTAAATCCAACTTGCTGTAGAAGTCCTTGAACTGAAGTACTGATGCTTTCATGTAGAAATGCTCTACTACAAATAAAAGCTGGGCTCCTATATGTTTTCCCTTTGAAACTAATGTGTATCTGGCCCTTGGGTTGAGCCATCTACTGTTCATCAAAGCCTCAAAACAAATGATTTCCATGGAAGCGTGGCTGTCAGGAAGCCATTCTTAAGAAAAGGAAACAGGGAGAAAAAGTTGATGTACGCCAAAACACTCAAGGTTTGGTTGGCTAGAATTGTTCAAACTCCGTTTTTGCCTAATACTGAAATGACCTGATTACTACTTTGTATACTGAATTTCCATTGTCTGCATATTTTTCAATCCCCATGTCCAGTTTCCTGTAAGTATATAAAGAAGGAATGTTTCAACACTTTTTCACTTCCCTGTATCTACAGTGCTAACACAGTGAGCAATGGGGAGAAGCAATAAAAAATTCATCTGCCTGAAGTAAAATAATATAATCACTGCAAAATCAATTATTTACTCCAAAGTGAATATTTTGTTGTACTGACTGCCTTTTCACAACACCATAAGAAAGAGTCCTACAATGTGATCAGTTTATATATTTAGAATTTTTTGCATGAGGAAAATAAATTCGGCAATCATTGTAATACTTCTTCTTTACAGATACGAAATTCCACACTGTAGAAACTTTGTCAAAGTTCTGCATTAAAAGTCTTGGGTTAAATTTTTAGGGCAAACTGAACTAACCTGGACAAAGAAGTTTTTTACTCCATTTGTTTTGTATTTTGTTTTGAAATATCTAATGGTTTTCTTTTTAGAATCTTAAATGTGACAAACAAAAACAATTGGCTAACCCTACCCCTGAATTAAAAAACAATTCAACCACTTCCATACAGTACCTGAGTAAATGAGTCTATGTCAAAAAGACTGCATGTAGTGCGGTCACTCTGACCAATTAAACTTGCCTATGTGACAATATCTGATGCAGCATAACTCCATCTTGTTATATAATGCTCATGCTGCAGGTCAGAGGCTCCCTGTTTGCAGCTGTGTTTTCAAAAGGTGTGGTTTGACACAGGCAGTGACTGTTATTGAGAGGGCATTCACAGAAGTAAAATGAAGGTGGTGGGGGAGCTAGAGGTCAAAGTTCAGAAGAATGATGCCCCTGTGGGGAGGGGAGGGGCCTGATCAGTGTCTGCTCAGTTAGCTTCCTTGATTCCCCACACCCACAGACCCCCAGAGAGAGGAGCCAGATGAACACATATTTACCATTAGGGAACAGCTGTGGGGCTGCCTGGGGCTGGACACTCCTCTCCCCTGCATGCACACACACACACACATGCACGCACACATTGTAAAAACACCATTTTAGTTCTCTGTGCACTTGAACTGTTACTTTACACAGTATTTGTGTGAGGTAACAGTTTATCCACCTTATTCCCAGCCACTTTCTTTGAGAGTTAGCAGTGTGCTACATGTACTGTAACTTTCTCTCTTAGAGATCCTGTGTATGAATAACAACCACACACCTTAAATGGGATAATCTTGATTTCTGCTGCACTGATAGAGGGATGGGATGACAACCCGCAACAATTCTGCTGATACAAAATAAATCAAGAAAATTTGGATTCATAGTAATGGATTTGGACATCGTATCAAACGATGTGGAACACAATCTTGAGAATTCAAAAGCTGACATAATATGATGGAGCAACATTATTTCAGCTGATGATGAACACCATCACTGACAGGAACAAATGCTTCAATTTCCATTTATGTTCCTAACATTGTGGGTCACACATTCAGTTTAGCTTCAATGTTGGTGCCGGCCATAACAGCACAACTCTTCTTTGAGATTCATAAGTTTTATTGAGTTACCTTACAGTAATACTACAGTTACCTGAGCCCTTTTCCTTACAACATCACCATTCCTCTCAATAATAGAAGATGAGACATGATCATATTATCCCATTTCAAGTGCGGCAGGTAGCATTCCCAGATCATTTATCTTAAAGGAAGCTCTAAGAAACCTGCTAACTCAAGCAGACACTGGTTTAGTGCAATGAAAAAGCATAATTTATTAAATTCATTATGGAATAAGGTGGATGGCATGAATGATAGATGATCACGAGGGACTATTTCTCCTGCATTTAACAAATCTTTCATGTTCATTTATACCAGTCGGAGAAGATGAAGACATAACAAAATTGCATTCTGTTTCTGCAAAAGAAAACACAGCCTCTTACTGGTAATGACCGAGCAATCAGCAATTATGATATTCCAAATCCAGACAACAAACTAATAATAACAGGTCTTTCCCTAAATTGAAAGGGTGACATCTCAAGACAAAAGTGTTACCTCGCAACATGCAGTCATGCAAATAAATGTTTCACACAGTGCAGACAAAGACCAGTTTCATTGTTTGTATGTGAGATGAGGCTTCTGCTAGTTAGTATGAGCACTGTGAGCCTTGACAGAACAGATAAAGCGGTGGTTAGTGCTGCAAGCTGAAAGTCAGGGACAGCCAGACTCATTTCTAAACTTTATGGTGCCTTTTATGATCAGATAACCTCAGAATTTAGGGTGTTAGGTTGCTATGTCAAAAGCTGACAGTAGCCTAATAATACAATATATGTGCCATCACTATAAGCAATGTCAGAGAGCATTTGTTTTATTTTATCTTGTATCTTGTGTTATTGTATCTGCTGTGTTATAAATGTCAAATTATGACTTAACTGTACTGTAAATCCTGTTTCTACAGCCATATGAGTGTACTGCTAGCTTTAATTTAACAGACATTTTACAATTCTTTGTAAAATGTACACAAAAACAGAATGCAAGGATTTGCAAATCTCATGCTCACCCTCTACATAACGTAGTGATCAAACAGCAAAGTGTGTCAAGTCAGACGCTTCTTCAGTTCAACAAAGAACTTTGCAGGATATCATCCCACAGTAATAACTCAATCACTGACTTTTTTTACAATGACTAATAACTAAATGACTAAACTGTTCTTTATGGTGGAAAACAAATTCCCCGTTTTGGGAGATTATTCTCATATATTTTTTTAAAAACGGTATGGTGGTTAGCACCATCGCCTCACAGCAAGAGGGTTCCTGGTTCGAATCCATATCATGCATATCATGTTAATTGGTGACTAAGTTGTCCCTGGGAGTGAGCGTGAGCGCGTTTGTGTCTCAGGGGCCTGAGATGGACTGGCAACCTGTCCAGGGAGTACAAATGTCCAAATGACAGCTGGGATAGGCTAGCCCCCCACGACCCTTAATCGGATTAAGCGGGTATAGAAAATGGAGGGATGGATCTATGACGTGTTTAAGGTTTTCAGTTGGTGAAAGGTCAGGTGAGGTGCAGGCCAGTCCGGGATCTGTCCAGGATACTAGAAGCCATGCTGTTGTAATAAATGCAGTATATGGTTTTGCATTGTCTTGCAAATATGCAAGAAGTTCCCGATAGACATAATCTGGACGGGAGCATATGTTGCTCTAAAACCTGTATATACCTTTCACCACTGATGATGCCCTTTCCATGTGTGCAAATAGCCAATTCCATAGGTACTAATGCAACCCCAGAGCTGCAGACTTTTGAACTTAATGATAATAACAAGCCAGATGGTCTCTGTCTTCCGGATAACATAGTTTTTAATGCAGTCTCCCACTATGCTTCAGTCCATTTTAAATGAGCTTTGGCCCAGAAAAGATGACAGCATTCACTTCTTCATTGCATGATAGAGCTTAAGCCTCCATTTATGGATGGCACAGTTAACTGTGTTCACAGACAATGATTTCTGGAAGTGTTCCTGAGCCCATGACAGGGATCTCCATGACAGAATCATGAGAGCATTTTAATGCAGTTCTGTCTGAGGGTCTGAAGATCAAAGGCATCCAATATTGATTTTCAGCTGTGTCCACTGCGTATAAAGATGTCTCCAGATTGTTGGAATCTTTTGATGATTTTATGTACTGTAGATGATGGAATATTCAAAGTCTTTTAACTTTTATGTTGAGGAACAATATTCCGATATTGCTGCACAATTTGCAGATGGAGGGTTTTTTCAGTTAACTGAACCTCTGCCCATCTTTACTTCTGATAGTGTTCTTTTTATGCTAAGTATGGTACTGAATTGTTGCCAATTAACCTAATTAGTTGCAAGATGTTCCTTAAGCTTTAAGGTACTTACTTCTGTTGCCCCTGTCCTAACTTTTTGATGTGTTGCTGCCATCAAATTGAGGATTCTCATTAAATTGTCTTTCTATGCTCTATTGTGAGCAGAACATTTTTTTTTTGTGAGATTAGAAAAACATTGCATTCTGATTGTATTTACATTTTTCAGTGTAACAACTTATTTTGAAAAACTGGTGGTATAGGATGCAGATAATCATACTCATCTATGATGTATAGTACATGGGTGGATTGTCCTCTTTTAAGAAAATATATGAAATGGTGAAACTGAAGCAAAATTGCATTAATATTTCACTGTTATTCCAGTATAAGTTTAAATATATTTCAAAATAAAGGTTTTTTTTCCACCCCCTGTAATTGCCATATGTATTATTTGAATTGCTCATGGTGGCATCCTTGAGTGGCTTTTTTGAAATGCAAGATGATGAAGCAGATGCAGATCGTTAAGTCAAGTAGAAACCCCACAAAGCATACATAGTTTGAATCATCTGCCATGGATCCACCAACATGTCCCAATCCCAACATGTAGCATCTAGAAAGGGTGATTCTAAAAAGTTTGAAGACAGGTCAGATAGATCAGAGTACACCAGTGTGAACACACAGACCACCCGAAATTAGAGCAATGTGTTTATGTGTTGGGCATATGCCTGTAGTAAACACGTGTTTGCATGCATTTGATGCATGCATGCAGGATATGCAAGTGTGTTTGTGTGGTTGTTTGTATAACTTTCAGTTTGAATTATAAAATGCATCTCTCATTCTCTTTTTGTATGTTTTGCATAGTGCAGCCAACTCTTCAGATGACTGAACTCCAGAGCAAGTCTGCATCTGCCTGCGATTTGTGAATGTTTATGATTTGCTGTGTTAACAGCATGAATGCTTCCACATGAGGGCTGCTCTTTTCTGATATCTGAACTAACTGATACACTCAGCACAAATAAAACATTTTTTTTGGGATTGTTTCAGTCAAAAATCTGACTTCAAAGAGTCTGTGTTTGTGCATGTCTACGTGTGCCATCCATACAAGCTCTACCGACATCACATTTTCCCCAACAGTGTGCACAGTACCAAGAGAGGTGAGACAGAAGAAACGAAGAATGAACACTTTCGAGACACAGGGGGTGCATTCATAGAAGATACATGGCCAAGCCTGGGTGAAGATAACCGCCACAAAATAAATGAATGAAAGTGTGGAAGAATGCATATGAAAAGCGCTGCAAAATGGACTGGGGGGGGGGGGGGGGGCGGGAAGCAACAGCATACTGAAAGAACCAAATGACACAGTCACTGACAAGACAAAAGATGTTTTGTGAGCATATGCAGTGTTGCTTTTGGATGCAGACAATAAATGAGTCCATTTACAAATCACTAGTGAGAATAAATAGGAGTGTATTTCCACCTTGTGTTGTTTCTATGGATACCCTTTACACTCTGTAGAACACTTATTATTTCTGGATTAATTGGAGGTAATTATCACTTCACTATGTACAATGTGTAAAGATTTAACACATGTGAAATTTAGCACAGGAAACTAAAACGTTTCTATACATCTATTCAGATTTTGCCCTGTTCAATAAAACAGCTTTTTAAGCTGGGAACCCCACAAAAGTAGTCCTGATGCACTGTTCCAACGTTCTTGTCACTCACTCTCTTGTCAGTGGTTGATTTGGCAAAGTATTTGTTTTACTAACTACAACTAATATAGAGTCTAAGAGTTGGAGGGCCCACATGCTGGCTGCAGGGATGCCCTCCCTCCACAAATGTAACCCCAGACTCTGTGGGGGAATATTGGGATTTTCACTGGCTGACTGCTTCCTAATCTGGCACACCAAATGTACATTTGCTCTTCCTTGAATTAAGCTGGTGAAGACATATAATTTAGTTGCGGTCAATTTGTGGCATCATCCTGGCCTACAAGGGTACAGCAATAATAATAGGTTGGCTGACCAGACCTTGACATAGGTCTGGCTCTCATCAGGGCTGCGGTTATGAAGGGAATCCAGAAACATTGAGCTAATCAACCTCGACTCAAACCAAGCTCTCAAACTTAACAGCCACCAAAACCAAGCAAGCACATCACCAGACTGCACTGTACAGTGCACCTTCCAATCTACTCCTGTGTTGGTCTACATAAAAAATGAGTCTGATCTAATTCAGTCCAGCTTCCATCAAAAACTTGGGCAGTTACAGGTACAAGTTACATTGGTTAAAATTGGTTTGCACAGTAAATACCAACCTACAACGTCACTTTGGTTAAATAGGAAGATAAAATAGAGGCCCGTCTGTACTGGAGTAATGGTCAGGCTCACATTTACACCTGAACAACTTTATCGCAAATGTTCGATGACTGTTGATAAAATGCCAGTATTCTTCTGCATGGCTAAACACATCTATCAAGACCTCTACTTTGACTCCTCTGCTCTTGCAGGCCCCGTCTGATTAAAAAGCGCCCTTCAGAATAGTTCAATATGCCTGAGTACCTGAATGATTTTCACTCAACTTAAGTCAACTGAGACAAACATTGATAAATGCCAGTGAAGGGTTAGGTCAGGTGTGTGAGTTAATCCCCGACAGGAAGCGGTAGAGGAAATGACCCAAGGGCTAATAGAAGGGGTGTGTTTCTGACATGACTGAGAAGAACAGGGGAAACTGCAGTGTCCAGCAAAAAGTCAGAGTAGGAAGAGAAGCAAAAGCAGATGCAGGGTTGTTGAGGTTACTGAAGTAGCAATAGAAGAAGAGAAAGCACGTGTATGGTATCCTTTTGTCCTTGTATGTCACAGATCAAAAGAAAAAGCTCAGGGACATAGTTACTGTAACAAGGCCTGTTTCTCAACTTACATTTTATCACATGAACCTAATTTCGAAGGTTAATTAAATTTGCTGTTGGAAACAGGCTGCTGAGTTAATCATTTCTAGTCTTACATTTTCTCATTTAAAAAATATTTTTTCTTTCCCCCTGTAGCTGTATCAGGGTGAGACAACTCACCTACACAAGTCTTTCCATCGCTGTGTAGAACAAACTTCATGTGGCAGGAACATTTGGGACCATGGTCTGTCTCCTCGCAGATGTGCTGGCAACCTCCATTCCCGTAGTTACATGTCACTATCGAAAAAAACACAAAATCATTTTGCAGGGGACTGCACACAAATGTTTCTTGGACATTTGAAAGTCAGTAGAGCGGTGACAGAAAGCAATAAGACAGAGAGAATATGACATACAAAAATCCATTCTCTCTGGACCATATACCGTATCATGTAAGAACAGTGGACTCAGTCAGACTGCGTTTAGTCCTTTACATAGCTTCAGAAACGCATTATTTAATGACTCTTTGAAGTACTTTGAAGTATTGAGGGTTCCTTACTGTTTAGACTCAGTTTGATGTGATTAGAGCACTACAAACAAACTTCTAGATGCTGTTCAGCATTTGAGTTGCTTACAAAACTCTATGTGCAGGTGGTCTAAAATTATGTTCAAAGTCTGTGTAGCATACAGTAATGTGAAGAAGGGCTTGTGCTGATTCAAGTGTTCATGTGCTGAGCCTGAATCTATTTTTTAACCACTGTCCTGGGTTTATTGAAGTCATCACCCAAAAGATTTTAAGGGAAAGTTTACCTCTAAATCAAATGGACACATTTTTATTCATAGTAGAACACAGAGGACGAATCAATTGTGGAAAGTGAGACATTTTGTTATTTCATTAAAAATATTAGCTCATTTTGAATTTCATAGCTGTAATACATCTAAGAAAAAAGTTGAGACAAGAGAAACAAAAGGCTAAAAAGTAAGTGGTACATAAAAGGAACAGCTGGAAGAACGTGTTAAAACTGATTAGATTCATTGACAACTGGTGAGTAACAATTTTGGATGGTCGTGATCTTCGGACACTGTATTCGAAACAGACATGATTCTCTCATGGAAATCACTGCATTAGCTCAGAAACACAGTTCTTTGTGCCATCCACAAATGCAGAGTAAAGCTCTATCATGCAAGTAAGGAGTCATATGTGAATATGGTTTGGTAACATTGTTGTAAGGAGGAGAGGAACCATCCAGCTTGTTGTTAAAGGGGAACTGCGGTATTTTCAACATTAAGCCTCTTTTCTGAGTCGTCTGCAATGTTTTAGAACCCCCCTCACCGCTTTTTTGATGTTTACTGCTGTCTCCGGTATTTGCCTAATTTTGATTCTTCTCAACCTGCTTCAGAATGGCAAGTCATGCGCATGTCCAAAAAGGTCCGTAAAAGCACAATAAACGTCCGTTTTCAATATAATCAACTCACCGGAGTGGTTACTGGTGTGCACTGGTGATCCATATCAAATTTCGTTGCGAAAAGTTGCTTCTGTCGTGTTTTATTTGACCTTTTGTACTGGATGTTCGTTGATATTACTCCGCCACCGCTAAGAAAATAGTGCGAGCATGAACGAGCTGCCAAATAAAACACGACAGAAGCAACTTTTCGCAACGAAATTTGATATGGATTACCAGTGCACACCAGTAACCACTCCGGTGAGTTGATTATTTTGAAAACGGACGTTTATTGTGCTTTTACGGACCTTTTTGGACATGCGCATGACATGCCATTCTGAAACAGGTTGAGAAGAATCAAAATTAAGCAAATACCGGAGACAGCAGTAAACATCAAAAAAGCGGTGAGGGGGGTTCTAAAACATTGCAGACGACTCAGAAAAGAGGCTTAATGTTGAAAATACCGCAGTTCCCCTTTAACATTCTGTTCAAAAGCCTGCATCTCTTATGCAATAGGGGTGCATTAGTGCCCGTGGAACTGGCAGCTTGCACATCTGGAAAGGCTCCAATAATGCTAGAAGGTATAAAGAGGTTTTAGAGAAACATTTGCTCTCATCCAGACGACATCTTTTTCAGGGGAACATATTTTGCATATTGCATATTTCAGCAAGACAGTGCTAAACCGCATGCTGACTCTATTACTGCATATTTATTAAAACAGTCTGAATGCAGACCAGACCTTTCACCAACTGAAAACATTTGGTTCGGTATGAATCAAAATTACAACAAAGAAGACTCATGACTATTGAGAAGCTAGAGTCCTGTATCAGACAAGAATGGGACATCATTCCTCTCCAAAAAGTTCCAGCAACTCTTCTCCTCAGTTTACAGACCGTTGTTAAAAGAAGACGGGATGTTATGTAGTGAGGAACATGGCCTTCTCCTAATATTTTGAAATGTGTTGCTACCACAAAATTTAAGATGAGCAATTACTTTTTACCAAACTGTAAAATGTCTCACTTTTCAAAATGTTATTAGTTTTTTATATTCCATTGTAAAAAAACAAAAAACAATCATTGGTTTATGAGATTAACAAATTATTACATTCTGTCTGTTTTTCTAAATGTTTTATAGTATTCCAACTTTTTTTTTTTTTTAATTGGGGTTGTGCTTCGGTCTTGCAGAAGAACTGAAAGGTCACATTCTTAAACTCTCAAACAATCAATTAGCAAACTGCTGAACTTCTGCTCTATAGTGTAAGAATAAGAGCAGAAGCTTGTAATCTTTTAAAATGATTTTTACTGAAATTAAATCAAATTTGCAGTGGACCAAAAAGGGCAGAGTACAGTTTGTGGTTTGCACTTTCATGTGTTAAAGTAGATGTACATTTTGTGTTGCGGCAGCCATGAGGCGCATTAACCACGGCACTTTAACACACCTGTGATGACAGAGTGAAAAAGAGCACCACTGAGCTGAGCCTTCCATCGCCATCCTGTCTGCACCGTACCATCCCAACACCTTTTGCCCTTTTCCTGGGCTGTCACAGAAAAACTATAGAATAACACTTCTCCAATCCTTATCCAAACACAGACAAATCCCCCATCAGCCCTGGCCCCAGGTCTGACAGGATGATCTCTGTTGCACGGCAACAGGAAGTGTTCGCTGTCCGTCAGAGCAGTCCCCTTCGAGTAACCTCCACACTTGCCCTGGTTGTGTAAATGATCCCTCCTTATTTGAAAAACATGTTTTTCTTTACAAGGACTTTTCAGGAGATTAGTCACAGCTTGGTAAAGCAACATAACTGTCGGCTTCAAACTTTTTTGTAAGACTGTTGTGGAATGAATTTGATTATCCATCACTGGCCAGTTTCCAAACCCTAATCACCTTTTCATGAGGAGCCTATAAACCAGTCATCTGATGTTTTTGCATGTGTGTGAACAACCCTTGAGGTTGAGATGACTTACATTTGCAATCCTTCAAGTTACGGGTGAGCTGGAATCCTGGTCGACACTCACAGGAGATGCCACCCTTCTGTGCTTCCCTGCAGATGTGTGCACACCCATGATTCTTGTCCATGCAGGTGGGCCCCTCCTTTGTGCCTTCTAGTTGTACTGTGAAGAGAATAGCAGGACCAGGAGAGTTTATCTCTTAGCTGCCACAAAAATTACACACTGTTTTTAAAGCCAAAGACCATGCAGTAAACTAAGAGCTTGGTTCACATTTAATATCACAAAGATGGTAAGTGGGCTAAAAAAAAAGTTCAAATGCCTGTCACGCATTCTGACCCTCGGTGCTTCATATGCCTACTGCTGGTGACTGACATGCCCAGTACCCTTTCACAAAGATTTAAGCACTTGTTGGAACATGCTCACTCTTTTCAGGCTTTAAAAAGGAGTCTGCCAGCAGAAAGGATAAAACTCCCAGCAGGAGCCGATCCCATAGACCTGTAATTTTAATTGAGGTAATCCCCCATAAAAAAAAAGAAAAAAAGAAAGGAGGAACAAGCATTAAGAAAAAAAAAAAGAAAACTTCTCCTGCAGAGAATGAGATCAAAAGTAATTGTACTTCTGTAAGAATAAGACCAAACCAAAAAGGTTTGGTTTGGTTACCCAGAGCTGGCCTTTCATTTCTTCATTGTTGAGGCACAACAGGCACCTGGAATACCCCGCGACCCTTTTGAATTATAACCCAAATTAATAAAGTGCTTTCTCTTCTTTACTCGGAGCTGTGATAATAGTGAACTCTTTGCAGGAGAGGATTGATGTTTCATCGTTGTGAAAGCCTGCCATCACAACAAACACAGTAACAAATCTTAGCTTTCTGGCTCATTAAAAACTGAACATATTCCTTTCCTTTTGCCTTCTCTTCTGGAGAACAGAGAGGCAGTGAACAAAAGGACATCTCTATTAATGACTCATTAAATCTGCTGTCACACTGAAAGATCATTGGAGGTCCAAGTTTTTTAATTAGCCAGCTTATTTTGGTACAAGTTCATGACGTAGCATATGTGCGTGGGAGTGTTCATACATAGTAAAGAACATATAAACTTGTGAGCTGTAAAGTCTAAATGTAGTGTGTCAGTCTTGACAGCTATGAGATGTCATGTAGATTCCGTGAGCCTGCCTCAAGGGTTGCAAAAGAAATCAATATAATTATGACACTAACTGGTATTCACACTATTTATAATTTAAAGGGGAACTCCGGGGCATTTGAAGCGCAATCCCATTGCTAGAGGTTGTCAAATACTGACAGTAGGACACAGACTGGTGCAAATCGGCGCTCCCTGTGCGCCGATTGCGCTGTTTGCGCAGCCTGTCATGCTAGCAAACTACATGGTGGCTAAGGGGCAAGTGCTAACCCTTCCACGTAAAACAACAACTTGCACACTGCAGAAACGTCACACCACTTTATAAACCATCCGACAATAAAGTCACAAGCCTTACCATCAAAACCATATGCATGGTTCTCACATCACTGGCATGGGGACGTTACAAAACAACTTTATAAACAGCATGTCACTTACCTCTTGTCGGTATGCTCGCGCATGTGAAAGCCCAAAAGAGTCAATGGACGATACTCCCAAATACAAAGCAATTATTTTCTCTAGAAAAACTGCGTTCAAGTATTTAAAACATTACAACAATACATGCCCAGTAATATTGTTGTAATGTTTTAAATACTTGAACGCAGTTTTTCTAGAGAAGATAATTGCTTTGTATTTGGGAGTATCGTCCATTGACTCTTTTGGGCTTTCACATGCGCGAGCATACCGACAAGAGGTAAGTGACATGCTGTTTTATAAAGTTGTTTTGTAACGTCCCCATGCCAGTAATGTGAGAACCATGCATATGGTTTTGATGGTAAGGCTTGTGACTTTATTGTCGGATGGTTTATAAAGTGGTGTGACGTTTCTGCAGTGTGCAAGTTGTTGTTTTACGTGGAAGGGTTAGCACTTGCCCCTTAGCCACCACGTAGTTGGCTAGCATGACAGGCTGCGCAAACAGCGCAATCGGCGCACAGGGAGCGCCGATTTGCACCAGTCTGTGTCCTACTGTCAGTATTTGACAACCTCTAGCAATGGGATTGCGCTTCAAATGCCCCCGGAGTTCCCCTTTAATCATTCATTTCTATAGGTAAAACCACCCTCAGTTTTAACCTCTTGTTTTCCACATGTTCTAACATAAATGTTGTGCATTTCACTTATGGGTGATGGCTGGAATCTTGAGTCTGTATGTCCTTAAAAGAACTGATGCCAATCCAACAATTCTGGCCACCAAGTAAAATACTGTCCATCACCTTAAGTCTGTCAACAAGTGTCACAAGGTCATACAATCCTCTCAGACTTTTCCGTCAGAGCTGTTGACATTCTTGCAGGCAGGGCGAGCTATCAGACACAAAGTGCAACAACAGCCTTTCCTGCTACACAAAGACTCAGAGCTGAACAAACACTGAGCCCAAAAGAAAAAGCTACAGGACTTCTGACTGAAGAGACCATGAATGAGTATCAACAGAGCAGCTGTTTTTAAGTGCTGCAAATTTCACAGTGAGTCATGTGGATGTTTAAGTATGATATAAATTTCTCTGATCATTTTTCCCGGCTGCAATGTGTCTACATGCAGCAAGAGCAGGAAACATCTCTATGAGTTTAACAGAGGATTGAATTCCCCACTAGTCCCCAGTGGACTAAAAAAAACATTGACCAAGGTTGTATTAATCATCCCAAACTTCACTTTTCACTTTCCTTTCATTTTTATGCAGCCCCTCTACATGAAAACAACAGACCCTTCTTTCAATAAAATGTGAGGCTGAGGCTAGAACTTGGGGCTTCAGATCTCTGAGGACTAATTCAAGCCAGTGTTGACACGATGGCCCTCATCTCCAGCCCAGACCCAGCCATCATCCACCATGAGCAGTTCACTCTAACTTGCTGCCAAGGGCCTACAGTTTTCATCATTACTAAAAAGCAGAAGGCAGAAAGAAAACACAACTTGAAATGGAAATGGATAGGAGAGGGGAAGAAAGATAAATGATAAAAATAAATCATTTATCAAACCCTAAAACAATCTGCTGAACTCTAACTGCACATAACTGTTTATCACAGACCACTTTATATTCAGAAAACTGGGCAGAACGTCATCTTGGAGCTATACAAGAGCAATTCAAATGTCAACTAAAGAGCAATTCATGGTGGATCTGGGATTTTACAGTTTAATACAGGAGACATATATCTGTTGCACTTGTGGAAAATGGGGAATACTGCAATTAAAGTGTGCATTTAAGTAACCACAACTTCATCTTCTCAGCACAGCTTGTGACCTCTGAACCAAATACTTAGAGGTGTGATGCTGCCAGAAGCCAGTAAAATTGATATTTTCTTATACACTTTAAGGAATGACAGATGTGTGTCAAAGGGTTAGTTTGGAATCGAGCTACAGCCAGCAGCCGCTCGTCTTATTGTTTAACTCTTTCGGTGCCAAAGACGTCTATAGACGTCAATTGCGTTTTTTAACGGAGCGGGCTGGGGGACAATCTAGCGGAGTTTGTCACTAAATCTTAGGCTTGTAAACACTAAACAGAGAATGTACTGGCAAAATTACCCGCAAGGTGGCAGCAGTGCCACTTTGCACAAAAAAAAAATAAGCTTGTTTTCTCCGTTTTTTTGGTCAAACAGCTGTTTTTGGTGAAACCAACCTATGTTCTACTGTCTATTACTAAAGGACTGAAAATGGTAGAAACAAACTTTTTTTTTCCTGATGAAAGAAGAGAGTCTACTCTTTCCTTTGGTAATTTTGGTGTGTACATAGTCATAAGACACACTTTTCTGTGGGTCTTGGAAAATCAGTCAAAATACTGTAAAACACTTGGCAGTATGGGTCTCTCTGCACTGAAAATGGCTGGCAGCCAATGAGTTAATCAATGCAAAACCTGTTGTAAAACCACAATCAGTCACTGCACATTTTTAGTGTAAATCAGCCAAAACAGCTATAAAATAGCTGGTTTAATGGTCCCATTTATGGCTGATTTATGGTTGCTTATTTGTATAAATTTTCCAGGCTTTTTTCTTCACTCAGTGAAGGATTATGGGAACTCAACCAATGCAGAGGCTACAGAGATGGGCTTAGAAGCTGTCCTTCAAACAGCCTACACTACATTACTCCTTCACAGGTTGACTGCTGTCTCAAGAAAAATTGGTTTAAGCCTGAAAAGGACGATGATGATGAGTTAACCACATAGAGAAAAAACAATAAAGAACAACCAAGCGAGGATGAGAAGCGCAGACAATCACTGTACTGGACAATCTCTCAGTTTAACCCTACTACAAAGCAGATCTTTGTCAACTATCAGTTCTGTTTTTTTTTCCCCTGGTAGGGCAAAGCTAAAAGGCCTATATCACCACAAAAAAAGTGTAGCTTACTTTTCAGCTTGTCCGACATATTTTGTAACAAAACTGTACATATCAACAACACTGAGCAAACGCCTCATCATGCTGGGACCATGAAGCTTCATCTATGCCCCATCATTAGACTGATGGGAAGTCTAGAGTAGCCTAGGAAAGTGAATTATATTGTTGTGAGTTAATACCAGAGTGCTGGTGGACCTGTCCTGGTCGGCAGTTTATATATATATTAATAAAAAAAAAACAGGAGGCAGGCTCTTGTTGAGCTTGATAAATTTCCACTGCTTATTCTCATACCCAAACAAATGATCCTCTGGGATAAAGTGGCCGCTGTAAGGTCTTTTTCATTCTCCTGGAGCAGAATCCATTTGTGAGTTTTTCATTGACTCAGAAACTTCAGTGTAATATGTGATATCAGCAGCAGTGGGTCATTTTATTAAGTAGAATTTACATCAAACAGCACCCTCTCTCAAAAACTATCAGGTAAGGGTGACAGGTTAGTGACTGTAGCTAAGGATGTACTAATGACAAAACTCAACCTGCACGGATAGTTGTGAGGAGAGATTAACTGGCAATGGCAACGTAAACTCTATATGTTGCGAGCTACAAATGAACAAGCTAATTCTCCAACTCTTATTATCTTATCAGAATCAGACCAGCTTCTGATAAGTTGTAAAAACCTACTGAAAACATACAAGTATTGAATACAGTAAAACATCTTCCCAAGAATTCTGTTGGACTGCATACTCCAGACAAGAGCTACCAGCTGAGGTAAAACCTGCCTACCAACAAAATAAACAACAGTAAGGTTTCAGCAGCAAGGAATGAGTTTTAACATTACACAAAAACTGTGCAAAAGAAAAAAAGTTAACAACTCCAGCTAAGATGCCAGCTCATGTGATCCTCAAAAGAACCAAGGAGGCCACAAGTTCTTCACCACAGCTCTCTTAAATCTGAGAACCATGTAGTGGGGGGACCAAAACAATAGAACTGAAGTAGTTGAAGGCATGCCAAGGGTTTATAGTCTGCTCTGAGTGCATAGGGCAGTGAAAAGAGGTCCGTGCTGAGCTGCTGTCATACAGCTCAAAGGGGAGACGGTCCCCTCTTTGCTGGAGAACTTTAAGCAGCTACCTAGTGTTGGGTGGATACGAACTGAAAAGAAGGGGCCTAAGAATGGAGCCACCACACTATTAAAGCAACATTCCTTCCTCTTAGATAATGGGCCCTTAAAAGTTTTAGTGGGAGGATAAAAATGTCAACGCATGGAAAAGAAAAAAAAAGAAAGAACGGACTGGGTTGGGCTGAGCCGCAACACAGATGGTCAGACAGGGCAGTGAGCCGGTCAAGGAAGTAAGTCTTCCCCACTGACTCTGTTCATAAAGAGCAGATAGTATCCATCCAAGTGCTACTGTTTGGTTTGTCAGATTTTTTTTGCTGCTAACAAAGCCTTGTTGAAGCTGCTCATTTCAATCTCTTATTCAAAAAGGAGCCCTTAAAGGCTTAAACAGCAAAGAATGAAAAATACAGCAGTATTTCTGGGTTGATACATGCCACTGCCAGAGTGCTTAACATACAATTTGGTTTGGTTTAGTATATTGTGGTCCTAGAATATAATAAAGCACAGTTTTGCAGTCAGTCAGGAGTGGTAAACAGGTAAATTATACTTTTAAAAAGGCTAAATTGAACAAGAACTTTGTAGACACATGTAAGTCTCTTGAGAATATCTTGGACTTTTATTTAATAAGTGCATTAAAGTATGTGTATGCATTAAAACAGGTGTGCATGCATAATGTATGGGTGTTACACACACAAAAGTGAGTGCCCATCTGTGTAACAGGCAGTTGTGCAGCACCTGCTGGGTATGTGCCACTCTCCCCCTCACTCTTCCTCCAATTCTATCAAGGTCACCTCACTATGCAGTCCCAAAGGAGCCTGACACCCTCCAAACAGCAAAGACACTAAAGTAGAGCATGCCCGAGCTGCTAGCTTTCTCTAATACAGAGATACAAAAGACGTGAAATGCTCAATGTTATTACAGAGTTGCATTCATTCTCAAGTCAAAGCAAAAGACAGAGAAGAGAAGAGATATTGGTCACAGGCTAGCTGGCCCTCTGGTTGAATCCATGACAGCCAAGTGTTAGTGGAAAAAACCCACTGGCACTCTGGCAGTCAGTAAGAGCATGCAGGGCTGGCCAGCTTAGGGATGGCCTTCAACAAACCCACAAGGAAAAGGGATGCCCGTCTTAAATGAGGTACGGAGAATTCAGCGGCAAGGCCGCCAACATTTGCAAGAGCTAAACCGCTGATGTATATTTGTTGAAGTGTGGGGGTGATTATAGTGGGGGGCATAGAGTCTGTGAAAGGCTGGACAAAGAAAGAGGATGAGGGCAGATAATATTGGAAAGAGGCAGAAAGAGACAGAGAGAGAGAGAGATGAAGAGATAAAAGGGACAAAAAAGTGCCCATTATGTCTTTGTGTCTGCAGCTCAAAGCTTTTGCCTTTCTACTCCAGGAGAAGAGCCTGGTTATACGGTTGGGCTGCAGAGCAATGGAGCAGTGACTTTTGCACTTGTAAAAACAGTTCTGTGGCCAATGCACAGAAAGGCAGGCAGCGGGGCAGGACTACTGAGAAACAACTGGGGGAAACATGTAAGAACACTGCTGGTTGCAGCACAATGGCCTGAAAAAGCAGCAAGACACGAACGTAGATAAAAACAAATAGTCCTACACAGTATTTCCCTTTGTAGTTTAACATCCTAAACATTACATTACTGGAATTACAGAAACTGGAAACTATATCAGTGTATTTGCTAATGAAATGAAAATGTAAAACAGACTTCTTCATGGGATTTACATGATCAAATATGGTATCTTTTTTTTCAATCTATGATGAGAAAAACAGTGATAAAACGGAATTCAATGACTCTAGGCCTGACTTCACACAGGAGGAATGTCATGGCTGGAGAGCAAGACTAACCGAGAGTATGATGCGACAATGTATTACAGATTTGATCATATTTATTGGAAAACTCCCTATCCTAACTCCCTATAATTCTGGCCAACAGAGAAAACACATATCCTGAAGTCAACACATGACTCTCTTCATTTAAATGTCATAACAAAGCATGTCTGTCTGTGCCTGCAGCAGGATTAAACTGAAATAGAAATTATTGAGTTTTGTATGTGTTTGTGTGTGTGTGCAGGCGCATGTGTGTGATTATACCCATCTTGTCCATGGTGTTGAGAGATTTGCAGCACAAGGGTTAACACCTCCTTTGGGAGGCTAATGAAAGTTGTAAACACAGGAGGTTTCCACTGACAAAGTAAATATTTCCTAGCGAGAAAAGCACCAATGTTCAGAAAAAATAGCAACTCTAGCGTCTGCAATCAGGTGAATGATGAGTCAGGCTCCATTTGGAGGAAACAAATCATGCTTTTTTTTGTAACAATGGTTACCATCAGATGTAAAGTAGAATGCTGCTGGGAACTACTTTTTTAACATCACTGTTCTGTTGATGAAAAATCTATTTTGCGTGACACTTACTTGTTGACAGAAAACTCTGCTTGATGTTAATTTATGTTCATCTGCTTCTGAGTGTGTACTTGGAAGACTTCAGTGCCTTGGCCTATTACAGATTCCTGCAGCAATGAAAGCTGACAGTCAAGCCTCATGTAATATTTTTTTTCTACAAAGAGTTCTAGATACTTCCTGAGTTCACAACAGCCTGATGATTACATTATAGACTCCTCATTGGTATGCGGCAGCTTTCCCCACAATGCCAGCCTCACTTGTGCCACACTGATTGGCAGTAACAGGACTCCAGTTCTTGGTAAATGTTACATCCCCCTCTCGTGCTAGTAGAACTTGCTCTTTCAGCTGACCTTCCACATCATAAAATATAGCTTTTAAAGTCCCCGGACACTAATGTGATCATGTGTGAGGTGTACCAGAACAAACGCGATCCGCAGAGACCTCACCCCACAACCCAAAGGTTCCACAGCTGATATCCCAGTACCAGACACTGAACCTGCCAGAAGTCAGTGCTCCGACAGGTCAGAGCTGTTTTGGGTGTCTGAGGAGGACCCACACAATAACAGGCATGTGGTTTTAATGATGTGGTTGATCTGTGTATAATTTCATTTTGTGTATTCTGAACTGAATACATAACTTTATACACGTGACTTATGTAACCACCCATCAACGCACACTTGAGGTAATTGCTCTACCGGATATTTAAAAATGAACAGGACTGACATTATAGATGTGTGGGTTGACTGAGCCTGAAATTCCTGAATTCCAATGTGCTGGATCCCGTCTCACGCACATACGTCCCTGTCATCCTCCTAAATGAAAGAGAAAATAAATCAAACTCCAAGCACTGGAACTCTTCTTGACCTAAATGGCATTCCTATCAACCACAAAGCACCTTGATGGGTCTGACAAGCTTTATTTCTAGACTGGAGATGTTTGAGGGGAATAAATGAACTGTTACATTTTGGCCAGCTACACGATGGAGAACCTCATTTGGCCAAAGTTAGTCCTACTGAGGGGGGCAGGGGCAGGTCTAATAAGAGACAGGCCAGCAGCAGCCTTATCATTAGCCGAGAGGCTGGAAGACCCCTGCTGCCTAATTGGCACAAGTTCCCTGCTAACAAAGACTCGCTACCAGCAGGAGAAACAGAAAAGCAGTGGCAGGCAGTGCAGTGACCAGCTCTCTGCTGTACCCAGAACAACTGGTAAAAGTTGCCCTCGAACACCTGACCCATTAATGGAAGAAGGTGATGTCTTTTTAATGACAACAATAAAGCTCATGAGCAAACCGCACCCCAGGCTTTGCTCTTTAAAAGGTGGCCTGGCAGGATGCATGTAGGGCTGCATTTAAAATCACTTGGCTGAGAGATTAAATGAGTTTTCATTTTCTCAATGATTTTTGATATTAGCAGTAATTCTGCAGGGTTGTTTCCCAATAGCTTGGCAAAGTCAGTTCCTCACCGCTTCCATTTTCCTTCAGGCATGTACTGTTGTTATAAAAGCAGTAATAATAAGCAGATGAGTGCTTGTTCTGTTACTCTGACACAAATAAGGAAACAATGACAGGGCGCCTATCTGATGAGTGAAGGAAGTTTGTAGATTTATGGCAGCTTTTATCCCTTGATCCAAATGGGTCTCATCTGGAAGTAATAAAAACAAAATTAATATAAAAATTGAATAATAACAGGAACTGTGGACATCAAGAGAGAAATAGTAAATGTAAGAGAGACAAGGGGAGCTTGGCAGGATCAGACTGCTGCTCAAAGTCTGTTTCTCGGTTTCTGACAGCACAACAGAGATTTGAAACACATGGTCCAGTTTTGTTTTTTTAAACAAAAACAAAGAAAAGGAAACAACAAACAACACAGGCCTGGTCAACTGTCAATGTTTACATCTAATAAAGATAAGAGTCTTTATTTTGCAAAACAGAAGTGAGGGCAAAAATCAGTAGGCACTCAGATCCTGGTGTGTATGTAGGGTTAAATGAATGTGGAGAGTTACAGCAAACTTAGAAAAAATATCGACAACATAGCCCAGTCTGTTGGAGCAGAGGAATCTGTAGGCAGCTGGGTAATTACTGCTTAAATAAATGTGGTTTGTGACGGTGACAACAGCTGTACATTCTATCTGAAGTTGCTTTATAGAGACTTTGTAGGCTCTGAAACATGTGCAGAACAGCAGCACAAAACAGCACAGGGAGAAAATTATTTCTTTTGAGTCGGATCCAAACAACCAAAATGTACCTGTTGGAATGTGTTTCCTATAAAAAATGTACTGACTTAGCATTACGTCTTGAAGGCACATAATGTATTACAAGTGCTGGTCGTGCCATTGTGTTAAGTTTAATGTCGGGGTAATGACTTGATTTTACATGTACTTTATTTGAAAAAAAAAAACAGAAAAAAAAAAACAAAAGTCATATTTGTAATGAAGGGCTGCAAAGTGGTGTTGTGGTTAGCACCGTTGTCTCGCAGAAAGAGTGTTCGAATCCCGGCGGGGGCCTTTCTGTGTGGAGTGTGCATGTTCTCCCCGTGTATGCAGGGGTTCTCTCCGGGTACTCCAGCTTCCTCCCACCATCCAAAAACATGCATGTCAGGTTAATTGGTGACTCTAAATTGTCCCTATAAGTGAGTGTTAGTTTCAGTGTGTGCGTGTATGGTTGTCTGTCTCATGTCAACCTGTGATGGACTGGCGACCCATCCAGGGTCTACCCCCACACCCCTACCCTAGAATAAATAAATAATATGGATAATATTCAATTCAATTCAATAAATTTTTATTTATATAGCGCCAAATACAACAAATGTCTTCTCAAGGCACTTAAAGCTACGGTCGGCAACTTTTTTTTAGTCATATTAGCTTGAACTGTCATGGGATTCTGGAAGTAGAATATTAAATAGGCTGTTTAGGAAAAATAACGAAATCTCTAGCTCCCTCTGAAGCCTGTAATCATGCTTGCAAAAACCGAGCGCTCCCGGCCGTTTTTAACCAATCAAGTTAGGGTGGAGGAATCCTACCTGTCAATCACAGCTTGTGCACACGCTGCTGAGCGTGAGTCTGCCCCAGCTTGTGTGCGCTCACACTGGTGTGAACTCACGTGCACAACCTCGTCCACAGAGGGGGAGGGGTTTGGGGGGCGATTCGGAGCTTGTTAGAGGTTGGGGGAGGGACCTGGAAGTTGTATCAGTTCGAATTTTCCGACTTTAGACTCGGAATTTTGAAAACCTGCCGACTGCAGCTTTAAATAATAAAGTCCAATTCAAGCCAATTGGAATTCAATTCATTGTAATCATAATATGGCAGTGGAACTATTATTTCAAAAATTTCCAGTTCCAGGCAGTTCCAGGCACTTGACATGACATGGCTTCTCAGTATAAGTCATTGGCTGTGTTCGAAGCCGCATACTTCTCCTACTACGCATACTAACTTTAACTTTTTTAAGTTCCCGGATGTATACTAGATGCATACTAGATTCGCCGAAATGTTGAGTATTCATCATGGGGTTACTGGTCATACTCAAACTACCCAAGATGCAACGTAACTTGACGTCGCCGATCATCATTTCCTGTCAAAACGGCAGTTTCAAGCTGGCTACAATGAGGGTAGGTTCACTTCCTGTTTTCAAAACAAAAGCACCAATTGTATCATAATGGCTTTCCCTATGATAAAAGGCAACGGGTATTTTATTTTTGTGAAAATAACCGGAAGTGCGGTACTCACTGCGGCTAGCTTTAGTAGCGCCGAATTCGTGGGAAAAAAATTGTAAATAGCCAGTATTTTGTCAGATTTTCAACATGTTGGGAAACGACTACTTTCTCGCCTAAAAATGTTTCAAATGTTGCTAAAGTTATATATTTACAGAGTTTATAGCCCGAGCCGAAATCAGCTTCAGGCCGGCTGATTTCGGCACGGGCAGGAGCGAAATGCATTGTGTGTAAACGCTCTGCATACTGTCTGATCGATGCGTATGCCGTTTGCAAGTATGTAGTATGTAGTAGGAGGTTTCGAATACAGACATTGTTTGAATTCCTTTGCCAAGAAGTGAGTGGACTTTGACTTAATAAGTGAATAAACATTTTTTTATTTTAATTGTTCTTCGGTAACACCATAGAACCCAACTGCTGATGTTAGCCTGATGTTTAATGCCTTGAAGACTCCCTGTGGTAATCTGTGACTGTCAATTACTGCGTGATGGTTCAAGCTACAGACAGCGAGGGTCCTGTCTCCTGTGAGTGTGTACTCCTCCTACAACAGAGATGTTTAACACTGGCTGCTCTTGACTTCTCTATCAAGTGGTGAACAGAAAATAAATAACTAACTGGGAACTGCTAACATTAAGTATTAGTTTTGAGACAACTGTCCACAAGAAATAGGTTAAAACTAACATTCATAATTCAATCCGTAAACATTTGTAATGAAAGCCGAAAAATAAGATTTCAAGTTTCATGTGACTTCAAACAACTAGAGTGGGCTCTGTCATAAACAACAACCACAAAGCTTCATCAGAAAATTAGAATGGATGAATGCAAAAGAGAGACATTTCCTGCCGGCTTACTTTGACATTATAAATGTATGCATGTGTGTGGCACTGCTGTGTGTGGTGAGCAAGCCTCAGAGCAGGTCGGCTCTTCTCCTGTCACGTCTCCATCCCACAGGAACGCTCTATAAACAAGAGGTGTGTCTGCCCCAGGCTACACCTTTAATTGTTTTCTCTGTTCACAGTCCCCCACAGGCCACTTTCATACCACAGATACCTTAAAATGCTGCCAAACACTAGATTGGTTCAATTTGAAAGGGGTGGGTGGAAAACAAAAAGAGATTTATCCCTGTTCTTCTCTTTACCCTCCAGACTGAAGACTTACCTTTTTTTACCTTCCATTTAGGCCTGTTGGGGCTGATCTCATTCTCAGTTTAGATCTGCACAACGCATCATATTACAAAAAAAAATGCCCAGACAAGAAAATTTCCATGTTCATGTTCCAAAGATCTGATAGCATCATCCAAAATCACTTAAAATATGCACGTTATGAAAGCTTTTACCATTTGTGACCTTAAGCATGAAGTCTACAATGCGTGTGTGTGTGTGTGTGTGTGTGTGTAGTGTAGTGTAAATAACCTTTAGGCCTTTGTATACAGGTATGCTGGTTGTCACTTAGGAGAAATCCTTCTCTGCAGCGGCACTCATAACTCCCCATCATGTTAACACAAATCTGTTGGCATCCACCGTTGCCTTCCGAGCACTCGTCCACATCTATCAGGAAACGTACACAAACACAAGCACAGAACAAAGTTAAGAGCGCTTAATGACAGAACAAATATTTTATAGATTATCTCTTGTTTTAAGGTTGTCTAGGATTACAACACGACCCATTTATTGGATCAGATTGAGGACGCAAACATACATTGCAGTAAAAATTAAACACCATCATCACACCCTTCTTACTGTAAAGCGATGAATTCAAAGTTAAATCATTTAAAAAGGATAGATGACTCCAGAGAAGAGATTGTGATTTGAGAGCAAATTTAATGCATAGACAAAATACAAGGCACACCAAAATGTATTTGAATATTTTGAAAACAGAAGAGTTTGTTTTAAGGATGAGGTTGTGTCTGCCTGACACGGCGCAACTCCAGAGCTGCATTCAAAACCTCCAACTGTGCAGCACAAAGCCATAAAAATGCACATGCAGCACAGACCTCTGGCAAGAGGGAAACCTGATCCACCTGGGCCAGAGTACCTGCTGATGACGAGTGTCTGTCAGCCCAGTGACGGGAGGAATGCATACAGACGTGGGAGGAGGGGAAAGTGTAGCAATTTTTTTCCTTTCTTTTTGGTGGAGTGGGAGGGTGAATCTAGTTAAAATGCATACAAAAAAGAAAAAAAAAAAAGAAAAACATGTCGCTCTGCCATGGGAGCAAGAAAGGGAAACCAACCACAAATTAAGGTTGTCGAGTTCATTTGAGCTGGTAATGAATTGTGGTCTTCCAGCAGCTCTCTTCTAATGCATGCCACCCCCTCAAATTGGTATCAAAAGAAACTGCTAAACATATTTATCTACCGTGCTGGACAGTTTAGCCCACCAGTCTCTGCCTTGTGCGTGACAGTAGAGCAGCCCTGAAGAAGACAATATGCTTTCTCTGTTCCATCAGAGACCTGTTCTCCCAGACTCTTTCTACCAGCCACATTGGAACCTTATCCATCCCTCTGCTCAATTCATTAATAATCTGGTGTGTACACAAGTTCTTTTTTTTTTTAATAAACTGTCATGCGAAACTAATTTACTGTCTATTTGTCCAGTCTGAGAAGGCCTCTGGATTAAGTTTCCTTTCAGGGGAATTCTCAGCTTGGGAAGAGTTAGAAATTAAACCTCCCTCTGTCCTCTTCTTTCTTCTTTTTCCACGTAAAATTTGGCCCTCATGTCAATTCACCATTGTATAAACACACCCGGCGTATTCACAAATTACAACCTGACTAGACAAAAATGTCTGGAGTTGACTAGAAGGTCAGTGGCAGGTAGCACTAATGACCCTTACCGGCCTGCCAAGTCTGATGTACTGTTCTCACATTCCATCAGCAAAACTGTCTTTTTCCACAAAAACAATCTGTCATGCCAGTCAAGGCTGATGGGAAAAGCATCACTCTACAACCAGGTGGAGCAGAGTCCTCTGAAAAAACACATTTAGACTGAAGTATAAGTAAAAGGAGAAGTATTTATGGTCTCATCTCTCCATCATGAAAGTGGCAGCCCCAGAGAGAGCACCCTGGAACTGAAGAAAGCTGCTAGCAACCTACAGCTGCACCTTTACAGATAAACTGTAAGCAGGTAACAACAAACCTTCACAACTCAGAATATAAAATAACCTCAAAAACCTCAAAAACCTCAAAAATAACCTAAAATATGCAAAAGGTCTCTGACCGACCCTCCCTTAACACATACAAACACACAAACCTAAAAAATTCAAATAAATGAAAAGCTACATAAATACTACAGTCCACAGCGCATGCACAAAATCCCCATGAGATATGCAGTCAGCCTCAGAGGGCCCAGGGGGAATTCTCTTTCCATGCCCTCAGCGCATCAATGAAGGTTTCATTTCCTGATTCCTTCATCCCTCTAAATGAGGCGTCGGCTGTCAGAAGATCTCTCTTGTTTAAATAGCTCCCATAATTGCCTGTGTTGTGTGCTGGGCAAAGCTGGCGTCCAAAGCAAATATTTCCAAGCGGAAAGGGGTTCTGGCATGGCCAGGAGAAGTGCTCGTGTTATTTGGACTTAAAACATTTTTTAAAAATTCTCTAGAGGGTGGAAAAAATGTTTTAATCAAGTTAAAAGGGCTGGCTCACTTCTGAAAAATGAGACATGTCTGTGCTCTATCCCTGCTTCACTTTAGGAGACGAAGGGTAAAGGAGCATTCAAACGGAGAGAGATTAAGCGATTGGTTGTGTTTGCGGAGGCCATGTCCGCTGGTTTCTCAGATAGCCTTGACTGTATATATAACATTTGGCCTTGCGCAGAGCTTTAGAGCCATGTAAACATGGCGGTTGCCTTACAAAAACTCCTGAACCCTTATTTTGGAGAAATACTCGACTTTTTTCGTTCTCTCTCTTCTTTTTAAAAGCTTCAGTGACTTTGGGGGAGTTTATTGCTGACTCAGACTTTTTTTGCAGGGGGGAAGAGTGAAAAACTGCTGCTATCTGTCATCAAAGCTGTCCATGCATCCATCCCACTGCTTGGCCTCTGTCTGGATCAGACAGAACTGTCTCTGTGGTCCAGACAGACCAGAGACAAGGAGGTGAGTGGACAGACACTGGCTTCTTTGGTCATTTCATTTACAGGAGCTGGAGAGGTACACACTCTATAATAAGGCAACATAACGGAGCAATGTGCAGCAGCAGGCAGCAAAACAGCAGGGAGATTGTACTGTTGAAGCAGACTGTGCTGCTCTGATGAATGAGCAGGCATCAGCTTGGCTACTGTAAAATAAGCATGATTAAAGGAGGGAGTGGCTCAGATCCAGTAAAAACAACATCCTTTCTTATTTTAAAGAGGATTACGGGGTTACTTCTTTGTCACTTCTGGACTTCAGTGACAACACTTTTACACTCTCACCTGACTGACCACAAAGACATTTTTTGTGAAACTGGCTATTTGACATAGCTGACCCCTGTCAACTTTTTAATGTTGTAAAAAGTATTGTTTCAACTCGGGAACTTGAATATGGGTACTACTGAGTCAGAGTTTTTTTTCAAAAACCAAAGGTGTCCCACAAGGTTCATTTTTAGGTCTGGTTCTCTTTATACTTTATGTTCATAACAGTATAATTTTTTTAATGACTGTTACATTCACTTGTATGTAGACGATTCAATTTTACATTGTCTAGCTGAATCTACCAGTCTAGCAATAAAAAAACTACAACAATTATTTTATATTCTCCAAACTACATTTGATAGATTAAGACTTGCACCGCATGCACACAAAACTACATATATGTTGTTCTGTATAGCCACAGGTGACGGGTCCAGTCACTTTAACTCAACTACCACTAAAGGATCCATTATTGTGAGAGTTGCAGAATATAAGTATCTTGGAATCTGAACTGATGAAAAATTCACATTCAAATATCATGAAGATAATCAGGTTCAGAAAATCAAACAAAAAAAACGTAGAAATAGGAACCACTTTCCCATGTTTTTTTTCATAAGAGAATTACTGAGGCTGTTTTTCTGTCCGTTTTAGATTAAGGTTATGTAATTTATGGACATGGTTCCTCTTCTACTCTGAAGCCCCAAGATTTGCTTTATCATTCTGCATTCAGGTTTATTACATTCCTGTGAAACTCGTCACCGCATCCTTTACGAAAAAGTGGGATGGACTTCTCTGACTATGAGACCAGATAAACATTCACAACTGTTCATCTATAAAGCCCTTATTGGAAAGCTACCATCATATTTAACAGCGTTGCTGAACTGGTGCTCTGGATCAAGCCCGACTAGATCAAATGACTGGCTTTGATTACAAATGCCTCAGAAAAACAAGCTCTTAGCTGTTATGCTCCGATGTTGTGGAAGTCGTTATGGCTGCTCAGGGAGAAGAGCGATCATTTGCCAATCATAGGGTTGGTGGTTTGATCCTCATGGTAAATGAGGCTCGTGGTGCAAAAATGCTTTTGATTAAAAGTCTAGAAGCGCTATAGAAATGCAGACCATTTACCATTTACTTCCAAAGCACAATGGAATTCAGTGCCTTGATAACACTTAGTAATTTCAAATCAGTGGTGGAAAATCTAATTTTGAGACTGTTTTTACTTGTTTGATTGGATTTTATTTTATTTATTTTTTTTTAAATCACATCCTGCAGTGCTTTCAACTCAATATATCAAGGACTGTTTTATTTTTGTATAATCTTTTCAAAATGTTACATGCAATTTTTACCCGTTACTGAATATTAACTTTTCCATGCAATTAAATATTTGTGTTGTGCTTTGTGTCACTCGACCTAACACAAATAAATGAGGGCCAGCCCTCAATTATTTTCAAGTTTAAATGAATTGATAATCTAAACATTCATGCCCACTTTGACTCCAGTCAGCTGAGTTTATATAAACCAATATGTTGTAGGAAGTCCTGATCTTTCATCTGCAGAACACACACTCTCTTAAATCATTAGAACGAGGTTGACTAATGCCGGCTGGAAGTCTTAGACACTTAGAGTATTTAGCTTTGAACAGTTTATTAGTTCCAGTGCTTCCTGTCTGCCTGACCCACTGTTTCTAAACACCTAACTGATTCACATCTGCTAAGCAAACACAAATAAAATCTCTGTTTGCTGTACCATATCATAAGCACCGAGGCTTGATTTTGATGCTATTACACAGACAAAACTAATAGAGCTTTGACTGATCTCAGACTCTTGACTCTGGGCCTGTCTCCCTGGTAACCAATTTGGTAAATAAGCACAAACTAAGATTCCAAGTCCAATCTATTGCTAAGTTCTTTCCTAAATGAAAAACTATGAGCCAAAATCATGCTGAATGGTATTCCTCTGTTCCTCCAAAGCAAGTCTGGAAGTATTTTAACAACAAAACCCCAGGATAAGTGTTTGGGTGGACAGTGCTATGCCAAGGAGACAAGAGGCCCTGCCTTGACGTCTGACGGCTTCCTGTCTGCTGAATGCTTACATCCCTAAGTCCAATCTCAGTCTTGAGTTTCCCCCAAAGCCCTGCAGTGGGCTCAGTTGGAATTGTTCATTTCATGGTGGATGGGGCTGAGCAAACTTGCGAGAGAGTTGATAGTCTTCAGGAGCCAGCTAATACCCCAATCTCAACTCTATCCTTTAACTCATCACTGCAGCTCCTCTCCTCTAAGCTGTTGAGAGGCTCTCATGTCCAAACCAGATCTGTACATGTCACAACAAAAGCAAAGTGACTGCTCACTGCAGAGAAAGCCAGCTTATTTGCATCAGCAGCTCTTGTTTGGGGGTAAAAAAAAATCCAAGATTTTTAAAGTGTTTTAGTGTAAAACAAAGTATTAATGGGCACAAAAATCTTTCCAACAGAGTGATAACCCACTAAACAGCTGAAATGTTGTGAAATGGCTAGTTAAGCACTTCAAAATGAAAGTGCTTGTATTTGCAAATTATTAGTTTATATTGTTTTTCTAGGTGTCTAACAGAATATTGTAAACAATCCATCCATCCATTTTCTATTTCCACCTAATCCAACTCGGGGTCGCAGGGGGGCTGGAGCCAATCCCAGCTGTCAATGGGCAAGAGGCAGGGTACACCCTGGACAAGACAAACAACCATCCACACTCATACTCACTCCTATGGTCAATTTAGAGTCACCAATTAACCTGACATGCATGTTTTTGGGCAGTGGAAGGAAGCTGGAGTACCTGGAGAGAACCCACACATACTGTACATGGGGAGAACATGTAAACTCCACACAGAAAGGCCCCAGCTGGAATCTGAACCAGAAACCCTCTTGCTGTGAGCCCCCATGGAAACAATGCCTAAAGATATAGACTTTTTTGTTTTGCTTCTTCTGGTCTTGTTTCAGCCTTTTCAGTGCCTGTAAGTCACACAGAGAAATGTGCAAAACCTACAGAGAGAGAAATCAGATTCTAATCAGGCCTGAACTTTATTTTAGGTTTAGATGCAAAAAACAGAGACGTTTTAGTCTGATGATGTATTTCTGCATGTCCTGGTCTTCCAAAGATGTGACTCACATTTTGTTTCCACAGCCTGGAAAACCATGAACACAAAAATCTTAGCTTTAAGAAATTAACACTTAATATTCTAACAGTGTAACACTACCCTACTCTTGCCTGGGCAGCTGCCTCTGCTCTCAGTCATGTGTAGACTGTTGTCTTGCTGTAACAACTCAACTCTCAAGATTTCAAAATGTCACCTTCCATGCAGACAAACTTTTTGGAGGGGAAATTTCAGTGTTTAATTGCCTTGTGATATTAAAATTGCTTCACAGTTGCAAAGACGTCTGTGCTTGTATTTTCCAACCAAATATTAGGGGAAATAGGGCCCAGGTAAAGTTGGAGTCCAACATTTGTTGCTGATGATGGGGTGAGGGGATTTTCCTCACTGCCTCGGGGGAATGGTGAAAAGGCTGCCGAGCAAATCCGCGTGAAGGTCTTTGATGACTACCTACTTTAATCAACAGGACCTGGTCAATAATACATCAGTCTGAAACTTCCTATTTGATTAGCCAACCTTGCAATATGATTACAGAGGATTAAAAAAAGCAGCAAAAAAGCTCAACAAGGACAAAACTTCTGTGTTAAATGACAGATGAAGCTTTAGCTTTAGTAGACCCTGATGGATATTCTTAAATGAGTGGAAAAACTACACTGTGTCTGTTTGATTACAGTCACTAGCAAAACAGCGTTAAATGACATGACCTTTTCTAAATTACTGCTTCAAAGCTGCTCCTCAAAAGCCTCATCCAAAGGTAAAATGGTGTTACTTTTGTGTTATAGATCATGTTATGTCTTTGGGGAAGGTTCAAGTAAAAGGGCATTCATTTGCCTATTGATTGCATGGGGAATTGAGCCCTACTCAATCAATAAAAAACTAATCAGTGTTGGTCAATAGAAATCAAAGAAACATGGCCTGATGTGTGTATGTATGTGTGGAAGATGTGGGTCCCCAAATTAGTCCTCCAGAGAAAGGAAGTGACATATCCTGACTGACAGGGAACAGAATGATGAATATAAGTAAACAATACAATGACAGAAGCCTGGTGGGACCCTGTCAAACATCTGTAATGTCTATTTCAAGCCTCCCTTTGTTTACCCAAGTGAGTCATACTGAGGCCGCATGCCATTGTGGCATTTCTTCTTATGACAGCAAAAGGAATATTGTTATTTGTGACTTTTAGCTCTTCAAAAGACGCGGAATGTTATCATTTGTGGTTGTAATGAAAGAAAGCATTTGTGCAGATGCTTATGATATTAAGCTACTTGAGAGGGATTTAACAAACTAGTAATGATAAGAGTGTATTTAGGTTTCTGTGGGACCTTAACCAAAACACATAGGTCATAAATGTGGGGATGCTGGTGCTACAGTGGGTAACTAATAGCCTTCCTGCATCTGGTTTTCATTGTAAAGAGGATGTGTGTTTTGGATTAAATTGACACTGATTCCTCTGTTTTTCTTCAGACTCAAAAAATCTTTTACAGCTTCACCATGAAAGAGGAGTGGTAATTAAATACCATTTTTTCCCTCACCTCTGTGACATAAAAGTCATGACAGTTATAAAATATGTAATTAAGCTCTTACACGCTTCACTTCCTCTCTTCAGTGTGAGTTTTGAGAAGGTACAATAGCGCTCTGTGAGGTAAATTATACAGTGAATGACGTCTCTATCCACACAGACAGAAGCAGTGTGCTGTGATATTGCATTGCTTCCACCTTGCTGACTTTCTGACATCTTTGTGGGGTTTAGGGTAGACAGGGGGGACTCTTTAGAAACTAGAGTGTCCCCAGTGAGGCTCACAGGGCAGTGCTCTGCTTCACGCTCCCCTGCCTTCTGCCACCGCCCGATGTCATTATGCTGCCAACACATCCAATTACAAGGAGCTGTGTGGCACGTGCAGCAGTCAGCAAACAAAGAAGACATGAACAGGGATGCGTGAACGCTGACCTAACTTGTGTCCCAGAGGTGACAGTCACAGACATTGTTTCCTACTGGAGAAAGAGTTTAAAGTGCACTGAAGCCATGAAGAGAAACATCAAAACATTGCGGCTTTATAGATAAACCCAAAGAGAAGCACCTTAAAGATTGCAGGCCCTAAACTGACTGTGAACTTTTGAAGATTAGGTGAGTGTCTCCTCTGCAGCCTCGGGCACATCTGGTCTATAGGGGCTCTGAAGGTTTGACCTCGTCTGGGAGCCTGCCGTTTAGGCTCTCCATTCCTAGGCCAAGGGGGAGTAATCTTTTCTCAGCAGCCAAAAGGAGCTTAAACCTGGAAGAGGAAGCAGGGGCCTTAACATGAAACCTCTGCTTTACCTCTTCCTCCTCTCTCTTGTGTTTGTGGTAAGGATTATTTCCTTAGCAGAGCAGGGGTATTAGAATGAAATAAATTTTCAAGAAAGAAATCTTTAAAGGAGGTTCAGGTCTCAAGGCAAAAATTGAGATTTGTAGTAATAACTGAATATTTACTATTTAGTGCACCTAAATCCCTCTTGTATAGTGATATTAAATAATTAACTCACTTTACATTTAATTGGATCAATACCTTAAAAATAATATAATACCATTTCCAAACCCAATCAAATCTGTCCATTTACTAACAGGTCAATTGTGAGAATAAAAAAATGGAGGACAAAACTAAAAGCTCTCTCTGTGTTTGATCATGTAAGGCCTCACTATGACAAATTATCAAAGCGATCGATGAATGCAAGTCTGATGCAACAGTAGCATCCACACAACGATATGATGCAATTACACACCAGCACGCAAGGCAGGAGCTGATCCATGGCACAGCAAATGATCCATGCACAGATGAACACCATTGTTAAATGACTTGGAAAATAGCTCCACTTTACACTGTAGATCCAAGTGATGAAGAGGCAGGGAGTGAGAGGGAAGCAGAGACAGAAACACAAGAGAGCTATGGGTTCATCATCAAGTCAGAACAGGTTTGCTATCGATCCAAATATGCGAGTGTTTTCAATTCCAGTGTACCTTAATCCCAGCATTACATGCAGCTCATCAAGCAAATGTGGGCTTGATGGGACTGTGCTGATGTGTGGTCGCTTGTAAAGGCCAACTTACAGCAAACCTCTGATAGGTGCTGATGTCACCATTTTATTTGAATGCCGTTGCACGCTGCCTCTTACTTTCATTCACAACAAAGTCACACCAGCAAGCAGGATTAACTGTCTTTTTAATATCAAGGGAAATACATAATGCTGAGGTTGCTACTGAGAGGGAGATGATTTCTGAGGAGCAGAAGGGTTTCAAAACAAAAGGAAAGCAGGGTGGCTGGATGGGGGAGAAGGAGCAAGACAGAAAGACAGAATGGGGGGGTGGATGATGTCTATGTTAAGCAGCTCTCTGAAGTGCTATATTTTCCTTAATGTCATAACCTTTTAAGTGTAATATGTCCTCTGTGAGGCCAGGATGAATGGCACAGTGGTGAAATTTTAAACCATGGGAAAGGACGTCAACTCACAGCTCACTCTGAGCTCCCAGCTCAGGGTCAAGCTCTTCATAAATTTTCCCCTTTTCATCTGACTCATTATAAAAAAGTTCTCAGGTTTCCTTTTTGTGAAAACATATGTGGAGACAACCTGCAATGTGAACAAGGAAATGGCTAATATCTGAAGCAGCGGTCTAATATGAGCGCAGTTTGAAACATATATTACCATCCGTGATGTGATATTAGACATGCAGAGTGAAGGATTTATGCAGCCACATTGGCTACGTCAGACTGAGTTTGAGACTTGACACATACACTTTTTAGAATATAGTCTCCAGACAAGCTCCCCTTATACAACAACACTTAGCCACACAATTAAGTCAGCTACAAAAAGACCAGGCAAAAAGAATTTGTATAACACACACAGGTGCAGCAAGATTTTACACATTCACTCACCTAGACAATTGTGCCCATCATGTGCCAAGCGGAAGCCATCATAGCATGTGCACCTGTAATTTCCAGGGATGTTGATGCACTCATGTACACAGCCACCATTGTATTCAGTCGCACACTCATCCACATCTGCAGAAAGAGGATAAACAGTGTGTGAGCATACATAATCTGAACAGTCTGACATAAATAGTTCAGCATTGAAACAAGGCTAATTGTTATTTGTTTGTTTTTTTGGCTAAGAGTTAAATGAAAGAATTGATAGCAATTCAGTTTCTGTTTCCATTAAATACAAAGTCACAACCATTTGTATTAAAAAGTGGAAATACTGCTTGTTGAGCTTCATACAAAATGCCCCAACCAGTACTTCCAAAAGTACCATACGAGGCCTCTGGATTTTGGTGAGATTTACAAAATCACAATCTTCATGAAAGAATCAATCTTTTTAGGCTTCAAGCAATTCGTTTGTGGTCAGTCAACAATGGTTCAAGCCAGTCAGCACTCTACTTTCTCAACGACAGGCTCCAACAATGGTGGCTCCCAAAGAAGTGTGGTTAGTTTAGATGCTGAAAAAATATATGTTATGAAAATAAAAAACAGGTATAAACAGGCAGTATTTCTAAAATCAAAGATCACTGTGAAAAAACAACTTCTTTTTTACCAGCTGGTTTCACTCTGTCGATCTTATTAGATTAGAGGTTAGCCTGAGAGAAACTAGTTGTCTCTCCAGATAGTTTTTTTTTAATTTCTTTTAATAATGTGCATTTTGAAGAATTAAAGGTTTGTGACCTCTCTAAATAAGTACATAAAGGGAGACGGCAGGTACTATAAATAATTTATTTGATTAGTAGAATATTAACTTACTTGACTGATTATGAGTGTTTTTATGTTCGCACTGAAGAAATATGGTCAGTGTTTGCTGACATAAGAGAACATTAAATATTTAGAAACCGAAAACCTGAAGTCCATTATCGCTCCTATGTGGCCGAGGGGACCGACTTTGTTTGCTTCTTATTCTTTGAGATGAATTTTTCTGATTAGCAACCACTGCACTATCAACTCTGTTTAATTACACAACAGCGCAGCTTATTTGCGTCAAACTTGAAAACTTGGTTAATTTACATTTTCTTAAAACTTTAAAAATTTTATTTAAAATTGCGTGGCAATCATATAGGAATTGGGTAATAGAATAGAATAGCTCATCCAATCACCTGCTACCAATTTTGAAAATTGTGCTACTACTATTACACTAATACCAGGGCTACTTACCTACTTGTAGCAAGCTCATTCTGGTTACAAGGATGTAAGAAGTCCACAAACCAACACCCGAATAAGAAACAGTCCCAAATATAATCACCCACAGCAACACACATTATACAAATAAATTGTAAATATCAAGGAAAAAAAATATAACATGTGAATGCTAACAGGCACAACTTATAGTCCTATTGCTAGACTTGGCAAACATCTGGTTGCAGGTTCATATTGCAATACATTTCATACAAATACAAGTATGCATTTTAAAAAATGATTGACCATTTAATTAGACAATGTATCTGCACTTCTTTCTAAGTTTTACAGAGGGTAAATGACCTGTTTGTTCCCTCTCTACTTTCAAAAGTGTACCTAAGAGAATGAAACAGCTGTGGCAATAAGTTGATTCACCTGCTACTGATGTAAATTGGGAATATGCCATAGTTTAACTGAAGTTATGGTTTTGTTTCTAAAGCTTTATACTGATGGCCAAGGTTTTATGCCACACTTAATAGCCTAACATTTGACCTGATCCATTCCAAGACATTGCTTTTCCCCTTGGAATTTTATTATTTTTGGCAGGATGTAAAAGTATCAACATTGTTTTGTTTACAATGGGGCATTTAAAATCTCTCTACCATAATACAGAGGATAAAGTAAGTGGTAAAATATGTAGCTATGCTTACAAAACATATATTTGGCAAAGACTAAAATAAAATACCTTATAAAAGCACATTAAATTAGCTAATGTGCATTTGGGTAGAGAAATCCTCAAAAAGTTAGCCTTGATTAATATGAGGTTATAGACAAACTGATAGTCAATACTTAAAAAAATTTAAATATTGGCTACTAGGTTTATATAATGATTTAATTATCATTATCATTAAAGTTCATCAGCTCTAGCTTCTGAAACAGAGGAAATGTGAAACACAAATGAAAGAACGAGACAGAAACACAGAGAGAACAGTATGGTAAGACAGCCTAAGTAGGGTTGTCCTTTATGGTTATGATGATGGTTGAGGGGTCCATACCGAGGACACCCAGGAAAGGTGGACTGAGAACACAGAGTACTTCCACTCAGCACTTACTGGCCCATTCAGGGTAGATAATCCCATTTTTTCAGCTCCTCTTTGAGGTTGCCCCTCTCAGGGCCTAATTGGACTTGACAGCAGAGGGATGGGACCAAAACTATGGAACACTCTCCTGCTCTCTGCTCATTCCCCTACAACACATCTGTCATTCCCCCATTACAGCAAAGTCATCCATAACTTTTCTACTTTACGCTAAACCCAAAACATTCACCACACCTTTCACATTCTGCTCTTCTAGCTTTGAATTTGTTCAATTTTGAATTCCCTGCCATGTCCAAAAAGACCTACTGCAATTGCACTTGAGTTACATTTTTGTTCACACATTTTATAAAGCAATATCCTTTAATTAATTCCCTAATCAGACAACCTATGTAGAACAGGCCTATGTAGAATAGCAATGGGGACAGAGCATCTTTTGGTCAATGTCACACTTGATGGAAGCCTATGCAAATGGTTTGAAATGGCCTCTGGGTTGTCTTCAACAGTTACATTGAGATTGGTATGATCCCAGATTTGAATGTCTGATCTTACAGTCTTGTGTGATGGTTCTGTTTATCAGCAGCTGGTGTTTAACTCCACTGATTTTACATCCAATTCCCATTTGGGACCTACCATACTCATGTAGTGAGTCGTGCAGACTCATCTTATCCTCTATGATAAGATATGATATGCTCAGGAGCTTCCATGTACAGAGGTAGGTTATTGGCCGGTAGTTGAATAGAATTGTCCATGCTGGACATCCTTCATGATCATGACAGTCCAACTTGGGTTAACCAGTCCAGCTGGGTCCTATCCATTAACAGTTGGTTCATTTGAGCTGCTATGTGTTCATGCAGCACTGTAAGTTCTTCTTTATACTAGAAACCCTTTTTTGTAGGTCTGCTATTGTCCTGGTCACTGGCTCTTGTTCTGGGAGATTGCTGTGGTCAGCTCTTAGATCCACTACTCATGGAGCATCGGTGTTATGTGATGCCTCTTTCTTCCACATGCTCTTCCATCATCGTTGAGTCTCAGGCTTGGTGGGGTGTATTAACCCATCACTGAAAGTACACGACGGATGGTTTGGTGGAGAACATCCTATTTGTCCTTCTGACTTCGCCCTCTCTAACGTACCATCCCAGGTAGAGCTGTCTTTGTTAGGGAATTTCCAGTTGGATTTCTCGGAAAGCACATTCCCGAAGCTCTGATTGCTGGCTAACTTCTTACTGCGCTGCCTTGATACTGACGTCACTTAACATCTGACGCAGACTTTGTTAATAGCTAAAATCAAATGTAAACAGGTTAATTTGATGAATGGAATTAATCATTATATTTTTCCAGGTGAAGCCCATTAGATTGATTTTGATGATATGAATAGTATAGAACTATTTCACAGTCCTTTTTGATGACAACATCATACTTTCAACTCATATTCCAAGATACAAATTACAAGGAACCATGCAATTCAATCTGTTAGTAAAACCTAATTGTCAAAGCTAAACCTTATACAGTTCAAACAACCAGGTTAAATAAATAGGATTTAGTTGACTAGCATGAGAACTATGCACAAATTGAACACTAAAACATGTCCTCCCTTTTACTGTCTTTGTGTTTTTGTTGTCCACACATCCTGGTGCAGCTAGGCACACCAAAATTGTCAAGACAGGTCACTCAGCAGTTAGCCAGAGAGCTATTTTTTTAGGATTTTTACCACCAGTTGTTAAAACACATAGGTATTGTTTTGTCTTATTTATCTTTTGTATTTTAGTGTTATCAACCTTGATGAGTCACCAGTTAAACTAATCGTCAGTTCAATGGAAACAGAATCTTGCAAATATTTTACAACAGACTCAATAAAGCAAACTTTTATGACCTACAGGCAGAGAGCCATGAAAAGCACCCGGTCAAGTATATGAAAGAATAATACTTGTAAAAAAAAATGGCATTGTGAAATATGGTTTTGTAATGGTTGTAATAAAAATTGTAGGATATAATGATCCGGAGGCTTTGGACACGTTGAAAAAGGCTAGAAAAACAGACTTGTGTCAGGGATTCTAAAAGGCCTGCCTCTGGCTGTGGAAATATCCCGACAGCTTGGCAGGGCCTCTGACTGCTGCCTCAGCCGCTATCTTAATTTTCTCCTCAAACATGTGTAGGAAATTTACTGCTTCATTTCATCTTGTCACATAGGAGCACTCTGCACCTGGCTTTGCCCCTGTCACTGTTTGCGGCTCTCGCCCTTGTCCCTCCTCCTTCTTCAGGAAAATTGCTAAGCTAATGAGTTTCATTAACTGAGACAGAAACTCTTATTAATCCTGTCACTGGCATTGGGACTTAGGTTCATACATATACGACAACACAGAGGGAACACAAACGTGTGCCTCCAATCACCAGGCAAAATGAGCCACAAATGTGGTCAGACTTTTACCTTCACAATGTTTGCCATCTCCTTTATAGCCTGACTTGCAGATACATTTGTATGACTTTGGGGTGTTCTGACAGATGGCATCGATGCTGCAGTTGTCAAGCGCCTCTGCACATTCGTCCACATCTGTAAGAAAGGAGACAAAAAGCTGTAAATTAATAAAGCCGATATATTTTTGATGATTGTATCACACTTACACATACAACTGTGAGTGTGTGTTTTAATCACCTAAACGAAAGCAAGAAACAGCAACTACAGACTACATCCTTGCTAACAGCTGTGTGAGGTTGCACCTAAATGTCATAACATAAGAATACGAAGACAATGCAAACATGATGAGCGTGTTTAAGGTTTTTAGGTGTAACAGATTTTTAGTCAAACCAAGATTCAATATCTGGGGTTGAGAAATGATGCAAACGTGGAAGTCTCAAAAATTTGTCTTCTTTTAATTGCCTCATCAACTATATATATAAAATTATAGACATAGTAATAAGCTCTGATATGTAAAGTACAGCTTAAGTACCATTGAATGCAACATCATTGGCTCCAACACTCTCCCATTAAAAAAAAAAGTCCAACTTTTTAATGAAACACTAACTCGATGTTTCTTATGTTGTGTCATTGAGTAGATACGAAGGGAAATCACCAGCACTTCAACAGTTTTTACTGAAAACTTCAAGATTAAGGTTCTTGAGATATTTCCTTTTGCTAGTAAGGCGTAAAAAGGGCTTCTTATCAAGCAACTTTTTATTAGGCTAAAACACACATATTTCAGAATTTACTTTAAAAAGAAAAATGTTCAAACCCACACTAACCAAACTTTCTTACCCTTACTTAAGCATGAATAATTGATTTCATCCCGCCAAAAAAGAAAAAAAAAAGCTCAGTGAAAAATGGAATTGTTGTGTAACTTCTGGACTGAGTCTGAAATACAATGACACGAATGAGAAAAGATAAGAATGGAAATGGATTTAACCAGGAGCACGATCAGGTTTGCCTTCACGGAACAACTAATCCCACCAAATCTCTGTTAACTAGCCCAGGTGTTTAGGATTACCCCCCTGCACACAGGGGAAGGGCAGCTTAACAAGGTTTACATAGGTCCCAAAATTCACTCTTATCGGAAGGCCCCTGCAGGAGTTGCCTGATCCCTATGGGAAATGACCTGCAACCCAAACGCCTGAGCTTAGCATATTGGATATATCTCCCTATACCTGCAGGACATGAAGTCTGCTGTGGAAATAAGTGACACTGCAAAAAGCCCAAAATCTGTGGAGTCTCTATAACAAAACTGGATGCTGCACATTCATTATGCAGTCTTAAAAGCAGGATGGCAAAAGCAGTGCCGTTATTACTACTGAAAGAACTCGAAGAAACAAGAACAGACTACCCCTAAGGACTCCAGCTTTAACTAAAAGGTTGGCAGCGATATCTACTTATTGTTTGAAAAGTGTTAAGTGTCTAAATCAAGGTTCAGTTTAATAGGAATGAGAGGCAAAACACAAAAAAATCTTAATACTGAATGTACTTAATCCAATCTCCTTGTGCTCGAGTGAGTTAAAGGCTAATATTTGCTAACAGAGAAAAGAACACTGGATTCTGTTCCCGAGGAAAAAAATATCTGAATACATCTCTAATGCAAATGAATGCTTGGTAGAAAGCATTACTCAAGGGTGGGCCACGTGGCTCAGACCCTACCGATAGGCAATAGTATTAAGCCACCAAAAAAAGATCAACTCTAATTATGAAAAACAATACGATAGTTTATTCAATATCTATTTACCCCCCCCCAAATCTCTTTCTCATGAGCCCTTTTCATGTAAGCATCCCGGGGCAATGAAAAGCATCTGACGTACATTAAGAGTTTCTAGAGATGACTAATCCAGGCAGCAACCAGGTGGCTGTCTTATTAGGGATCCAATGCAAAGAGGACTCGCTCAGCTGATTCACTATGATTTAAATTGCTCTGTGTACGCATTAACAAATAAAGTTTTCTTGGTTTGTTTCTACATTGTGCAACCCGCTGAACCTGCACACTATTATTTATCCTGCTGGCCCCACCTGCATGTTCCAGCTAAGTCCATTGACTTTAAATGGGATTTATGATCTGTTTGAACTGCATGTCAGATTGTCAGATAGTATCAGCAACCCTTTCTGACACTGAGTGGATTGTTGGGAATTCTCACGCACAACGCACCCTTATTAGCCAGCTGTATGGAAGTGAGAGCAGAGCAAGTTATTATTATCCTCTTTCTACCTGAGTTTTCACTTGTTATGTGTAAGATTATGGATGAATCACTGAAGAAACCCCTTTGATCTTCAATGTAGTCAGACAATGCACCTACGGAAGGATTTATTAAACTATAACCTGGGACCCAGAATATGTTAAGACTACTTTTCTGGGCCCTGGGAATTTTTAACAAATATGGAGGTTTATCAAACAAAGACAAATAACTGCCCATTTCTGCAGTTAGATGTGTCATGTTAGCTGCTTTACAGATGCCATTATAATGGCGATCTACATGGAAAATTCTTTTAGATCACGGATACATCTTCACTGCAATACTGCAAGGAGTCACAGGAACGAACTGGTTGCAAAAAGGAAACACTACATCCAGCTCTCTTCATGAGTTTTCAGACAGCAGTGCGGGCAGGTGGTACAATGACACTAGAATAGACTTTTGGTACACATAACGATGGATAAAGCTGAAAAATACTGCAGATTTCATATACAGCATCTATTTCATGTCTTGATATCATTCTGCTGGTCAATATTTATCAGTTTGTTTCATCATTTTAGTGTTTTAAAAAACATTTGCGAATCATAACCAATGTAAGCACTGTCCAATAAAAAGGGTGCAAGTACAAACTGCCACACTCAGCATCCCCACCCCCGATACAAAAAAAACCAACTCTGGATCGACACTTGATTTTCATTATAAATTGAAACTTGCTAAAATAATTTCCAATAGCACGATTGTTTTTGCTAGGATTTGTCAAGTTTCATGAGTTTGCAAGGTATTTTAGTATCAGGATGTAATATAGCACCTGGGAAGGTGTGGTTCATTTTGCCAAGTTTCAACAAAGCCATTTAGTTTTGCTGGAGCTCCTTGAACTCTGTATTGATTTATATTAGGCACAAACAATATCAGTTCTGAAGCCTGGGTCCTTTCCTTACAGACCGTCTTGCAGGATAAGAGCAGGGGAGGCCATGTGAGGAGGTTCTTTTCAATAGAGGAGGTATTAATCACAACAAAAAATCCGTCGTAATGTCAGCTCTCCTGGTGCCAAATCTCTGTGGTAAGATTCATTGTGAAAGAAACTCAAAGAACCCCTCTATTCATCGTGTTATTAATGTTCCCTTATGGAGCATTAGTTCACTTTATCTTTCCAATCTGCAAGGCTGCCGACTCACACGCTTTGACTTTACTACATACACTCACAGATTCGCACACTCACAAGTCAGTAACAGCAATTACAATTCACAGATAGATGGAACATTCACCTCTATAGTTGTCCAACTTTTTCAGAGTAAATCCAACAATGATCATGAAAAAAGGTTAAACTGTCCATTGCATACTCCTTTTTCACCACAGCTCTCTGCTTCTATTTAAGTTAGATTTTCACCTAGTGTGATATTATTGCTTCAGGCAACTCTAGGGTGCAAAGGAAACAGCACCTAATAACTGGGGTTTCAGTGTCTCAGATGTTACGAAACTGCCATGTTGTGGTAAATAATAATTTCAGAGACATTATGAATGATGACTGATGGCAGTTTGCATATTAAGGATATTAAACAAATAACACAGCCTCTATGTTTGCCAACAACACCTGAGCATGTGAAATCATGTAATGATAAAGTTTCATTTCCCTTTCCTCGTTACATCAAAAAGGAGCCTTTGGCAAAGCCAATGTTGCGTCAATGTTTTAATGCGTTTCTTGTTGTGCTTTAAACAATGACTGAAAAAAAGAGGTAGGTGGGTGTAACTCTGAGTCTGTCAATACATGGGGAGCAAAACATGCTGAAAAACAGTCACTTTTACAGGCATTTCTGGAACACAAAATGACATGGCTACACAGGCTGAATACTGGTTATTAACTTAAGTAACAAAAGTTACATAACAGACCAATCACAGTTATTGAGGTGTAGCTGCAACATATAGTAACATTTCTGAAGAGGTGTCCATCAGGCTACAGGGAAGCTATTATGTATCGTGTACAGCTGTGGCATTAACTCATCAAGCTTAAGTTGGAGCATAAATGAAGGTTATTGCAACTGAGCAAAACCCTCTTCCTCCATGTAATATCTATAAAATACTCGTACTACCAGGGTTTTACATGTAAAAAGAACTCAGGAACCAATACTGCAAACTGTGTGCTAATGTAGTCAAATGAAATGATTCCAAAATTAATCTATTGCTCTGATTTCATCTCTGCGTGATAGTCCCTACTACCATTTTGATGCTTTTTCTCCCCAGTTTTACATGTGTGCGTGTGTCTTGTCTCTTGTGTCCATCGAGTGGCACCATCCTTTACAATCTGCTCTGGCACATTGAGTGGAGTAAGGCACCATAAAAAAAAAAGAATGCACGGTGGAGGAGAGCAGAGAACAGGAGAGACAGTGAAGTTAAGATCTGTTACTTAAACTGATGACATCTTGTAACAATAGTGTTAAAACAAACAAAGTTTTCTAAAAAAAAAAAGTGTCAATCTATAAAAACAGTACCTTCATTATGTTCCATGGCCTACTGATTTTCAGATAAGTTTACCTCTTCTTTAAAAAGCCTCTCACCTTCAAACTACTCTGTCCCTCTTGCGACTGCACATGCAGAGTCTGTACAGCTACAGCTGCCTTTCTGGTATTGAGTGACGCAGATGTCCAAGCTCCGTGAAAAACCCTCGACTTTAAGATGTTTTTATTATTATTTACCTTTATTTAACCAGGCAAGCAATTAAGAACAAAAATTCTTATTTTCAATAGCAGCCTGAACGAGCAGAGGCTCGATAAAGGGAAGGGGGAGGAGGAGCTAACAGTTAAAAGAATAGGGTTAAATAAAATACACAACAAAAGAAATGTTGACCAAATGCAACAAGAATTTCTACCCTGGTTTTATCCAATATTGAGATTGACACGATCAGACAGTCAGTTTATCTAATGGTGATTAAGAGATGATGGGATCATTAGGTCAAGATACAGGTAATAATAAAAATGAAAATCCAGTGGAAAATATTTTCCTGAGTTATAAATCTGGAAATCAGATGAGTCTAGAGAAATAAGTTATTTGTGATGATCAAACACTTGTGCAAAATGAGCAGATGACACTCACACTCCCTACATCTTTGGTGTAAGCTGCACGAAACAAAATAAATACAAATCAAGAAATTCTGGCCCAGAAACTGCAATAACTCATGTCTGTTAGAGCTCTGTTTAAAAATCTAGCCATAAAAGTAACTGGGATCCTTCCAGCAGACACATGGACAACAAAAGCTAGATTTGCTGGTCTTGTTGGAAACACTAAGTGCCTTAGCCATGGAAATAAACATGTCAGAATCAATACATTCTTTGGTTCAGTCCAGGGGACGATCCTCGGAGCGCAATGTGCTCAGTAATGCTGCCTTGGTAATTGACTCATGCTCAAGATGAAAAGATTGTGTTTTTCACTGAGTTTTTTTTTTCATTCTTTTGTGTTGAGGAATTGCAGTTGTTAGGAACAAGTTAAGGCAGCAGAGAATGAAGCCGGCACTTTGAGACAAGGATGAATAAACAAAGTCAAAACAACAAATCCAAAGAAGAAAGATATGTTGGGCAATGCACTGATGTTTAAACTGTTTCTTCAACCAAGTGTGTCATTGTGAATATTACTGAATTTGTAGCTCTCCTCCGGTTAAGGCACTTGAGCATATTAAAGCCACAAATGGCTCGGGTCTCCGTTTAAACCCACTGACATTCTCGGAAGATTGAATTAAAAGATTTTGTTGGACGAGAGCAAGTTGTACAATAATGAAGAATGTTTCCTTTGCTCTGGAACTGATTCTCTGTATGCTCTGTTGTATGCTCAATAAAACTTGAAAATCCACCATGTGTCAGACATCTAAACCCCTGAATACATCATTACATGGCCTTACTCAGCAGCGCAGTTTTTAGTTAGAAAAGGTTGCAGGGTAAATAATGATGGATTTATTCAATTTGCTGGATGAAAAAACATTCATCGTCATAATTAATATCGTTACTCTGAAACGCAATTCTTCCATTTATCCAAAAGCAGGCCCCACATGCGATTCGGAGGTGCCACAGAGAGCTGCTGGCTGTGGAGGTGAGACCTTGTCAGAGGTGCGTTTCCTCTCTGATTTATGGAAAGGCCCCGGGATAAGCAGTGTATTTAACTGGGCTGGCTGAAAGGGGTGTTCGCAGGAATGAGACTCAGAGGGGAGAGCACGAGTGTGTGGGAGAATTGTAGGTCCGAAGGCGTGTAGTTCATATACAGGGTAATGTTTACTTTGAGTGTTGAGACCCTCACTGTTTGCTTTGCCCAAAAAACTGCTTTGCTCACCCCCCAAAAACCATCAACCTTGCTTTAGATACAGAAATAGACCCATTGGAGCTGGAACACCCATAGATTTTAGCTTAACTTGTGCTGCCTGCAACCAGCTCATAAATAATGCCCACAAATACCAGTCTACGTCTTGCATTACATGAGAGCAATTAAACATTTGGCCATATTTTGCTGGCAGAAACTTTTCAAATGTGGATATTTGTGGAGAAGAAGTAAGAAATTACTTCTTGAAACTCATTTTCAGATTAAATCCTTCATTTCCATTAGCTCTTCAGGGCAAATGAGGAAGGGTGCTGGGTTCAACACCATTAAAGTGTGTTCTTGGAATCAGTGTTTGTCAAACTGTGTATAATTACAAAGAAAAGTATTGTAATTATCTATCTTTGAACCACACTTACACTATAGTTTGGGTTGCGGTTCAACAGGATGGGGTTAAGGTCTGGATAATCACTGGAGGTGCAGAGCAGCAGTGCAATATGAGAACACACAGTAAGACCTGTTTTATCCTCTTTGCCTCTTTTACCTCTGTATTTGTTCTAAATGACCCATATGATGTTAACTCAGTTTCTGTTGTAAAGCAAAGCAATGTAGCTGAAAATATAGCTGATCATTCCTGAAAAATAGCTGAAAAATGTAACTGAATACATACATATATATATATATATGAATATTCTGTGTATTCATTTAGAATTGTTGAAACCACAGAAAAAATATTATGACACCAGAGAAATAAAAAATTTAAGAAGAGAAAAAGTCTAATGCTTCCTAAGATCGTCTTAAAATATTTGGTTTTGAACTTAAAACACTCTGCTGCAAACACTGATTAGTTTTTGAGTGTTGTCTAAATCTCAAAGTCTTTAAATATGGAAACAGTCCAAACCATTAGATCATTCAAACATGACCTCTCTTGCTTTGCCAAGAAGTCCTTTCTTAGCGTCTTTGTATTCAGTCTCTAAGTGGCTTAAAACCACAATTAGCTTCAAACCAAGTTGCAAAATTATGCATTTACATGTGTGTATATATCATATCATGATATCAAACTAACACTTTTAGGCTACATTGTAGGTATAATCTATTTGACATGATGCAATTCTTTTCTTTAACCTGGGGGTCTATGGGGGGATCAAACACTGTTAATTGTGCAGTTTTAGGTTGTTCACGACAGCACACTACACCCACCACGAAGGTGAAAAAATAAGGTATAGTTGAAATGCAGACAACATGAGGCAAGATTTAGCATCTCAGCAGAGCTACTGCCAAGATCTTCTTTTCTGCAAATGAAGGGACGCACTGTTTGTTGTCTGGCAAGCCTCTAAAAAGTTGTGGATAAAAATATCCACTGCTACCATTCGGAATATTTACACTCATCCTTCACACGCTCTAAAACATTTAGGAGTCATGACCACTGACTGATCCTGGGATTTTAAATGCTGTGGTCACAACTTCAAAAGCTACAGGTCGCTCCCTGCTTGGAGCAAGAAGTACCTCAGTTAAATCTAAAGGGAAGCAGATAAATGGCAAAAAAGCATGCAGGATGAGTTTCAGGCACATTAATCTGCTGAAAGACTTTTACTATGTGCAGATCTGCACATTTGCCTCGTCTACATATAAAGGAGCCTGCAGGCTTTCAGTTGCTTTCCCTTTACATTGCTTGTATCCACTCACTGCCAGTTACGTCTATTACAAGACTACACTCATGATTTCTCTTGTAAAGATGCACTCCGTTTTTACACACAAAGGCAGGTAGTGTGCAGGCTGAGAAAAATTGAACACGGTGCAGTAAACGGTGTTCACACATTAAAGTCTGCATCACAAACTACTGGTCGGAAAACCTTCCCAGTCAGAAGGCAAGGATGGTTGGACAGGAGATACTATTAAGCTGCAATGGGAAGATGGGAAGTGCAGGATTTTGTGGTTTCGAAGCTTGCTACCAATTCAAGACAAAAAGTCTGGATATCCTAAGTGGCCCAACAAAGTCTTTAGATTTCTTTTTTTTTTTACTTTCTCTGAGTCCCTTAACTGTATGAAAGTGCAAAATTAGAGTAAATGGCTGGTGAACCTTTTTTTTGTGGAGTACAACCAACTTTTTTTTACAATAAATATCTGAAAATTATTTTCTCAATTAATAATTTGCTTGGAAAGACTCAATGATAATATTCATGCTCAAAGTGAATTAATCTTTATCTTATTTTTTCCAACAAACAAATATTATTCACTTATGAAGAATTTTACTAATGGGGAAACTGCAAATTCACACTTTTTTTTTAAGCATAATTAGCTTGAAAAGTAAAGCAAGCACTGTAGACTTAATTTCAATGAGATTTTGCACTGTAATTAACAGATAAATTGAATGGATGCTAATTTTCATTTCAAGCAAACTGACAGCAGGCAGGCTAAGCACTAAACAAGTAATGCAGTGATACTGTAGTTTGTCTTTTAAAGATTCAAGATCTCTCCCTGCTCCTACAGTTAAAAGAAAAAATAAAGCAATCTCCTACTGTATTGGTCATTCTACATTCCTCAGCATCTGTACACAAACTCTAAAGTGTATTGGATGTGTACATGGGGTGTCCAACACATACAGAAGCTTTGCTTTTTGTAGCGCTCCCAACAAAACAGAGAGAAGCCTTGATATGCATGTAGACTGCAGAGTGAGGAGCAAGTCGACTCATCTCGTGTCATTTATAAAACATTTCTCAAGGTACCTCGAGCCCAAGCTCTGTGAATGAATAATGACCGTTCCCTGTGATTTTGATCATAGACCGAGCATCTGGTGTTGTGCCTTTCCTTTAACATGTGTGGCCTTAATAGACTATGATTCACCGACCTCCAGACCACCTCAAGAAGGAAAACACTTATTAAAGTAATTAAGTGAATCATAGAGTAATACTAAGAGAGCACAGTGAGAGGCGGACATGACGCTCTCCAAGTGTCAGAAGTCTACTGCGTTGAATGAGCATAACCAGTAACTATCTTATTAGGAGCCAAAGTGACAAGAAATTCATTTGTACCTTTCAACTGATTTTCACCCCTTTTTTGCGCATGTCCTTAACCATTAATGATTTCTTGGCCTTATGGAGCATATTTTATACATTAGATGGGTGGCACTTAGTCCAGCTTTATATCTTATATTTATAGAACCAGAGCTAACTGACATGACACTCTCCTCTCTACACAGCAATTACATTCATTGGTGGCTGCTTTGGCCAGATACAGTACCAACTATAAAGACGGTAACATAGCAATTACAGCACAAGTGTGATATTTTTAGTTATTTCCTGTCAAACTGAAGTATAAACTGAATGGTTGACTGTGTAGGCTGTGAGAGAGCTATTAACTACTAAAGCTCAGAAATGTGGAGTCCCTTGGACTGGACATGCACTTCATTTAAATGTGGAGAGACAGCGCACTCACCTCAACTAACATTTCACTCAAAAAGCATGAAGTGCCTAACAGCTTCTCAGTCATTACTGCTGATGTATTTCACATAAGTATGTGTAAGGAGATGGCAGATGAAACCTTTTACCTTCACATCAGGAAGGGTAAAAGATTTTCAAAAAAAGCACACAATTAAAAACAGTAATGTTCCTTAATTGTTGGTCTACTATAATGTTATCCTTTATACAACTGATCACTTTGTTTGCAAAGGGTCTGAAAATTCTAAGAAAATTGGCAAGTTTGAGCAATTGTCTCTGTAAAGTTCTCTGTAAATATAAATAAGTGGCATGTGCTGCAACTTAACAGCAGGAACTACTGTTTTCGTCACTCTCTTGATTATCTTAACCAATTAAATCTTATCTTTAAATGACTTGAATGAGTTGCCAATTATTTTATTTTGTAATAAGCTGATTAAAGGATAAGACCGGTTTTTTGACATTGGGCCCTTGATTTCACATTATAACATGATGTTCTACTCACCCCTGCTTGTTGTTGGTCATTTGGAGCTGTTCCGAAGATATTCGCGAGGCGTCTGGCTGCTCTCTTGAGATATTCGGCCATGAAACGGTTTCCTATGGGCAAGTTTATACAGGCACAAACTATGCTGTTTATAATTTATTAATTACTGTACACTAGCACTGATAACGTGGAGGTGCGTCGCTTACTTAAAAAAATCCGGGTTACTGTAATTTTGAATTTTTGTCGTAAAGTGGGTGTTACTGACGTCCTCGTCATGCTACTACCACAGACAGCCCACAGACCTGCTGCCTATTTATTCATTCGGCTAAAATTCAAAATTAGTAACCCGGATTTTTTTAAGTAAGCGACGCACCTCCACGTTATCAGTGCTAGTGTACAGTAATTAATAAATTATAAACAGCATAGTTTGTGCCTGTATAAACTTGCCCATAGGAAACCGTTTCATGGCCGAATATCTCAAGAGAGCAGCCAGACGCCTCTCGAATATCTTCGGAACAGCTCCAAATTACCAACAACAAGCAGGGGTGAGTAGAACATCATGTTATAATGTGAAATCAAGGGCCCAATGTAAAAAAAACGGTCTTATCCTTTAACGTTTAATGTTAAATTGAACTGAATGACTAAATGTTGCAGCTCAAACTCAACCAAGAGGAACTGAGATGACAAGTCAAGTGGCATGAGCACGGACTAAAATACCCTCATTAAAACTCGTTTTTATAAATGAAAGCAACCCGCTAAGTATTTGAAAAGCAGCACATTTTTTCTTCTCAATTATCAACCAAATATTGACTCACCTGTTGTCATGTTTATGAAATGTGCAAAGAAGTTATTTTTAAAAGAAAACATAAAAAGTGTTCAGACCGAGAACTGTTTCTTTAGCCTTATTATTTGATAGAAAATCCAAACAGTTTTTATCGTAATCATTATTGATTCTTTTTTCAAACTAAAATAAAGGGTTCTGAATTGCAACCTTGGCAATTGACAAGTGCTTTTTTTCTATATTCACCAAAAAGCTGTATACTGTCCCAAAAATTGTTCATTAAATTCAGATCGTGATGGATCAGTGAGGCACCGCATCCTGTCTGGCAAGTGTCAACTGGCACATACATAAATAAATTAACATTTTCTGTTTGTCAAATCTCCATCATTTGACACCTGCTTACCTAAACACTGTCTCCCCATGCCGTCAACATGCATGTAATATGGTTAGGATTCCATTATATTTGAAACTGCAAGATATGAGCAAATGAATAAATCAGAATGAGGAGGAGCATAATGACAAAATCCACACTAAGAGAAACTGCTTTGTACATATCATTAAATGGTTCTTATGGGTTTTTTTTTGGTCTTAAATGTAAATTTATTCTCATATATTATACAGTGGTGTCAAAATAGTCCTAATGTGAATTTGTTAAGCATATGACTCCAAATATGTCAGGATGCTGTGATTATGTTGGAAAATTACACTAAATAGGACTGCATGCCTGTAGAGCTCAAAATCGTTGAACAGTTACTAAGTTAATCCACAGAAATTTGAGGAGTTATTTTGATATATCTTTTATCAGTTATTAATAAGTACATTGTGTTATTTTAAGAAAACAGACGTGACTAAATACTGCTAAGGGTTGTATGCTTTTTCCCATGCCCTCGTCGACTTAGGAAGTCTCAACTTCATCAGTGAAGTCATTCCTCTTTCTATACAGAATCCACTGGCTAGAGCCCACCAAATAAATAACTTCATATATATATATATATATATATATATATATATTTCTTTTTTTTTTCATTTGGATTCCTTGATGTATTGGGTTGGATTTTTCCATTACTAAGCAGAATAAGAGCATTTCCTTTCACTTCCAGCAGTCTCTAAAACTGGCGCTCACCATCAGGAATGTAAACACACAGTCTGTAAACAAGGCTCTCTCTGACCCCCAACCCCCTCCTGCAACGCTGACCACTGCAGACCAGCCTAATGATGTCCCTCTCTGACCCCACCAAATTCTCAAAGACAGACGCAGCCCCATTATTCAGCACAGAGGTCATAGAGGAGAGTGAAGTCGAGGGCAAAAGAGAAGGAGCGATGCTGTGGCATCAGCCATTAGCTTAGTACAGACGTAGTGATGACGGGCTCTCTTTATATCTTTTCCTGAATCACAGTATCTGCAATCTGATAGTAATAGAACAGAAAAAAACAAAAGTGGGATTAGTAGTGGGGGTTAAAGAATTAATGATCTGAGGTACGCTGAAGTCCCTCACTGAGCCATCAGCACTTGTGAAGGAGGCTCTGGAGGTGAGTCTAAAACTAGAGGGGGTCGGCGTGTCATCAACACTGACTCCATCCTCCCCCGAAACCAACGGGGATGTTGTCAGCACAGCACCGCATCTGCAGAGAACAAAGGCCACTGACAGGGTGAGAGGGAGAGAGGAGGGAGTTTTCTAATCTTAACCACACTGCCATATATGAGAGAAGCATCACAGGCATCATTTGGAGCATATTGCTCAGATTAAAGCCTTGAAAAATAAACAAATCCCAAACAAGCTCTGCTTTTTGTGCTTCTGAATGTTTTTTCGTCAACCACTGGACACTGGTTACAAAGCAATTGTGCTGGTGTTCTCAAGAAAGGGCGGGTGTTTGAAATAGATGCTCTCTTTTTCTTTTGGACCTGAAATCTGCAGCTCAGCCAGCTCTGCAAAAATTCCAAAGGAGGTGACAAATAGCGGTCACAAGAGTCTCTCTAGCTGCTGATAAAGTGATTTTTTTACTCAAGCAAGAGGATGTAAGGTACCGTAACAGAGTGGTTTCAATAGCTAATAGGTTCCCAAAGGTTAGCAGCAGAAAATCTGCTGTGTCCACCGGTCATGGTTTTACTTGGCTGAGACTTACAAAATATTTAGTCAGAGCTAACTGTTCACATTTAGTTTGAGCATGCTGATGACGAGCGGAGTTACTCAATTTAATTCAAACAAAAATAAATGTACACTACACAGTTAAACATTAACTATTAGATATTTTGTAAAATGCGCTTGTTTGCGCTCCATCAGAGAGTTAGTCTAGCTTAGTAAGGAAACTACACAGGGTCAGCTAGTTTGGCTCTGTCTGCAGTGCTAAAGCTGACTAAATATCTTGTTTGCTTAATTTATACAAACCATACCAAAATCTAAGAAAAACAATTCTGTGAGCCTGGAGGTCAAAAGTCAAACTTTCACTCTGTTACCTGGCAACCAGCTAAAACGTGAGGTAGCTACCACTCCAGATTATTAAAATGCGGTCTCCAGTCTTTGAATGTTCTGTGAGGTGTATTTTGTGATGTGAACAAAAAAAGCAGCACCTCTTCCAATGCTCCCAATGTGCGTGCCACAAGCTACGCTAACCAGCATGCTGACTATACCATTAAATTACAAGCATTTCAGGTGGCTATAATGGTTTTGCACCGTAATGGCCCAAGTTTAGAACATGAGTATTGTATGAAAGACACCCAAGAATCCGTTTAAGAACATTGGCCTGATTCGATCGGTGCCATATCCATAATAATTCTAACAATCCTCTCAGAGAACTCCTAACTTAGCTTAAACCTTTGTAGCTATGAGTCTTAGCTTCAAAGTGATTCAGCTTGAATCTCAGAGCAACTGCTGGTGAGGAAAAGACAAAAACTCTTATCTTAGTGAGGAGGCAGTGCTATGTATGACAATATAAAGACTGATTAGTTGTCCAAAAAACAAAGAAGAAAAAAAAAAATAAGCACACACACTAAAATATGATACGATAAGCCTTGATTTTGAATCTCACACACATACATATTTTATTTACATTTGACATAGCATGCTGGTAATTTTGTATTGAATGTATTTGATAGGAAAACATTAGTGTTCTGAAAGAACTGTAATTATTAGTGTGACTGGGCTGCTTATAGAAGTTTGTGACAGAATCAAATCATCACTACTGCATACTTTCATTTTATGGGTTGCAAAATATCTGAACACAGCGATTACTTTCATTTCTGGCATTGTGGCATTCTAACACTGCGCCACAGATGGTAGCACATCTCGACTAAAATCATTCACAAATGCTGGCAGCTTCTTTAATTTTAAGACTAAGCAAAAACTGACCTTTCTGAAAGAGCTTATATTAAACTCTGAATTTGGCTAAATGTGTTGATTTTCATTGTTTCTGTCCCATTTTTTTTAAATCAAAATTAGACATAAAAGTAAACGTATCTGATGAAAAATAATTTTTAAAAAAAAGGGTGGATAACAACATGATACAGGTATAATACATCTGCTATCAGCCTTATTGCTCTCTAAATAATTGGAGATGATCACTGGAAACCAGTGTCAGTCAACCTCTACTAATAAATGCATGATTTTCTGAACAGGAACGCAGAATCTTTTTTTTTTTTTTTTCCAACAAATAGTATCACCCCAGCAAATATGCAGCTCATTGTAATGTAAGAATTTCCTCATTGGAAGTCCTTCAAAAGAGAAATCAAATTTCTTAAGGCCAGAATCTTTGACACACTCTTGCAGAGAGGAAAATGTCTTGGTTTTACATTCCATCAGCCAGGATGAAAGTGAGCAACTGTCCAGAACAAAGCTCCACTGAATCCGCCTCCAGACAGTTTTGACTTTACATGTCCCTGTAAATGTGGTGCTCACTCTGTAGCTCGTCTGCCCTGAAACTAAATCAAAAAGTTTGCCTGAAGCTGCAGCTTGGCCACACGAAAGACACACACGAAAGGAAAGGAAAAAACTCAAATTAATTAGGCACAATAAATTGGTTTTTGAATGACTCCAGCTACATTAAAACCTCATTTTGGAACTGGGAGACCTCTTTCTGCTAAGAACAATCGTTAATATCCAGTCTAAAATCAATCACCACAGTCCATACCCATACAACCCTGCACTGCTCTTGGACATTGGACATAAAATCAACTGTTTTCACCACTCAAATAATGCCAAGGTCATAATCTTGCTGCTTTCTCAACTACTTTGTAACAACATGTACAGTGGCACTGGAGCACCACGTGTGAAGTAAGTGCATATGGAGTGTGTCTGCTGAGTGTTAAAAAGATGCTGAACTATTCGCCTCCACCCACTCATCATTGAGTGACCGGGGGCCACCTCGAGGCTCAGCTTGCCTCAGACTCTCTGATTATAACGAGAACATAACTAGAACCGTGTGCCTGGTGCAAAGAGAGACGATAGACACACAATTGGCTCTTACCGTAAGCAAGCACATTGTTAAGGAAAAAAGGTATTCGCAGGTTAGGGGCTCATATACATTAACTGGACAAAGTGAGTGAACTGTAATGGCCTGATATGCAGTGTCATTAATTTCTCCAAGACACAGAGCATCCCAGTAAGGACAAAAGACGTCTGTTCTTCCCAGCTGACCTGAATACTGTACATCTTCAAGTTACCAGCAGTGCTCGGCACCTTGGCAAACAAATAGAGACTTTTGTGCCTGCTTGTTTTACAGGGACAAGCAGTCTCTGAGGGGACAAGAGTAACAACTCCACATATGCTACTGAAGAAGCTTGTTAGGACTCAGAACCAGTGTAGACACCATGCAGCCTCTCAAATAAGAATGAACTTTATGAGAGAGAGAGAAGCTAAAGCTGTGTCAAAGTACCATGAGTTGCCAGGTTCATAGAAGATGGTGTAACAGTCTCTGACTATCTGTCTTTTTTCTTTTAATTTCTGTTGAGCAACACACTGTGAGAGGTTCAAGGCCAAAGGGGTAAGCACAATTAAAAGCTCAGTTTAAATGGTTCTTTCATGTGGCTTCTCATAGTGTTTCAAGTACCTGCCAAATTACCACAGTCACAGCCCGTGCAATCACTTACTGTCGCATATATGTACTTACATACAGTGCTAGCAAGCTTGGGCAGTCCTAGTTAAAATTGCCATTACTGGTAATATCTTTTAAGAGTGCTGATGCTGAACCGATTAAAAGGTATAAAGTTAAAGTGCAAGGATTCATGTCAACATTTTAAGAACAATTTTAGAACTTTAAAGGAAAGGTGCGCCATGCAAATGTATACACAAAGATCTTACTTCATTCACATTCATCTTTTAAGAAGTCCAGCTGATGCAAACTTCAAAGCTTTACAAATACTTTAACTCCTCAATCCTTGTCCCAACAATCTACAGCCTTGCATTCCTCTTTGCAGCTCCCTGATATTTTGCATATGACAAAGCATGCGAAGACTATAAGAAAAAAGCTAAGCATTTTCAGGTAGCTGTTTTCTCAGCGTGTAATGTCATGAAGAAATGGCAGTTAATAGGAGCAGTGGAGGCTAAGCTCTGGTCTCAAAGACCAAGACAATTTACCAAAAGAACTATGAATTACATTGCAAAATCTTGCTACTCAAAACCGTGTCATAAGTTTGAAAAATCTAAATAAACCTGATGCAAGACCTGTGAACTGATGAAGTCAGAACTTTATGGCCACAATGATCACAGGTATGTCTGGAGAAAAGAACCTCTCCAACTGTTAAGCATGAGACTTATATCAACAACAGTGGGCCGGAGAGAACTAGAGAAAGGGACGAAGGGGGCAGAGGGGAGCTGTACTCATCTTTTTCTTGTTGCATAAATACAATTAGCACATTGGCTGACAGGGAGCTCTCTGAAATGCAGTCATTGCTTGTGACCGACAAAGAAAAAGCACAGCTACTTCATTAAGTGCAAAGGAAAGGAAGCAGGGACAAAGCAAACAAAGCAAGACGAGAGGGGTGAGTGAGTGTTTGGGGGATTTCTTTTTCCCTTCCATCGCGTTCACAGTGGTGAATCAGTCAGCATCTCAAGGTAAGCCTCCCCATCACTTGGGCCTCATATTGCCCAGGGCTGCTCGGTTCCCACAGTGTTTCAGGGCCTGCATGTGGCCTTCCTCCTCACTCCGGCAGCCCTACGTCTTTAGACCCCCAGGCCCCGGAGCAGAGGTTACACCAACACAGCGAGCCACAGCAGCATGTCAGCCCCACACCAACCGTTGCCTTGGTGCCGCTGCATTAGCAAAGAGCTCCCGACTCTGTTCGAGGGAAAGTGATTTGCCATGACGTATACGGCTCCCCTTTTCGTCGTCTTTTTTCCCTCACTTGTAGCTGCTCACTCACCATCTATCTCTGTGCATTTTATCTCTCCCTATTCCCTCACTCTCATTTCTCACTTCTTTGTCATTTCTGTCCACCACATCCTCAAATCTTCTCTTCCTCAATCCACTGCTCTTTCACTCTTTTTTCACGAGTAATGACTGATGCCAGAAATACGGTGCCATGTTTAGACTGACATTGATGAAAGACAACATCTGCACTGAATAAATATTGAGCTGACAAAATTGATTTTTTTTCAGTCATTGTTCATGTCTGTTTCTCAATTTTTCAGAATTTTTTCCAGCTTGCAGAGCTGCCGTCAACATCAAACACAATATTTATTTTCAGTTTGGCACAAAATATGCTCACAAGAAACTCCCGAGCCCAACACAGATAATATGTCACTGCAGAGCTGTTGGCTTTACACTGATAAACAGGAACTGGAGGAGAAGCCAATCAAGTGGTCATCCACTGCTTTTCACTCGCTGACCAACAAACAGGTGCATGCCATTACAGAGCAACTCTCATACAGCAGCATTCCACACAACAAGGAAGTGTGTAATCGATGTTGTGGAAAATAAAGTGAGAAAAAAGTAGTTCTAATTGCAAAATGTAAATATTGAGTTTTCCCACAAGTGGGGGCAGACCACCCAGGATGCAAAATAGTCACCCACCCCCTTTCTCTTTTTGCCTTGTCGACCGCCCGAGAGATGTCTTTTTGTGAGTGCAAAACATCACTAACCACAATCAACCCTCACACAGAAACCATGATGTGTCTTTGCATGCAAATACTTCTGGCAGCTCTGGCTTGGCGTTTGTATTGTGGGAAAATTAAGTGATGAAAAACTGTGGGGAGGCAGCTGAGTGGATCTGAAATTGAGTGTATAACACTGTGTCTCTCTTGTTCCTGTAAGGTGGTCTGGTCTGTCTGGTCTGACTGAATTCTCATAAGATGAGAGAGCAAGAGGGCAGCCAGCTTGGCAGGACAGTACTGTAGCTGCAGTGTCTGACAGACAGAGACTCCTCCGTGTGTGTGTTACAGGCTGGTGTCAAATACTTGTCTGGAGTGTGACAAATGCCTCCTGGTAGTCTCACTACAATTACCTGCTGGATTAGCTATGAAACATAACTGTTCGCACTGCTGGTGCTGTCTGAAGATCATAGGCAGCTGCTTTTCTCCAACAACAGCAAACTCACATGGAAACCTAATTTCAGCTCTATTATGTTTCCTCTCCTTTCTGTCTTGGCAAGTCTGCATAAATGTAAGCAACTGTGCACATTAACACAACAAAAATGCAATTAAATGATTACTAAATAAGAAGCTGAAACAACAGAGGACATCTGTTTGAATCAAATAGAATATATGATGGATCAACGTCTCAAAACTACACATTTTCTCCATACATTTGAAAAATGTTCTACTTTCAACGTATCTAAATACATATTTATTTAGACAGACATTACGAGATTTCCAAAGCCACTTATTAAATTCATCAATTTGGAATGCAGCGAGTTCGCTCCTAGCCACAATGAGTAAAATAAACGGCATTTTCATGTGAAAACTTACCTTGTGTGGTTTTACTTCCTGAAGCTGACTGTTGGACAAAGGCGACTAAGCAGAAACCTAAAAATCCAAGGCTTGCGCGTATCAAAGCGTGCAGATACATGTTTAACTTTCACTGTAGTTGAACAGCAGCACTTTCTAAGATGCACGATGCGCAAGAGCACATACAAGGGTGAGTGTGTGGTATAAACGTCTCGTGTAATTCCCTCTTAGCACCCGCTGACAGGATACGGTGCGGTTCTTTTTCTTCTGAACGCCTGCTTATTTGAGTTTCAAGTGATCGGGGTAGAGGACAGCCCGACAACGCGGTGCGCAAGGAGGCTTTTCTGTTATCATGTTTCGAGCCCAGACCCGATGTCAATTTAAGAAAGGGGGAGAGAGAGAGAGAGAGAGAGAGAGAGAGCGAGAGAGAGAGAGAGATGGGAGGGAGATAGAGAGGGGAAAACGGAGAGATGGAGTGCTCGGCGGGGTCTGAAGGGGGAGGAGAGAGGAAGACGCGTCCGCGCTGCGCTCCGGACTCCTCTGCTGCTCCTGCTCTTTTCTGACTGGTTCTCACGGATTCCTTTTTTTGTTGTTCTGCAGGAATTTACACGCAGTTGTTGATTAGGCTCAAGGTGTATAGAGGTTACCATGTGCACGGTCGGGCTCGTGCAGTCGACTGCTTGGTGTCACCTGCGCAAAAAACAAGTTGCCGTTACGGCAGCGTAGTTAAAGCAAAGGCTGAGAAGAGGGTACGGGAGGGCGGATGGATTTATAAACGACTCCGATGGGAAATATTTATAATGGCTTGGAGATTGCAATCTGTTCTTACGCAGCAGAGTGTAGGTGATCCAGGCTAACCGAGGAAGCAATGAACGCGCGTTTTCAGCGGATCACAGTTGAAGCATATGTGATGATGCTGTCTCACTAATAAAAAAAACTTGTCAACAACAAATCAAGTTCACTCAACCTCAACTGATTTATTTACAAATCATCATTAAAGGTCGAATGGGGGGCTTTAAGCAGTTTTCTATCCCCATTATCGCTGCATGAGGGAACCAAAGTAACTTGCATAAAAGAATATGCACATCAAGGAAATTGCATTTGTTAACTAAAAAGCTTTGTTGATATGAAGTTAATATGCTGAAAGAACAAGTTACACCAGCTGGTCCAAATACATTTCAGGATGAATCCCTTCCTCTGCTGTAATAACCAATAATCAGTGATTGTTTACAGGAAAATTTGGTGAAAACTTTCTTTGAATCATCGAATCAAAAAAAAAAAAAAAAGAAGAGGAAAAACAAAACCTGAATGCGGAATTACATTTTCTATTATAAGCTTCCAAATCATAACCAACACCATATTTGTCAGCATTGAGTCTTTCTTGTAAGAGACTGCAACATTTATCTCATCAATATTTGCTTTGAATAATTAAACCCTGACTGCTGCAAGAAATCAGCTGTACTGAAATGTATTTCTAAAGCTTTTATTTCAAAAGCCTTTTAAGCCAGTATGTTCTTAAAGATTGAACAATTGTGAGGGTAAAAGAAGCTCCACATCCACCATTATTGCAAATCACTGATCACGAGTTACTCAGTGCACATCATTACCCCCCCCCCCCCCCCCTCCCCAGACCAGAAGAGGTATGAGGTGTAAGATGCATAAAAACATCTCGCATTACCAGCAGCACAACCCACTGAGACATTGCAACGCATTTCACCACCAATGACATGTGAAACGTTTGTTTTTAAGGAGGCATCTTTTAGAGCAAAAACATCTGCGTCTCCACACCTGTTACCTCCTTTAGCCTTATCGACGAAATTAATCATCTTTTTTAATTCATTTATGTTTGCATTTCAACACACGGGCGATTCTGCACTATAATTATCATGTCTGCTCCCAAGTGTAATTTTTTTTCTCAATCAAATATAATTAGGGCCTCACAATGAGGCTGATTGGAGATAACAACTCTGAATTCTTCAGAGGATGCAGAGAATTAGAAACACACAAAATCCAAAATGGCTAAAGGCAGAAAATGTGAAGGGAGGATTTTTTTTAATTATTTTTATCTTGTAGCTTATCAGAATGTTGTCATCAGCTGTACTTTAAAGATTACTTGTGATAGTGCAATTAACTAAGTTTAAAAGTTTTTCTCTTTTTTTTGCCAGACTGGAGGCCTCGATTAAAAAATAGAAAGAAAAGAGATTCAATAAATCAGAAAAACATTCAGAGAAGCCCCTCTTTGCAACCATAGAAGAAGAAAAAACATGTAAATCCACAGCACAAAGTCAAGCAGTTCAGTGTAATTAAAATAACATCCGTCAGGGATATGGAAATATCCCATGTCCCTGTATCCAAATCTCTGGGTAATTGTGAGCACTTGTATAACCAAATGAGCTCAGAACCACTCTGGGAGTTTGAGAAAGTCAGCACACAGTTGCCACAGAGCCTGAGCACAAGTCGCCATGGAGGATCAGCACACTTTTCACGGCAACATGTCATTAAAAGAGAGCTGAGCACGGGCATCACACTGTGCACCAAACTGAGCTATTTTTACTCCCACAGACACATAAGTGAAACCTAGGTAATGTTTAATTTATTACTCTCGTCATGAAAAGGATTTTAGTGTAAGCTGGGTAAAGAACAGTTGAAGAGTGAAGAAAGAGTCGGGACAGTACAAAGACACTTTCATACATATTTATAAATACATATATATATAAATCAGGTTAATGAGATTTGGTGCAGAATGACTGACCGAAACCTCATATAACAAGTTTTGCACAGAGTAAATATGAATTTTGATTAAATACCAGTTTGGAAATTTAAAAAAGCTGAAGCATGAAGCTATTTGGATCTGTCTTGAAAATGTACTATTGTCAGAAAAATAGAACTTTTAACTGCTGCCACGGCTATTCCGTGTACACCAATGCTCTCCTCTCAAAAATAAGACGCACATAAGAATTATGGCAAGCAGATGTTTCAGACAGACGTTGTTGCAACCGACTTTTCGTTTTGACTTCAAATATCAAAGTCAGACAACAGCTGTAGCAGGAAGATAAATGCAAGAACGATGCATGTTGGGAGGCAACTGGGAGAGCCACTACTGTACTACATTGCATGCTAATGAACTGTGGATTTGGAAGCCCTGCAGAGAGCCCAATTTTCTCTTCCAGATGGTCATAGGCAGGGGCACATCACCTCGGCTCCTCATTTACCTCCTTTCTGTTAGACTCTTATGCTCTCCAAATGTCTAAAAGATTTATATGTGAAAATGCTGTGGCCCAAAGCGAAAAGTCCCCCCTCCTTTTTTTTTTCTTCTTTCTTTAACACTCTTCATATGCGAGGTTACCAACACCACCGCAGGCCCAGCAGGATGTCTTGGTACTCACCATGCCAGCACCACAGGGGAGCAGAGTGGCTTGCTGAGTTCCAAACTTTAGTACAGTCATCCCAGCGAAAGCTGTGGGCTTGCCCCAGGAATGCCTCCTGACCACAGCTTCAGTCACTGGCACTAGCAGGGAGCAAGGAGTGCAAAAGGAAATAAAGTTATTAAGTCAGAAGAAACAGAGGTATCTCACACAGGTACTGTGACTAACTGCAGCAGTTATTCCTGCTTTTCAAAAACTTTTTCTCCAGCACCGTGGAGGGAAACAAACTCAGCAGCCGAGGTATTAAAATGTTGTTGCATTTGGAACATCACATCGCTATGAGTTTCTAATGAGTGTGTGCTGTCAGGTTCCAGGTTATGGGGGTTTGTTTTCCTCTTAAGTGGCAGTTGAATTAGTTGAGCCTTACTGTTGCTGCAACAGGGAGGTAGACAACACAGAAAGGCTTGTTAGCTGGATGACTGAGGGAGCAGGTACTGCAGAGGAGACAGGCGTGTTCTCGAGGTGTGTGTTCGTTTGAATGCCTGTAATCAAGTAGACTCATCAAGATCAGAAGATTGATAGATTTTGCCCTAAATGTAATCTTTGCAGAGTTCATATCATTCAAAGTATCAACCGTCATCATATAGCTAAATTGCATGACTGTGTTTACAGCCTTGGCAGGCGGGCACACACACCCAAGCAGAGCAGAGGTAATACCCATTTATTTTCAGCTAACTCTTTTGATGACAGCCAGAGCTGGGCTGGGCATGCTTAAACCCCAGCACAGCCGACAGAGGCTCTGTGCCACTTTGTCTCTGCTGATCCTCAATGATCAACTCATATGTGGAGGAAGGGTCAAGGCAGCTTCTCTCAGACAGACACTGTGTAAGTAGGTAAGTACAAAACAGGGCCAGCATGGTGGGGAAGTCCCATGAGCTCACTGTCTAGCCAGATATTGTAGAAGCTACGCCTACCTCCTCCAACTACTGACACCAGGGAATGTTTCCAAGGAGCTTTGTAGAGGTTCAGTGAAACTGTGCAACAAAATAGTTAAACTAAACTTCATCAAATCAGTCAAAGAGCAAACTTGAGATCCCCTCCAAACCACTGAAGGCTCCCTAAGCTCAGCACACGCGATGATTAAGTACAAGAGTCGCTGTGACACTTTGATTAGTAAAACTTCCAGCAAATCGCCCACATTCACCTCTGACATTCTTTGCTAATGCTCTGACCTGAATCACTTCCTCTTTGAGGAACAAGACAAAGCTATTTTGTTTGGAGAGATAAAAACTGCTACTCAGGACAAAGTGAAGAGTCACATGGGTTCGGGCATGGGCTGACATCATGAGCGGAACAGAAATGCTGCAAGAAAAACGTATTCTTGAATATAAAAGCAAAGCAAAGACAGGAAAAAAGATATACTGTTGTAGGATACGTAATGGGGGTCATTTTCGTTAGTGAAACAAATTTCATTATTGCAATGGCAGTTCCCCCAAATCGTTCCAGAAGTTGAAACACTGAGTTTTAAAAAGACTTGGAGTACTTGGAAGGACCATTCCTTTCAAATCTCCTTTTGAATGAGTTAATGGGATTGTTGACTTGTTTTTAAGCTTCTTGCGTGAGTGATGGTACAATTATCACACTCCACTTTATCATGGATTAGTAAGTGTCAGATGAGATCTGCAAATGAAGTCTAAATCCTCACTGATGTGCTTTGACAACAAATGATCTGCCGTTATGACCTCACATGATTCATAGATGATGAGCGTGACAGGGCTTTGTGATAGCTCATCAAAAACTAATCAAGAAGAAGGAAGAAAACAAAATAAAACAAAAAAAGGAAAAACATATGTCAGGCACAAGAATAATTCACAGGCGGAAAAAAAAAACCGCCGCTCTCTATCCTCTGATTCCAGACAGCTGTGATGCAGCAGAAACAGACCACTCATCAGCGTTCACCGTGTGAAGGGCTGAGCTTGTTTGCAGTGTCATTTTAACGCTTTAACGTCTTCGCTCCGAAAAAAAAAAAGCAATTGAAAAATGTTCAAGGCATTCTCTAAATTCTATGGGGAGTCTAAGAGTTTAAGAGACAAGAGTCTAAACAAACGATGATAATGATGAGTTATGGCTTCAGGGTGAAATTAATTAAAGTCGTAGTCACACAACTAAACCGTGTCAATTCTAATTAAGTATTACATGTTTTTCAAATAAGTTACACTGACCCCACTTATTGTATTTTGCTCTACCAACAGTTGAATGGTTGAGGAAAAAGGTGTAAAATTTCTACATTTGTTCCCCATTATTAAATGCTGTCCAAACGCATGAGTCCTGCACTGAAGTCAAGTTGCAGCATAGCTGGTTGTATTGGTGCACTGACACGAATCTAGACTGCCCTCTTGCGGAGAAGATGTCTTTAAAGTCTGACACAGTGGGCCCCCCTGGAGACAAGAGACATTTTCCAATGCGTACATTTTTTTTTTTACGTCACGGGAAAAGTCTTACAAAAGCCCCGCGAAACCCTGACATTACTGAACGTTTATGTGCTGTGCCAGTTCTAAAACTCTTATGTGTGTTTTATCATGGTAGTCATTGTTTTTACCTTATTTTTAAGTCAGCATGTTCTTTAAATAATGTTACCTGCTACTACGCCCCTCTGTGTCCCTGCAGTGGCAATGCAGGCGTCTTTGGGTGGTCGCGTGGGATTTCTTGTCCTAATTAGCTTCATTGGCTGCACCTGTGAGAGTGCTTTCTTCACAATTTTATGTTTTGGCCCAAATAATTAGCGAAATAATTCATCTCGAACTGTTTAATACACCTGTGTGTTAATTTGCATCTGGGATACAGCTGTCACTCGCCCACCCAAAACCTTGAGATATACTTTACTTCTGCTATGGTCTTTCGTCTTAACTTTTTAAGTTAACATTAGCTCCACAGCTAAGCTAACTGTCAGTTTGCTAGCTTAGCTAATAAGCTAGTGTTTGCAGTCGATTATTTTTCCTTAAGACTTTTTTATTTATCGAGTTTGAAACATTGCCACAACGGGTCATCTTGCTATTTCACTTTATGTGAATCGACGATCAGTTCTGCTCTAATCAGCTGAGTTCTTTGAGTAGAATATTTATGCTGCTTTGGAATCTCGCTTAAGGTGGCTTAAAACTGTGCAGTTCAACATATACTCCAAGCAACACCGGGAAACGTTTGTGAACCTTAAAAGGACCTGCTTCTAGCTCGTTACACTGGCCAATATTTTTTGCACATTCGTGGACCTGAAACTGCATTTGGAGGACCTGAGGTTGGGATACCGCAGTTTACTACTTATGTGTTTCCACGCCGCTTTATGGTCGTTGGTGGTGTCACAATGAGATGGTGTGTCACAATGAGAAATTCATGTGCATGTCTGCACATGTGCAATGCTCACACAGAGATTTTTTTTTTTTGTGACAACTGTTACATCCCTCAATTGTACTGCCAGATTCTCTTGTGCTACTTTAACAAACCTGGGCGATTCTCATGAAAAACAGATTTAAAACGGTTCACACTTGAAAAATTTAAAATGGCATTTGAATACAAAATGTCTTTTTGTTATGCAAGATTAGGGTCTGTACTTCTTAGAAACACTTTTAAACTTTTTTTTTTTTCTGTATATTTTGCACCATTTTAGTCAGTCAGAGCACATAAATTCTCAGTACTGCAACATGATAACATAGAACAGATATGGTTTAAAAGTTACACATTTTTTTTTATTTTTAAATAGATATTATTAACAGTTGTGCTCATATGTGTATATAGCCCAGAAAATATTATATTTATAAGTTTACCATTTTTTTTCAATTTTATGATTTGTCTCATTACCGCATCATATTTCATGATTCATGTCCCGTCTTTTCAGGATATTTAATTAAAAAATCACATGTATAATTACTTATTTAGTACAGATGACATATGAAGAAATACAATTTATCCAAATACCATTATAAACTAGAATTTGTTTTACAACAGCAAAATAATTAGTAAATAAACATGTGTTGCGGAAAAGAGAAAGGTGTTTCTGAAATGAGAGTCAAAGTTTCGCTAATGAGAGTTATTATAGATTCCTACTTAATTCACAATAACACTTTACACAACAAACACAGAGTGTGAATGCTGTGAATATATAACAAATTCTAATGATGTACCTCTAGAGTTTTGTATGGAGTAGTAATATTGAACAAAATGTGGCATTTGCTGTTGAAAATTATTCCCAGAAAGAATGAAAATATCCCATTTTGAACTGTGCATTTTAATAAAACAGATTCCAGCATACTGTATCTCAGACATAAATTCATTTAAAAAATGTAAGCATCAATGTAGATATAAATGGAAAAGGAATGTTTAAATGCAATATAATCAATACATCTCATTACACACCTGTGAAACATTAAATTTATCAAAGAAGTACACATCAATGTAGATATAAATTGAAATGTTTTTAAATACAAAATAATCAATACAACATCTCATTACACAAAATTAATTGAAATGGAACCATTCAATATACTGTACATGCACTTTGGAAAACAATATGCCTCAGGTGCGCAGCTTGCATTTAGCCCAAATATCAGGCAAAACACAAAAATGCCTCGCAGAGGAGGTGACCGGCAGAGGCTCGGGAATTTTGGTCTTTGATGTCGTGGCGGTAGTACCAGACCTTTTCCCCAGGAAACTTAATTGACGGCACATAGAAACGGTTTTCCCCGGCACATTTCATGGTGTCCACCTCATATTGGTCATCTACAATCTGTGTTTTAGAAAAAATATTTTAAGAGACTTCCTTCTACACTGTAGTTTCACTTGAAAGTAATGTCCCTATTATCTCCCTGTCACCGAACCTCTCTCTCTCTTTCCGTCTGTACTCCTCAAGTAGCTCAGGATTGCTGAAGATTTTCTCTCTGAACTTAGTCAGCCTAGCCTTTGCAGATGCCTTTTTTTTCAGAACAGATTCTTGTCTGTAAGGCAATGAAATGACATTGCATATTACAGTTGATTTAAAAATGTAAATGGTAAAAATATTACATTAATATTTACAAAGATAGCTTATATGGATAGAGATATCATAGAATTGTTACATTGAACCACACATTCTACTATGCAATGTATATTAAACTTCTCAAAATGACATGATACAATGCAATGACATACTAAACAGATTTATATAGCAGGTCAGTGCTCAATTACAAAGGACCACAGTCATATTGTATTATATAGTGTATGATATAGGCCTACATATATATAATTATATATAATACATATAATATACTATATATATATATATATATATATATATATATATATATATATATATAATTATTATATATAATACATATAATATACAATATACTATATTTATATATATAAATATAGTATATTGTATATTATATGTATAATACATACAAAATGGCTGTTTTGTTTCTGTTCCTTGTTGCGGAGGATGAGAATATTGGTTGTGACCAAAGTTCCTTTTCTAAATATTTTATTTTCTTTTACCAATGAATTCCAAGTATTACATGTTTATTGAATGTAACAATTTACTTTATGAGATACATTTAAGTTTTTTATTATTTATTTATTTTAAATATTAAAATTGTGTAGTTGAAGAGCTGAGATTCAGCAATGGACGCGTTGCGGTACTGAGAATTTCACACTAAATTATAAAAAGTACATAATTTAAAATATCACAATATCTTCTTTCAATCATTTCCAATAAAGCCTATGATGAGATGTTTATAAACCAGTGTTTCCCAAATTGATAGCATTTACCTTTTCATCACAATCCTTAATGCCACCTCATAAGTCTGATTTCGTGAGAATCACCAACCTGTAGACAGAGAGGACAATGTCAGTGTTTACAGGATAATTCAAATTCAATTCAATTCAAAAATACTTTATTTATCCCAGAGGGAAATTAAATGTTGATGTAGCTCAATTAAATCAAAGAGTTATTATAGATGCTGATGGCTGTGGGCAGGAAAGATTTCCTGTAGCGGTCCGTTTTGCATCCAAACTGAAGAAGCCTTTGACTGAAGAGACTCTGTTTTCTGATAACAGTCTCATGGAGAGGATGTTCAGGGTTGTCCATAATTCTCTTGATTTTATGCAAAATCCTTCTTTGCATTATTGTCTCCAGAGGTTCCACAGTCGTCCCCAGAACAGAACCAGCCTTCTTTATCAGGTTGTTGAGTCTTTTTAGGTCCCTGGTTCTGATGCTGCTGCCCCAACAGATGACGCAAGAGGAAATGACGCTCTCAACAACAGACTTGTAGAAGATCTGCAACATCTTGTTGCAAACCTTGAAGGATCTTAGCTTCCTCAAGAAGTACAGTCTGCTCTGTCCTTTCTTGTAGATGGCTTCACTGTTGTGTCTCCAGTCCAGTCTGTTGTCAACATGAACACCAAGGTATTTATATTCCTCAACCACCTCCACTTCTTCTCCCATGATGGAAACAGGGTTTGATCTGACCCTGTTTCTCCTGAAATCTACAATCATCTCCTTTGTTTTGTTAACATTCAAGATGAGATGATTGTTCCCACACCATGCCACAAAGCGGTCCACCAGCTCTCTGTACTCAGCTTCTTGTCCATCTCTGATACACCCGACAACTGCAGAGTCATCTGAATATTTCTGTAGATGACAGGAGTCTGACTTGTACTGGAAGTCTGAAGTGTACAGAGTGAAAAGGAATGGTGAGAGTACAGTCCCCTGTGGTGCTCCTGTGCTGCTGATCACCTGGTTAGACACACAATTCTTCAGTCTGACAAACTGTGGTCTGTTTGTCAGGTAGTCATTAATCCAGGTGATTGTTGAGGCCTCCACCTGAGTCTTCTGGAGTTTCAGACGAAGCGGATCAGGCTGGATTGTGTTAAATGCACTGGAGAAATCAAAGAACATGATCCTCACAGTGCTGCCTGCTTTATCCAGATGACAGTGGGTTTGTTGAAGCAGGTGTATGATAGCGTCTTCAACTCCAACTCCATGGCGATAAGCAAACTGCAGGGGGTCCTGATATGTGCTGGTTTGCTTACACAGGTGGGTCAACAGGAGTCTCTCCAGGACCTTCATGATGTGGGATGTCAGGGCAACAGGTCTGTAGTCATTGATATCTGAAGGGTGAGTTTTCTTTGGTACCGGAACCAGACAGGATGTCTTCCACAACAGTGGTACCTTCTCTTGGGTCAAGCTAAGGTTGAAAAGGTGTTGCAGAATCCCACAGAGCTGCTCTGCACAGGCCTTCAGGACTCGGGGGCTGACACCATCTGGACCTGCAGCCTTGTTCCGGTTCAGTCTTTCCAACTGCCTCTTCACCTGACTTCTAGAAACAGAAAAGTGGGAGGGGGAGGCAAAGGGGACAGCAGCATCTCCTGATTGGGTTGATGACAAACTAGTGGAAGCAGAAGAATCCATGACTGAGGTGGAGGTGGAGATGTTACAGGAAAGCTGTGGGTCAGAGGAGGGTGGGATGTATCTTTGGTTGGGAACAGGAGGGGAGGATGGTGAGCTTGTTCCTGAACTGAACCTGTTGAAGAATGTGTTCAGCTCATTTGCTCTGTCCAGACTTCCATCCATCCGATCCTCCCTCTGCTTGAGGCCTGTGATCTTCTTCATTCCTGACCACACATCTCTGATATTGTTCCTCTGCAGTTTACTCTCAAGCTTCTTTCTATACACCTCCTTGCTCTCTCTGATCTTGACTTTGAGCTGCTTCTGTATACTCCTCAGTAACTCCCTGTCTCGCTCCCTAAAGGCTCTTTTTTTCCTGTTCAATAGTTCCTTTAGCTCACTGGTGATCCAGGGTTTGTTATTAGGGAAGCATCTCACTGTTCTGGTGGGGATGGTGTTGTCCACACAGAAGTTTATATAGTCAGTCACACACTCAGTCATGGCATTAATGTCCTCTCCATGTGGCTTACAAAGAGAAATCCAATCGGTTGCATCAAAACAACCCTGTAAGGCTTCTTCAGCTTCCTCTGACCACTTTCTAACAGTCCTTTTTGTGACAGGTAGTCTCTGGACAAGGGGTTTATATGCTGAACAGAGAAAAACAAGGTTGTGATCTGATTTTCCCAGGGGAGGTCTTGATTTGGAATGTGTGAATCCTTGACATTTGTGTAAAACAAATCCAATGTCTTGTTTTCTCTGGTAGAGCAGCTGACAAACTGTTGAAAAGTTGGCAGTGTAGCAGAGAGTGAGGCATGATTAAAATCACCAGATATTGCCACAAAAGAATTGGGGTGTTGAGTCTGTATCTTAGCAACAACGGAACTGATGACATCACATGCAGTGTCGGCAACAGCTGAGGGTGGAATGTAAACAGCCACCAAAACAACACTGGTGAACTCTCTTGGCAAATAATATGGACGAAAACTTACTGCCAATAGTTCAATGTCAGGACTGCAGATACGACTCTTCACAGTAACATGTCCTGGGTGACACCATCTGTTGTTGACAAGCACTGCCAATCCACCCCCTTTCCTTTTCCTGCTACTCTTTATATCTCGATCTGCTCGTACAGTCAGGAAGCCCGGCAGAGAGACGCTGGAGTCGGGTATATGATCCTGTAGCCATGTCTCAGTAAAACACATAATGCTACATTCCCGATATTCTTGCTGAGTCCTTATCAAGGCTAAAAGTTCATCCAACTTGTTAGCTAACGATCTTACATTGCCCATGATGACGGATGGCAGAGATGGTTTGAACTTCTTCTTTCTTTCTCTCCTCTTTGCTCCTGCTCTGCATCCACGACGCCTCCTTTTCAATTCCAGTGGGATTTCTGGCTTCAGTTGTCGAATTATTTCTGCTTTTCCAATGTTATTCAGCTGCTCCCTGTTGTAAACCACCTTGTTGCTATGGTGATGCATCATGACAAAAGAGTAAAATATACAAAAGTATTGGGAAAAATTAATCCAGCTGCACAGCATCCAAGGCAGGAAGGAACAGTTGTCCAAAAAATGCAATTTCTTCCAAGAAATAACAGGAATGAAATTTAGAAAAAAAAGAAAAATCTCAATGTGAGGTACAGAGCTACTCCAACATGCTGCCACCCTCAGCAGCGCATTCTAGAACATAAAAATATTCTTAAATAGTTTTTCTGCCAGTGAATCGTAACAATCTCATAACCTTTTGATGGCATTTCTAATTTTTGTTGCTTTGCCATGAAACCAGATAGTTAGGTGCTTATTAGAACTCACATGCTATTATTCTATCCTATATATATTTTGTATTTTGGCAAATCGAAATTGTTACAAGTATAATGAATTAGCTATAATGGTCCCTGTTTACAGTGTGCAGTACTCATTTATTCAGCGGCTACACATTTACAAATTACAAAAAGAATATTTGTTTAGGCTACTCTCAATTTCAGAATAAGTGTGAGACACAAGTAATGCAAGCTTTAAAATTTTCTTTCGGCAGAGCAGAGATATTCTGAGACCAATTTAGCAACTTTTTAAGAGCTGCCATGAGACTCCGATCCATGGGATAAGCCACTTTCTGTTCCGTTCACAACGGCGTAGCGAGCAGAATCTGCTCTGAAAGGTGCATTGTCTTCTCTCTCTGTAAATCCCACATTAGAGAAGGACCCTGAGGCCTCAGCCAGATTTCCTTCAATTGAGAAAGGCAGCCAGGTCATCTTTGAGGCCTTTGCTGGCAGCCAAATAGTAAAAGAATGTGATGGAGCATTGTCCTGCATAAAGATCAAGACCTTATTGGTAGTTGTGGGGGTCTTGATGTACCACTGCTTGAGGAAAATATATTCCAAAAACTGGCCATCCTCAACCCGAAAGATCCAGCAAGCTTATCCTTAACGATCACAGCCCATATCAGTTCCCATCCTCCACTAATATTACCATGAAGTATATCCATAATCCCCATTGAGAAATCTTCAGGGACTTTTTTTGGCCCAGTCGCAGATTTGTGCTTGTTCTGTTCATCACTTTAGGCCTCACCTTCCTCTTCAGCACAAATACGCATGATCTAAAGTGTCTGAGCTCTAATGAGCATTCAAATATAAACTACACTGAAAGGTGAACTGCCTAATTATTAAGAGTTGATTTATTGCATGTGACTAGGCTAACTTTGTTAACATTATTCCCTCAGTTGTGCTCAGTTTTATGCTGAGTCTGCGCATTGTTGACTCTTTAGTGGCTCAGGTTTCTCCCTTTTGATGAACTGTTATCAAAATAATTTTGCCTGCGTTGTGTATTTTTTTTTTACAACTGAGCCTTTATGTCTCCACCATTTTCAACACAAACCTACACCCATGCTTTCAGGTGTTCACAATGTCGCCTCTTTGCCATCATACAGAATTTACTATTGAAATATTACAGTTTCCCTTTTGCCTTAATGTTCGATTTCACCTCAGTAAATTGCTCATACTGAGAATACTGCACATTGGGAACGGCATGCGGACCATCACGGTGTGTTTTTCATAGAAGGTGATTCATCAGGCCAATGAAGGCAACAGTGAAAGTGACAGATGCTGTCACTGACTCCTCCTGAGTAAGGTCATCTGTCAGAAAGAAAAGGCATCTCACATACCAACATGCCACAGAGCTCCACAAAGCAACCTGCGTTAGCGTGACAGCTCAAAAGTGCTTCTTCCTTTCTTGGTTTTGCTGAGTGAGAAGATTTTCATTGTAAACTAAACTAATAAAAACACACCACCGATCTTTGTCAGCGAGTACCTTTTAGGCGCCTGAACTGTACTGTACGGTGGATTGTGTCCATTTCATCTAGTCAACAGATCGTGCCCACGTGCCCTTATCTCATTATCAGGAAATATTCAAAGCATTATTCAAATCCCTTTTCACTGGTCTCCTGTAAACCCCCCCCCCCGTCCCGCGACAGATACTGATGATAACTTTGCTTTCATATTAAAAAAAAAAAGAATGTGTAAAAATAAAACACCAAGAGACGGCATTAAAATACTCCATGGGCCCATAATGCAGAGGAGGTGCTGGATACAAATTTATGCTGAGAAAATATCACAGACGTGATCAAGGCATCAATGACACAAAATGGCTTCTGTCATTTAACTGCAGCACATCTTGAAGTTATGTTCAATTATGCAGTTAATTACGAGTCACTGTTTCAGAAAGTGACACTTACAAATGAATAAAAGACTTCTGTTGCGTTCTCAACCAGCATCCGTGTATAAACTACCTATTCTGAGCGACTTTCATCAATCTCCGCCCGACTTTAGCTCAATTTTCTATTCACTGCGTTACCCGAACAGCAAATAAGAAGCAAAAAAACCCCAAACAAATCCATTCGTCTTTAAAAGTCTGAAGTGAAAAAATGTTCTTCAGACAGCCAGTTGGCTCGTGAAAGAGCAATCGTGAGCAGCAGCAGGGCCGTAGCCAGGATTTTGGAATAGGCGAGGTTGACGATGCGCACTTAAATTTTTACAATATATATTTTAAATTATATAGTTTTTAATATATAGCCTACATTTATGTATATGTACAATATATATTTATATTTTTTAATGTATTTATTAAATTACAGGTCACACAAGAGTTGTATTGTTTAAATGTCTTTTAATTGTATAAACCAGCATTTATTTTTTTAAATGTACTGTACTAAATTTACATTTTTTTTTAATAGTACACCACCATGTTTTTAAAGAATATAGGGGGTAACTTTGAACTTGTTGAAGTGAATGATGAATCAACGTATATCATAGGCCTTCCAATTTACAATCAAATTACCTTTCACGGATAGTCTATGCTTTTACATGAGCCTATGTTTTTAATGTTCATATTTTATGCAGCTGATGGTGTCAGTCGGTCTTTTTTTTTCTCCACTAACCAAATGACGGCTTCTTAACAACAGTGACTTATCAAATTGTTTCACAAAGTTGTCAAAGAAGACATCATAGCCTACTCATAACTCATTATGCATAGGCTACTGTTTTAAAACTGTTGGCTTTGTTGTGCCCAAGTGCTGCGCAGGCTTAATCACTTGCGATGTCTGCTGAATTGTGTTCCATGGATGTTAACCACAATCTGCAAAGCACGTTTCACAGAGGTTTTGAGGTTTTTTATGTTTGATTCAGTTGGGCATTTTTGGCGGTCCAAAAAAAACAAACAAAAAAAAAAAAAAACTCGGATGAAATAAGGGAGGTCCAGACCTCGCTGTCCTCTAATGTCGCTACGGCCATGAGCAGCAGGGATGTTTCATAAAGGCCAAGAAAAAAACAAAACAAAAAAAACAAAAAAAACAAAAAAACAGGTTGCACCAGTTCTCTCACTGTGACAGATTTAAAAAAAAAAAAAAAAGCTGTAGCGGAGCCAGAGAACCAGTGCGTCAGCGTTAGATTTGACTTGAAACATGAGGGCTGACATGTCAGAAACGAGGGAAGTGGGGAAAAAAACAAAACACATATGGTATATCCTGATGCGGACAGAGAAACTTCTGACCAGTACAGCGATGCTTGCGACACACAAGCCCACGCTGACTCCAGAGACATGGAGTAGCTGCAGAGTGATATGATTGTGAGTCTTGTTGTGTGGGTCATTATGCACTCATGCAAGCCAAATGATACAGATTCTTATCAAATACTCTGTGTGCTTGGAGTTACAGAAAGGCATGCTCCAACAATGTGGGACATCATTTATACATTTAATTAAATAAGAGAAAATAGATACTACCAAGTATTGACATTTAAAAAGTATGTATAAGCAGAACTATGAGAGGAGACCATGTCACACGAATGTATCAATGAAACAAATGAAAGCAGGGGGGTGATGTGGAAAAAGGTCACCCCCCCAACCCTAACCTGTGGATTATAAGACACATTAAAATGACTACTTAAGTCATCACTGACCCTTAAAAGTAACAGGATATAATTTACAAAAACAATGGCTACTGTGAGAGTCAACGGATATCCAAAAACCTCTGAATTTCCAGTTCTATGAGAAAAATAATATTGTAAATGTAGCTGTACTATGCGTATATGCAAGTGTGGCCATGACAGTCATTGCATTCAAGTCACAAGCTCGCTAATGCGGTGGAAATGAAGAAGCATAAACTCGGTGGTTAAAACGCTTCCCCAAAATTACAGAAGTCCTTCCCCGTCCTATATAAATCTCTGCCATGTTCCTTTATGGTATGCGAAGGGAGTCTGTGGTGCAAGATGTGGCTCAGTCTCTGATCAGTCCCAGCTTCTTCAGAGCCTCACGACGGTCCTCTTCATTCTCTGCACGAGGGCAGATCAACACGCTAATGCCTTGTGTTCGGGGCAGTTTGGCAGACTCTTTGGAGTGCTGAAGGCCAGTTTGAGCCAGCGTGAACATCTGAGAGTGTGGCTGTTTGTTGGTGGCATGGCCTGCCTTCAAATCCTCTCCCTTGGCTTGTGAAAAGTCTTTCCCACTCCCCAGAGAGGCAGGACGGGGCCGATTGCTGCGCAGCTGCCTGGGGCTCTGCTCACTGCCGATGCCCTGACCGGCCTCAACAGAGTTTTGATGAGTTATATATCTGTTTAGACCCAAACCAGAGCGTTCCAGGGTGGCTGACTTAATACCAAGGACCTTTGGTGGGGTTAGCTGCTTGACCAGTGCAGGGGGTGTAAGAGGAGGGGAGCGAGCAGTGACCTTTGTGACATCTTTGACTGCAGGCAGTTCGTCATTTGAAGAGAGAGGTCTGATAGGGTCTCTGAAAGCTGCAGGTGCGAGGAGACAATCAGGACCCTGAATGGGAGGAGCTTTAGACGTAGCTGATGGCAATGCAGCAGCAGGCGACACAGATTGGAAGGCAGAAGGTGGACTGTTGACATGGGTGGAAGATGGTGTTGTTGGTGGTGTATGAGGAGCTGCTGGGCTGACTGGAGGAGAGGAAGCAGCCCGTGACATTCTAGTTTTGGTTGGAATTTTAGGGCTCAGGCAAGGGCTTGCATCTTCTTCATTGCTTTTAAGCAGACCGAGCTTTCGAAGGGCCTCCATTCTGACCCTCTGAGGGTCTAACAACACCCTGTCGCTGCTGGTGGGAACTGAATGCCCAGAGTTTCCATCAAAGCTAGCTGTTGTTTTGTGTGACTTCAGAATAATGTTGGCAGGGAGTTTCTTGGGCTTTGGGGCCACAGCAGGTGGACTTTTAGGTTCAGGTACCTCAAGAGGAGAACTCAGTTGGAAACTGGAGGTACAGACTGGTGGAGGTTTGGCTGGAGATTCCTCATTAACAGAGGGGCTCACAGAAGTTTTTTTTGCAGGAACTCCTGGATGTAGCGGCTCCAAGTCAACTGTTGCTCCTGGCATAGTGGAGATTCCTTCAGGTGGAGGGACATCGTTTACCTTCTCTGGTAGGGAAGGAGTGTCTGGTTCATCCATAAAGTCTGACGGAGGAGGGATTATACCCGGATCAACCTCTGCGGACAATCCTGGGCGGGTCCCTGTACTGGTGACACTTTTAGGATGACAATCTCCATCTAGGGTTAAACCCAGCGCCTCAGTTGGGTTCACTGATGAGTGAATTATGCCACCAGTAGCAGATTCAGTGACAGGAGGGTTGGGTTGAGCCACCAGGTCCACTCTTTCAACAGCTTCTGAATTAGTTGCTGAACCAGGTTTGGATTGTGGTTCGGATCTTTGATTCACAGCATAGTGCTCAGTTTTGATTTCAAATGTTGTAGATGCGGAATCTGCGGCGATAGGAGCGAGTGGCGTGGATAGAACATGAGTTCCAGACTCAGATGTCTCAATATCTAATAAAAAAAGAATAAAAAAATGGATAAAACACAATCAGTGAAGGTGGCATTGTGGTAACTGATGTCCGTGCAGAATGTGCATGCTCAAGACACACGACTAGCAAGAAAAACCATGCAAAACAGAGTATTTGATGACAAAAGCATACCATTTATTCTCATCTGATCCATTTCTTTTTCTGCCTTTGACCAAGCATCTGGTTCGTCATTTGATAGGCCGCTGTCCTCCTGCACCTCCAGAGCCTCAATAGTTTCCTCCAGATACACGAGACATGCCCTCTCCTCTGCAGATAGGTGCTCCATACTGTCGTCACTCTGCACACAAAATAATATATTACAGATGTGAAAATGAAAAACAGAGACATTTCAATTTTAAAATCACCGTCATACTGTTTGACATCTTTTCAAACAGATGCAAAGTAGTGACTAAGCTGAAAGTCAGCTTAACATTTCCTTCCCTTTGGTCATATTTGAGGAGAACAACTCAAGCGGCCTCACTTCCCCTCATCAGCTCGTGTTTAACCTTCACATACTGTCTGTAAATGTCCATGTAGATGTCATAACAACACAAGCCACTAATTTCAGTTCCTCATTTTCATTTTCCAACCACAGACAGAATCGTTCTCTCAGATTGGCCAGGGAGAACTGAGTCCCCGGACTGTGTTACACAACAAACAGACGAGTGTCTGGGACAAATGACTGACACAAGATTTACAGCAACACTCACATAGCCAGAGTTCATGCTGATTACGCTGTCGCAGCTCTCTGCGCTGTCCATATTGCTCAAGGATTCCACGGCAACGGCGCCTGGCCACGTGCCACTCTTCGACATTGCACGAGGGAGAAGATGAGCGGAGGACCTAGGCTTTTCAGTCCTCGTTTGACTGTGCAAATCTCACTGAAAATAAGTCTGGGGAGAAATCTGAAAGGTTAAAGAGAGATGTTTGAAGATACAGACACACCGAACAGGAACCAGATGGCATCTGTGAGGCACCAATGCCTCCACAACACAACACAACACACCCATTTCTTTAACAACTAATAATCTACACCAAAACATCTGAGTCTGAGGCTTAAATAAGGTGAAAAATGAGAGAACACATAGAATCTTTCCATTACCGTGACAAAACAAATGTCATAAATTACAGCTGACAGTTAAATGATCTTCATAATGAAACCACTGTCCTGAAACAGGAACCACATCACAGTCACTGCAATATATCAAACATGTCCCCTTGTTCTAATTGAGTCATTAAAGTGAAGTGATGGCTGACCAAGTAAACATTTATCTGCACAGAAGACATGGCCTGCATCAAAATGAAAGGGGATATTAACATGAATGTGGAAACTGTGAAATGCTAAATGTAATTAGATATTCATCGCTTTCAGTTTATTTTGCATTATAGTGACAGTGTGCCATGAAATGAAATGAATAAGTACTTTATAAATCCCAAAGGGAATTTCTAATGTTTCAGTGTGTATTTTTTGTCCCTTTCTTAGTCAGTTCATTTGATTAATGAATCAATAGTCAAGCCAGTAATCAATAGGGCTGGGGAAAAAAAAAAAATCGATTTCATTTTAAATTTTGCATAATTGATTTGTAGGGCATGAGATCGATTATTTTTTTTTAAAATTTAAATAAATAAATAAATACATTTTCATGAAGTTAACCCCAGTAGTCTCGTGCGTGATGCAACAGTGGCGCGTTTACGTCCGCGGCTCGTTCGTGTGCTCGATCCACACTACGTTATGGTGCAACGTAAACATCTGACTGATGAGTGCGTATCCACTGTTGGCTCGCCTGGCGCAGCAATACCTTTGTGTCCCAGGGACCATTATTGAGTCGCAGAGGGTGTTTTCAACTGCGGGTGATACTGTCACTGCAAAAAGGAGCTGCCTAACCCCAGATCAGGTCAATGAGCTCCTTTTCCTGCACAATTACCAAGTGAGAAAAAAGTCACAATAACAGGACTTGACTTTAGATCGTTTAAGTTTACTTTTAGTTTTGTTACCATTATTATTATTATTATCATTTTTGCACATTAAGAAACAATGCCTTAATGTAATTTGCAGTGATGGAATGTTGTAGTTCAAGTACACTTTCACTTGCAATTCCTTTATAGTTTTGAAATGGCACTTTTGAGACAGTTGTGTTCACAGCTGAAGTTTAAACTGTCCAATTCACAAGTTTGCACTTAAAACCTGTTGTTTATGGTAAAAATAATAAATAAAATTATTGAGCCATTTTCATTATTTAAGAGAAGATTGAATTGAATTGAATTGAATCGTGATTAATCGATTCAGGACCTTATGAATCGAAATCGAATCGATTTAGGAAATTGGCCACGATACCCTGCCCTAGTAATCAATTGTGAATATTTCCTCAGTAGTCATAGTGCTGGCCTTATTACTGCTGGCAGGAATGTCCTCCTGGATCGAAGCTCTTACTCAACACACATCAATGTGTAGAGGGGGTGCAGTGTTACTCACTGTCACTGGGGAATCATCCTCCGAATCATTTCGTACAAAGGAATAGTTTCAGTTAATATTCTTCATATTTGACATGTCTGTCCATAAAACTATTGGAGTCGTCCCCAGTCCAACATAGATGGAGCTTGACCTACTTCCGTCTCTTCTTCTTCTCTTGGTCGTATGTGTCTATTTACTGAAACTCTACCATGAAACCCTGCCACGCGGAGCCGTTTCTGGACCACTGATACTCATGTCCAACTGCAGTGTCTGTAACTTAGTGAAGCTGGCAACTGAGGACGAGTCGAACGTGTTCAGGGGAAGTTAAGCCGAGCTTCCTGATGATGGCCAGGTGAGAGTGAGTAACTTTTGAACTGCATCCTCTGATTTAAACGCTTTTCACAAACAATGATTTAGGCTGTAAAAGATGCTCGAGGAAGGAAGGAGTCACAGATTGTGACAATAAAACTTTTTGTCTTCCAATTTTATGCTGTCTCCTACTATTTAGACTAGTTATCCCAGCAGCAGGAAGCAGAGGACTGTATTGTTACATGCACCTCATGCTGAAAAAACACAATCAAAAGATGTTCGGCAGTGCTTTAAGCATTTTTTGCACATTTTTATTGACTATTAACAGAAGCCAAACGGAATAATAGAAGCTAAGCTAATAATAAGAATGATTTACAAATTCCAAAGAAGGAAACTCTTCCTGGTATTCATTACGAATCAACAATCAAGAGTGAAAAGCTGTTTGCTTGTGATCACAGGTGATGCATTTGCATCATGTAAAAGAGTGGGAAGTTTTGTGCTTCCTGTTTGTTCCTTGGCGTGCACATTACTACTGGCAGGTCAGGCGTGAGGAAAGCATTCCACATCCTCAAGGCCCATGCTGAAAAGGAACTGAGAAGTTGGCACAACGTTGCTTTTAAGTGCTTAAAAATGCACAAGCAAGCACCGTCAACAACATTTAAAGCCGAGGATCACAGGGGGATAACAACCATCAACCAAGTTCATTTTGGTGTCATTTCATAACAACGGATCATGTGTGATCGGTGTGGCATTGTTTGAAGACGACTTTACGTAGTTTTCTTCAGATTTGTAGAAACCCTCAGGTACACCGGGGTCCCGTCGTCTGTCTTTTCTGAAAGCAGGGGCAGCTTTCACTCCTACCTTAAAAACACTCACACAGAGTTGCCCTTTAAGGGTGACAACAACAGAACTTTGAAACTGATCTTTAAAAGTCAATTTCATGACAACTGTACCCCACCAGGACGTCATCACAAACACACTGTAGACTGAATAAATAAGGAACGATCTACTCGTGACGAGATAATACGAGCACTTTCCCTTCTCAGATCGTTCCAGGAAGGAGTTTTTTTTTTTTTTTGGCCAAAATAATTCAGCCAGGAAGTAGAAGCCGTGAAGGTTATTTTTAAAGAAAAGGCATGTACAAATGCAGGATGCAGAAACCTGATCACCAACACCTCCGCTCACACATGTTTTACTGGAAACAAAAGCTCGTTGACAAAACACGTACCGACCTTCTAGTGAAAGGTTCGATAGCTGCTAATTGCTGTCCCTCCCATTTAGGCCTTCCAGATCGGCAGAGCCGGAGGGAAATATCCAAGCCAACACCTCTCGAACCTGAACTAGGCAACAAACCTGCAGGGCAGCAGCGGCGAAGCACGCTACGCCCATAGCTGAGTCAGGCCTGATGGTGACAGGAATGTCACTATGCTTGCTTCCACAGGTTCAGCCAAGCGCTCTGATGTGCCTGGGCCTTCTGAGCCTCGGCCTCGGAGCAGGTGCAACACTTTAACTACCAAGGGCAGGAGCAGCTCCGTAACCTGAGGACAAGCTGTGGTTTTGAGCCAGACTTATTGCACACCATCCCACCATCATTTATATGGCGTCTACGATGACAAATGTGTGCGTTAGTATGTCAGAGAGACAAAATAAAAATGTAAAGGATGTGCTTAAGGGCAACAAGTCATCTTGAACCGGCTTAATGATTTACAGTAAACACAAGTTCAGGGCCAGCATCAGGTTGAGCAACTCACAAGCTGCTGGAATGAAAAGAAATATTTCATTAATGTTTAGCTTGGCAGCTTGTTGCTCTAAAATGACTTTTGTTGACTTTAGCGCACCAATATTTGCACTTTTCCTGAGTCAATGTCCAATATTCTAAAAGAATTTCAATGATTAAACTAAATTTTCTTCCACACCCTGAAAAGGAGTACACTGTGCATGAAAATTAACTTAATGTCGGTGCATTTCTAATAAACTATTTTCTAATAAACTATCCTCATGTTGGTGAGTCAAAGCTCACCAATAATACGCAGGGAGAAAAAAAAAAAAGTCCATAAGAAAAGTCTGAACAAGTTGCAAAGTTGATTCAATTCCTCGCCAAATTAGGAGCTAAAAAACAAATACTTCCCACACATGAGTCGTTTCTGACTTTCAAATATCACTCAATTAATGAATAAAACAACTGGAGCAGTTAACTCCACGAGTACAACTGCATCAAACGCGCTTCTCCTCCAGGAGAAAAACTCACCGGAGATGCTGGAGAAAGTGCCGAAGTGTTGGACTCCAAGGTGTTCGTTCACACGCAAACACAGCCAGAGCTGTTTTCAGATGTCAGTCCATGGCAGAGATGCGCCGCTCCGACGGCTCCGCTCTGTTCCTGGAAGTCAAACTGCGCGACGGGCTGACAGGCTGCGAGGGGAGCGCGAGCAGGTATGAACGGTTGGCAGCCAGGTGAGCCAGTTAGCTTCCGGGCATGTTGGCGGGGGACCAATCACAGGGCGGCAGTCTCAGACGTTGCCGGGGATACAGTGCCATCAAACTAAAAAAATATAATCCGTTTTAACTGTCTTTTCGTATTCATAAATGGAGAAAATGTATGGTGTTTTTTTTATTTTATCTAAACGATTTGTTTTCTTAATCAAATTTGACTAAACGCTTTGTTCTTTCGGTTCAAGGATCAAATTATTTTTTTCTAATGTGTGCTGTTCTAGTTATATATATATATAATTCAAATCTAGAATGAATCATAGATGTCTAGATATAGATATGACAGATATATAGATATAGACATAGATATGTCTTATATCTATGATTCATTTTATAATTTGTAACACGTGACATATTTTTGTTATTTTTTTACATGTCTGCTCATCACATTCTTCATTCCAACCTCTGTGGTATTACTAAAAGTGATCAAAAATGTGAATTCCTCTGTGGGTCTGGCTTACGTAGAACTCATGTGAAGACAAAAGTCACTGTGGTCATTTCAAATACACTGATGGACAAATCATTACCTAGTTTTTCATCAGTAAAGGATCTGCCAGTCAGTTCTCAGGTGACCCCTCAATAACAGCAATGATCAAAGCACTATATGGGCATATGTGATTAGTTACTCACCTTTCTTAAAAAAAAAAAAAAAAACACTTAAAAGAACTAATAAAATAGGTTAATCATTACAATAAGTAATAGTTAATTAGCAGTTAGTTCCTCATTCGTTCCCTGGAGACTTGGCACATTTTTGAAAATGGCATTCTTGCTGTAAAAGTTCTCTTGGCTTGTTGCAGGCAGTTGTTGTCTGAGGACCATGATTATATTTCTACTTGCTGTTGTTGTGATAATTCAGTCTGAACCAAAGTGGTGGACAGACCGACATTTAATTCCACTCAGAGATATACAGCTGTGAGCAGTTGCAGAGAAGGTAGTTTCCCAGATGATTTATTTCAGAATTCATATTCACTGTTTACAGGCTGGGAGCTTGTGTGTTTGAGCTCATGCACAAAGCAGAACTATTCATCAGTTAGTTTCACTGCAGCTTCTCTTTTCCAGGAACAGCGGGACACATGTGTAAAGTGTGTTGTTGTTGTTAAGGTTTTAATTGTGGATCAGCGATGCCACTTTGTACCTGCAGTCATTTAAAAAATAGAATGTAGCCTTCATGCTGCCAAAGCCAAGCTTAATTTACCTCAAGAAGAACTAAAGCAGCAAGCCATTTCAGACTGAAAAGACTTTAAAGTTAGATAAAAACAGAGTGACAGGCCGTATAATATGGGGCAAGAATCAGAGGATTGAAGAAAATAAGATTCATGTTTTAAGATTTAACATTTTCTTTTAATGCTACACACTGGGCCTCCGTTTCTACATCCAGAATTTGGACGTTCAACCCCACCCTGCCCCAAAAAAAAAAACAACAAAAAAAAAACTGAAGCAGCGTTTGTTTTTCTTTGTATTAGAGTTTAGGATAATGGTGAGAGAACCATTTCATGACGCATCCCTGACATATTTCAAGCCTTTTGGCATTTGAATTATAGCGGCACTAATTTTCTTCTGTCGACTCATTTCCCTCACGACAAAGATAACAATAACTGTCGAGGCCCGAGGCAGAGCTGGGGCAATTTAAAAATGTACAATATTTGAATTAACCTCAGCTGATAAAAGTAAACGAGCACACAAAGTCAACAGAACAGCTTCGAGCTCTTGAAAGTCCCAACAGCATTCAGCGTCTCCACGAGAAACGGAGGTAATTGAAGTGGAGGGGTGGGTGGGTAATCATGTTGTGCTTGTTTGTTCTAATATTACTGTGGGCTGTGCTCGCTGCAGGAGCTCACTGGAGTGACAGCAGAGGCCGCCAGCTGTAATCTATCAACAGCAGCTCTTCTTCTTCTGCCATCGCTGCTCACACCTGAATGGCCTCCGAGCTGCTGAGCATCCATTCAAAGAAAAGCTGATGAAATTTGTTGAGGGGGGAACGAGCGTCGGGCTAAAGGCCCTGAAATGGAAAAACTCGAAGGCACTCCACGTGCAGCTGCGCTGACAGAAACATCAATACGGAAACAATGAATGGACAAAGATACAACACAGATTCTAACTGTAACATTTATTAGTGGTACAATTATGAAAAATAATCATTTAAAAAAACAAACAAACAGAAAAAAAAAATGGAAGCCCGAGATTATTTACAATCTTTTTTTTCTGAAGTGAGGTCCCTCTTCTGAGTCAATCTCAGACTTTTACTTTTTCTAAAATCACAGGGTATTTATTTACGATATGTTTAATTTCATAAGACATAGTCCTTTTCTCTCTTTTGACAAATGTCAAAAATTACATACGTACATACATACATATACATATATATAGATATCTATAAAAGCAGAAATCATTCAAGTATCAAAATACAGACTGCTAGAATCATGTACAATATCATTTTCATCATAGATGTCATCAGTTTAGTCCCAAAATGTCTCCTGATCCTTGGTAATGTGCAAAAGCAGAACAAGACCAGGCATATGGCTGAAGGTGCCGACACCTGCGAGCTGAAGACGACGTGCCAGTGTGTCATCGTACTGGCCTGACGACGTACCACATATATAACAGTTAAATCAAAAGGACCTGACTACGATCTCAGCCCAGATACACGCTGGTGGATCAAACAGTACCATTAACAGTCAACGTACTTTGAGTCAGCAAAAGAAACATGCCGTGCCCTTCAACTCTGTTCTGCAGCTAAAATCTAAAGTCGTACCAGCCTGCATGGCAGGTTTGGTGAATAATCTTGTCAAGATTAAGTGAACAAAGAGGGGCAAGGGAAAGAAGAGAGGGAACTGCAGTGAACCACACCTGATCCAGTTCCAGCTTTAGGACTCACACTGTCCTACAAAAACAATAAAAACCTACAAAAATAACCAAAACACAGAAGACAACTTCAAACAAAGGAAATCACTATAACACAGTCTTTGTAGTGTTGCGTTCGCTTGGAGAGTTCCTCCCATGCAGGATTACATTTCCTATCACATGTACTGTATGAAAGCTCATGGTCATGAAGGGAAACGCAAACATTTGGATACAGGAGTGAGTGTACCTACAACAGAAAAGTTCATGTTCCTTATTTTTCCCCACTTCCCCTTCAAGAACAAGTTCTGTACTAAAACCTGCAGCTACATTTCCTCAAACAGTAAACACTAACTCTCTGTGAGGGAGGCCACAATTCATGTCTCAGGAAAGGCAGGAACACATACGGCTCTCACATCGCGCAGGGCAACCATCACTCTGAAGGACAGGAGGCTGAATGGTGTGTGTGTGTGTGTGTGTGTGTGTGTGTGTGTGTGCAGAGAGAGGTCAGGTGAACTGAAGGGGAGCGTGCAGCGTCGTCTTTGTCCCCGGGCCCGTGTGTTACCGCAGTGAGCTGCGAGCATGATCCGACTGGCGGCGTGATCTGCTGCATGGGAAGTGGGTCGCTTTCTCAACAAAAAGCATCCCACCCACCATGCAGCAGGGCTCATTCCTGTCCTGTCTTACTGACCTGGGAGCAGCCAGTGTTCAGCTACAGGGAGGGGACACACACACAGACAGACACACACGCACACAAAGCAGTGAGGTTAAAATGATGCGAAAGTAACAGTAAACAGACGTACACAAACAACGGGTTCGGAGATGGATCGCCCCTCTTTGGGATGATTAACTCAATAACCCAACACAGTGAAACATTAACATGGCGTCATTGGTTTAAGAAAGAAAGAAAGAAGAAAAAAAAAAAAAAGGCAATGCGGATAGAATAAACAGTGAAGGCATTTGTTTTGAAAAGAAGACAATAATGACAAAAAAAGAGGAAATGCACTTATTCTTACACACTTGGAGATTTGGTAAAAGTGCTTAGTTGGAGTTAGTTGGCTCTAGAAGGAGCATCGGACTTATATCCTGCTGCTCTGGCAGACAGATAGACAACCGTCTTCAGGTAGTTTGGACTGTCCATCATCTGAATCAGCAAGAACCTCATTGCCCTCGGAGCCCTCCTCAATTTCCCTCAAAATAAATGCTCAAAAGGACCTCATCACAGTGCAAAGATCTTAGCCTGGTTTGGCTTGCAGCAGGCAGATAAAAGTAAACAAAAAAACACATCTCCCTTGCTCAGTGCTGTGTGGAACCTCTAGGGCACCTGCGTCCCACTGAACAGAAACAGTCTGCTAATGTCCGACTGATGCATAGAATTACGGCAGCAGTTCCACAGTTTCCTCGGGAAACGTGTCCATCCAGGTACAGGATGTGTGCTCTTGGCTGCGGTTTATCGGATTCTGTCAGTGCTCGGAGAAGTCAGGAGGCGAAAGATCAGAGCGAAAAGCCTCAGAGTGGCCGTCGCCTAATGTTGCGAAAAAGAAAGAGCTGATCACCGAGAGCAAACAGTGGGGAGGCTGACAGCTGACAAAAGATAAGCGGTGAGGGCAAGAGTTGAGGAAGCATACAAGGTAAACAAAGAAGGTGAGTGGCAGACTTAGACTTAGAGTGGATAATGCCTGCTGGAGGGGGGTTTGACGAGGTGGAAAGGGTTCATTCAGAATCAATAAAAAGTGTTGGTTAACTCTCACAGGTTATGGTGTTTTAAGAGGAGGACAGGAGTGATAGCTGGAAGGAGGCAGGGGAGGTAGACAGAGGTCCAGTACAAAAGAAAGAAGCCGAGTCACAGTGAAAGGCACACAGAAGGAGGGGAGGGAGGAAAGGTGAGACCAGGCCCAGGAGGAGGAGGAGGAGGAGGAGGAGGAGGGGTCCGCTCAGAATATAGTGGTCTCGTACTTGGTGCTGATAGTGCGTTTGGGTTCCTTGGGGTCCACGAGCCACATGACACTGCTCTGGGACTGAGAATCCCCATCTTGCTCCACCAGGTCCCCCTGAAAGTGCAGACAGACATCTTCAGAATCTCAGCAACTGTTCACATGCAATTTTAATTACACTTTGCATGACTTATGGCATCTCATCTGTCATTAATTAGAAGATGATTCCTGTGTACACAAGGTAATCCAGCAGCCAGTAAAGGTTTGTGTTGACATTTTTATATACAGACTATGTAGGCCGAGACGTGCTGCATGAGTGTTCGAGTGAATGCGGGACGTGGTGTAAAAGTGTTCGGAGTTGTCAGCTCGACTAGAAAAGCGCTTTGTAAGGAAAGTCCATTTACCATCTATTCAAAAAACACACAAGCAAAATCGCAGCCATTGCAACACAATATCATGTTAACATCTGTGAGGACACATAAAACAAAGCTGAGCTAATAAAAAAGAAAAGGCAACGAACGACAACAAGATAAGAAACCAAAATGTCTTCCCCAGAGAGATTAATTCAGTGCCGAGTTCAAGTGCTGCCTGCTTTGTCTTTAGGTAATTAAAAATACATCCAAAATCCAAGATAAACCTTTTTTACGCATTTCAACTTTTACAGAGAAGACTTTCGGGGAATTAAGTTGTAGGCCTACATCCTTTTCGTGACCGTCACAACTCTGTGAATGCTAACTTGACTGTTTTAACACTAAACTGTCACTAGAGGGCGCCATATGCAAACGGGACATTCGAGGAAAAGAAGAGCCCACTTTGAGTAGGGTGCAGCAAAGTGCAACTCATTTGTGTTTTTTTTCCCTCAAATCAATGAAAAATACAAACATCAAATGAACACACATTCAGAGCAAAAGAGCGGATATGAGAAGAAGCAAAAGTGTGAGAAGGTGGAGGTGGGACAGGAGGCAGCACCTGAGCAGCAGGGCTGGTAGAGTGCAGCAGTGGGAAGGAGGGAAGGTGGGTGGTGCAGGTGTAACAGTAACAGCAACAACTGTCGAGAGGAGGAGGAGGAGGAGGGTCCTGGGAGAAATAACACCGCCAGGAGGAGAGAGGAGAGTCAGACAGAATGAGGAAAAGTACAAGAAAAGGCACAAAAAAGCAGAAGCGTGGCGAACTGAGAGTTGCAGAAAGAAAATTTGCACAAAGTGGAGCAGCATGAGACAGGCCGAGTCTGTCCACTTTCAGTGTCTGCTAAAGCCGATCAGTGGTTGTTGCAGGTAAATGTGTGCATGACAGTGAGAGAGTAACACAAGCAGATGCATAGAATCGGTTCTTCTAATGCTCAGTTGAGCCGCAGCTGGAGACATGTGACACATCCCTGAGGTGTAGTTAGCTCATTTCTTAATTATCCAATGTTAAAAGCCAGAGAAACAGCAGCACAATGCAAGTATAACGATGCAAATCGTTGTTGGATGACACGGATTGAATGTGTTTTCAGGGTTTGAGTCCAAACAGTGACATGTTTGTGTAAGTCTAATGAGTCTGATGATAAGTGGTACGTGTATATGGCGCACTAATATTCTTGACGTGTGACTCACCCCTGACTTCCGTACACTCCCCCGCGGTTTCGGCACAGGTCGACTGGACTTTGTCTCGATGACCTCTGAACTGGATCCTAAGGACAGGTTCTGGTGCTGTTTGGTCCTCTGGGCCTGCAGAGCCAGCTGATAGGCGACCTCAAACGCTTGGCCCAGCGTCAGTATTATCTCGTAGGTCAGGTTCTACACAGAAAGAGGGAGTTCAGAGAGCCCTTTTCGTGTTTTATGGACAGTTTTCAGCTGCATGCTGCAGTCGGCAGACGATCGCGGAATAATACTTCTTTCACCAGAAACTTTAAAACACAGTTACATAAGAACCACGCAGACCTAAATTGGATCCAACTTCTGTAGCTTAAATGGGGTGGATTATTTGATTTAACCCTGACAGCTTATAAATGTGAGGCAGGTGGAATCAAGTGTTACATAGTGCCTTGATGAGTGTCTTGTCCTCTGTGTCGGACAGCGATCAGCTCTGAGTTTCTTTGTTTGGTGAAAACTGCATCTAGCAGACACAGAGCAGCAATACGCTCAATACAGGTTAAAAGAACAGCCATGGCCTTGTTTTGGCCTGTGATTGCTACAAACTGCTGCTACAGCGCTTCGTGCTGAGAGGCAGCCTCTTCTCAGGAAACCCTGCATTGTTAAGATGACTCCACACTTATTGGGCAGATTGGAAGCATAATCATCAGATCTCTTAGGGGAACGGAGAGGTAATGGACAGTTGCTTATCATGGCTGGAGTGGTCTCTGAGGAGGTTATCAACCACAACTGAAGCGTGACACCTTGAAGAGATAGGGCAGACTAGAGATAACGGAGTTGACCGTGTAGCCCGTCACATCTCTGTGTCACAACGTGGAGACTTGAAGGAATTCAAATCGGCAAATGAGGAAAGTTTGCTACCCCTTAACAACGCATTTCATTTTTGGTTTTTCCTTTCATTTGTCTGCCATCTAAAAGTCCACCCGTGGAATTTAAGGTGTCTGATTAAATTCTATCAACATAAGAATGAAAGCATGATGGATATATTTTGAAAAAAAAGTGGCCTGCGATTATGCATCACTGTCTGCTAAAATTCCAGGAATCTAAAGCAACATAGAACAATAATTTCTAATGGTGTAATTTATCAAACTAATTGAGGATGGGTTGATTTTCTTAGAAATGGAAAAAAAAAAAAAAAAAAGGACACTTCCCCATTAGCAGAGAATTAGCTGCAGCTAGCAGGAGCGCCGCGTGCTACAGCTCGGATGGTGCCGACTGAAAGCCAAAAACCTGCCATCACTCTGAGGACTGAACTCCAGAGGTCGTACTTACCACGTCTACAGTGCTGAACACATGGCAGTAATGGTGGCTGGTCTGCAGGTCTTTAGTGATGTAGGCAAATGTACACAAGTCCTCTGGGTCCTGGGCTGCACAAGATATATTCCGGATCTCATGCTCTGCGATGATGTTCTGCGCCAAGAGGAGTACACATGTTATAAGGGAGCTCTCCGCTTGATCGTGTCATCCCAACCCTTAGATGATGTGTGACATTTGATGTGTGACGTGACTGAGGATACGCTGGGTGGAAAGGTCAAACTCGCGGGTGCTGACCTTGTTGGCTGCGTCGATGAACTTCACGCCCTTGTAAGTGATTGAGAGGACAATGGTTGGGACTTTTCTCATTTGTTCTGTGGACCTCTGGAGAATAAACCAGCAGCAGCAGGCAGAAAAGAATCATGAGCTTGAGTTCCTGTCCACTCAAATGTCAACTACATAATCATACATTCATCCTGTGATAATGCAGAAATTGATGGCGTACCCGCATTTTGGAACAAGCATCCTGCGTGGACTCTGTGCCCCTCAGATCTTTAATTTGCATTGAACCCAGGTACTAAAAGCAAACAGAGGAGAAAGCATCACTGACGGTGCATATATTCAACAAAACTGGAAATTCATATAGGAAGTGAGGAAGTGTACATTGGCTTCATAGGCGCAGGATTCAAAGATGAGTTTTTCTGGCTGGTGATGCCAGTTCTGGACAGGGGCGTACGGTGCTGCTAGACTCGGCGGCCGCAGTGTCAAACGGGGCTCTCGATGCCACTCTTCATATCGCTCCTGGGAAAATAACGGGCGTCATCAGAGAGGCCTGGCGGACCCAGTACAGCACATAGAAATAATCCGGAACATACGCATAAAGCACACACCTGAGGTCTGTGGCGTTCACTGCGATATCTTTGGGCAGCATCATAGTCGGTATCTGGCACTTTCTTCCTGCCCGGCTCTCCTGAAGGCAGCAGAGGGTCCATTGAGCGTCCCGGGTAGGGCTCCATCTGACTGAGGGGGGAGGAGGTCTGGGATCCGGGCAGGTCCTGGCACTGCAGAGACACAGTTAGCTTTGTGGGATGGATGAAAAAATACGATCGTTGGCCATTTCTCATTTATACTTCTTTAAAACCAACGTAGCCAAACCTACAAAGCACATTACAAAGTGTCGCAGCGTGCCAGTCCTCACCCTGATCTGAGACAAACGAGGAGGTTTGACTGGAGGCTCCTCATAAGGCCTCTCTGCTAAGGAGGCAATGATACGTTTCCTGTGACCAAGCAGGCTAATTTTTAGCACCTGGAAGAAGGAGAAGAGGGATATTATCAACTGAACACATGAGAAAACAAACAAACAAAAGCCATAACAACACCAGTTTTTTTTTTTTTTTTTTTTTAAAGAGTCTGTCCTGTTCTGTCAAACTTAAAATGCGCGAGGGTGCAAATTCCCGCCACTTCATTAAAGATACCGATTCCACATGAATACACAATAATTTGCTGAGCTACAGTAACGCACCTTGAAAATGCAGAAATGCCCCACAAAAGGCGGAAAAAAAGACCTCCAAGTAAAGCTGCATGTAAGCAGTGCTGGATTTAAAATGCTACTGTAATACAGAGAGACAGGTTACATTCTCACAGAACTGACAAGTAACGGAGTTCTGTCTCCCAATAGTGAAGCATTCGCTTCTTAAACTCGGGCATTGGAAACTACTTCCCGGCGTCTGCGTATTCACCTCCAGAGTTTGAACTGTCAAACTGACTTCCTTTAACACACTCGACAACTAATTTCACCCTCTGATGCTCCTCGTGGCCCGTATACGTCACTGCGACTCACATTGACGATCTCCAGCTCCCACAGGTTTTTCACACAGTCCAGACTGCGGTAGCCGCTGGCCAGGAAGTTGTGCAAGTACTCGTTCAGACCCAGATTCTCCAGCCAGGAGGACAGGGAGCTGCTGCCATCACAGCCAAGCGCTTTCACCTGGAATAACAATTAAAAAAAACTGAATCCGTCACGGTTGCTTTGAGGGATCTGGGACAATGAGCGGGCCAATAGGCTGCCATTTCCACAAATTTTCCTGACATTTTCGGCGAGTGCGTTTCAGTGACTCCTTACGTGTGCATGAGTCAAAGTTAACAATAGGGCTGTAGCGATACACTAATCTCACGATTCGATACGATACGCTTACATCATTTTCTGGGGGGAAAAAAAGGGACAGTGTGATTTGACATGAATCGTCGCTGATTGGACTGGTGGTCCAACCTTTGAACCGGAAGGACAACACAGCCAGACAAACAGAAACAAACGAAAATGTCCCAAACGTGAGAGCTATGCACTTTATACAACATTTTTATGAACTAATTTATCACCGTTTTGTATAATGTGACCCCCTGGCATTGTATTGTATTACCTTAATGTTCTGTGTTTTCACTAATTGAAACGTCTGACTTTTCAATAAAGTTTGCTTTAAAAAAAATAAAATTGAATTTAAAAATAAAAACGAATAAATCGATACTTTATCGGGAAACGAAATATCTATATATATGGCAGTGTCGATAAAATTGCTCAGCCCTAGTCAACAACAGGTTAGATTGACTATTTTTAAGTTCTATTACACATAATAAAAGGAAGCGGTGCGTATGTAGGCCTCACTATGAAGAGCCACTAAATAATACATATTCATAACTGATCCTGTAACTACCACTACTTCTTACTGCTTTCCAGAGGACAAGCCTGCAACTATGACAACATGAAGCGAAGGCATCGCACTGTACCCTATAGGCTGTGTTGGACCACAGTTTCTGATGAGAACAGCTTTCCAAGATGATTAGTTGTGCTGCAGTATGTAAGTAAGTTGTTGCTGTCAGTTTCAGAGCCTTTATGGCAGGTGAATGTGTGTTTCTGTGAGGAAAAAGTGAGCTTTGCCCCTCTTGTAGCCCCGAGTACGGCATTCTCAGCAAAAACTCGCACGTACACCCGGATGTCTTTGTCCCCATCAACGCCGTGCCGAGCCAAAGCCGATAAATACCTGTGACCGCAGACTGCAGCTGAGTCATTCGATGCTGGACTGAATGCCAAATAAAACACTGTCCCATTGGACTCGAAAGCTAGACGTTGCGGTGTGTTCGACCAGTGTATTAAGAGCTCAGGTTTTTTCCCAGCTGTTTTATTGACAAGTGAATAAAGATGATCACGACAAGTTCAAGATGATTAAGTATGCAATAATTGTAACAGGCCTGCCTACAGCTGATTGGATATTAGATATTAAACCCCTGGAGATGAATAGCCGGTAAAAGCAAGTATCAGCAATTCTCTATTTTGGTTGAGTAGAGATGTGTTGGACATTTAGAAGTCAAGTAAAACAGAAGTACTCAGAGTGCAGTCATCTCAAATTGACCGAGCACACGTGGAATCATGCCTTCTTACTTCCACCAGTGCCCTAGTTATTCGGTATCAAGGGAGGCTTAGCGCCTTCTAAAGTAACATTAAAGGAGCCTTATTATGCTGATGTTAAGTAATGAAGTAGATGCCAGGGATCCCTCACCTTTGGTAAAGAGCGTGCTGCATGCAGGATCTTCTTTCTGTGGCTCGGGTCTGTGATTCCAATCTCTCTCAAGTCCTGGTCTTCCATTACATTGCTCCCCTAAAGGAAAAAAAACATCAAATTAGGATCGTTGTACAAATCAAATCATCTCGAAAAATCCCAAACGCACACTGCTTGAATCCAAGGTTAAATGCAACTGAGACAAACCCTCCACGAGAAGATTCTTTTCTGCAGGCTCGGTATTGATCCCAAGTATGCTTCCATTGCGGAAAAAGGTCAATTACTCTTGAGTGATATCCTCCACAGAAGCCGTACTGACTGTTGTAAGCGAACTATGTCGATAACCGCTTAAACACGACTTAAGTTTGCGGGGGGAGGGGGGGCTGACAGGGATGTGAAGGATGGTCAAACTAGCCTTTAGCTAGAAACAATATCACCTTTGAGACTATGTGACAGGTAACAGATAATGGAGAAAGGAGCCATAAATCAATGTCAGAGTTGCAGCGTGGTCAGCAATATGAGACGACGGAGAAGATTACTCGAGGGTTGACGGGTGACCTGAGCAGGGACATCAAAACACCTGTCGGGTAGAAGCAAAGCTAAGACTTCTGCTGCAAACACTCATTTTAGAGCCCCACTTGCTTTTTTTTTTTTGACAGTCAAAATAAGTGAGCCATTATGAAGCTAAACTACTCAGCCTCAGTCAGTCCATCTGGAAGCCGTAAATGTCAGCCATGTGTGGAGAAGGTCAGCAACTGAATTTCATCTGCTAAAGTATCACGGTGCTCCGTGGGAGCTGCTGCCGCTGCTGAACCAGTTGTGACGGCTCAGTGTCCAGGTGGCTGACTCTTCAATATGAACCTCAAGTTAATCCCGCGGCGCTCACCTCGGGACAGAGGAGAGACCGCCCGTAGGTCAAACTTAGCGGCGTGTTTTTCATGCAGAGGCTGAGGATGCAAACAAGAGGAGAGAGGAGAGAGGAAGAGGAGGGTATTCTGTGCAACGCTGCCGGTGGAATCACAATGTTAATCTCAACTGTGCAGAGTAAGGCCCATTTATACTGTATAACATGTGGAACATAAGCAGGAACAGCCTGTTTAAATGAGTCTAAAGAAGAAGGGGGGGGAGAAACTTTTTTACTTTCGGAAAGCCGCGTTAATCACAACCATGGTGATGCACAGTCTTGGTTACAGCTCACATACCTTCTTTGTTCTTTTAATGCCTCGCACTACACAAACAGCTTGAAGCCCATTATCTCTGAGCCGCAACACGCCGATCGCTGCCTCCTCAGTACAGGATCGACAGTATTTGAGAAGCTGGATGGATAATAGCACTTCTGAAGTGCATGGATGATTGTATTACTGTCCCACTGGGGATTGACCGATAAATGGCTCAACGGGGGGAGGATTCTATAGAACTCTTAACAGACTGACTTGGGCTGTTTTGAAGACTTTTTTTTTTTCTTTCCCCCCTTCACACAACGTTGCCTTTAAAATATCATGCTTGAGTTGTAGACATTTAAAATGCAGTTCATGACATCTGACACCGAGAAAAACAAAGAATCAGATACTGCAACAGATATCTGTCTCGGCAGATTCTATGACAAAGCCAGACATCTTGATAAAAATCACACCGTACAATACCGTGTGGGGAAGCTGTCAGGCAAAAAATGCAAAGCATTTGCGGGCTGCTGCCTTGCATTTTAACTCGTGAAGATAAGACTGGATGCAACATTTTTTGAGCTGCTCCCTTTCAATCCAATCAATTTTTTTTCTTTTTTTTTTTTTACATGATTTCTCTTACAAATATGACAAAACATTTTTTTCGGTGGGTTTCAAATAATTCCCCCAACTCCTGCTGCTGGTGAACATAAGAGGGAAAGTCATAATTAAAAAAAAAGTTAAATGTTTAAGCTGTGGAATTATTTTTTACCACGTTTTATCTGCTTCGGAGGACGAGGAATTCTAGAGTTTGGCGAAAGCTGCCAGTTGTGCTAAGTTTTTCAGAAAATCCAAAAGGTTTTAGCGGATTCATTTCAAACAAAGCTCATGTTTTGGAATCCTTTTGTTTACTTTAAACTATTCTTTTTCTTAGGGCTTAATGGTTTAAACAGTTGAGGTGCTGGATTGGGCACAGCTAGGGATTCTACAGCATCACCTGCAGCTGTGGGGAATCATAACGAACCTTTATGATTTGTAGTGTCACTAAAAAAAATAAAAAATAAAAAATCTTTGGGATGAATCCATTTCTTGACCAACGTCAAAAACTGATCGTCTTGCTTTTTTTCAGTATATGTGATAAACGCCACATGTGATATACTTAAACATTGGTGCAGAGTTTAGCTTACGTTTCACTACCTAACAGACGTCAATGAACAAGCCTCAACTTGATTTCGGGAAAGAAAAAATCCTCATTTCCCACAAAATAAGTACTGTAGTCAACTCTGCTATTTTTCAGAAGCTATCTAGCATAATTCAAAGCCTGTCTCTCTCTCTCACACACACACACACACACACACACACACACACACACACACACACACACACACACACACACACACACACACACACACACACACACACACAGGAAAGTGGTAATGACAACTTTGTGATGCTAAATGTCTGAGTGAATGAATGAGGAGAAACCCAGCACAACATGAATGAAAAGAATGAATCTGCAGAAGTGGAAGCCAGGTGGTTTTGTTAGTGCTTGGGCTGCTCATCCATCTTTGCTGCCCCCTCATTAATATGATACTCTGCTCCTCCTTCACCCATCCAGCGCACAGCCACAACCCCCCAGAAAACCAACAGCCCCGAGAGTCGTAGTTTGTCCTGCTAAATCAGACCAGGGGAGACTAACAGAGTGGCCCATTCTTTTTCACTCTAATGCATACACAAATGTTCTTATACGGATATTTATACATCACCAACACTGCATAACAGACAAATCAATTGATCCATACAGAATCCTTGCGCTCTTAATGCATGAAGCCATTACTGGATTTTTCTGCAGGGTTTGGCCGCATTGACTCGATCTAGTGTTACCACTTTGCTGGCAGTGGAACCAATTAGGACAGAAAGACGGAGAAACCGTTGGATCGAGATTAAACAGATGCAACACCAACATGCAAAGTCTGTCTACCCTCTGTACGACTTTAAAAAAAAAAAAAAGAAAAAAGATTAAAAGCTCTCTTAAAAGAAGTAACTGCTTCCGAGAGGTCCTATCAAAGGAAATTTGCGTTGCACTGGCTGGCCACATAAAAGCTAGCCTCAGACAAAGAGGCGCCCCTGCAGAGCACACACTTAACCCCGTCCGTCCCAGCCAACAGAAGCTTTGCACACAGGATGAGTAAAGGAGCCATTTTGTCTCAACAAGTATTGCTTGACAACTACAGTCAGCACCGGCGAGGACAGGAGGCCGGCGTGGCTGCGCAGAGCTCATTTGGTCGGGACATCTGCTCCATGAGTCGATAAAAGAAAAAAAAAAAGCATCTAATTGGTTTCAGAAGAGGCTTGTGTCTGCTGCGCTGCTTGAACACAACACAATCAGTGCTGTTATCGATCAATTTTCAGCGCGAACCCGCAGGTTAGACTGAGATCACGGTGGGCTGGGTTGCAGAGTAAACACGGTTTAGTCATCTGGCTGAAACACTGGCTGCAGCGGACGCCTGAACAAATGTTTACCACTACAGTAATAGCAACAAACACCCGCGCCAAAGGCTTTAGTGCTTAGAGAAAATGCACAGGAGAGGTTTGGTGACGACAAGCCGACTCGGGGAGAAAGCCTCTCCTTTCCAGCTGAGACTAATTTGTGATTCCTTGTAGGTCAACATTAACAGAGAGGACGAAATGTCGTTTAAAGGTTACTGCTTCTAAATCTGCAAGTGGTTTCTGGAAGCCAGGCGGTCTGGGGACAGAAACATTGCTCCAGAGCTCCGACTTGAAGGGGAGAAGACTTAACTGCAGAGGAAGAGGAATGTGAAAGACTTAAAAGTCAGCAGGAAGATTGAACCAGAGGGTAACTTCGATCACTTTGATGCCGACTCAAGCGTTGTGATTGTGAGACACGAAGGCTCCCTTCTCAGGTTGTGTAAAATTAATTAAGATTGTCCGGGCCCGTGGCTCTGTGCTCCAAGATTAGTCAGGCACAGCATGATAGTGACTCCACACTTCTGTTGGTATGAGCAAGCAAGAAATGCTCACTTTGTTTTATATTCAGGGGTCAGTAATGCATTGCTGTCAGCTCTGTGCTGCCTGCCAACATTCGCCACATAGAAAGGATGAAGAAAACATGAAAATTTGCTCCAAGCAAACAACTGAAACCTTCTGAGGCAAAAGGTCCTCATCTATAATGCTGAAGTCTGGCTGACTTAAATACAAAAACCCATTAGGCGACCACTTGCTTAAATTAGTTTGCATGACAGTTGGTGGCATTTGTCAACCATCGGACTGAGTAGACGGTACATCGTATTCTATTAAACTGACAGTGGGCTGGCTCAGCTCGTGGCAGCAGTTAAGTAGCTCTGGATTCAGTTATTTTATCTGCGTTTGTGGAAATAATTGATTTATGGGGCGGTTTTGCCTCAAGCAAACATCCTATCTGCCCAGATGGACACAGAACATCCAATGAAATCACAGAAATGCCTGAGGGATCCAGGACACGGCCTGCTGCTGGATAACAGGTCAAAAATATTGAAAAGTTTAGATTTTTGCTTGGGAGATTTGTATACAGAATGCTAGGAAACTAGCAGCTACAGGAAGGCTACAGACAAATATATTTCAAATGGAGAAGGCTTTTGTCCACTCTCTTCTTCTTCTTCTGTATCCAAATTGTCTGAAGGGTCACAGTTCATGGGCAAAAGGAGGTCCAGATAGTTATTCAGCATTCAGCTGAATTTTCTTCTATTTTTTGGTCACAAAGTACAAACTGAATATTCAAACGAATTCATCATGAAATGTGTCAAAAAAAAAGTTATTTCTCGCATACACGTGATGTAACAGGGACTTATCTCTTTGTTGTCCTGTTCCTTTTTGCGAGTGCGTCTCTATTCAGTTGACCTGGTTCGCCTTTATTTGTCCTGTTTTGTTGACAAACACGGGGCCGATGGTGTTGGAAGGCGATGATATTCTGTGCCACATAGCCCTTATTGTGTTTAAGAGAAGGTGTATGGGTAGGCCTCTTCACACTTAAGATGTTTATTTGTTTCCAAGTTATCTCAGACTCCCAGCTGGTGTCCCTCATTCACTCCTCCATCAGTCCTTATAAGTGCTAAAAGCAACGGAGCTAACTCACAGCGCACTGTGGGCTGTATGAACTTGTCGGCCTGGCAACAGCATCCCATAGATCACTTAGAGGCGCGTCGATTCTGGCCAGGACGGTCATCGAGGATTATTTTTTGCAAGAGTGAGAGACCATGACACCGGCCTGCTGAGAACCTGAGGGTGCAGGACTAACCTTCAGTCCAATGTTTGGGAAATCTAACAAACACCTGAGGATGCTCTGTGCTTGAGAAAAAAAAAAAAGAAAAGAAGATGCTCTCACACCGAACCAATGTCTGGATTTTTTTTGGATTGTTACACAAAATATGAGGCAACTGCAATATTGAAATATGCGCTGGGGCCATCCTGAATAAGATATAAATCTGGTGGTTCACTCAACTTCAGATGACGCCTATGGGATCATCTCAAACCCATTTGAAGAAATAAACTTCAAGAGTTGAGAAGGAGTAAGTGGAAGGCAAGAGAGAAAAAAAAACATCAACAAAGTGATGAAAGAAGCAGAAAAAAAAGTTTAGACTAGAAATTAAGAAGCAAGACAACCCCCCCCCCCAAAAAAAAACAAAACAAAACTGTAATATAAGACTGAGCTCACCATGTAGTGCAGGTCGTCGAACCCATTCAGGAGCAGTTTGCTCTCGTACTGCGGCAGCCCCACGTGCTCCAGCCAGTCTCCGACAGGCTGGTCCAGCAGCCGGCCTGCAGCACCTGCCGATAGGGGAAAGCGCTTCAGGAGTGAGAAACCTTTCAGCCGATAGCAGCGGCACTCCGAGGACGAGACGTGGCATTGCCACATCATTCTCGGCCAGCAGAGCCGAGCGCACCGGCAGCACGAGGGTAAGGGAGACAGTGTCCTCCGCGGGCAGGGCGTCAGCTCCCGCAGGGCAGCGGGCGCCGAACCTCACTCACCTGAGACAGAATAAACTGCCCCCGACACAGGGGTGAAGTGGACGATAAAAGGGACTACCTGCTCATATCAACGCAATTCTTAGTTCTACTTTGTCTGAGGAACGTTCCAAAATCATAGTTATGATCAACATTCTGCCTCACTGATCAAATTCAACAAAGCAAACATGGCCCATGATAGGTGAGTAAATAAACAGTTCGCGGATTTCACAAAACTGTGAAAAAAAAAAAACTCAAATGTCAGCGAAGAGAGCAAAAGCTCAGAACTTTTGGGGAAGTTCTTCCAGTGAAGGGGACTTGTTTCAGCCAAGGGGAAAAGTCATCTGGTTAATTAGTTAACAGGTCCATCCTTTAACTCATATACATCCAACCTACTTAAGATGTGACGAAAGGCTAAACAGAAGTGCGAGGGGCCGTAGCAGACGTGTGACATGACTGCAATGAGTGGAGATTGATCACAAAGCAGCGCTACACTGACAGCTGTCAGCAGCCTGAGCTGAGAGCAGCCACCCGGCAAAGACAGATGATTGCCTCTACTCCGGTTAACATCGAACCGACAGGCGAAGCCTCTTTCAATACAATAGAGATCAGTTAATGCACACTTTAATTCACCAAAGTAACCTTATACTGCCTCCCAGACGCACACAAAACAAACTTCACAAGCTAGAACAACATTATTCTGCACAAAGTGCAAATTTGAAAGTGTCCCCCTTATTTTTTTCCCCCATTAGCCTTCCTCTGATTTGCTCAACCTGCGATAGAACCAACCCCGTGTTCCAGATCAAACTCCCACAGCAGAAATTCCATTTGGTCAGCCGGGAAGTTTGCAAGAGAAAAAGAGAAAAGAAAGAAGAAGAAGAAGAAAAAAAAAAGAATCCAGGTACAAAGCGAGACTCCAGTCAGCCACTTCAGAGGTCACTTTTAGTGACAGCTTGCTCCCAGAAGTTACTCCACTGAAGACAAGAGTGCTAAAATGGTTCGGAGATGTGGTCAGGAGCAGCCTATAAAAAGAATGTCTAAAGCACTCTGAGCTACAGCGGACACCACCTAATCCTGCATGTCGAAGTGCAGTCCTATTGTCCTGCCTGGAGTCTCCTCTCCTTCCGTACTCTCTGCCCCTCTCTGCATGCACTCCTCCGCTCTCCCCCTCTCCCTGAAACACTGCAGGTGGCAGCTCTTTGTCAATGCGAGCTACAATCTCAGCTTGCCCCCACCCACAAATTACTTGCATTTGCTTTTAGGTTTCGGCAGCATCTGTTCATCGGTCCTCTCTTCTTTCTTTGTTTTTTTTTGCACTGGTTAGGTTACCGTCTCCCCTCTTCCACTATTCCTTTCCCTCTGATGCAGAAGTTAATCAGCAGAGAGATGAAAATAAAGGAGGCTGCAGGCGTGGAGCCAATCAAGTCCAGGCAGCATCGGCAAACGCTGGAGTAATCGGAGAGGAGGAGTAAAAGCGATGCAGCTGTTCATGTGCGAATCGAAGGGGAAGCTTTTTCGCCAGCAACTCTATTGACGGCCTTTTGACAGCAGCTTCTGTTGGCCGGGCGGCTAAAAGGCTGAGGCTCGGCTATACAGAGCTGTGGATTCAGACTCAACATCAGATCAGGCAGACGCAGGCTGTGATGGGGCGCCAACGACTTTACTGCAGTAGTTTCGACTTCCATCAAAACTACAGAGCGAAAAGGAAGGCGCCGACCTCCTGACATAATGCACTGGTTCATCATTTAAACAGCCCACTCCAGCGCAGGGCATCAGAAACAGAGGGCTGGAATAAGTGCTGCATTGTTTACATGTATAGAAAGGCAGCTGAGGCACAGTGAAGGTGAATATTGAGCGAAGTGAGAGGCGAAAGACGAAAGGGGGGAGTCAATTGTTCAGGGTACCGCTAAGTCGCCAGGAACCATTCATCAATCTTTATGACAGGCGTCTGAAAAGCTTAAAAGAATCGCAGGAGGGCAGGAACAGAATGCTTAGAATCCAACACAAGATGTAAACAAACATGTCTCGAGCTCTTTTAAAAATACAAACACTGGTACTTTCAGATGGAGTTAGACCCCAGCACTGGTCCTATATGGAATGATAACAGTGCCGCAAAAAAAGAAATAAAAGACTACATTAAAAAAATATTTTTTTCCTCATAGTGCTTTTGCTTTTTATTATCCATTATTATCATTGCGTTTGTTATTTGTCAGTAAAGCTTTTGCTTTATCAACTTCTGTATTGCTTTTACCATTTTTAAGTTGCTTTAGCTTTTTCTTCATTGCTTTGGAGATTTCTCAATAGCTTCTGCCACTATAGTTTCTGTGTTGAACTCGCTTTAAGTGGATTACATTCTACAGTTTTATGTTGGCTTTGCTTTTGCTATGCACATGAAGAAATAGCAAAGAAGGTACAGAAGTATTAAGGTAATTGCTACTCAAAAATAACAAAAGCACTTTAGAAAAAATAAAACGACATAAATCAATAAAGCACATTACATTAAAGATAATAGAAAAATTTCCACATTCATCAGCCTTTATTTAAAATGTATTTACACGTTAATTCTTTCATTAATTCCTCTTTATATTCTCTCATTCTTTAACAGACTTTTTTCGTGGCACTTCGATCATTCCACAGACACCTTGAAAACAATTATAGGAGGAAAATTAAAAAGCAAATCTTAAAACGAACCCTGCTTAACATGACTTATTGACCTTAATAGGTTTGAATTCCCCTCCTGCTAAAATATGGTCTTAAAGATACAGCAAACACTTGAATCATTTAAAAATCTCCAATATGTCTCGTGTATTTGGAAGCACTTTCCCCATCCTTACTTTATTTGCGCAGTGCAATCTTGGGTCTGTGATGAAATAGCCAAGCTGTGAAGATACCAATTCAGAGCCACGTGGTTCTGCTTTTGATTGTTGTTTCCAGTAAAAAGGAAACGAGGGGAAGTAAAAAGGGTCTTCACAGCTTTGATAGATAACAGAAGGAGCAAAGACAGCTTTCTAAAGACCGTGATCTGCCCACGTCTTCTCTGATCCATTTGATATCTTTATCAGCTAGTGCTAATGAAAAAAAAGTTCATCCTAGAGACGAGCATTAGCACATAAATGGCAGTTATTGGTGATGCAGTGCAGTGATATTCCCATTGCTGTGATTTCCCACACAATAGCAAGCCAAGTGCTCTGGTTTGAGATATGCATCTACCCACAAACACTGACTGGGTTCCACTGTTTTTCCCACAAAGGCTTCTGCTGCAGTGGCCCATTAGTTTAATCTAACACTGTACAAATCAACTCCTCGGACTCGACTTTAACAGTGAGTCCCATGAGTCTTTGCACTAACCAGCATGAAAGTGTCCTCGGTCAAAGCACACGCTCGCCTCAGCTTGCAACAGCGCCTTTGATGTTCTCTTAGTTTACAATTCAAATAATGTCTTCAGTGTTATCTTCGACACTTATGGAGCATTCCATTTCAAACCGAGACAGTACGGGAGTCATATTAACCTCACTGTAGGGTCCAGAGCTGGGAAGCATTCGCAGCCATTCTATGTCACCACTACCCACGATGCACTGCGACTTAAAACAACAATGGCCGACTACGAGTGGAAGGATTTTCTCTTATATCGTTAAAACAAAGAAAGCTTGAGCCTTTCAAATCCACATAGCCAATGCCTATGTTAATAATGTACCATAAGCCATACAAGTCACATTAGTCAGGGTTCATTTTAAAGCAGATTTAGATGATCCTAAAATAATTGATTCAAAAGTCCTGACACACAGCACCAAGTACGGCTGGTTGATGTATGCAGGCAAACGTGGGGTTTTCCAAACAAACCTGAAGGATTTGAGTAAGACATTAAAAAATGCAACATTTATTACACAGGTAGTAGCCCAGTTTACTGCTTTATCCTTACACTTTCAACTTTAACGATTTTGTTCATTCAAAACAACCCAACTTCTAGGAATTGAGCTAACTACCATTTTGAATCACAAAGAGGCAATGATAGTCATACTGTACCTGGCGTAGCATATTGCTGATCTCGGGAAAAATCGATGCCAGCTCCGATCAGTGTCATGATCTTCTCGATCTGAGGACAGGAACAGACACACACACACACAGATAAGAGTTGGGAGGAGCCATCAAAGCGCCACCGCCACCTTTCGACTTGGACAAATACCCCCATGCTTTTGAGCACTGACGTCATTCCGTCCCAACTCTCCTAATTCTCCCAGTTCATGCCACGAATATTACTGAAAGGGGGGGGGGACTGTTTATGGGTCCTGCGAAAGCCCTTACTAAGATGATCAGATTTAGCTCCGAGTATCATCCGTTGCTCATTTTTCATCTTCAAATATGTAACAAAAATTCACGAAAACTTAAGATAGTTTGCAAATACAGTTGTTGCTGAACCGTTCGCGGTCATCAGTTATTTGCAGTAAAACTTTTAAGAAATTATCATCATTGGTAGGAAGTTTTTTTTCTACAAGTATGATGAAAACTGTATATTCGGTGCAGGTACACTTTTTTTTTTTTTTTTTTTTTAAATCATGTTTATATTACTCTATCATTAAAAAGGCCAAACTTCTTATTTGTGTGACTAAACTTTGATAACAAACAGCACAAAGGTAAGACTAGTGAATAAGGCGTGGAACGACCCCATTAAAGACCCAAAGGTTGAAGAAAGAGTGACCCTGTGAAAGCTAATAAAAGCATTTCCATTCCCTACATCCACTTCATCATGCAGAGGGTCAGTGGGGCTGGAGCCTAAATTGCAGCCGACACTGGGCCAGAGCTGGGCGACCCTTTGGTTGGATCACTACTTCGTCACACGATAACACAAAGAAACAGACAACCATACACACAGGAATGAAAGGACAGTCAGGTAGGACACAGAAACGCCTGGAAAACCCCACACAAATACACAGAGGACATGCAAATAAGCATTCTGCTCTTATTTCTTATCTTTTTTTTTTTATAATCACAATGTTACAGTCAACTGCTACCATCTCACGTTTGAGAAGGTACTGCTGCAGTGCATCGCCAGCCGCTAAAGCTTTCTCCAGCATTTGTAACAATTGTTACAATACACCTAATGCTCCTTAGACAAAGCAAAGACTGAGTCAGAGAGACTGAAAGGCAAGAGCATTCGCTACACTTGAGAGGACCCAGATTACCCATATTGGCGAAGAATAATTTCATGCATCACTACACAATGCATGTGAACATCCTGTCCAAGTATAGTCATGCGCACGTTTTGCCTTCTCCCAACAGCACACTGTAATTCCCTTTAGGTGCATTTGTAAGGAGGGGGGCAGGCGTGGACATATGGAGCTGCAACATTACACCTGTCAAAGCACAGAAGCGTGGCTTTGTCTTTTCAGAACGGGACATATCAGGATTGAATCAAATGAAAAAGCAGAGACTTACAGAGCTGCTGTCAACTCGTCAAGCTACTGTCACTCCAGCTCCGTTTGAGAATAAATGCACATAAGATCTGGAGTTAATAGGTGCTTCTTATTCCTTGTTGAAATGATTCTGTTCTGAAGTGTTCTGCCTCTAAAGCACAAATCTCAGCTGCAGCTCCAAAAGCCCACAGAAAGGTCCCCATTGGTATGATTATATATGCAGGAAAGTGCTATGAGGAGACCAAAGTCTACATTTGTTCTTCATCTATCGGTATCTAGAAGTTTAACAGCGGAAATGGTGCAGAAGGCAATTAGAAGGGAAACGTCAGTCAGAGGGGGCAGAGAGAAATCTAACTTGGAAGAATGATACATCAATTTAAGTATGCTGCTGTCAGACTGGGTATCTAATCAGAAATTGAAACCTCTGGACTTGCTCAGAAAAGAAATGAATAATCGTAAAGATTATTTCATTTCAAAAGGATTCATGAAGCCTGAAAGGATCCCATCTACTTCTACAAAGAATACCCTAGAAAGGACAGAGCCAAAGACCAAAGAGAAGTCAGGTATTCATATGAACACAGGCATCTTACGCTGCCAAAGGAATTAGATCTTCTCCGTTTTGAAGTGGAAGAAGTCATCTGAGTCTGCCAAGAAAAAATGTATTTAATTTTTTTCCAACTTCCACATGACTCATGCATGGACCGTGCTAGCCATCTTAGCCATCAATACCCCCAGATGCGACTGTGAAAACATTACATTTAATGTTATGTTACTCATGTTATGTGCATCAAACGTAATTACCATCAAGCCTGGAGAGCTCAGAGGAAAATAGACTTAATGTTTGTCAGTGAGACTCGATAAAGACCATATTCTCCGTATTTTTGATTAGAATCCAACAGATCGACCACAAGCTTGGCCAATAACTTTTATCCCATGTTCCTGGTCAGTCATTAAACATGGATGCTGCTGAACAATGAGTAAGCAGAAATATACAGCTACCGATTGTATGTCCTATCATATAGAGATTTAAAAACTTACAGGGCATATTCCCAAAGGGTAAGAAAAAAAAAAAAATCATATTTTGCTCTTAAAGATGATAACACTTCTACTACGCACAGGAAAAGGTTCTGTACATGTGTCGTTTTTTTTTTTACTGACAGATTTGTAAACTCTCACTGTGCAAACCCTTTTACAAAAAAAGGATGAAGCTCAGTGGGTGCACCGAGTGGCAGGAAGCCATCACCGAGTAATCTATGATGACTCGACAGGGCTGCAAATTCTCAGCAACTATACCTCACCAAAATGTCAATCTGTTTTTCATTATAATCTATTTTATTCACACTGTTTAGATGGTTAACTTAATTAAATGCCAACTCTAAAAATCTGAGGTTTTTTTTTTTTCCAAAGTGGGAGTCAGGCCTCCCCCCTGGGGGCTCCAAAATCCCCCCCCCCCCCCAAGAGACACCAAACAACTTCAAACGGTTCGAACAGCCACAGCGTCAAAGCAACCACTAAGAGAAGCAAAACAACCGCAGAAACACAAACTACCTAAAAGAAACAAACATAACAAGACAAAACGGCTACAAAAAAGGCAAATTTACCCCAACTAGAGACAAAATGCCAACAACTATATCTAAATAACCACAGATATACATAAAGCCACTGTAAAGAAACATAAAACAATCAAAAGAATTGTACAGCAATACAAAGCTCAAAACAACTGCCAAGAGATGAAAAACAACTTCTAACAGTAAATATAAACAACAGCAAAAGGGAGTCTAAACAAAAAAAAGATTCAAAACACCCACAAAGAGACTCAAAACACCCACAAAGAGACTCAAAATACCCACAAAGAGACTCAAAACACCCACATAGAAACTCAAAACAACTACAAAATGACTCACAATGACCACAAAGTGATGCAAAATGACCATATAGGCAAATAGAAAGCCTTAAAAAGAAAAAAGAACTAAACACAAAGACGCATAACTCCGACGAAGAGACTAAAAATGACAGCTGTTTTTTAGGGTTAAGTGTACTCTGAACATAAGCCGAACAGCAATATTTGGCGTTGACTTATAGTAAGTGTCTAAGAAATCAAATCAAATAATTTAGCACTCCATAAGTACCTAGCAATCAAATGAAATGAAGGGAGACATCTTTTACCCATCTTTGTTTTAGGGGAGGCCCAGTCCCTGGCACTGTAAACCCCTGATCTGAACAACTTGAAGAGCTTGTATCTTAAGATACTGCAACAATGTTGATTATAGTATCCCAATATACCCCAATATCGATGCAAAATATAAAACTAACCAACTGCATCTTGAGTTCATTTTGTGTTCTGATACTGCAGGCATGGCTGTCTCTTATCCATTCTGACTTTGAGTTTCCATCTCGCGCTGTTCGTGATGCTCTCATAACTTGAATTATTAGATCTGCGCCAATAAGAAAACTGCGGATGAGTGCTGGCATTAATCAAGGGTCCAATCTGTGGAGCAACACACAAACAGAGCAGTCGCAGCTCCTGAATTAAGAAGGGCAAGGAAGGGCCTGGGTCTAATAAAGTGGCCCAGGTCTGCAGTGTAGGCATGATAATGTTCCTGATGGAGGCATCACTCTTCAACAACGAGCAAAAAGAGGGACAATAAAGAGCTGTGATCTGACTCTGATGTGCAATAGTAGCTTTATTTCTCCACATCTGAGGGGGTCAGACATGCCAGCGTGCTTTTTTAACACCGAAACAGAGGTTGTAACATTCTCTCCCCGGTTGCCACATGTTCAACCTCGTGACTCTGTGAAAACCTAAAACTGCTGCGGATAAGAGGAAAGAGAAATGATAACAAGTGGTTTAAACACACTTACACTGTCGCACAAGTCCTCAAATGGATGCAAGAACATAATACACACAAGACTATTTATGTCTCACTGTATCGGCTTCTCTTGCACAGTTTAATGGAAAAGGGAGTACTAACTGGTCCAATGAGATTCAGAGGCAGCTAGTGTGAAAGGCTGGTGTGATATAGTGTTGGAGCTGGGTAAATATATCCTTATCAGGGGGCTATGACCCATGGAAAATTACATCCACAACAAGAAGAAGAAAAAAAAACTCATGATCGAGGACTAAGACACTCGGAGCCATGAGGATTAATAGAGAGGAAAGAGTGGAATGTGTTTTTCTGCTGCAGGACTGAATCAATAAAGACCTGAAATGGAAGCGTCCATTGTTATCAGGACCCAGTATGAGCAGGGAGATACAAAGAGCCGGGTCAGAAGTCACCGACAAGGTGGAGGTCAACAGCTGAAGAGCCAGCGCTGATGAGAGATAGTGTGGGTAAGATAAAACCCATTTATCATGCTTTTCCCTGCAGGCCCTCTGCTCCGGGATGACTTAGCAGAATAACTTAATCCCAATAAAAACGGGGACTTGTCTTTTCATTAGCGGCCTTGAGAACCTCAAACAACATGCAAATAAAGCTGAGAAAAGGGATGGTGGGAGAGCTAAAGGACGCTTGGAACAGCGTCCTCAGGGTCAGACAAAAGGCTGCTGCAGGGAGAGCGTGCCCAAACCACCGGCCTCAAATTGCCAAGCTGGCAACAAAACAAGGGCTGGCTGTAAACTACGAACTAGTGAATGGCATCAAGGGGAACACAAACTCTTTCTGTGGAGGGTGCCAACACCTCAATGCCACTGTGGGACAAAGCACTGTCAGCAGGCACATAAACATCCCCCCTAAAATAGCCCAATGTCATGCTCGCACTTTTAGGAACAGTGGTCCTTCAGAACACGAGAAACCGTGTAAACCCATGCCCACAGGATGCAAATAAACAGGCCAACCTTCCACATAGGTGGAAACTCTTCATCCAACTTTAAACAGACAACACATCCCCCCCCTCCAATGACTAAAGCTGCGACAGTTGTGTGCTGTGTGTCTTGGTCACCTGTGGTTCTCCTGTGTTCTCCCCTCTGCCCCCCCCCCCCCACCGACCGCGCCGGAGCTCTCATACAAACCCACTGTGGGGTATAATCACAGCAGGTCAGATACACAAGAGTTCTCCTAAACCAACAACAAGGCAACAGAAATAAAACCACACCAAACCAGCAAAGAGCTCACGACACAACAGAACCTAGAAGGAAACAACGTTTGAGTTTAAAACACCAGTCGATGACCGCTGCAACGGACGAAATAATCAAAAAACAGACGAACGTGAAGGAGAGGCTTATGCCTTTGCCCCATTCTACTGTGTAACAAAAAAAACTTCATATCAAGGCATAACAATTAAAAATGTTTTTTTTTTGTTTTTTTTTTAAAAAGAAAGAAAATGTATCACTTCCTCATTCAGTTGGGAAAGATAAATAAGCCCCTGTAAGGGAATCAATACTCACAAAAGCCGGTTTCATAGTGGCTATTGGATCTGCGGAGTGCAAATCTAAAGTGAAGTGAAAAAGTGGAGCGGAGAGGGGAAGCTGTCTGGAGCTCTGTGTCTCCTTTTCTCTGGGAGAGCTGGCCCACACAGTGTGCCCCCAGGATTGTCATCTCCAGTCTGATTGCGAGGACCAACCAGCATTAGCATGCGCTTTACACACCGGCACACACTCGCACACAACACACATACACACTCCGAGCTCCCTAAATGGAGAGATGCATAGGCCAAGACCTCATGCAAGTCAAATCTCCTCGTCTTGAAACCGGAGGCAGTGCATCCAAAAGGAGGAGGAGAGGGCGTAGGACAGATACAGAAAAGACAAGGGAAGAGGGTGTGAGAACTGGAATATCTTAGCAAACCGCATTAAAAGATGAAAAAGATGTTTCTTATAAGGGTGTGTGAATGCACAAACGGGGGAGGAGGGAGGTTGGCAGTGTCCTGGGACCCCTTGGACAAATGCTGTCAAACAGCCCTATAGTGTGCTCCAGCATGACGGCTGTCACAGCAACTCGAGGACTCACTGTGGGTGGACTGATAAGGGCTGCGGTGACGGAACTATAGAGGAGAATGAATTCAAAGGAGAGTTTAAAAGTTTCATGAAACTCCAAACATCAAAGAGAGTGCGGAGAAGGCTGCGCAAAATCAAACTTCAACTATTTTCCTCAGACATTCCTCTTATATATGATGCACTTTAACACTGGAAGGGATGGAACGGATGGATTCGGGTCTCTTGCTTTTTGCTTTGAGCACAGAACTCAGAACCGGGCATCTGAAGAAATGAGCTCACTTAAATTGGACAAAAGGAACAGTTAAATTGTTAAGTTAAAAACAAACAATCGGCTGTTTTTGGAAATGTTTAAGCGACGGAAAGAAAAAATCCCGGTGCCTTTGCCATCGGAAAGGACAGAGTTAACCACTGCGGCTTGCTTCTTCAAAGCGTCCTTTTAGAGGCAGCAGGCTTATATTTTGCACGTTGCAGCTTAAGGCTTGTACATTTCAAATTCAGTCTTGCTGCCATGTGTAAATGCGAGATCCATTAGTCTATCTGACAGGCTCCTTCACACACAAATACAGTCGATGCACTGTAACAGAGAGCATGTCAAGGAGCCTGTGCATACGTGAGGCCCAACACGGGGAGAATCCCCCTGTACAAACACGTGTTACTGTGCAGAGGCAGCACTAATCACACATTTTTAAGGGTCAACTGCGTTGTTTTATAATCCCAAAACGATTCAGCTGTGTTGCTGACTCACTCTGAGAGTTGCATTCCCACGGGAGGAATAAATAATTGAGAATCAAACGTGGTACTCTCTGCCAGCAGTCTACTTTAAGTTTTCATGGATGCCTTTTGGCACTCAGGTGAACTTAAAGCTGGACAGTTCACTCGGTAATATACACTGGCACGGTGCACACAGCAAATGAGGCCAAATGCCTCTCCCTTTCTGATAAGACATCTTCTTCAGTGAGATGTCAACAGCAGAACCTGCTCTCCTGCCACATGTGAGCTCAGAAAGGCTGCGGCACCTGCTGTGCTGGCTCCTCCTCTGCTACAGACCAGTTCTCCTGCTCAGGCGCTTTGCTTCACGTGTGCAGGAGCACCAGGGAGAGGGCAACAGCACAGCTCCATGATGGTTGCAGAATGCAGAGGGGATCTGGGAGGAGCAGCAGTCTCCAATAACCAAGTAATGACACGGCTGCCTTAATCCTGTCACGCTCTCAGAGGGCACATCCCTCCGGGTGCAGTGCGAGGAGGAGCAGTGTTCATGAAACTGGATAATTACACTGTACGGTGCCCTGTCAGAGAGCAGACACTTCGAGGGGGAGGTAAATGGTTCAAGCACACAGAACCCATCTCTTATTTGACCTCATTACTCAGCTGGACGACAAAGTAGCGCAATGCCTCAGAAGCAATGACGGAGTTCTGTTTTTAAATGGCAACAGAGCTCAGTGTTTGGCTATGACTACACGCTAGGCTATGGGACGTTCTGTCTCGAATTTGTTCTCGTTCTAATCCAAAAGATTAGAATAACACTGTGTTTCCGAGATACGACCATGTTTGGCTTACAGGAACAAAGCTGTTCAGCAGCTACTTTTTAGCACACGGCTGCCTTAAAAACCGGCAGAGATATTAAGCTTTTCAAATCCAGGGTGGGACGGCATACTCCTCTACTCGCAGTTAGAGCGACTACAAAAGGCAGTTAATCACACAGTGTGAAAAAAAACAAGGACTCTGGTATTTGGGAGTTTAAATCTTTTCATGAAGTCAGAATCCAAATTCTTTTCCAGCTGCAGTTTGTACCATGACACCTGCAGTGGAAATAACTAATCACAGAATTAAAAGAATAAAGTTCCAGTGTGTAGAATTTAGGGAGATGTATACAATATTTTGGAATATCGATGATGATTACAGGGTAGTTCATACTCATGGAATATTGCCAACATTTGAGAAACCCTCAGACTAGACTCAATACTCGCTTTTAAAAGTGCTCAAACATGTGAAAATCCAAAGAACAGATTCCAAGGACTCTACAGAAAGTCAACATCTACGAGTGCTCAGGAAACTGCAGCGACAGGATCTGGAAATTGATGACTGGCAAATAATCCAGCCCCACTCACACAGAATTGATGGGTGAATGAGATCATTCTAAATAATGTCTACTAAGGAGGTGATCGACAGTATGTGGCCATGTGAAACTCAACAACAACATTGAATAAATCGGAATTAGCCGCACGCAGGAGTCCACATTATGGGGGGAAAAAAGATAGAATAAATAGATCAAGTCCCAACAGATCACCGTCAAATCGCAACATATCAAACTCTAGCAACCTGCATTCAAACTAACAAGGGTACTTGGCTCTCTGTGGTCGGCCTGATGGCATCATGTAAAAGAATACGAGGCGGCAATAGGCTCTCGTTACTGTGGAGAGAGAAAGCATCAGTCACACCCGAGCCCACGGACTGGCTGAGTACGGTCAGGCATCAAAATACAATGAGCGAGGTATCCCTCACAGGCTCAGTCACAATATGCCTCTTAAGATTAATGGAGCAAAAAAGATTTTTCTTTTTTTCGGCCAACAGTTAAATGGTTGTTGTGGGAAAATGGTGAGAGAGGCTGAAGGGGAAACCATGTCAGATACTCAGGTTTGTATGAAGGTGTAAATATTCGCTCACTGATTGTTGTGTGCAGTCTAATTATGATCAATAAAGCACATAAAGAATATGTATTTGACTGAAGCATCTGGAAAGGGTAGATCAAACAAACTTTGGAAATGAGACTTCTCTTCTGATCAATGGCGCGTTTGTACCGAAACATGTTCCCTGTGCTGTTATTGTGGTCGCCCGTCTCAGCAGAGGCTCATGTTTGAGGAGAGGAGCTGAACGGAGACAGATCTGCAGCTTCCACCTTCTCTTTGAGCCTCAAGTTCCAAATCTCTTTCTCTTGTCTCATTCTTTCAGCTTTTCTGTCGTTTTATCCCCATCTTCTAGTCTTCTCTAATCTCCTTTCACTGCGGCTACGTTTAGCTCTTCATCCATGTCCAGACAAAGCATTAAAGTGCTGAATGGATGTTATTTTTGTTTTGTTTTTTAAACTCAGTTAGGAATATCCACCGGGATAACAAACATAGGCCAAGAATTGAGAAAATTTAAATTCATACGTTTCCAGTGCAGAATTATGACAGTAGGAGTTTTTTTTTGTTTTTTTTTCACCAAACATCTTTTACATCAGCTGCTGTGATTGCTCAGGGTTTGTGCGGCAGCTCAAACTGCACAGCATCCGCCCCCCTCAGGACAACAGCTGGCTTCCAGTTGATGAAAGAACAACACAATCTGTGTTGAAGTTCACTGGCGTCAACAGAGCTGTTTGCAGTTGATATTCAGGTTTGCGTTCAATCAGTGTTGTGGAAAAAAAGGTCTTTAGTCCTAACCAGAGGAAACGTAGGCAGAATCAGATTTTATGCTTGGACAATAAGCATGCACTTTGCTCTAAATTCTACTTTAATAGGCGACCTTACATTTGGGCACAAACCATCCACCAACTGTAAAATCCAGATTATTGTTTATCAAAATACAAAGGCTGAGGCATCAGATGTACGCATCGTCAGTGTTTTGTGTCTTAAAGTGCGAGAGCGAACACTTACCTCGTCCCACTCGGAAGTGAAAGAGGGGGACTTCTCGAGCCTCTTCTTGCCAGTGCTACAGTTAGAAACAGACCCACTCCGGTTTCCCAGTCCCCCTTCCTCCTCACTGGGAGGCGACACGAGCAAGTCCGAGTCAGACTTTGAGAGGCTGCGTGCCAGCTTCAGGTCTCCAGGAGGGCGCATCCGAACACCAGGTCCTGCCCCTGAGTCCCTGGGCTCCTTGTTCACAGTCGCATAAATTGCTTTTGGATCACAGTCTGTCAAAATGGCAGCCATACTGGGTCGGGGAGGCGTCAGTGAAGCCACTGTCGCCTCTTCTTTTGGTTTGACAGATTTCTTTGTTTCGGGCTGGCCTTGGTTGGATGGCAGGACACCTGGAAGCCTGAAGGCGTCCTCCTGGCAGTCGATGACGGGGGAGGATCCGTGCAGGAGGCCGGTGAACTGCTCCGGGACACCTGCTCCCTGATCCTGGCTGAGCTGGGAGTTATCTGGACAAGGACAAAAAGGAATACAAGTCAGTTGAGAAAAGAAACCAACTTTTGAGGGCTGGAACGTGTACTTCCATCTGAGGGGCAGATCCTAAGAGCGAGGCTAATAAGAAACCACCCACACATGCCATGAAAACAGATCTGCGATTGTTTCCTACCAGGAGTGACGGAGAAAAGAGACGGAGCAAGGAAAGGGCGTATGTTGGCTGGAGAAATAACTGAATTCCAAACTCAGACTGCAGCCGTCTGACGACTGTCTGGGGGTGTCAGTGTTTTGTAACAGGGAGTTGAAGCACGTCACGTTTGGGGGCAGCCTCACCTCACAGACCCACTGGGCTGTTCAGTCTGTTATCTCAAAATGGCAAAACATCAAGAATTCCCCACAAGTTACTGGATAAACTCTCAGGTGAGCAGGAATTACGCACACTCAGCCACAGAGTAGCACAACCATACAACAGAACTATGCAATATCACTATAAAAAGAGGGAAACTTACATAAGCAGCCTTCTCCAAGCAAAGAAATTCCTTAAAGAGACTGAAGCGCAATTAAAAACAGTTGGATTTTCTTCCTCCCTCTCCCCGAGGAATAACAGCTACCAAAGCTTCTTTTACACAATCAAGTCGGCTGCAGCTAGACGGTGTTCGTTTTCATCCGAGCTTTGGCCTCGCGACACCAAAATCCCACGCCGGAGCCCAGTTTTAAAGTCCGGTTGTGCACTGCAGCGACGCGTGCTGCTGTCTGCCGAGTGACCAGCAGCCCTCTGTGTCTTCTGGCTTCTAATTCTAGACCCTAATGGTGGCTCAGGAATGGAAATTTGAATCACCCATCTTCCAGCAGGCAGACTCCTGATAATTAGTCCTGTGACACATGGCAGAGGAGTGTGTGTGTGTGTGTGTGTGTGTGTGTGTGTGTGTGTGTGTGTGTGTGTGTGTGCGCATGTGTGTGTGTGTAGGAGGACAGTCTCTGCCAGGGTGACAGGGTGTTCGGTGACAGGGAATCTGGGACACTTTTGTTTGTCCTTCACAAAACCATTTCATGCTAAAACATGCAGCCGACATTCTTATCTCTACGAGGGGCAAAACATCAAAACAACTGTGTTAAAGGCCGTGAAAGAGTTCGCCAAGCTGCCTCTTTCAAATTGACATTTCAGGGACCATTTACAGAGAGGGAGTGATTCAAACAACGCCCTGAGCTCGCTGCGGGCAAAACACTTGGACTCACAGAAAAAGTGTGCAGGGGGAGGTTGTTATGGTGGGTGAGTGTACTGTACATATATGACAAGATCGCAGCCAAACACCCCCACCCTCCTTGGCAGCTGGGGAGTGTGAACGCCCTATGAGCACATCTAGTGTGATGCCAACAGTCCCACGCAGTGTTAACCCCTGCAGAGACCACACCAGCCTGCGTTCATCCAGAAAACGTGCACCGGCACAATCCGACGTGGTCGCAACTCTTAATAATGGCTGATGTCACCACAGAGGAGGGATGTATCTTTCATTTTGCAAGGACACCGCGACCAATATCTCGCAAGTGATGTCATGTTTGGTTTGCAGTGCTGGCTGTCACTCAGCCATCTGCACCCGCCAGACTCCATTCCTGTTCCCATCTGTGGAAAAATCTTTTTATTCGAGCTTCACAGAGACGCTGCCGTCTGGGTCAGGTACTGTGTCAACACACAACCTGATGCCATGTTAATTTGACATGAGGACTTTTACAGCAAACAGAACGGTCAAATAAATAGAAATGAATCCTCCCTGTGCTGAAAGCCAGTGGGTCATTATGAGCAAAATCTGTACAGCGGGACACAGGATTATGAAAAATAGACCAGGACTGTGTTACTTAAACAAACACATCTGGTGAGAAGAATTTATGAACAGCTGGAGATTATCATAGCAATTTTCTTGCCAAACGGGAGCTTTATGTCTGTATCTCCTTCACGCCCATCTGCTGCAGTTAGTCCGATGCACCACTGTTCGTAAAAACAGAACAAAAAAAAATAAAAAAAATCGAAGTTCACCTTTCTAATAACCACTCAGTGGTAAAGTACAGGAACTACAAAAGCTGTAAACTCACAACAGAGAGCATAGAGGGTGAAACCACTCGGCACCAATAAGCTTTTGTTTTATTATTTCTGCGAAGCCATGGATGTTACTCCACATGAGAAATATCCTTTGGAAAGGCGAAAGAGCACCACACAGCGAGAGGAATCTGTTGGGACGCACCACGTTCCTGCAAGGAGCAGCAAAGTCTTTTTGACAGGTAATAAACACGGGATCCTGCTGACCGTGCAAACCTCCTCCTCCTCCCCCACAATGTGTGCTGTGGTTTGGACCCTGACTCTCTACACAAAGAGGGGGGGCATACTACAGACAATTTCTTTCACAGAGATATCCACACGAGCAGAAGCACGTAGGCTGCAAACGTTCGGTAAAGGGAGTGAGAGAACTTTTAGGAATAGTTAGCGGGTGATGTCGTTATCAGTAAAGCTGGTAACTCTGCAAGAATCCAGCTGCCTCACAAGTTGCCAAGAAAAGAAGAAGAACAAAGTACACTCTCTTTTAACTCAATGAATTTAAAAAACCCGGTCCTTTCCAGGTCTTAAAAACTAAGTAAGCCCCCTGATTCATTTGCTTGTAAAAACCACCTTTAGCAGCAAATCCCTTTCCGCTTGACGTAATCAGTCTCTCATTTAGTTGTAGGGGAATTTGGGCCCAGGGGCCTTTACACTGTTGCTTCAGTTCACTGAGGTGCGCAGGCATGTGTTCGTGCGCAGCTCTCTTAGGGTCTCACCTCAGCACTGAAAATCAGGTCGAGCTCTGGACTTAGACCGGACCAGTTCTTTTCTTTTTCAGCCATTCTGTTGTAGATTTGCTGCTGTGTTTGGGATCATTGTCCTGATGATGACCCAGTTTCAGAACAAGCTTTAGCTGTCAGACACATGGCCTCACATTTGACCCTAGAAAAGGTTGGTATACAGAGCAGTTCACGGTCGACCCAATGACTAAAAGCTTGTCCAGGTCCAAATCATCAGCCCGCCACCACCATTCTGGACAGATGGTATGAAATGTTTGTGCTTACTGCTACTGATGATCAGGTAACCAAGCGTATTTGATCAGCAACACCTGACTGCTACTTACCCTCTTAACTCCTATAAAAGCAGTAAGGGTCTACTTCGCTTTTTAACCCGCCGCTTCTGCGTTTGGTCTTATTTTTTGTTAAATATATAGCGACACTGTGTGATTTTATTTATCAGAGATTGTATTCCCCTCGTTTTAATTCCTACTTTGAACCAGATTATGTAAGTCTATTATGTACCAATGCATGACACCTTCAAATCGAAAGAGTTTTGAGAGGTTGTGTGTCTTCTTCACACACAACCTGGTGTAGTAATTGTATTACAAAAAAAAAAAAAAAAAAAAAAAAAAAAAAAAAAAAAAAAAAAAAAAAAAAAAAAAAATCAGTATTTTGTGGAAAAATACAGAAATTAAAAAAAATAATAATGTAATGTTCAAAACAAATTGAGTAATCACCCTCCAAAAGCGACTGGCATTATCATAAAATAAACTTTTTCTTCAAATCAAGAGATCCGTGTGTGTGTGTGTGTGTGTGTGTGTGTGGCAGCAAAACTCCTGCCGCTATGCTCGTCTCTGCTTTATGCTCGACTGGATGAAGCGGCACATCCGGCTTTAAGCAGGGACGTGGATCCGTGGCTCAGAGATAGGAATGTCGCAATCTGATCAAGAATTCAGTTTCATATTGGCAGTGAAACGCACGTCGCTCACTTGCCAAAGAATGTCAATCAGCTTGCTCCCAAGGGGCCAAACCCCCTCTGCTGCCCGAGAATGCCAATTGTGCATTCCCTGGCGAGGCTAATCAAGGTCGGCCCATCTCAAACGCATCAAACCCAAATGTATCTACACGCTTGGCTCGTGGCTTTCACTCCGAACTTGTTCGGTCCATCTCCCCCACCCCCACCCGCGGAGCAGTACCAGCAGCAGGTGTTGCGCCGTATTAGGCAACTAAAATCTGAGGACTCACCTCCTGGTGCTCGTGGGCCCACGCTTGCAGGAGGGTGCAGACTGTCCTTCGTCTTAATCGAGGCTCTGAGGTTGTTTGGGGGGACTGAGGGCTTACGCTAAACAGGGAGGAAAGAGAAGTTAACTCACAGCTGTCAACCGACCAAACAATTCACGTGTTAACAGACAATCTTGTTAGCATTTGCTGTCTCCCCGTTATCCAATTATCGAGACAGAGTAATCAGCCATCGAGCCTTGAAATGAATGCATCAAGACATCACAGTGAATGCAAAGGTTTCCCTACATGAGCTCACAAGTCTGAAGATTTAAGCACAGGTGACACCAAGAAGGAAATTTATTATGAGGAGGCAGACAATCCGGTATGGACTTGAAATAAAAGCTGGGAGCAGATACAGCGGGGAGCAGATGGGGTCGTAGGTGGGTGGCAAGAATGATAAAGAACTGCTGACAGAATAATAGATGTGAAAAGGTAATAAAATAAGATGGTGGCTATAAATCGAGCTGGCAGTTTTATAAAGACACACAGTTATGGGTGCCAGTTTAAGAAGTCCACAGCCTTATCTGGGCCTGTGATTCAGTCTCTGATCATCATCCTCATTTATTCAGCAGCATGCAAAGCTCTGGGAAATATTTCCGTTACTGTGGATATTCTGATGAGCAGAGGGTAACTCGAAAAGGCTTCAAGTTAAAGATCAAAGTTTCTCTCAGGCACACTGCGCAAAAATGTAGCCGCTCAAACAACTTTGAGCTCTCGGATAACTTATGAGAGTCTCAGACCTCCTTTCCCAGCCATCTAGACAAAGGGCCAAGAGATGCAAATTCTAACACTTCATGAGCTCTCTGACATCTCAAAGCTTTGCCCGGATATTCAGAAACCACACGCCCCTGCAAGCAGCTTCCTCGTTCTTATGAAACTAAAAACAATGGATGGGAAAGCAATGAGAAGATGGCAAAGTATTTTGCAGGTCGCCGTTTCCTCATTTGGTCATGAAACTGCGATATGGTAGTGAACGGTAACGATGGAGGTCACGCCGAGGTCTGAAGGACCAAGAAACGGCCGAAGAAAACTAGAACTAGAAGTTAGTGCACTGTTCTACCGTGCAGTGGAACATGTGAAGATTAAACCCTCCTCAAACTCTTATAACTGGAGAGGATCAATCATGCTTTGGGCTCGTGTTGCAGCCAGTGACGTTAGGATCGCTTCACTAACGGAAGAAAAAATAACAGACAAACTGCAGGAATTTCTGAAAACAAACATCCCTCTGCCAGTACAAATGAATGAGGATGGTTCCTTAAACATGCTGATTATCCTAATTACACTGTAACAATCCACATGACAAAAAGATCAGCAAGCTAAATCTCACAACTCTCGCGAAAAAAAAAGAAGAAAAAAAAAGACAAACTCTCCAAATTAAGAACTGAAAGAATATTAGTCAGACAGTTAAAGACTAGAAACTAGACTAGAAACTAACCAAAGTGCGTGGAACTAAGTACTGCACGTGCAAATTTCACCTTACATTTTGGAGAAATGTTTAATCCTTGACTTTATGACTCCTGCCAAAGCGGCCATATTTCACTTACTGGCCACTTAACTCTAAAAGAAAACAGAACCTTTGCATTCCACTGGACGACTTGTCACGGTCGCATGTTCGTGTGCCAAAGGCACGAATCAAACTGCTGCCAAAATGACAAAAACCATGACTGTCTGGCTTTGAAGGCAGCAAATATCAACAGTGCTTTTGATGCAAGGGAGAAGAGTAACAGATGTGAATGATGAGAGGAAGTACCTGAGGTAGAACACTGTTGGAAGACGGTGCGGTGGCTTTCTCATCTAAGGAGACAGGAAACATAAGAGCAAAGGCAGGTGAAGAATTATCACAGAGTTCCAGACAATCCATGGGCGATTCTGATTGTCAGTAGAGACATTTTGCCCGCGAATGAGAAAGTGATTTGTAATAAAATCATGTTTTATGCATGGCGACATTATGAGTCAGCACATCAGACGGACAGACGGCCTGAGATTAATCCTCCTGTCTGTTGAGCGGCACTGAGGATGTAGACACGATGAGGCTCTTCTAAAACAGATAAAACGCTGATCATTTAACATTTCTACTCAGGAGTGGGGCTAAAAAAAAAAAGGAAAGGAAAGAAAAGTAATCATTTTCTTAGTAATGCCATAATTCATCTTCACTGAGGAAGTAAGATCCCACTCCTGCCCTGTGACGGTGCTCCTGAAGCTAACTAAGCTGCAAGGTCCCAAGGGGGTGGTTTTAAAAACATCTTCATCAACAGCTTGGGATCAAAATGGCCTTCTAATTTAATCCCATTTAATCCAATTACATACTGTGCCACACAGTTAAGGCAAGAGATGACCGCGTGTGGAGGCTGCGACTCTGAGGGTTCTGTTCACTGGGGTTCTGTTTGTTTCATGGAGCAGCAACAACAGTGCCCAGTGAACTGTTTGGGGGGGGGATACTTAAAGAAGGGTTGCAGTCCACTTTATCTTCCAATTACTTCCTCCCTGTGGATTTCACTAAAAGCAGAAAATTACCTTTATTGGACTGGGACTCGTGGCTGGGCGGTGGGACTTTGGTCTGTGCGGTCAGCAACAACTCATATGTGTGATCCTCCTCTTCCTCTGCTGGCTCTCCCCTTTCATCAATGCTGCTATTAGTATACAAGGCCTGCAGGAAAAATAAATAAATAAAAAAATTCTTGAAAAGTACAGGCGTGAGAAGTTGCAAGGGCAAGGGCTCACTGTTTAGTATTCTTAGCTGGAAGTATTCTATGAGTCAAAAATGTTTTCGCACCGTCTCTGGTCAGCCAAGGTTTTACCCCGACTCTCATTTCATGTGCCTCACGCTGCTTAGTAAGGAGTCTTATGAACGGAGCAGCAGCCGGGAAGAGAACAGTCATAAACGGGGGTGCAAGGAAAATGTGACAGCCCCAGTAACCTTGTAGTAACATGAAAGTGCTTCTGACTGACATGTGTGAGAATCTGTGGTGTCAGATGGTAAATGTTTGGTAAATGGTGGACCTGTCTGTCACTTTACCTCTGAGCTCATCTCCTCCTCGTGACCATGACCGGGGTGTGCCGAGTGGACAAGGCGATCTTTCTGTAAATGACCATTGGTGTAATAAATTAATGGTTGCTAATCATTCTCCATTATTGTAAGATCCTGCCTGACAAATTCCCTGCAGCTCCTCACTGTACCACAAAAAGACTGATGTGGGAAGGTTCTTTTTTTTTTTGTTGTTGTTGTCAGCTAACTCCCTCTAGTGGGGATTTTGCTTTTCACTTGCAGCTAAAACAAGTGCCTGGCTCTCTGTCTTGAGTATGTGTGCGGGTGGGCTTCAGTTAAGCGGCTGCCAACCTTGCTAACTTCACTGTCGGGGCGTCCTGAGTCCCGGTCGGAGGACTTGCCACTGGTGACGCTGTCCAAAGAGTGGCAAGAAATGGCTTCACACAGAGCTTCGTAGGGGCTTTCCTCCTCAGGGCCTGGAGCCAGACCTGAGATAAGCTCGTTCACCTTCTCCAGGTCACCTATAAACCAAGTCAGAATGACTAAAGGTTCAATACAACACAATACAAGCAAATTAAAAACAAAACAACAACAAACAAAAAAAAAAACATTGTTTGTCCTGCTGGCTGAGCTACTACCACAATGTCCAACTGTGGACATCGAGTCTTACCCTTCTTCCTTGGACTGGGACTCAGAGGTGGAGGGATCGGTGGAGGGGGGAGGTCAATGTCAGGGGGTTTTCCAGTCATGTGACCTGCAACAAACAAGAGATTATATTACAGCTGTTAAATACCAAGTTTAAAATAGGTACTTTCCACAGCAGCCTTCTGTTCTGCATATTTGGTCTTTACCCAGAATGAGAGCAGCTATCTCTCTACTTTTCTGGGAGGGCATGTCTTTGACAGTGTCCGGCGCCGTCAGGCCCCTCTGGTTGACGATGCTCACACCGATACCTGGAAAAACAAAACAGGAACCGTGTACAGAGAGAAGTCAAGTGTCAAGATCATTCTAATTATCTTCATAGAGCTCGGGTTGATGAGAAACAGCAAGTGACCTGCACTGAGAAGTTTCTGCACCACATCCGTCTTCCCAAACAAGGCGGCTTCGTGGAGGGCACTGCCTTTCTCCGTCTGAGCAGAAAAAAAGAAACCACAAGCACAAGGGCCAGAGTTTAAACAGAGCAAGATCGCACCGTACAGCTCAATGTGATGCACAAGCGTGTCACGAACATTCATGTTTACTTCCTTCTACAGATGCCAGATGAATCGGACCATCAACAGCACCAACATTTGATAAGATAACCAGTGTTTGGCAACAACTAGATTTTATGCCCACCACCTGGTCTGCATCTTTCCTGACAGTTATGCGGCTGAGGAATCAAAGCAGATCATGTTTCCAGCTCACAGGGCCATGCTAATTGAAACCTGCAGGATGCAAGGCCTGGAGGATGCTGCATAGATTCCACATCCTTGACTTAGAGGAAAAGAGGACAGAGTGAGGGGAGAGTATTTCCAGACAGATGGGAGCCGCAGTTAGATACAGAGACCGGCCCTGAGGGCCCACCAGGGGGAGCAAGACCAGCTCTGCTTTGATACTGTATCACCGCAGTTCCTATGCAAAACGAGAGCTTAAGAGTTTTACATTTAATCTCATAATGTCAGTAGGAAGTAGCAGGAGGAAGTGCTGCAAGTACAGATTAAGTAACCCAACATGATTTGAGCCATGACCGCATATTAAGAAACGCTTGCAAACAGAAGCTTTAAAGGTTAACACAGACATGGGAAGTAAACAAAAACACACCTCGTAGTTGATGTCCATGCCAGCGTCCAGCAGCACCTCCACCACAGACAGGTGTCCGTTCCGGGAGGCCAGGTGCAGCGGTGTGTGTTTCTTGGTGTTACAGCTGAGCAGGTTGGGGTGGGCGGTGAGCAGCAGCTTCACGACCTCCAGGCGGCCATAGAGCGCAGCCAGGTCCAGCGGAGTCTCAAACTTGTTGTTCCTCATGGTGGGATCAGTGAGTTCCTCCAACAGAAGCCGCACCACTTGGGTGTGGCCATACTGGGCAGCACAGTGCAGCGGCGTCTCGTTATCATTGTTCTGTTGGGAGGCCAATAACTGAGTGAGAAGCAGCTTGGGAAAAAGGCGACACACACACACACACACACACACACACACACACACACACACACACACACACACACACACACACACACACAGGAAGTAAAGTGGATGTAACAGGTGACACCAGAACAGAGCGGAGATGGTTGAATCGTGTCCTGTAAGGAGTGAGGAAAAAGTGACTCATTGTTAGAGGAAACCAACAATAAAGCCCTTAAAGACCACTTTAGCAGATTATAAAAGCGTTATGAAAAAGCACAATAATGAAGCACATAGAAAGGCTTGGAGGGGTGGGGGTATCTGGCAGAGGGGGCTTGGCCCGGGCGGATGACTGGCTGACGTGCATGCACGAATAAGGGCAGGTGCTGAGGATGAGCGCCAGAGGCGACAGGTCGCTCGAAGATGGCCAGAGATACAGAGGCAGGTGGGAGTGGACAGAGACATGAGCCACTTTAACTAAAGACCAGGATGCCGTGGCATTTTAGGCACGTTTGCTACTGCTACTAAAGATGCACTGATTGCAGTTCCCTTGGCTAATTCCTAATTTGGCCAAATGTTCTCTTCCATAAATATAACCAACTATATACAAAATCATTTTTCTGTGAATTTCGTGGTAATGGTACATTCAACTGTAAAATAGCCTAACCAATAAACATATTGTGCAAAACTGCAGGTGGCTACATCCCTGGAAGTCTAAAGAGATTTCTTGTGCAAAATCCAACAGAAAGGGTATTACAGTTCATGCCCCTTTTATGCTAGTCTAATTTTAAAGGGTCTCTTTTTTTAATTCATCTCAAAACATGAAAAAGCATCAGAGAATAGAACAGTCGGTTTATTTAACATGGATTCAGCTTGTTGTCAACTAAAGTGAAATCGGAGGAATTGCTTAAACAGGAAATGCTTGCCAGCAGGTGCCTGTGGGCGTTGCTGCACGAATGGTGTCAAACTAATAATTGGCCAATTCCATCAAGTGGGCAAATCGATCCGTGCATCCCTAGTTGCAACAGTAGGAGTATTTCCAGTTGCTGTGAATAAATACAAGTGGCGTACGCATAGGTGAGCGAGCGGGGAGAAATTTGTATTGATGCTATGTAAAGTATATAAACTTGTTTTCCATTTCCTTTTCTACATTTTTCTTGGTTGTGCTTTTATCATCACTTTTGCATCACTAATAAAGCTCCGTAACAAAGCAATTTACCCTCGTGGATTAATAACGTTTATATGAATCTCTTTCTGAAAGGGGGCACAACCGGCCTGGCACAAAAGTTCCCTCAATAACTGCCTGTTACATAATGCCACTGCTTCGCTGGAACCGAGAGAAAATAAATAGAGAGAGAGAGAGAGAGAGAGAGAGAGAGAGAACTACTCCGACTGATCTGATCCCTCGTTTGGCGATCCAACGAGGGATTAGTGCCCCGCATGAAAACACAACAGTAATCCATCTTCCATCCAAAACAAGAATTAACTTCTGATTTGAAATAATCTTAGAAATCTTAAAACGTTTTTTAAATATCTGCAGGGCAGAGGAAGTGGCAATGGGCGGGCAGAAATTAAAAGCAGTAATTACAACATAAAGTCACTAAGTGCTGTTTATTGGGCCTAAAGACTCATGCAGCAACAAGATCAATGCACATTAGACAAGGGAACCTCCGCACTGTTGACGATCATCACTACCGTGAGCAGCCAGCAGGGGGCAAGCCCAACTCAAAGCAAGAAACGCACAGTGCCAACAACATGCCACTTCATAAGACGGAAGAAATTGTTTTAGCCTTCATATGTAGAAACAGTAGTAAATGGAAGAGAATACAGAGCCACAACCACAGCTCTTAATCTCATGTGATGCGGGGGGGAAAAAATGGTAAGTTTGTCATTCATGGCAATCTAAAAAGAAGACCTGTGCTCCACCGAAAGTTCTTTAATTCCTGAAAATCGTACGCAGATGGGTGTGGCAGAAAATGCCTGCTATTGTGGAGCCACATGCTCTGAGAGAGCCAGTCATTCCAGACACACACTGCCACCTACAAAGGGCTGACAGCTGCTGTGAGAAGCCCCCACATGGATAAGCATGATGCCAGTTTGGGCGACTCCCAGAAGAGCATGCCAGCTGTGCCACTGAAAACAGGACAAAGTGTGTGTGTGTGTGTGTGTGTGTGTGTGTGTGTGTGTGTGTGTGTGTGTGTGTGAGGGGGACAAACACGGCGGGTTTAGACAGGTCCCTTTAACCCCTTCACTGATACTTTCACAAAGACCTGGCACCAGATGGGATCAGCAGATATCTCCCTTATTGTTGGAGAGAAACAGGAAGTATTATAGTCTACTGGCAGAGCAGGTCACACCTTAAGCAGAGAGAAAGGAGGCCTGGGAAAACAAAACAACAGCTGCTTATCAAAGGAGGAGGCAGGCGGGGAGAAAAACTTTTTCAGGGACGAACTAAAGCGAAGAAGAAAAAAAAAAAAGAAATGAGATCTCAGTTTTCACTGCTTGGGTTGTTCCATCGGTTGGATTTATAATTTGTATGTTTTTTGTGTTTGTTTTGAGCCAAACTTATCCAGAAACGGTTGGACCGCACATAAAATAAAACGAGCACTGAGTCGCAGAGATTCACTCAGAGATTTGAGAGCAGACAAACATACATGCCTATTGCATCAGCATGATTCACCTCCTCAAATGTGCAGGTCTTCTGCCTCAGTAGTTATCCTGATAAATCCAGCATACAAAGCTTTGTGACTTTTTTTTTTTTGTCAATTTTCACCTTTATTCGATGGCTGTAGCGGTGAGAAAGAAAGTAAATGCTGAGAGATAAAGACATTCGACAAAGGTCCGGCGAGGGCACCCTTTGAATCAACTAAACATCCCCGAACTGAATGTAACAACAGGCCAGGTGAACTACAAGTTATTACTCAACAACACTTTGCCCGAGTGCTGCAAACAAAAGGCACCAAGTGCTCACATACCACGACCTCAGTGTTTTGGAATGTGTCAACACCGAGTGCCTCCACTGCCAATGTGACAGCCAAGGCTCTGCAGCAATGTGTCAGCCAGCAGTCGATTGCATTTAAAGATGGCTGACCGGCCCTTTGACTCAACGATGGGAAACGGGCGGCAGGGAGAGGCTGCCTCGCCTCGCCTCCTCAGATCATGAGCCATGCTAAACACGTCTTTCAGAAAGAGGCCTTCCCATCGCAGGGTTCAGGTCGAAAATTAAGATGTTGGTCTCATCGATCCAGGGAATACAGGTGGAAATTAGCAAATGTTGCTATAACCTGGCACAAGGCATCGTGCATTGTCCCCGTTTTAAATAAATAAATAAATAAATGACCAAAAAAAAATGACGAGACAATTTCAAACTGCGTTTTGTCTTGTTAAAATACTTTTCTTTTTTGTTATAACATGCATGCTCTCATATGTACTCCCTGCAGATCTTTTGGAAGTGTCTGGACAGATGTATTCATGATCCAAAGAAAGCTTGTGCTTGTGACTAACGAGAGAAGCAACTATTTCGAGCTCAACTGCATTTAAATTAGCGAGGTTAGTTAAAAAAAAAAAAAACTAAAAAAAACACTCGGGCACTGAAGCGGTGAAGAGTGAGGAAAAACAGAATGAGGGGAACTATAGAGGAGTCGGCTCGTTTGACACCAACTTTAGAACGATGATCTGCGATGCAACGACCCCAAACATGGATGCGCCGAATTCATTTGCAGTTTTTGGTTAAACGGATATATTTTTTATATAACAAGGACTCAGTGGACTCTTCAGCATAATACCTCAGACTCTACGACCATGACTGCTCTATAAGAGCAGGATCAGGCTTATCTCCTCCGTACAACCAGAGGCCACGTGAGCAGTCAAATAATCATGCTGGAACAAGACAGAGCTCTGAAGGCTATTACGCAAAATGGCACCAATGACTGGCAGCCTCGCTGGGAAAGAGATTAGAATTCATATGGCACTGCTAAGACTTCCTGGACAGTTCAAGTTCCTTATGAAAACCCTGTGTTTACTGGAAGGCGGCAGGAAACAGAAAACCTCATCCTGACAAAGATTAGCGCTGGTTGATAAAAACCGTACCGTAACTTAGAGCATCTGGAGATTCCACTCCGCTGTGTCACTGTGCTGCATGATATTCTCGGGAGGGAGGGGTGCAGAGTCGGGGGAGGTTATGATTTTCACAACCTGAAGCTGGAAGATGGTAACACGGTTTGACTGGCGACCTCGGTCACGTGACGGGATGGCTGGCAACAGAGCGAGGCAGCGGTTACGTCAGCCTGGCCCCCGGTGGTGGTGGTAGTAGTAGTAGTGGTGGAGGAGGAGGAGGAGGAGGAGGAGGAGGGCGGGGTTGGGGCGAGCAGCTGTTGCAGCTAGTATGCCAAAGGGCCGCCCTGTGCTCGAGGCATGCCAGTGTCCATTGTCACTCTGTGAAAGCCTGCTGGCTTCTCCATGTTTACACAAATCACTGATCTCATACGAGAGGGGTTTTCCTCACCACTTTCTTATTTTGCAGCTATTTCCTTTTCAAGTCTCGGTTCTTGAAAATTTTATGGCAACCTCCCCGTGCCCGCTCAACCTCATCATTTGTAAGCCCTAAATAAAATATCTGGGTAATTGCATTGGAAATTTTTTTGGACTCCTCTAGCGGATCTTTATTTGAACACTGTCACGCATTCCAGAGTAAACAGGCCTTGCAGTCCTGTAATGAGATGGCTGTCTAACTGGCTTCCTGCCACAGATTGTGATTCTGAGAAAGGAACTTTTTCCTCCCTTTTACAGGGCAGATTAGCCCCCCCCTTTACCATCATTCTCTCTTCATTTCATTAAAAGCGAGCCCACCTTCCAAACCATCTCTCTTAAATCTTCTAAGATGTTGCAACTCATTCTATCTGTGCTCCGACTCATCCTCCAGGAACCAAACTCGTCCAACGAAAAATTTGCAAATGTGAAATTGTGAAAACAGGGAAATGCTGATCCTTTAGTCAAATGACAACATGTTCCCCACCCCTGGGGCTCTTCAAGCACGCTCCAACCGCTTTTTGGCACAACAGAGATGAGAGCGAGCCCCGGAGGGCGAGCAGACAAGCAGAAGCCGGGGAAGGAGTGTGATGAGTTGACGAGGCAAGAGCTGGACGCGGAAGAGACAGACAGAAAAGATGAATGAATGTGCAGTCAGACTGCAAACAATGCGCCTGGGGAGCGGACAGGAAACTGTTCTACTTGATAATGAGGTGACCAGGTATGAAAGACTCCTGCTGCTGCCATAACTCAATATTTCCCAGAGTCACCCACGCTGTTGACACTGCACACCAAGCCTGAAAGACCATTTCTGCTTCTGTTCTGAGAAATTTCACCCCTGCTTCCACTAGAAATATTTAAGCAGTGCTTTCTTTGTGTGGGAATGTGAGCAGGGACACGTGCAGCACAACTGGGCTGGAAATCGCCAACATACATTGTATAAGACGCATGACCTATATAAGAAGATGAGGTCTGGGCGAGAGGCAGCATGATGCGAGTTCAGGCAGGCGAAAGGCAACATTCTATCACAGCAGAACATACAGAGAATGAGATAATTAACAAAAAGGAGGTCGGCAATAAAAGATCATTTAATGGAGACCGCATGCAGGTCTCCTGGAACTTATAACAACAGTGTTATTTAGAGATAAATCAGCTGTCTCATATCAAATTTCCAGCATGTTTCGAAACAGTCGTTACCTTTTATGTTGAATGCGCAGCCGAAGTGGGAGAAGATAATCGGATCATTGTGATTAAATAGAACTTAAATCAATAAACAAATGGTTCGTCACAGAAAAATACGACACAAAGTTGAGGGAAAAATAAGCCAAGGCAGTAACAATTCTTTCACTATTCATTAATAAATAATTGGAAAAAAAAATAAAAACACATAAAATGTCCAAAAAATTGTTTTAAAATTCAGAAATTATTCATTGAAATGATATTTTTGTCGCTCAATGCTTAAAATCAAACCAAGAAACGGATTACACAACAAAATAATGATCAGAATTATAGGAACTGAAAAACAGTCCACAGTTGCGGCCTCAAATGATTGAATTTCCGTTTAAAACACTCATCAGTTTTGGCTCCAGAGTTTAACTTTTTCTAAATGACAAAGTTCTAGATCAGCGTGTGCCGAATCTCCAGCAGTACTCAGGCAGGTGGTCTGCCCAGGTCAGATCATACGGTTAGCGCTCCCCCGCCGAGGCATTTCAAACATCATCAAAGGGGCCGTGTCACAGAGGACACCAGTAGGCGTAATGAATAAACATTAGTCTAGCTGGCCTCTTGGACCAGTATTACAGAGAACTGGCCCCAGTCCAGGCTGATTTCTTAAGTGGCCCTAAAGGAGACTGATAAACACTCTCCGCCATGAGCACTGAAAAGCCTCATCGCACACCTTTCTCACTACTGTAAGTATGCACACACACACACCGAGGCTATAGGACCAATAAACCGTGACACCGTTACTATGACAATGTCCCACCAACTCCTCTCTTCGGCAGACCGAGCTCACAACCCGGGAGGTGGAGGAGGAGGGAGACGCACACCCACTGAGGCACTCACGCAGACAGGCACAGCATGGCAACCTCTCTTTGATGCTGATGCAAAGAGACTGGTACACTGAACACCTCCCATCCTCCTCCTCCTCCTCCTCCTCCTCCTCATGAGATGGCACTCTGATACTGGAGTGCGATGTGAAGAGAAGCAGGATGCGCCCCGCCCACCCAATCACATGATGCCATCAACCCCAACCAGCCGGAGAAAACACAACACATCCTCCATTCTGATTTATTCATAACAAGGCATCAATTATTCAGGTTCATGACCAGGTAGAGGGGCCCTGAACTATCTCAAAAGTGTGAACAGTAAGACATCCTTCAGAATCTTGGTCACTGTTAAATCTACAGGCAAGACTAGACGGAAACAGAAGCTACCGCAGAGGGAGAATTCCCTCTCTGACATACAGAGTAGCAGCATCAAAGACAGCCAGCCTTCCCACCAAACGCTAAGAAGATTAGTGGAAGGGAAATGTGACAATGTACCAAAATAGCCATCCAGGCCTGGGTGGGTTTCCAACTCCACCTGCAGGAATAAAACTCAGATCACGGAGCAGCCTGCGTGGTCACTGCACTCACTGTGAAGGTGAGGCTGTCAGCGACACCGTCCTCCTCACAGACAAAGGATGTGACCTGGGCTTCCCAGGGCAGTGGAATGTAAGGAGAGCTGATTATTTTTTTAACAAAAAGTCACGGCAGCCAGCTGGTATTGTGCCGCTTTCAGCTCACTGCTAACCTAAACAAGTAAAGCACTCAAAATGGCTGCAGCGTTTACCATGTGGAGCACCTTTTTACATGCCAACATTTGGTGATTAGCACCAAATGTTTGTTGTTTTGTTCGGATGTTTGAGGCATCAGCAGGGGGTACAGCCAATGACAGCACAGGTGATGGGGTGTGGGGACACGAGAGGGGAAAATCCGGGAGAGGAATAGAACAAACGTACAACAAGTATGACGGAGAGCATATCGAAGGAAGTCTGCTCTACTTGGACTCGGCAAACTGAGCAGAATTTGTTGAACTTAGGATATTTGCAACATTAATGACGGGAGAGATACTCGCCCGGATGACAGCTGTAACTGTTCTATAAAGATCAGTCGGATGAGTCGGGGGGGGGGGGGGGGTCTTGTAGTGTGTGTGTGTGTCACCTCCTGCTGCAGATCAGTCATGTGGCGTGAACCCACCAGGACTTCAAAAGTCCACGAGACGAGCACGACGCTTATGCAACGACCGTGTCTGAAAGTCTGAACTTTGCTAAAAGAAAAAAAAAACCTGAAAAAGCATTCCAAAAAAATAAATAAAAAAACACTGGTCCAGAAACCATTAATGTTCTACAGAAATTGTCGTGGCAATCATCTGGACAGAGATACTCAAGTCAGAAACAAAGCAGGAGACCAAACCGACACAGCTGTTTCTAGGCCATATGCATTCCACTTTATTACTAATCAGTTTTACTAATATACATGTTGCCGTTCTTCGAGCCATGCTGCCGGCTTTGACAATATTAGTTCATTGCGTAGGAGACGGCTTAAAGAATACGACTATTAGAATCAAACTAGTTGCTTTTGTGTGATGTGTACAACTGTCCGGCTGAATGTTTGCGGTTTTCACTCTATTCGTGAAACAGATTGAAGGTAACTTGTGAACTTTTTGTTGTATTTTTAAAGCAAGAAAGCAAAAATGTTATAAATTTTTTTCAGTGGATACTCACTTTACAGCATTACAAAGTCCAAAAATATCACGCGGGGGACAATAATTGACAAAGTGTTATTAAGATTTCTTGTACACTCCTGTCAGCATTGCTTTGGTGAAAGAAAAACTAACATCATAGTTTTAATCGGCTGTGTGTTGCGTTGCCCCCCCCCCCCCGACAGCTGGCTGTTTATTGCCAGTAACTCTTTTTTTTTTCTTCTTCTTTGTAATAATCAAACTGGCTCATTTTCCGCTCGCCCAGAGGAAAAAGGATGATAAGATGTCACGCAACCTCACAAACAAAGGGGAGCAGTAGAGTTCATGCAAACTGTAAACGTCACGAGCTGGGAATGGGTGAGCTCAACCCAGGAGGGGAGGGTTCTGCAGCCTGCGACTGAAACTGCGAAGGACATCATTGTTACCAATCTAACCAACATCACAGATATCTGTGCAGAAAAAAACCAAAACAAACCAACAACATTAACCCCAGCCACAACCCGTTTCCCCAGCTGCCGTCTGGCATGCGATACAGAAGCTTCTGGTGCCGTATCAGCTGACTCAGGAGCGGTTTCTTTCCTCAAGCTGTAAGACGGCGGACATCACAAACGCTTCATGCTTCTGACTTGACAGCTCTTATACAACTTTATGCTGCTGTGCGTTGCATTAAAAGGGACAACATCTTGAGGGTCGTTATACAACCCTTTTGCCGCATAATGATAACTGAATGAATCCTGAGATCACCTACAGGGGCGTTTCACTAAACTTTCAGGCCGGATCAGAACGCTGGAACAGCAATACCAAAACATTGAGCAAAGAGATCTTGCAAAGCGGTTTTACCTGTTTCGAACATAACATTGCAATAAAACTAGAGCTCACAGTTGAACATGTACAGAAAGCCAAGACAGCAGAGATCAGCAGACAGCGAGCGCAATTAAAAGCCTCCCCATATCTCTGGCAGAGTGTCCCGCCCACCCCAAAGCAGCAGCAACAAAACAAACCCAGGCACAGCAAGCCAACACAGCAACAAAGCAAAGGAGCAGTTCAAAAGGAAATATTGGTCTCTGCAGCACTGTGTACACACCTTGGCATTAATATAGGGGTCAAAGGGCCCACAGCGTTTGAACTCTTTATGGTCTACAGAGCTCTGGGAGGGAGGAAGAGAAGATAGTCGATGGTTTTGGTTCAGACAAGCAATGAATGCACGAGTGATGATCACAAATGAGTCAAGCTAAATAAAAAGGAGAAAAAAATAAAATCAGAGTTGAGTTAATGAACAATCAGATGGCATGAACAGGAAGGGAGAAATGACACAAAATGAGAAGGAGCCAGGTCGTAGTTAGGACACAGCTGGACGCGGTCGTTTCATTACAAAATGGAATGTTTCGGCCGAATGTAAGACTCAGAATGTGCCATTTCTCCTCATTCCAAACAGGACAGGTCAGAGATGGTTTCAGTCTGGAGGCTGTCTGTGCATTAAGCAACCAAACAAAATATCAAAAACAAGAGTTAAAGCAGTTAAAACGGTTAGAGGAAAAGAGCACTTCTCACACTAGCACAGCACCAAAGCACTTCAAGTGTCACACCATCAGGTGGGAAGTCAGCCTCACGATGCGCTGAGGTTAATGCACTGTGGTCACACTCTTTTTTACATTTGTTTGGTTCAAATACGGAACATGCCATGCTCGACTCGGGTTTGCAGTCAACGGATCTGAATGTGGCATTTTGCTCACTGAACTACCAGAGTTTAACAAATGTGCCGAAAAGCAAAGTGCAATTTTGTTCAAATGACTGCCAAGGTGCTGCAATAAAGTGTCTTCTGGAGACGCACACATGACGGCAAAAAACGAACAGAACTTGAGGACAAGTCAATTGACCACTGACGCCATGTCACTACTGCTTTCAGTAAAGATAACGCCGGGGTGTTGAACATGTTCGACAAAGAAAAAAAAAAAACAGAACTGCAAAAGTGACCAAAATAAACACATGCACACCAGCTCAGAGGCATGAATGTGGTAGCAGACCTGCTCGTTGAGTTTGGGGTGGGAAGGTCCTTGGTGAATGAGAAGTTTTACGATATGCTCATCTCCCTTCCATGCAGCCAGGTGAAGAGGGTAGCAGCCCTTGTTGTCTGCAATGTTGGTCAAGGCCTCGTTCCGTAGCAGCGCCTCCACCACGTCGCTGCGGATGAATGAAGACAGAGCTGGTGAGAAGCGCTATAAAAACCACGCTAATCAATACACGCAGGCAATCGATGGCTTTATCTTCCCGGTGGGATGCCGAGGGCGGATCTCATAAACAGAGAAGCTAAAGCAGGCTGCTCCACAAGTTATTTACGGCTGATTTACCTGTGTCCGTTAAGGGCGGCGTGGTGGAGAGGGGTGTATCCAGTGCTGTCCACACAGTTCACATTGGGGCCTCTCCAGATGCTGTTAAGAACAGAAAAAGGATTGTTAGGCTTGAACAACATGCAACAATCCAACACATACAGCATTTTTCTGTATTACAACATTAAAAAAAAATAAACAAAAATCATCTGGTCCTTCCAGGTCTTGAAATTGGATAGAAACAACCTGAGATGGACTGTACCACATGGCATGTTTCACTGCATCATTATTTATTTAACCAAAACTGAGTTCAAATGCAGAAGCAGTGCATGTCCAGTCTTACTGCTCCCCTGGGGTAAAAAGAAGCCAGGTGCCGCTGATCAAATGCAAACCTCAATGAACTAAAACAGCATGGTAAAGAGATGTGGGCCACAATTCAATGATGTGTGTGACTCATAACGCCAGACAGAAAACAGCTACTTCAAGCTATCTGCTGCTACAGGTGGCTATACGAGCTAATGCGGTGTGCATGGTGGGGTGTGCTCACTTGTTGGCTCGGTTTACATTGAAGTCATATTAAATTGGCACAACATCATGCGTTGTTGTTCTTCTGAGGCTGCGATTCCCTCATTTTAATTTTCCTAATGAGATTCCTAATGAGAACCCGATGTTTTGGTTTTTTTTGTTTGTTTTTTAAATATGTCCCGATGCATACACCCTTAGAACTGAAACACACCAAACAAACAGTGCCTATCCCTCTGTAAAGTCTCCAACGGTGGGTGGGTGTGACCTAGTACCCGGGGCCTCAGATTGCGATCGCACAGAACAACAAGATTACAACACAGCCCAACCCCACCTGAGCGAACCTTCTGGCACACTCTTGAGACAACTGGAATGAAGAAGCACTGGGCTGACGGCAACAGAAAACCAGGAAGGTAACCGAAGCAACAGAACAGACTGCTGTGAGGCCAAAAGGGCATTACAGTGGGAAAGTGCGACGTAGGCCAGTATCAGTCCAACACTTCCATTTCCATTTGCTCTGAATCCAACTGCCCGCCCAAATTGGTTCCTTTTAATATGCAAAGAGCGCTGCGGTGAGGAGGACAGAGAACGACCATAGAGGGGGGCGGTTGAGAAGGACGGAGAGACTAATTTAGGAAGCTAAAGGATGTCTGGTGAGACAGAGAGCCAGGAGGGGATGTGAGGCTCTCTAAAAGACTTTAACACATCCTAAATAAATCATGTGACGCAGAAATCCCAGCACGAGTGAACCAAATATCTGAGACCGGAGCCATTTGCCATACAGAAAGAGAATTGGAGCAAATGAGTTGGGCCTCGCAGACAATCAATCAATCATAAATGAAGAGAGCTTTTTTTTCTAAGAGAGATCTTTTTCCCTTTTCTTAACATTTACGTCTGATATATTATTAAGAAAAAGAAAAAAAAAACTATCTGAGAGCAAATACAAAATGCTGCTCTGTCAAACTGCCTTCATCTAATGCAGGCAAGTTTATGAATGAAACTTTTGGAGAGGACCCAGAAAAAAAAAAAAAAAACGCACAACACAAGCCATTCTCAAACTTTTCCCCTCTGGGATGATACATGAAAAAATAAAAATAAATAAATAAATAAAAATCTGCTCCAGGGGTTGATCAAATTCCCAGACAAATTATGAACTGATCCTTAACATAATTACTGTGAGGGTGTGACAACAGTTTTTCTTAGTGTCCCCACATCAGCGTGACGGCCACCGAGTGACTTTGAGCCACACACACGCGCGCACACACACACACACACACACACACACACACACACACACACACACACACACAAAGAGCTTGTTTCTTTCGCAGTAATGGCTGTTTTGCCCCCTTAAAATACATCTCCCATAATAGCTCTCAGAGCAGCCTGCAATTACACAGTCAGGGCCGTCTCATTAAATAAGTGTCTTGTAGGGCTCTGAAGCCTGCAGAACAATGGGCCTGACAGAGCACAGACACACGGGGATGCACCGCTCTGCCGCTCATAACCTCAGCTCTGCATTTCTTGAAGCCGGCCTTCTGAGTCTCGTCGGACGAGTCAGAAAGCCACAAAGTCATGGCGCAGTGCTCATTTTACAGAGCCGGGGGGAATGTACACGCTACGATTATGCCAGTGTAGGCACCGTGCATACACTTCCCCTCTATTTGCAGTTGCCAAATTTGTAGCGAAGAGTTCAGCAGCGCTGCCTTGTATGTGGCCCGCTGCACACATGAAAAGAGAAAACTGAAACAGACCTCTGCTTGGTGTCCTAGATTGAAATAGTTATGCAACTGCTAAGAGCAACAACAACAACAAAAAAGAAAATCTCATACACAAATTAACACAAACACGAGGGAGCAGTGACTGCGTGATGCAGTAACGCAAGATCACGCACCAAATCGGCGTGACTTTTTTTTTTTTTTAATTTCACTACACCGAATGAGACCTTTGCTCTGTACTTTTAAGATTGTGCAAGATATGGAACATGTATCATGAGACAAGCGCAGGGTTTCCCACTCTGACCCAAAGTCAACAACCTTAAAGACAATCGAGAGCAAAAGCTCAAACAAATGATGCTTTTGCTGATTGGTCATCCTCAGTCGGTGCAACAAAAAAAAAAAAAGAAGAACGTCCAAAAAAATCCAACTAAGCAACGGACACATTATGTCATGTGTGTCTCAAGACCAAACAGGAGCGTAACGCATCACAAGCCACAACGTTCTGCTGGCATAATGTTCCATTTCCCAATCAGGGACATGTCTATTTATTGTTCCCAATCAAACCAACCATCCCTGAGAGGTAATGCAAATCCATTCTCCCTACAGTTTCTTTACATTTTTCACTGTCAAAAAGTGTTTCAGTTTGCCATTAAGGGAGCTGCCAGCAGCAGTTTTAAGCACAGCACAAGTGTTACGTCCTCCCAGCATTTTGGCAGCGTGGCACTCAAGGGCATGAGTCAGAGTGGTGCACGACAATCCACTTCATCCTCTTACTAAGGCTCAAAACCGACCTAACTGAGGGACGGGGCTTAGCCCCATAGCTGGGCAATGGGCAAAAACAGAGTTGATTTGGTTTTGAGGGGGGGGGGGGGGGGGGGTTTCTCGCACATTCATGGGAACTGGTGGAGGAATTCCTGTTTGAAAGGCTGAGCTAATCCTTCATTTGCCTGGGGGAATATCAGCGGGATGAAGCTGGAGTTTGAAAGAGATTCTGGGGGGGGCTGCAATTCTGCGTCGTACAAAGCCTGGTCACTACAAGAGGAGAAACTACAAGGACACGTTCCAATTTTTACGTATCGTTTGCATTAGTTTGCACATGTCCGTCGAGCAGACTTTCTTTTCCCCCCACATTAATCCTGAAGTTATGCTTTTAAACTGAAACCAAGTGAATTAACTTAAATTTACGTACATTCAACACATATTTGTGAATTCCGCTCAGATGAGCAAGTCAGTAGAAAAAACAAAACAAAACAAAAAAAGGAAAAACAGGCAACCATTATATACAATGCACAGGAAATGTGTTTCACCCTGAGGCAAAGATTATCCAGTTATCCCAACGGGACCGATATCTGACCAAATGTTTGGCTATGGAGCCCTGAGGCAAAATTCAGTAGTGGCTTAAAGCAAATAGGAACCTAGGTGAGTTTGAACCTAATGTCAAATAAACAGATTTGTCCTACAGCCTATTAGCCGTGCGACCAAGCTGCCAGGGATTAGTCTAGCCGAGGGCACTGAGCCCAGCAGTGACTGGCTCGTGTCAGCCACCGTTGGGGAAATTGGGCTTAATTATGCACACTGCTGGCAGGTGCTGAAACCAGATGCCTCGCTGCCAAACAGTCAACCTGAGCATCTCCATCTCAGCCGTTCCCAATGCTGCTGAGGACTACGCTGGGTACAAAAAGAGCAAAACACTCCAAAAAGACACCACGTCAGGGCCGGGGAGTTGATAGATTCTTGGAATTGATAGATTCTTTCAAGGAGCCAGACTTTACAATCTTAACCTTTTTTTTTAAGTGGTTTCGCTCGATAGTTCTCCGGACCATTTTCGGAGGATTGTACTTTTGTTTTGGATGTTAATTCGCTTGAAAACGATGAATCATTCAAGCTTAACACGGTAAAACCAGCTCAAGGGGCAAACCTGCGTTGTCAACTAAGCAAAGAACTATCTTTAAATAGTATCTTTGGGCACTTTGTTACTATCAGCCTGTCGCAAAGACTCATTTCTGTCCAGTTCTTTAGTTAAATCTACAAACTTCACCAAAGATAACAGTCACTGCAGCATAGTAGGCTATCTTTGGACCAACAATATGATTCCGAAAGACCTATTTGTTGAAAACTTCTCAGCATGTTGTCCTTAATTAAAAAAAAAAAAATTAGGAAACTTAACACGTGGCAGACAAAAGAAGAAGTCGCAGACCAAAAATACGAAAGCAGATCAAACTATAGCCGTCTACAGCAGAAGAGTGTCTTAGTGTGAAAGTGATGTTCTTTAGAAAGAAAAAAAAAGGGAGGGGGGGGGGCTGACGCAGAATCAGAGAGATCCATCTGGCCTTTCAGACGATCCGTCTGCTGTTCACAGAAGCATCATTAGAAATGGTCTCCGTGGAAGCCATTCTTTAGGAGGAGAAACAGGGAGAAAAAAACTAAACTGGACTGAACATCAGCGGGCCTCAACATTATGGAAGCAGTGCGGGATCATCTCGACGGAGAACCGAACAAAAGGCAGCCGACATCCAAAGAAGAGCCTTGGGATGTCCTTCAAGAAGCCTGGAGAACTATTCCTGAAGACCACTTAAAGAAATGACAAGAGAGCTTGAAAGTCTAATAAAGATAATCATACCAAACGACTGGCTTTTAAGCTAGTTAGAAATGTAAAAACTCGGCTTTTGCCACAATGCTGTATTTCCTGTCAGCATGCAAAGAAAGAGGTGGCTCAAGACTTTTGCAAAGTCATAGGAATGATTTGACAAGCCCAAAAAACAACCACATCTTTAAATCTACTTTTGAACAAACCAAATCAACGCCCACGTTAACCTGTTTTTTTTTTTCAGTGCTTCTACGCCGGTTAAACAAATATGAATGGACTGAAATAAAGAAAGAGTTCCAGCAGCTCATCTGCCGGCTACAGTGTAAACCTTCAACAAAGCCTGATTTAGTCTTCATGGCTCATATCACCACAGCGTGCATTTCACAGTGCAACTGTGTCACAGCGGGAGGTGTGAACAAACCGCATATGCCCAGCGACTGTGATCAGAGCCGTCCAACGGGAATCCAGCAGAATCCCAATGAGGGGAATGAAAGCTGCTGGTGGCAGGCTGAAAATGTGGGACGAACACGGAAGGAAAGCGGTGAGGATTCAGATGGGGGGGGGCAAGAATGCAAGGAAGGCAGTCAAACACAGCCTGTCCTTCAACATTTTCCCACACCGATTTCACAGCGAAAACACAACGAGACAGTTGGCCGAGAAGAGCAACCTTCGGTTTCAGCAAAATTCTTGCAACATGAGACAGATGAGCAGTTATTTTCAGTAATGTTGTCAACTCACTTAAAAAAAACTATACAACCGCGTCATCTAGTATGCATTGTTAAAGCCTAGTTTGCTCAGAAAATTCAACAGAAAGCCAATCTTCATATCTTCCTGACCACAAATCTCATCTTCCCCTTCCCCTATATGTGTAAATATGAAAGTAGGTGTGTTTCAGTCACGTTGCTGCTTAACTGCTTAGTCATAATCCAGCCAAATCATTCCAGAGTTGTTAGGTTTCCTTTACATGGTTTACAGAAGCAGCTAAGCAAAAATGGGATGCTAGAAAAACACCTGGGCTACATCGTTTCCTGTGTCAACACATCGAGGACAGAAGCATAACTCCCAAGTGCAACATTTAGGTCTGAAGGTGGAGCAGAGGCTGGCGTGCGGCCCAGCAGGTGGGCAAGCAGACTGCTGAGAGAGGCAGAGTGGGATAAAACCGAAGACGCCTGGCAGACGGAAGCAGAGGGGGAAAGAAATGAAGACGCCTGTCAGACGGAAGCAGAGAGGGAAAGAAATGAAGACGCCTGTCAGATGGCCAGATGGGGGAAAAAGGAACACGTGTGGGCGTTTACAGGTCAAAAAAAAAAAAAAAAGCTGCTACGGTTGCTTTTCCTATTCAGAGACACGTCCAACTCAGCAACTGAAACCTTTGCTTTTGTTATTACGAGGCTTGGCGAGAAGAGAGAAACATGCTTAATATCCAGTAATTGTGCATGTGTTGCAACATTTCTCAAGACAACTTAGATTTTTTTTATTCAAAACAGGAAGCATACAAAGATGAAAACTGTATACACCGGCCTTTTTTTTTTTTTTTTTTACTATTTTTATCTTGGAACCAGGAGAGACTGCAAAAACCATCTGCATTGCTCAGCATATTCTCAGGATGAATTTGTTATTTCATACAACTTCAGCAGCCCCCCCCCCCGTCACAAACTAATCACCAAACCCCTTTCTTTTTTTCAAATCTATTTTTAGCCGACCACCATAAAGACGGCTACAAACTGCAGGGACAGGACGCTGCATCTGTCCCCTCTCTGCTCCCTGCCCACACACACACACACATATGTGGAATTCATCACTACTGAGAGCGCCTCTGTGAGCTTTCCCAGACTACACAAACACGAGCTGTAAACATAACGCGCGGAGTGGAGCATCCCAAACTCAGACGCGGCTGGAATGCTAACACGGTGGTGTTGGATTTCCCAGCTAACACAGCTCCCTCCTGGGTTGGGCCAGCTAATGTTTCTCTCAGTTCAGAGGTCAACAAATGATGACCTGCCACTCCTGCTTTTGCCCAGGTTTCACCCCTTTATCCCAAGGACGTTGTGAGGGAGAAAAGTGGTACAAGCTGCCTTGCTAACACCCCCCGTCTGCAGACTGCTTGCAGTGTGACAGTTTGCATGAACCTCGAGCTTCTGTGAAGCTCAGCCAAGGATTTCCAGTGTCAGAACCCTGCTGTGAGCCTGTCATTTGGAGAAGCGTCATCCCTATGGTGCACTTTCACACACGCATGCATAAAGGGCCTAATGAAAGGAGACAGTGGGGGGATTTTTACAAAAAAAAAAGGTTTTTAAAAAGGACAGTACGTGCTAGTTGTCACGCAGTAGAGATTCTCTCAGCTGACAGCAGTCTGACAGCACGGGTCTGCTTGGGATGAGCCAGAAACTGTGAATGTAACGGGATGGAATGATCTGGAGTTGTGCCCAAGCCTCTTAAGATGCTACCCAAGTCGTCAAACTGATAGAAAATACTTTCCTCGTGAGCCTTTAGAAAACAGAGAAGAGGGGGGGGGGTTACAGTTAAAGGGACTTTTGGAAGTATCTGAAGCTGAATTTAATCTTCAAACACCTAAAAAGTCCCACTTGTTTTGGAATCGGTCCACAGAAATAATAATAAGAAAAGATCATTTAAAAAAGCATTGGCCTAAATGGGTAGACGCCGCCTAACAGGTGGTCCAATTCTACTCACATGACAGCTCAATTTTCTTTGCAAAGCCAAAAAAAAAAAGTATAGAAAAGTCCCAGGACGGTCTTTTGGGCCCGCTATGAATATGAAAAGCACCATTCTATGCTTTGTCAGAGGGACAAAAGACATGGCTGTGAAGCTGGGAGACGAGCCCTCATCTGGATAAGCTCTCAGAGTGTCTGTCCAGGACTCCATGCATTCCACTGTTAATTTCCCCTCAGTGGGCAAGCACTCTCGCTGCCAGGGACTTTGTCTTACCTCCGGTCGAACTGCAGCAGCTGGCTGTATTTCAGCAATCTAGGCCAGGAAGTGCAAGTGAAAAACTTTTCCTGTGCACCACTGGGATTGAAAAGCGGTCACGGGGACCCTTGCAAAAATAAAACACAATATGAAGGGTAAAAACACAGAGAAGGCATGCCCTTGAATACATATCCATAAAGCCCACAAACAGCGTTCACCCAAACTTAACTTCAGCATCGACCGAGCTCCTCCATCAAAGCTCTCACTTTGACCTTACTACTTGAGGAGGCCCTGCCCAGCTCGTTTAATGGAGCACCACGAGACAAATGTTTTGGGCGGCGGCGATGGTGTCAACATGCCGGGGTCACCGTCTATCCCATGGCAACGGCTGGGATGCGGCTTCGTGGGAAAGCAGGCATTCCGCAGAGCAGGGCTGTACAACGGTCTGGTTACAAAAACACTGCAAGTCTTAACACGCACCCCATTCCAGGGAAAGAACGCCAAAACTCTATTGGAAATACACACAACACAGCTACAAAGAGCGGCGATAAAGCCGAATGCAGCATAGCCCGCGGATAGGCCTGTGCAATAAACAGTGACGTTACCGTTTGACTACGTTCTGCACGCGAGGCCCAACGTCCTTCACAGCAGCTTAGTCTCGAAAACGACAGTTCAGCCACAAAACACCTCGAATTGATAGGTTTTTTTTTTTCCTTTTACACAAGCCGAAGCTCAGGTCTGCAGAACACAGCAGTGTAAATAACTCTCACTCCTTTCTACACACTGACATTACAACCAGGAAGGGCTGAGATCCACAAAAAAAGAAAAGGAGATCAAATCTCCTCTGACATGATTACAGGCCAACACTTCCTAACAATAGATGATGAGTAGGTCACAAAGAGATTCTACTACAAGCAAAAAAAACTAAACATACACACACACACAAAGCCACAGCCTGTACCACTGTGGCAATTCACTGTAATGCCCACAGACGTATTGACATTTTCATTATGCAGACTAAATCAAATGTCATACACAACAGCAACAATCCCGCAAGCTTCCCTGAGGTCAATACACTTTATATTCAAACTGCCGGTCCTGCAAGCGCAGGTGTCCAAAGGCAACAGGCTCTTTAGCAGAGGTTTACTCATTTCCTGCACAGTGTGGCCTATTATTTCCCAGAGTCCTCATTGCCAAACATTGATTGCTCAAGACAGAACGGATGACACAACGGGCATTTCAATCCAACCTCAGATCTGTGAGCAAAAGACGGAGTCAGCCTCGACTGCACGACATCTCCGAATTGGATTTCCGATTAGACGGGTTTAATGTAATTACCTTGAGTACATTGTGCAGTCTGCACTAAGTAAAACAGTGATGCAGCACCTTGGGTTTCGCCTTAACACTCCTCCCTTAGATGATGGTGGCTTGCACCGAGGATCCCAGAGGAGCAATTTGATGTTTTGATTGACTGGCCTTCGCCTGTGTGCACTCAGCGCAATAACAAGACAGCAGATTGCTCACATGTAGAACGAGTACAGGAGCTATTCTTTTTTTACATATCTAAACAGATTCACAGGGGAATGGAGAACTCTTTTATTTATCAGTAGGTCCAATTGTATATTGCAAAGTGGCAGTTTTAGCCAGAGAAACTTTAGGAGACTGGATGTCTGGTTCCAGGACAAAGGGTTTCAGCCCAGGTAGTGGAAAGCCTAAAATTCAGATAACATCTGTGGGACGAAATGAAACTGCACTTATGGGATCTGTTGCGTTTCACCCTCTTCTTTAACAACACCAGCTTCTGCACAAAGTCACGGGGACAACATATTAGAAATGTCTTTTCCCAATATATCAAACTCAATGTCATCTTTCATGCCATACAAATGTAAGGGATGAAATCCCTGCTGGGTCGATCAGCTGTTCAAATCCCAGACACACTGCAGAGTGTGCACAGACACAGATGACACATTAAAGTAGCTGTGTTTTGCTTTACCTTGAAACTCAGATTTATTTACGAGGAAGTAGGCAGAGGAGAAGACGTTGGTGGCAGGTAAAAGCCTCAAAAGATCAACGAAACCTCCCCATCCTTTATGATGTGGGGAAAAAAAACCACATCAAGTGTGTGTACACATCAATGAAGAGTTCCCACTGTGACCACAGTCAAAGATGAAAAGTCAACACCTACACACATCAGGAAAGAAACCAGGGGGCTCAATAAAAGATTTCCAAATTTTAAAAAGGGAGTTTTTCTCCAAAAAAGGAAAACCTAATTCTGACTACTAAATTTAATTCTCCACTCTCACGAAAAGCTGGTTGTAATCATTAATACATCTGTGCCAGTTTTCCCAAGAGACCGTGGTCTGGTCTGCAGATTTCTCAGGTTTAACAGTAGAAAATACAAAAAAAAAAAGGGAATTATTGTATTACACTACAACTGGCAGGAAACACAAGAGCTGTGAGCTAACAAAGAACCATGCCACTGCCCCTGCGCTGCACTGCCTTACGTTGGGTTTGTTTGCCAAGACAAAAACAACAACCGTGTTCAACTAAACATGCATTTTTCAAGCCCCAGCAGTAAGAGATTAGACCATGTTTGACAGACACAATGCCGCCGGCTGAGTCCCATTTAGTTTGTCCGCTCCTTTTTAGCATTCCCAGACCCTACCTGAGCAGACTGGAGAGGGTGTGAGAGGAGGCGCCGTGGCCGCCGCTGTTGAAGCTTCCACCGGTCCCGGACGATCCGCCAGCGGATTGTCGCTTCCCGGACAAAAGCTTCTCCACAGCGGCCAGGTTTCCCGTGCGCGCCGCATCAAGAAGCTCCTGCTCTTTCCCCATCGCGGATCCCAAAAAAAAAAACAAAAAAAAACGGAGGAGGTGCGGGGAAGAGAGGGAAAGGGGGAAGAGAGGAGGGGGGAGTGGTTGTGGGAATTAAATTTCCTCTGCGACCCTCTCGTTCTCCCAACCTCAAGTTATTCCTCAGAGCTGCTAATGTGGCGGGGAAACAAAAGCTCCCTCCACCGCTGGATCCGTCCGTCCCGATCCACGGTGCTGCTGGTGCTCAGGGGGAAAAGTTTCGTTCAGGAGCACGGCACCACTATCGAGCAAACTTCCTCTGACCAGTCCTCCGAGCGTCGCCCGTCACTTCCTTGAAACTGCCCTTTCTTTCTGCATCTCCAATGCGAAACCCTTCAGACACGCACAAATACAACTCCTATCACCGCCACCCTTCGCTGCTTCACACACAGTCTGGATGGGCATAAGCAAGATGGCGCCTACGCAGACTGCGTATGAGAAGTTGAGAGAAAGGCAGGGTTATACCCATCCAGGGCTTTGAAAGTCTGTTTTAAGTGTTCAAAACAAATTTCCAAACCTGACCATTTAATGATTGCCTACTAGTTTTATTACTTAATTACTTAGAAACGCATGGTAATTCAGAGAAAAAAAGGTTACACTCACCAGACTGAACAGCTTTAAACTGAAAAGCATTAAAGTATAAATAATACGTGGAGACGTAAACGCACTTAATGTTACGTCTGTGCTGGGTAAAATTTTTTGTCACATTCATGGGTGTAAGGAACATTTCATAGCATCTCATTCAGTAACACTAAAAAAGTATTGTGTTAGTAATGATTGTAAAGCTGTTGAAGCTTTACAATTATATAAATAAAATGAAAAAATATACATATATTTTTTTCCATATGCCTGTTCCATATGTGAATAGTTTGTGACTGGTATCTCAAGGGATATCATGTGGCTATCATAGTACGATAACAGTATTTCAGTATATAAACGAAATATACAAAAAAAAACGTAATACGAAAACGCATTGTTTTAAATAAAGACTATGTTTAGCAACTTTTGTGGACGTCTGCTGCGTTCCCTCAATGCAGGCGGTGTTAATAAAGTTGGTACAAAACGGAAACGGAAATTGAGAATGACTGTGTTGGTGATACACTGGGTGATTTAGCTTTGTGACGCTAGCATTCCCGTTTTATTGAATACTTACACACGCTTAGTACACAGCAAGTGCGTTAATTGTTCTGTATTTTTGCGCACTAAGAAAAATACTATAGATAGGACATGTGTAAGCTGCTGATAGTTACTATCTAACCACAGACTTGGACGATAACTAACCTCTACTGTTAGCTTGTCTGTCGCTGCTGCCTTGTTGACGCCTAGCTGTAGAGAAGGTATGTGCAAGCCTTGTTCCCATTTTCATCTACTTTTTATCTGAGAGTTATTCCTGTTTTCAGCCGATTTTCTAAAACAAAACAAGACTAATTAACAAACAAAACAATTGTAAAGCAATATTAGCTTTTAATTTGTTGCTAACTCTGTAATTTTTAAAGTGGGAACAACTGTCTGCTGAGCTGCATCATTGATGTTCGCAGAACCCGTGGTATCGACTGACAATGGCAGATCCTGCACGGATCAAACCGGAGGATAAGCCCGAGAGGAAAGTGTCTGCCAAGGAGGAGCATCTTAAAACGGAAGTAACTGAAAATGTACCCATTTCAGAAAAAACTGCAGACTGTGACAAAGAGTCGTCCTCGCAAGATCAGCCAAAGCAAGAGGTCAAAGCTGTGAGTTCATTTACAGTTCTCTTTTAAAGGTTTCTGAACCCTTTTAACTTTCCAGTGACAACATAAATGGAAGATCACCAGATTTTCAAAAGATCATACTTAGTCATTTCTGTTTGGAAGTGTATCGTTGCACGATTGTTCAAAAACAAAAAAAATAAATCGGCGAGATAATCTCAGCAGATCAGAAGTGTTAATTAAAATCTGTAATATTTAAAGTTGATATATTAAAAACAATTTAAAGGAAGATGTTTTTAAACTTAGTCATTGGACTTATAAAATAATTTTGTGTTGCATGTTAAGGAACCTAATAGTAACTAATGACAGTGCAGCAGAAGTTATGTGAATGAGATCTTGCCTTAAATCAAACTTATGTGTACTAAAAGGTTGGAGGTTAACAAGTATTAGTTATGATTTATGCATAATCTGGTTTCACATAAGGACTGTACGTTTTTTTTTTTTCTCCCACCTCGTAGGAAACCGTAGCAGGAGATGATGAGGAAGAGGGGACCTCAGGCCAGCCCTCATCCAAAAGACTGAAGGTGGAGCCAGAGAAGAAAAAGGAGAAACGCCACAAGGTCGATGAGGATGAAATACAAAAGATGCAGTAAGACTGACATGTTGAACCGTGTAGAAGATCATTCTTGTTTTTGAAATCCTCTGCCTGAGTCTCATCCTGGTATTTCTCCTGTATTTATTTTTAGGGTTTTAGTGTCGTCCTTTTCTGAAGAGCAGCTGAATCGCTACGAGATGTACAGACGTTCCGCCTTCCCAAAGGCTGCCATTAAAAGAGTGAGCCGTGAACTGACAAAGATTTCTATTTTAATCCATGGATTTTTTTTTTTCTGCCTTACGTCTGTTTCTCATGTCATTAATTCAGCTGATCCAGTCCATAACGGGCTCATCGGTGTCCCAGAATGTGGTCATAGCGATGTCTGGCATCTCCAAGGTTTTTGCTGGAGAAATAGTTGAGGAAGGTGAGCGAAGGATTTACGAAACCAAACGATTCATGAATAATTGAAGTGCTTTCTTTTCTGTGCAGTTTGAATTGGAACATCTTGCGGTTATTTTTGTATCCCCTTTACAGCACTGGATGTTTGTGAGAAGTGGGGAGACACCCCACCGCTTCAGCCCAAGCATATGAGGGAAGCAGTGAGGAGGCTGAAGAGCCGAGATCAGATTCCCAACACCAAGTATAAGAACATTATATTTCACTGAGGGACGCAAGCTGCAGACTGGAAGAGGAAGCCAGTTGAAGTAAAGTGGTACGTCACAATGTGCAAGACGTGTCGAGAAGCCACTTGTTGCCATAAATGCAGTGACCATTATCTAACCGACCAAGCTCAGCATCTATAGATGATTTTTTTAAAAACGGTCAACAAAGCTATCAAATAGAGCTGGAAAGTGAAACTCCTAAACACACATATGTAAATAAAAGTTTTATACTCGACTATAAAATGTTTTGTTCTCGTCAGAAAAATGTACGTTTGTCTTTTTACAGCCATCCAAGCACACTGAGTTTTGAGAATGTTTTTTCTTTTTCCGATTTATTTCTGACTCTTATAATTGACCATTTAAGTTATTTTTGTGTTTGGATTGTGGCCGAAACTAAACTTTATTTGGAAACGGGTAACTTCCTGGATGTTGTTGTAAATAACACGACAGCCCTGTGGGAAATGAGAGAAGAAAATAAAAAGCAAAAAGCCCAAAATGTGCTGAGTAGTTTATTTTTTCACTTAAAACCTTTTCAGCGTAGCTTTGGTTCACAGAACCAGTTTTATATTAGTCTCAATGAAGTGATGAATACTATTACAAAATTCAAGGTAATTCTACACAACTTCACAAAAAAAACAGTTTTCCAACATCTGTGCCACTGAAAATGTTTCCACAATGACTCCCCTGCATTCCTCTGAAGTGATTTACATGAAAACAAGCATTATTTCCAGTGAACTGACCTCGCAACTGTAAGTAACCATAGACAACCCAACATCACCTCAGTACATGCATCATCAGGAAAGGGGGAGAAACACCTGGCATTGAGTCTTTATTTACCTCCTCCGTTCTGCATGGGTGGATGTTACGTTGTCACAAAACCGGTAACAGATCACAAGGAGATTTAACTCAAAGCACCGGTTCATCGGAGCAACAGAGATGCTACTTTATGCTACTTCACATAGAGGACACTGGGGGGGGCGACGACGACTTCAGAGCTACATGTTGCGTCCAGTGTGCCGCGTTCAATTCGTACCAGTACATCTTTGTCTATTAAGGCCATGCAGAACACCAACAGCTAGTAAAAAGAATGTGTGTACAGGTGATACTGAGGTAAGTGGGCAGTATCTCTGCTTTATTACACCAACAAAATGAGGATTTTTGAGTTTTCATGCAGCTGAGGAGAGAATATAAATACATGGTACATAGGTGGTCATCTTAAGAACTGAATTTCACATTTAACAGAACAAACTGTAGTGTGACTGTTCTTTATCATGGTGGGAGTATACCAAAGGTGTCAGTCTATTGCTTAAATAGATAACATTCCTCTTCAAGAATGCAAATCGTTCATATCTTGCAAGGCAACCACAGCTAAATAAAAAAAAAAAAGACATTTTAAATGGAAACTGCAGTGACAAGTCTCAGCCACCAGAGGCCTCCCACGTACCTTTAGAACATTATGAATGGAAGTCAAAGATCGGAAGATCCCTGTAACTGAGCTTTGTTTATCACCGATGAAATATATTATGAACAGCCGAAGGCAAGATCCTGACTCAACAACAGCAAACTTGTAAGATTTAACTGACAGATCTGCTTTTCATCGAACGAACACGCTGTTAAGCGGCGTCTTTGATGAACAAAACTGTCATTGTTGTTCGAGTCCATCTGCGTGACAGATTTTCTGTGGAACACCACAGCCTGTTAGATTAAATCTGCAACATATCAGGATTGCCACGTAGTACCATACATTTCTTTTGAAATGTCACCTTTGATTGATATGGCTTCAACACAGTAATAAATCAGATCAAATAAAAATAAATATCTGCTAACAAATGTAAACAAGTAAAACAACGTGCAGAATGAACTTCTAAGTTCATGGTGTCATATATGAGTTGTAACCTGGCAAGCTACAAAAACACATTTTCTTTTTTTTTAAGGAAATCGACCTCCAAAGTCAAAGGGAGCGTTCAAAAGGCGTTTTGCTTTAGTGGACGTTCGCCCACAGAGCGCATTGTTTCACAGTACAAAAGAATCATTTCACAACTCGTAGAATAATGGAACACTAGGGAATGTTACGACCCGCTTTTTTGAGAACTACAAGACATATTGATACGAGTGTGCAACCACTCCAACTTGGTGATGAAGCAATCGAGGAGGAAAACTGAGACTCATCAGTCTCTCGATGAAAGCAGCGGAGGTATGCTTTCTTTGAAAAAAAAAAAAAAAAGGATAAATAAACTCAAAAGTGCACCGTTTTTCTCTACCTTTCACAACACATTTGTAACAACTGACAATACTTCAAAAATAAAACCGAAGTTTCTTATTTTTTACAACAAACGAAAAAAAAAAAAAAAAAAAACGACTCTACATTAATAAGTACTCCAGCTCTACGGGTGTGGGTTTGTAATGGTGCTGCATGTAAATCAGCACTGTTCACTAAGCATGCGTGACATTAGGATTTGTACAAGATGTGACTGATAGACTAGCAGCTGTCTGGCAGTGTCTGTGCATGTGAAAAGAGGTTTTGGCATACAGTCCGCTTAATATTTCCGGAACACAAAAAACTAAGTGGAGAGAATTAAAGCTCGATCACTTTGCATGCTGTGTTTTACACTGAAACCACACGATGACTTTACAGTCCACACTGATTTGGATGAGCAATAAACTGGAATAATTTGCATTTAGCACAGCAGTGAGGAATATCTACACTGCCAAATAAAAAATAAAACAGTACCGTTACAGACCTATAAAGTTAATATACAGGGTTCCCCTCTCATTGTTAGATACAGGGGCGCTCATCTAATCTCCTGAATAGTGTGCACAAGTTGGAAAGGATCCAAAGCCGTGGTTTGGATCTTCCATTTTCACATAAATTTTGAAGAAATGCTGAGAATAAGCTTTGCTGGTTCCCAACTTTCAAGACAACACATCCGATCACCGTTCCTCAGCAGCGGCAGGATCAGCGCTCGACCACTACGAGGCTCAGAGAGTAAACGTGGGGTCGTGCCTCCTGACTTCCAGAAGGAGGCGCTCTCTCTCTGTGAGGGCCTGGGTGAGGGCAGCCTGTGCGTCACGGAGCTGGGACTCCAGGGTCTGTCTCTGCAAATGAGGGATTATTGGACTGGTTAGTGGTCACTGATGCTTCTGTTTGGTGCTTGCACACCATGTGGGCTTACAGTATATCAGATTCCGTGAACAGATGGGTGTAATTACAATACTATTACACCCTCCTGTGCACCTCTGCCGCTTTTCTGTTAAAAAGCGACAGCACGCCGGTGTTACAGCTGGATTTTTAAGACCTACTGAGCAGTAATACATCATATTAATAGTACAATAATACAGAGCTATGCATGGCTCTATGGTTTATACACAGCTGAAAGTAAGCCACTGAATTTGCTTTCATTTCAGTCACAATCGTTTTTAACTAAATATATGTGGCCTTACAAACAGCATAACCCAAAAACTATTTTTGGTTGTTTTGTTTTTTCTTCTTCACTTGATTAAACTTGGTAACAAATATTCTATTGGGGGAGAAAAAAAAAAGGTGAGAATGTTAGAATTGTGAGTGCAGTATTACTAAAATCTTCACCACAGACCCACTGAACTAAACATGGCAGCATCTGGTATTTCTTGGTCTGCCCTACCTCATTCTGCTGGTGGACAGAGTCAGAGCTGTCAGGGTTATCAAGGCCGGCCACAGGCACATCTGCCGAGGGTTTAGGGTCTGCACCTTCAGCTGCGACCAGAAAGGAAACAGAGATGAGCACTTTCTGTTCACTTTTCTGCAAAGCTGCGACAGCGGATGCATCAAGGCTGACCCCGTAGTTTCAATATGATTCCCTCTCCATTTGGGCGTATCCACAATGCGACCATTGCATGATTTTTAAGCTGCACTACCTTTTACTCTCATGATGCCATCATCACTCCGCTCGAGGACCAGCTGATCTATAATGAACTTGGCTGGGACAGGTTGAGGGGCTGTAGGGTAGATCCTGGGGCCGTCATCCTAAAAAATATCAGATACCTTAACTATGGCTGCGTAGTTATGGTGAGGTCCTTAAAGTTTAAAACCCTCTGTCCGACGTCTAAAGTACTCGTAAAGAAAAGCAAGACATGGCACTTTCACTCAATCTGTGTCCGACAACAAACGTTGTTGTGCCTTTCAGGATTCTACACCAAAAGCAAGAAAACAATGTGACATTAAATAAAATGCATTTTGCACTTATATGTTCAAATTTGTCAAATTCAAAGAGTAAAGCCCAATACAAACAGTACTTAACGCTGTCACCAGGACACTGCTGACCTACCTTCATGGTGATGGTGACATTGCTCACACGTAACCTCATTGGCTGACCATCAACACTGAATTCGTCTTCGAGGAAAGGACCAATGTTAGCCACCGTAGAGGCTAACAGCTCTGCCTGGCAGTCTTGCACCCTGATATCCACATACCCCAACGACTCGGCCAGAGCAGAGCGCTGAGCTGCAGATGGGCCCATTTCTGCTCGCATGCATAACGCAGGCGAGCCCCCGCTCCCCTGCCTCTGAACTGGTTCGTCTGGAGCTGTAGAGACAAAAAACAGCCAGATCCTGCTTACCCTCTGACCCAAACATACCGCACTAGGTTCTCTTTTTGGTGAGACCGTGAACATATCCTGTAGTGATTACGTTGGAATTGAACTCGTATGGCAGCACTAATTCTGGTTACCTTGTACGAGACCTGCCAGAAGGTCTGATTGCGTCACGTTGCCCATCTGCACGGTGGCCAGATTCTGTGCTTGAACAGCCACAACCTGGTCTTCTCCTTGTGCTTCCATGGTACAAGCGGTTCCACTTAGGATCAGTAGCAACACTGAGGACTGTAAAACACCACATCACACGCCACATTTAGGTTTGAAATGAAAATACTTGTTCTAATTATAGAGGAGAGTACTAAAGTACCATGATAACAAATGAACTCACCATGTCCTGAGACATATCCTCAGTACTTTGGGAGAGGGAGCTGCTGAGATCAGCTGACGAGCCCCCCTCTGTCCCCGGGGCCGGGCTGCCTCGGCTGCCCGCAGGCGTATTGTTGGGACGCATGGACTCCATACCCGATTCTGGAAACACAATGCACATTTAAATTGGATGTCGTCTGTTCTCGATCACAGCAATGACTTTGGAAACTTGGTGGTATTTAAACACCTGAGTCCCCGAGAACGACAAAATTATCGCCGAAATCGCTATCAACAGAGAGGTTTTCGTCAGGCAGGCTGCCATCCAAGATAGCGCTGTCAAAGGATTGCTGGGAGTGCGACTGCTTTATGGATTGTTGGCGCAAAGATGATTCCTCTGAACGCTGAACTTGCTCCCTGTGAACACACACATACACACAGTCTGTCATTAAGGGGTAACCTGTAAAGGCCTGGAGTGCACGAAATATGCCACAAACACTACAGGCAGCGCAGCAGGAGAAAGAACTTACCTCCCCTGTGCAGTGAACAACTTGCTCATGCCTGATCCACGGCTCAGCATGCTAAAGGCATCTTTTGTTATTGAAAACGCCCCTTTGGTCAGGTCCAGCGAGGCACTGATGGCATCTTTGGTGACATCCTTGGTGACATTCATAGCGCTCGACAGTTCACCCTCCAGGCTGAAGGTTGACGGCTCGCGGGAGATGGCTGGGGAGGGTCCAGGTGAGAGGGGTGGTGAGAGAACAGAGTTGTCCTCCTGTGTTGTCAATACATTGCCCTCCAGCTCCTCCTCCACCGCCTCGTACGCCTCGTCCACCGCCCCGTCTTGTTCATCCTGCTCAAACACGCCAGAGGCGCCTGTATTGATGGAGGAGACGCCGTTTTCCAGCCCACTGTCCTCCAAGACGACATCAACGGAGTGATGAGTCGGGGAGACGTCAGAGTCCGTCATGCTGGGGCTGTCTGTTTCTGGAGTATGAGGGATCTCTCCCTCCGGCTCCATGCACACTGGTGGTAAAAGGAGACCCACTTCTGCTGAGTCCAACAGAAGAGCGAGACAAACTGTAGCTGCTTTTGTCTTCTTCCCATGAGCCCGCTTATCGCCTCGTACATCCCGGCTCAACTCTGCCCCCAACTGTGCCAATGCATCCTTCATCCTCAGGAGAGCAACATACTGGTAGTGATTGAGCCACATCTTCATTGGGGTGATGGTGTGGGCCAGAAAGTGGACAGAAGCAAGCGACGCTTCACCCTGACGAGGCTCCTGCTCTGAAGAGAGCTGGTGGGCTCCGTTAGGACTAGAGGGGGAAGACGACGATTCTGTTTTAAAGGCAGATGGCTGACACATCCACACGGACATGGCAAAGGGCTCAACAAAAGGTTGGGTTTTGCCTTTGGGGAATCGCCGTGCTCCATCGAAACCTAGCGCAACACGGGACAGGCTGAGGGACCAGACATCCTCAGATCGTGTCTGCTTTCTGTCCGGAGGATGGGATGCAACTTCTTGAGAGTGCTGGAGGAAGGCGGAAGGGATGGGGTCGAAGGCACTCAGATCTCCGGGGTATGGGCGAGGTGGAGTTGTCTGGAAAAAAGGGCTGCTCGCAAACTTCTCACAGGTCCTCCCGAGGTCGGCTTTGGAGCCATGAGGGCAGTGGCGGGTGTTGCTGAGAACCATCTGGGGTACAGTGACAGAAAGGGACTGTGGACGTTCCGGATGGTCCAATATGGATGAATCTAGAGGAATTATCAGCTATAAAAACAGAAAAAAAAAAAGAAAGAAAGTGTTTTCAGCTGGAGACTTCTATATCAAACAAAACAAACTGAGCCACAGTAAAACAGTGTTCACCTTAAGTTGAGCTGCATCCATGCGAATGTCTACATGCTCTTCAACTTTATTACAGTCTTGCAAATGGTAGAAAGCTTTGACCTGGTCCAGGGTGTGTAGGAGACCCCTGGAAAACAGATTGATCCACAGCAAGCTGGCTGGGTCCACACATAGCTGCAGGCCGTTTAGCTGGGCATACAGGTTTGAGGTGGGCACTGGGAGAGAGAAAAAGGTCAAATACACTGCCACAAGGTGCTGAAACAGGATAGGACGGGCGTCTTTTAATATTACTGCCTGACTGAACATTAACAAACAAAAATACAAATCCCAGATTCACAGCAAATACTGTCAGCCGACTAGTGGTTGGGACATTAGGTCAACAAAGACGGAATCTTTTAAGGTGTTTTTTTTTTTATTCATTCAAAGGAAATTTTAGCTCAGGGTTTTCAGTAATGTAAGTAACACAGGGCAGAGGCATACAAATGGTTCCTTTTACATATAGTTGGCACGAAAAAAAGGTAATTGCTGAGAGATAAAGACAAACTGCCAAACACATTTTGGAGCAGCATATAGGTGATTAAATTAAACATTTCCTCAAATTTAAACAAAATTCAAGTACAGTTCAATACAGCACACGGATACCTGGTAAACTGGGGTTGTCAGGGAAGTAGTATTCTGTAAACTGCAGATGGACTGCTGGCACATTATCCGGCAAACGCAAAGCTTTCCGGTTACAGGATATCAAAGAGCGGGTCTTTCTGTTTTGACGGCCCCTTGTAGACACCTGGATGTGTGAAGATTGAGGCAGTAAAGAAATTATGGTTAAAAAAAAAAAAAGGGGGGGGTTCATTAGGTTACTTATCTGCTGCTGTGGGGAGACAAAGTCAGATTGATCAATCAATGACCGGAAAGTGGAAAACAGAAAACTGAAGCCCCTGCGTGTAAGCTGTAAACTTCCTGTTAGAAACCAAGGGGGGAGACCAGGCATTCGCTGAATTTCCCCTGGGTGTCTCCTGCTAATTCAAACGGGGGAACTACAAATGTGTTACGCTTAAAATAACTGAAGAACCAGACAGAATGAGTGTCTTAAAGTGGCAGTAAGGGGTTTTCTCACTTACAGATGAGAAGCAAAAGAAGGGAGATGTGTGGAATTGTTCTCATCACTAAGGCATTCTATTGCTAAGGTATTTTACTCACATACTAGTAGTAAATCTATTAGAAATAATAATGAGGTGGTATGCTTTTTTAAAACTACCCTTATGACACAGGTATTTGTCTAACACTATTACTTTCTAAGTTCTGCTGTATAGCTGGAGGATCTTTCTATTTTACTCCTACTAGCCCTCTTCCTTGGAATGATACTTTCTGGTTTGGTAAAGTGACTTTAAACACAAATAACTGAAAGTAAAACGTCCAAAAGTAAATCCAAACCCATGATGCTAACACTTCCTGATCTTAAAATGAGCTCCGGCCCCTTTTCAGCGATTCTGTATGAGAGCTTCCAGCGAGGAGCAGAAAAGTCTTGCTCCATTTAGGCTTCTGTTAGAGCAGGGAAATCAAATCAGTTTTACGATGGAAGCTTGCCTGGTGAATGTCCACATCATCCATCCTGATCACCGCGCAGCTGGATCGCAGCCTCTTCAGTGATGACACTAAAGGAGCCGTCCCAGAGTTCCTGCCGGTTGCCTGCTCTTTGTCAGGAGGGTTTGACCTGGGGCTGGACTGTCCATCTAATGTATGTACATGGGAGAGCAGACACTCGGATAAAGGCAGACAGAAATGCAACAAATGTTCAAAATGCATTGGCGCAGATATGGACGTTTGCTATTAAAAAATGTCCCTGCTGCTGAGACAAACTGTATGCTAACTTGTGTGGAGAATGGGGTCACATCTTATGTAACGGTCCATGATAAAGAGAGCAAACACGCATGCCTGGTTCATTTTGTTTCAGTGCACTTTCTCTTTTTCAGAAGATTTCAGCTAAAGCACAAAGGTCAAGGTGTCATGGATATATAGCTTGATAAAGTGATCTTGGGGTTGTGATGTGAAATAGTTGAAAGATCAAGAAAAAAAGCCACTAATTTAGTTGGGGAAATACTATTGCCATTCATTCCTTTGTCACATCAGCTTTAACTTGGCCTTCAAAAGGTAAGTTCTGAACCCCTACTTTGAAATGCCTTAGCAGGGCAGTCCTTGGCTGGCTGCGACCCCTCAGCATGTGGCCCAGGGAACCCAGAAGCCTCTGCTCTTCTCTGGTACTCATGCAGCAGTTTAGCAGCCCACTGAGCTTGAGCCTCCATAGCTCCGCTGTGGCGTTCCCAGTGTCGACACCCATCAGCTGTGCAAGAGCAGAAGCAACAAGCAATCGGGATTCAGCAAATACTCTGAACACTTAACTTATTATTACAAACTGGCATGAGCTCCGGCTAGTAATAGTCGTGTTTAATGAGTTGGGATATACTTTAAAAAAAAAACAACAACAAAAAAAAAAACAATCCAAACAACAGCGTCTTGACATTGACTGGAAAAAATAAAGTCACTTGTGTTATAGAAGAACAAAAAAAAATGCAAACTGTGTGGCTATTCTAACCCTTTTGAGCTGCCCTTAATTAGCTTGAGAGGCAACTCCGCTGTTCAACATTCATCACTTCAGAGATTCTGTAGTTTAGAATAGCACTGGGCACATTCTACCATGCCATTAGTCTGCTTGAATAGCAATCCTAACAACCAGCCCAGAATGAATGCTGTGGTTACATTGGGAGCTGAACACACCCTCGGGGCAAACTACTAACAAAACGCACTTTGCCAAAGAGTCAGTTATCACACTCACCAGGTCTGTGGATGGGATAGTAGTCAAACCCCAGCTTCCTGAATGTTAGCTGCATGGCACCCTGCAAGCCCGGTGGGGGAGGCTCATCTGTGCAACATCACATGAGGGCTGTTTAAAATCAGCTCGACACTAATTAACCTTCAAGTGCTCAAGAATTTACCGCGTGTAGGGATGGCTCCCAGAACACAACCATAACAAAACCGCATAGATAAACTCGACAAGACAGTGCGGGCTGATAATTGCTCGCACATGGCGAATTACTTCAATCTAACCTTCATCCATTGAAGAGCTGTCATTGCATATGTGTAAGTCCAGGCGTGATATGAAGGTGTGGTAGGAAGACTCCTTGACATCGAAGTGATCAAAGTATTGACTTGTGTTGTTGGGGGTGCTGGTGGAGGAGAGCGGGGGCTCAGTCCACAGGCTGTGGATGCCGGGAGATGGAGGAGCAGTCTACACCAACAGAGGAGGCACACGTTTTCAAAATGACCTCAGTTATCTCCAAAATCAAGCAAAAATAAACACAAAAACAAAAATGTTTGCTTTTACTGTAATGCATCCAGTAATTTGATACCTAGTTGAATAAAAACTATCCATACTTCAACCATATAGACCACACACTTAAAGTATTCATGTTTTCTGAATTCTTTAAAATCATACAAAGATATACTGATTATAAAAATTACACAAAAATAACCATTTACACGTGAACAGGCGTAAATCACTGCCTTTTCCAAATAGTAATAAACGTGTAAACAATGTTTTTACATGTTTCTGTCAACATAATGTATCAAATCATAGCATGAAGGAGTGAAGACCTGCAGGGATTCAGCAGTCATGCTCTTCCTCTGCTGAGCGGACTTCTCCATGGCCTCACTGAGAGATTTGGCGTAATGAATGATGGCTTTGAGCTGAGAGTCCGTCAGCACCCACAACAGGTCGTCCAGAATGAAAAGCAGCTTGGATGCCAGCACGTTACAGTCCTTAATCTAGATGGAGCAAAGGAAGACATGTAACAAGTCTCGTGACACTCATTTTTCAATATATGTGGCGTGACGTTTACAATCTTTCACAACTTTGGTCACAGAAAAGCACAACACCAATTCAAAAAAAAAAAAAAAAAAAGGTTTGGACGATGTGTAAAATGTAAATGAAAACGGAAAAGCGACGGATTGGAATCTATTAAACCAATATTATAATGTCACAATAAGACGTTGAAGAACATATCGGATATTCAAATCGAGACATTTGACCATTTCCTGACCAATTTGATTTGGCACAGGGGCAACAAAAGGCTTGGAAAGGTAAGTGCTAATTCCATCATCTGAAGACGTCTCTGTGAGCAGGAACCACCCATGCTAAAAGGTATATACACAGGTTTTATAGCAATACGTGCTCCTCCCATCAGATGACGTATTTTTCAGGGAAGGCCTTGCATTTTTCAGGAAGACAAGAGACTGGCTTTCTGCGTTCCAGTCTTTTAAAGCATCATGAAACAAAGACTCAGGACTGTTGAGCTGAGCTGAGCTCAGACAAGAATGGGACAACATTCCTTTCCCAAAGGTCCAGCAACTGGTCTCCTCAGTTTCCAGATGTTTACATACCGTTTCTAAAAGGAGAGATGATGCTACACAGTGATCAGCATGGCCCCGTCTCTTTTTTTAAGACTTGTTGCTGCCATTCAATCCAAGATGAGCTGCTATTTTTCATGAATTGTAAAATGTCTCTTTTTCAACATCTCATATAACTCCTAAGTTCTGCTGTAAATTAAATATTGGTTTATGAGATATGTAAATCACTGCATTATGGTTTTATTTACAACTCTGTCTGTCATGAACTGTTGTCATATGCAAAGGGGTACAAATCTGGCCTTACTCTGCGTTTTAGAGCAATGCGAATGCGTCCCTGGTTGGTGATGAGACGCAGTGGAGTGCTACCGAGGTCCTGGTCGTCACTTTCGATGGCATCCGCCTCGATTCGTAGACTCTGCCAGTTAATTTCTTTGAATGTCAACACCTGATTGAAACAATAATCATATCAAAGCATCAAGCAACGGTCCATAGCACTGCAAGACAACCAAGCATCACGTTCTGACAGTCACACAGAGTGGCAAGGACAGGAAGCAACAGGACACATTTCCTTTAAGTGAATTAGAAAACTCCTCACTCTGAGAGGCTGTTGGTCTAAAATTAGTCCTTACAGCGAATGAAAACATGTGACTCGATTTAATGATTTACTGCAGGTTTAGTAAGCATGCATGGCTTCTGCAGTGGAACACTGGACTAGGTTGTGCTGTGCCTGGGTACCAGACAGCAGAGTATTAAAGCGGTGCGGAGAGGGAAATAAAAGCACGCTGCGCTGCACTGTACCTCTCCTCTCTTGGGGTCAGTGATGCGGGTGTAGCGAAGGTCACTGCGCTGCCACTTGGGGTTCAGGCTGTTGCCCTGCAGCTGCCAGAGCTCAAAGGAGGCGTGAAAGGCACGGGCCTGCACCTTGATGGTAATAGAGTTGATCCTGACAGACATGCCCTCCACCACTTTCTCGGCAAAGCCATACTCACTATAAATACACAGGACTTGTGAGGTGGCGCAGCATTCGATATCTGATATGTTGGTTTGGCTCAAGATTTGTGACAGCTTACCTCTGGCCTGCTGTTATGGCAATAGGAGAGGGGCCATTGGGTGGGCGAGGTTCCTCACATGTCCTCATCTCAACCTCCACCTTATCCAAGAACTGCACGAAAGAGGGAACATTCAGACAGCTCTCAGGATACGATTGAGCAAGTGTGAACGGGGAAGTAAGCTAACATTTACCAGTGATATGAGCATAAAGGACAAGACCTATTCAGCAGTAAAATAAAGGTGAAATAACAAAGCAACGTTACTGCTTGAGTCATGACAGAGTCGGATGACTTTATGAAACTTAGTGTCGCAGAAATGTGAGAGAACTCTGCAGAAGGAAGAAAAATATATAACAGCAGTCATACCAGGCAGATGGGGCTTGTTTTCAACTTCGTCCATTGTATCTGAAAAGACAGGAGGGTCACCGGTGTCATTCACAAACACTTGCCAAAAGGCACAAAGGCATAACAGGCCCAGCATGACACAGAAGCTGAGACAGGGTCCAAAATAACAGAGAGTACAGGTAATCTGAGGAAATATACCAGGTAAAAGCACTGTCAACATGCTCCGATTTGATTCACTGGTGTCATAGTAAGTATGCGGTGTAAAGTCGGCGGGGTCCATCCTTGGGGTCTGTTTTTCCAAATCCCGGCGCCTAGGTCCCACTGACCCACACGTTCACGCTTCAACACACCTGATTTGAATTAGTGGTCATTAAAGGGCTTTTGCATAACCTGATGACAAGCTGGGGACTTAATCTCCTCAGTTGAATCGTGTTTATCGGAGCAGGAAAACATCTAAAACATGCAGGGAAGCCAGGAAAAACACTGCTCTGTGAACTAAGAATATCTGTAACAAACCTAATGGCTATCCATATAACAGCTCTAATTGTAGCTTTGGTCAGGAATCAAGTAGCAGAGCAACAACAACCAACAGACCACAAAGCTGTACCAAGAGCAAGGCTAGAAAATAGTATGAGCTTAGATAAGACCCCTATTGTTCAGCTGTCCAATTAAAATATTGTGGGGAGTCCAAAACCAGGAATATAGCATCGCCACCTTAATTTAAGCTTAAATTACCTTAATATTAGCGATTTTATATACAATTTCTCTTCATACAAAAGTATTTAGTATGTGTGACACTGTGTTGGAAAGCTGACTTTCTGGGGATGTGATCGATGCAAATCATTTTAGAATACAGAGCAGGTGCATTAGGCAAGTCACACAAAAATCAGTAGTAACCTACTGTTTGATATTTTCTTGACAAAAACAGACACATGTCCCCAGCAGGATAAAATGTTGTATTATCATTTAGAGGGCAGAAGTGCCTCATGGGGATTTTTCTGATATTAGGGGTTTTCCCTCCTCCGTTCCTTAACAGGAAAATAAAATGAAATAATTCTCTTGTTGACATGTCAGATCAAGGAGACATGGCCCACAAGCAAACACCTGTTTTAGTAACAGATAAATGTTGCCCAAAACTGCATTTGAATGTGAACCGTGGGGCCGAACGCATCGAAAAATCTGTAATTATCAAAAAAAAAGTTTCCAGTGTTGCCTTTCAAAAGAGACCAAAGTCAAGCATTTTCTCCACATAACTCTAGAACAGCCCTCAATTCACTTTGAGTATGCCACAAACAGGCATTTCAGGCAAATTTTCCAGGAATGGGAAGTGGTTAAAGCAGATGAAAAAAATATCAAGTATCAATATTACAGATACTGCATGAGAGGTGCCAGTTCCTAAAAAAAATAAGTAATAAAATGCCAGACAGTTAGCGAGAGGACAAGTGTCTGAAGTGAGGCTGTTGACTTCTGCCGAAACCATCATAAATATCACAAAAATGAGGATTAAAACAAAGACATGACAGTGATATAACAAGAAACTGCTCCAGGACAAATTGATCTTACTTGTGTAGTATTATTGGACTTGTTTGGGAACGCAAACCAACCAGCCTGACAGCTCAGTGCACACCAGCCAGTAAAACTAGCCTCTAGCCTCTGGCCTTTTGTGTCCCACAGAATCGCGGCTTGCCTGTCCATTATCAGCAACCAGTACTGGTCTGAAGAACATTCAAAGCAGAGCCTCTAGCTGGGCTTTTCTCTGTGATACTGCCACCACTCATTTCCACTATGAGTGTATGCAGTCAAAAGCAAGCTCGATGCCACTCTTGATCACTTTGAAAATGCACAGAAAATTATGTATGAAGTATATGACAGCTCAGAGTTTTAACAGTCTCTATTAAAAAAAAAAGGGAAGCAGACTGTTAGACAAGCTACACAATCAGGTTAGATGAGTCAACAGTGACGTACTCTTATGGCGGCCTTGTTGCAGTAGACCCGAGTGACGGCCAGCCAGGTCGGCAGATCGAGCATGTTCTGGAGAACCTCCTCATCGAGCTCCAGGTTGGACAACTGCCCTTCCCCCTTCAGCGTACTCAGGTTTATCTTGTCCGGGGATAGGTTCTTGGTAAACCTGAGAGAAACAGATGCAACGGTCAAAATAAAAACTCTATGGCACAAAGGACGTTTTTATGTGAAAAACCCCAACGTATATTACTTATGAACTGGAGGACAGAAATAAGCAAGCTTATATGATGCAGCCAAGATGTTCTCCAAATAGAAGTAGAATGAGTCATCCTGAGAGGTAACAGAGCAAACAGAGCTAACTGATTGGTTAGCTTCTTAAACGTGAACAGAACATGGCTGTGAAAGCTCTCTCAAACATTTCAGACATCAAACGAGATGCAAAGAGAAAAGCAGGAGATTAAACTGGGCTACATAGTTTGGATCATGTCGTTATTTTAACTCCAACACTAAATAACACAATGGAGACTAACCTGCCAGGTCTGAAATCACGCTACTGTTGATAAACCTGATATGCGAGTCACAGCTTAAGCTGGGCAACAAAATCACGGCTGTCAACCTATTGCATTCAAACTCTGGGCATTTACGTTTCTGAAATCAACATTTAACACATCCAAAGGGTCAGGCCAATTGTTAACACCTCTTAGCTTAATAACTGCCCATTTCAACACTTTCCTCAAGACTGGTAGGACATAAGAGACTTGGTTGTGAGAATTTTTAAGGCCCAGAGATGATAAAAGGTTGTAGCTACCGTTTACAGAGCAAGCTAAACATGCTTATTTGCAAGGATAAGCGTGGCTTTAAAGACTGCAAATATTCAAGAAGTTAGGGGAGACAAAGGACTCATTGTACAAACCGCTTGGTTTTACAAAAAAACAAGACCAAAACTGTTCATAAACAAATAGCAGGGAAATTTTAATCTGACAACCCTTAAGCTACTGAAGAAGTTGTGTTTTTTCATACAATAACAAGGAAACCAGAAGATTTTTACCATTAACATGGCTGTGGTGCATCCAAACCAGGGTCAAACACACAACTGGATCTTGTCTAGATCCCGATTCTTTGTGTTAAAATCTTATATCTTGTGAGAAATAATACAAACGCAACAGAATCACAAAGTGACGTGGTTTGAAGTGACGGCTGTTGACGGAGGGATGCACAATGACTACAGAAATAACATTGCTAACAATAACAATGTGCCTGTTTGTCCACCTTCCAATAAGTATCCACATTGTCCTTTCTAGTCCAAAAACTTGCTTGAATAATTCAGTGACAGAGACAACAACAGTGAGGAGGGGAATAACAGCCAAACGGAAAGCCTGTTATTGAGCAGGCATTTGTTTTTCCCAGGCTCGTGCTCGACTTCAGATGAGAAACACATTTCATCATTGCTCTCCAACCACAATTATTTACCCAGCAGCACCGAGCAGGGCCAAGCTGACAGTAGAAGACAAAAAGTGCTTGACCTAAAAAAAAAAAAAAGAGGAGACTGCAGCATATCACACAATGGCAGACTGTGTGTCTCCATATAGGCAGCTTTACAAACACAGCAATTAAAACCAGCTCAGGAAAAACCTGCTCCCGAATGCGGGACATTACTGCAATATAGTCCCAAAAAGACTGAGATAGCAACAATGTTGAAGGGCAATTACAAAAAAATTCTGACAGCAATGAGCAGCTGACAACATTGGGTACTTCGCCTTGCATCAAACTGAATCTCATCACCAGTCGGAGTTGAACAGAAGGAAGTCTTTTACAACCCAGATACAACTGTTATCAAGCTTAATAACATCTGTATGAGGTAACATCAGCTGATCCAAATAACAATTTCCTTGTGAATGATGTCCTTCATGCGTGATGGGGTGCCATTTTTTAAAAGATACACTAAACTTAAACCAAAGCTAAGCGTTATCTTGAGGAAATTACAGCAAATCACTGACGTCCACTTCAGACGATTCGACAGATTTGTTCAAATGAGTGAAGGGCTGCTTCTAAAGCATCAGCTTTTGACACATGGCCATTGAACATGCATTTATATGGCCCTGAACTAAAAAAAAAAACGAGGCAAAGTAAACAGCGTGGTAGGGATGGAGCCAATTACAAACTGAAGCACGATAAGGCTGTGAAGAATGCTGAGATATGTCTGGGAAAGTAATGTTCCCGTGCAGGTTGAGGTGTCAGCTGCTGCGGTCACTATCCCCGTTAAGTCTATCGCCTCTATTTTAACCGTGTTGTTTCAATATGTGGCGTGAACTAAATAGTAAACAAGGTGGAAATCAAATATACGAGCTAGATAACAAAACGCTGCCAGCTGACGTTTTTTTTTTTTTGGTTTGTATTTTTGCGTTGCACGCAGAAATGTTCAAACCATCACCCAGATGGGCTAACTGGCTAACACAAACCAAACACTTACCTTGATAAATGTTTCAGGATTTGCTTTTTAATAATCCCCGCCATTTTTGGGACTCTCTGTGGCGAACGTTGTCAGCGGATTATCTACTTAAATACATGTGAACTAGCCTTCAGGTACCTCTATATTGTGCCTAGCGCTAGCCGGTGCATCTTGTTAGCAGCTGTTTCTTCGTTAAACACCGGACAGCAGCTAACTCTACCCCCTTCTCGTGCATACGCACGCGCACGAAGACGCGGCTCGAGCGATAAAACAGCAGCCTCGACACAACACCGCCATCTGCTGGATGTTCAGGGCAGGTGTTCCCACCAACCAATAACAAATATTCAACGAAGTTGGCAACAAACTGTCTGTTTCTGATTCCTCGACTTTATGTATTTTAAACTTTATTGAGTAGCTCAGTCTGTGCGTAAAATTACGGATATTCTATGTGTATCTATATAGCAAATTGCACATCAAGCATAAAAGGCATTTTATTTGTTACTGATTTCAAAGCACATCAGTGTGACGCATTTGTGTGTTCACGTTTGCCTCAGTGAAAGGTTAAACAAGTCCTGCATCCTTGTTATGTAGCCTTTTATCCCCTCACTTGCAAATGACACTGTCAATTTCTGTCATTCGTAACACAAGACATTGAATTACAAAACGAAATAACTGATATGTAAATATATGGAAATTAATTAATGATAAATGTCTACAGGTTTGCCGTGTTGTTTTTTTCATATTTGAAATCTAAAATTAAAATGGCAAAAAAATAAAATAAAAATCAATGATTAAACTACAATATAATTACATACGCTTGCATGTTACTCAGACGCAATCAAGGTTTTAATTACTACATTATAACCTTGCTATAAATAGCCTGCAATTTTAAGAAAAGCTCTTACTTTCTTTTTTTTCCCCCACCAGCGCCATAACTCACAGACACGGGGTTCAGTCATGTGACATGCGCACTCGGCCCTGTTTTTGAGTTTTGTTATGACAAGTCGAGGCCTCGGACTAAATTAGGAGCGAAGCCCCCGTGTCTGCCCGGGCAAATCCGTTATGGAGGGCATGGACCTGGACCTGGACCAGGAGCTCATGCAGAAATTCAGCTGCATGGGCACCACAGACAAAGATATCCTAATATCGGAATTTCAGAGGCTCCTCGGGTTTCAGCTAAACCCCGCCGGATGCGCCTTCTTTCTGGACATGACCAACTGGTGAGCTCGGGGTCTCATCAGGCCTGCTGTGTGGTGGTTGTTAGATAATAGCTAGAGTACACCAGCGAGCTCTCTGCACAGCTCTTCAAGCGGTACACCGATAATAAGTCAGGAAGACAGAAAAGTAAAACACTGGGAGTTTTGTCCTTTATTGTGACCCAGAACTGTAGCATTTGGAGAAGTCAGCGGAGTTAAAATGACAGCTAACGACGTTGTAGTAACGCAACGAGCTGAGTCAGTGTTACTGTGACTTTTGATCGCCAGGCAGGGACACAGCGGAGGGTAGCTGAATTTGCATACCCGTTAAAATGATAGCTTTTTTGGTTAATCTGGCGTGTTACGCGAAAATCTTCTCGTTCTATGTATCGGTATTCAAAATTGTCCAAACGTTCGCGTGTCTGTCGTAACTGCAACCACGGTTAACGTTATAGTTTATTACGTAATGTGTCAACAACGTCCATCGAGCCTGATGTGCTCAGAGCTCATTTAGTGATAGTAACTCTCTTTTCACGGGGCAAAGATTGTTTGTTATTTATTTTTTCACTCTGAAAATATTCGACATGAACATTTGTTTTGCTTTCTTTTTTTGGCCCAAAAAAATCGACTTCCGGTGGCTTTTTCTTTTTAAATGAAACGGGACGCTACGCGATGCTTCTGCCCGAAAACGAAAATGAATACGTTGGATAGGGAACAAAAAAACCTGTTTTAAAGCCACCCCTAAACGAAACGCACTTGTTCGATCAAATGCAAGCATCAAGCCAGCTATTTCAGGTCTAAAATAACACAACAGAGGCAGCGTCCATTGGGAGGTCAGGCCGTAGTAGCATCACGTGATGAGCTTTCTAAAAATAAAACCCCAAGTTTATGGATGACTCGCGTGTAACGGAAATTTACCCCGTACAAGCTGGTATGTGCTCTCCTGGTCCCAACACTCGCAGCTATAATGGCTGTCCTGAGTTGACCGAAAACAAACAAAAAAAATTATTTTGGTAAGAGGACATTCCGTGAGAACTTAAACAGTCGGCCAGTCTTCTTTCTCCCCTTCAGTCATTCATTTGTTGAAAGATTAGTCATTATGACAGTGAAATCACAATTGGGGAAATGATCTAATGCCACTTTTGCAGAGAGTAGGTCACAGTAGGTTAAAGAAGACTATAAAGGTGCCTTATAGCTATAACTTTGTTTCTTTGGACATGTAGGTACTTGGTCTTGTGGTCTGTTTGATGCATTTGGTACCGTTTCCCTCACTTACACACCCCTAAACGTCAATCAGAGTACTTAGTGAAAAGTTGGCTGTGATTTTATTCTTCTCAAACTTGAAAAATCCAGCTTAAAAAGTACTGAAATAACCCAGTTAATCTTTTTTTTTCTTTACTACAGTTTTTAAATTTAAGATATTCCATCCAAAATTTGAATATTTTGAATATGACTTCTTCATTCACTTCTTCAGGTTTTGGACTGTTGGGTAAATCAAACTACTACTCACTCCTTTTTTACCTGTTCAGAGTTGCAGGGGCATTGGATGAGAGGCGGGGTACGCCATGGACAGGTCGCCAATTGATTACAGGCCATTGATTATTGAAGAAAATAATCAGTTGATTACCCATTGTGAAAATAGCTTTTATGTGTGAATAGATACCTTTTAGCTACAAGTTTACCAACACCCATATTTAGCCTGATTGTCTCGATTTCTGTCTAAACTGCCGTTGAACAATAATCTGAGAAAGTCCGTTGTAGTACTGTAACGTTGATCTGTATTGATCACTCAGATTTCTGCTTTTTTTTTCCTTATCTCTTTGTCTCCCAGGAATTTACAGGCTGCCATCGGAGCTTACTATGACTTTGAAAGCCCCAACATCAGTGCGCCGTGCATGTCCTTTGTGAAGGATGTGACGATTGGTGAAGGTGAATCAGTTCCGCCTGACACACCTTTCACAAAGACCTGGAGGATACAGAACACCGGTAAGCCAGCTGGAACAAGAATAACTCACAATAATTATATGAACGAAGGCAGAGCTGATTGTAGGTGTTTGGGAAAACAATTATAGTCACACGTCAAATGGGGTCAGCATAGTTGTTTGTGTGTCTTTCAGGCTCAGAGTCATGGCCTCCGGGGGTATGTCTGAAGTATGTGGGCGGAGACCAGTTTGGTCACGTCAACATGGTGATGGTGCGCTCTCTAGATCCCCAAGAAATGACTGACGTCAGTGTGCAGATGCACAGCCCTGTGTCTCCTGGGATGTTCCAGGGTCAGTGGAGAATGTGCACTGCAACGGGACTATACTATGGAGGTAAGGACAGTACACTTACCCTGCAAGTATACACAAAGAAATTATTAATGTCAGCATTTTTTCAGTAAAATTGAAGTGAACTATATGCAATGATGACTGTTTTTGCATTGAAATATAATATTACGTGTGTTTGCACATGTGTAATATTGACAAGAGACTGGGAAGCGATATACATACAAACAGGAAAACAAGGATTAAGCAGCAAACATCCAGAATGCACCCTTGCTTTTCATGAATTCTCCAGTTGCTCTGTTCACACATGGTCTCATACAGACATTGGCCAGACTTGAAGTTAGGAAGCTGGCTGGGTACAGTCTGCTCAAACACGAGTCCATGACGTGGACCGTATGCAACCCTTCTGGATAATGTCAACAAGATTTGAGGGCTGCGATTCATGTGTAAGAACAGCGTTATCCCCGATCGTTAAGGATACTCAGGCAGAGCAGCACCACCAACGTAAAATGTTGTCTCCCCACTTTAGGATCAAAAGTCAACTCATATATGCTGCTATACGAATGTACAACCAAGTGCAGTAGTTAACCATAGTAGGCAAGAGTCTCTATGAAGATAAAGTGCTTTGTGATTACGAATGCAGTTACCGCAGTAACAGTTTTAATAGTTTAATATTTTAATAATGGAAACTTTATAGATTACTGTGAGTTGTTACCGTAAATATTGCTGTGTTAGCCGTTACATATACTTATCGTGTTATTATTCTATAAGATGGTATGTTTGGGTTTTTATATGAAAGCACGTTTCGCCGTCTTAACAGATGTCATTTGGGTGATCCTGAGTGTGGAGGTGGGAGGCCTCCTTGGCGTCACACAGCAGCTTTCCTCTTTCCAAGCTGAGTTTAACACCCAGCCTCATCGCAGCCTCGAAGGAGACTACAACCCTTTTGCCTCACCAGAGAAGAGCAAGTGCCCCAACAGCAACAACAACCACTTCCATGGTGACAGCGCCCACAGAGTCCCTGAGGAACATTGGCAGGGAAGCCCACACCCGCTGCAGCAAGACCAGAATGGACTTTCACACAACTCTGTGGATATAGTAGCAAACAGTCTACAAAGCAATCTATCAGTAGTCTCTTGTAACCAGGTAAGATACCACTCAGTCACAGTTGAAGGGGTTTTAAAACAGCGTCACATCTTCTTTTTTTTTTAAAAAACAGGGTACAGATAGATCAGTTCGATAAAATACAGGATATCGTTCTTAAAAATGCTGCACCATATTGTATTCTTTTTCCACCAAAAAAAAAGATTTTTGAGACTTTTCTGCACTGGTTTAGAAGCTGTGCAGCTGGATGATTTCTCCTCATTCATCAGACACCTTTTCCCTTATGTTGTGAGTTACAGTCCCAGCGGAATAGTTGTTTATAAATGGGAGCAGCTGATTGAGCTTTCCAAAAACCAGCTCATGCTCAGAAAAAAGACCCCAAATCCCATACAAACTGAATGGGAAATGTCAAACGAAAGAGGTCGAGGAAGTTTGAACCTCTCCTTGCCTCGATCCTCATGGGCAATGTGAGATCACGAGCAAAAAATGAGGGACAAAAACTAGGAGCCCTTCTTTGGATAGCTTTAGACATGGCTGCAGGAGCATATATATCGGATTTCAGTGCCTCTCTACCCCACTTTCAGACTATACAGCCAGAGAGGGAGCTCAAAAAGAGTGACAATAGTAAAGGTGGCCTGTGATGTCATCAGCTCGGTCGTTACCAGACTACAAACAAGTCATCCGAATGCATCCGTTTAGATCTCAGGAGATTTCAACCTTGTGTCCCTCTTTGCTACATCTCTTTGCTTTCAGACAGTTTGTCAACTGCTCCGCCAGAGAAAAGAAAAAGTTGGATTTATTCTGTGCAAATGTAAGATGCAGACACCTACTTTGTTTTCCTCACCTCCACTTAACCCATTTAGGCCTAAAATGCCTGGAAAACCTATGGGCGATTTCAGAAAGACCCCCTAAAACCTGAAGTTTTTCTGGAAATTCAGCAATTGTGTCAACGCCTACTAAATGATTGATTTCTCAGCCTCTGTAGCAGATAGAAACAAAATTCAAAAAGTATTTGAGAGCTTACACCTGTGGCTTTCTTTGGAAATTGAGTTTATTTACATACACCTTCACGAAAATAGAAAATGTAAAAAGTAAAGTGTAGGAACAGCACTATTTTCAATAAAAAAAACAGTAATAAAATAAAAAGTAAAGTGCAGGAACAGCGCTATTTTCAATTAGAAAACAGTAATAAAATTTTATTAAATTAAATTTTATATTTAAATTATTTATTTATATATTTATTTTATCGCCAGTAATCTCTTCGTACTGGCAGCACAAGGAGTCCATACACATTCCAATAAACGTTTTCATCTCCGGCACAGTTACGTGTGACCACTTTGCCATCTTTGCTCGAGCTGGAGTCTGAAGTACCTGGTCACTGTATCTATTCGTCTCAGAAACGAGATGCGCCCAAAGCTCCTCAGTAAAAATATGATTAAATGCCTGCAACGGTGTGGCATCTGCAGGTAAATCGACTTTCACCCCTGGTGTGCGGTTGAAACCTCTCCGTCGATTACGGTGGTAATTGTCAGTCTTCCACTCACATTCAAACCCTTCAAAATCATCCTCGTCGTTATCGTCATCCTCAAACATATGTGCTAGCCATAAATCTCGATCAATTGGGTCAGCACGTTCATCAGCATCATCAAAGCCAAGAAACTCCTCAAAATCGCTACCGTCTGAAATGTCTTCCCACTGAAAGTCCTCCATGCTTGTTCGATGTAACTTAACTTCAAAACAATGACACGAGGAACATGACGACACTCTCACGTGTCTATTATAATGCATTTAATTGGCGCAGAGGTCAATAATTGGTGCAAAACAACCTTATACATGAAAAGACGTGTACGCTTTCCCGGCCTTAAAGGTAGAATAACGCAACAGCGCCTCCGGCTTTAAAGGTAGAAATGCGGCAATGCTTTCCCGGCCTCAATGGGTTAAACGCCCATTGTTCGACAACCTGTGATCAAAAAGAGTGAGGAGATGGTCTCAGGAAGTTGAATAAACTCTGAAGGGGAGCTTTGAGGCTACAGACTCTTAAGTGATTGAACTGCATGGAGATTAAATTAATGTCATGACTGGGTGAGACAGTCTGCATTAACTTCTGTGTGTAGTAGGGTTGCCAAAAAAATCTATAGTGAGAAACTAATCAACTCTGAAATTTAGTATCTAAGTAGATATTCATTTGCAACAGCATGGATACACGGATACTGTCTTTGCTGTAAAAAAAACATCTTCCACTACACAGCTCCTCCCCTCGCAAGCTGCTCAACACAGGGACAACAGCACGGAGCGGCTGCAGCCAGCATAAAACTAACTTTACATGTTTTTATTGTTCTCAGGGCTTCAAATGTTACATTTTCTGACCATTTTTGAGACAGCCCAAGTGTGTTTTAAGCAGTGCTCAAGGACAACTACGAAATATGACCCAAGGTTTTTTTTTTGTTTTGTCTTTTTTTAATCGTCATCATACTTCTTCTGAAACACCAGCAGGAAGCTAGAATCTGTGTGTGTGCTAGAATCTTGTATGAGTGAGAGACAAGAGAGATAACACCAGCCTGTCTCACAGTCATAACAACGAGGGTCAGAACAATAAAACTGTGCGACTAGTAGTCACCTTGCTTTGCTCCGCACTTTGAGCTATAGGCTCATTTCTCCAAGAAACCAGCCTTCAGACCCTCCTGTGACATGACGGTCCTGCGTTAATAATGACGATAAGATAAAAGAAACATTTGCAAGGATAAATAGTTTGATGTCTCAACCAAAAACTTTAAACATACGGCACTCGTGAAGGCAACAACAGCACGAATGATAAACCTCCCCGTTTAACTAGCAACTCTGTCAGCAGCATGCTGAAAGGTAGGAGTAAACCTAAACCTAAAGGTAGGAACGAAATGATAATAGAATTCTTTACAACTCAACCCAGAGTGTAAAAAGAGCTACAATTTACTCATTTCTGAATATAATTCAATTATGATTATTCAAAATAAAGCATATATATAAGTGCAGCTTTTTGTAAGAGACTGATGTGCCACCCAAATAACTTCACCACAGATTAATATTTATACCATCTTGATATCACTATTGATAAATGTTTGCTAATGATCAGTTTAACCATCAGAAATGCCAAACTAATTTTGGTTTCCTGTTTTGGTTTCTGTGTTTAAAAAGACAGTTAAACTTAGAGTGCTTTAAAGTAAAACAGAAGTTTGTTCTTTTTGACATTTGCCTATTTTGACCCAAAGTGTGTATTCATTGGTAACGCGGGCAAGAGGAAATCATTTGATTAAAGTTAATTTCAGCAGTGCTCCTGTTTTCAGTGAGGAGCACCAGCGCTGCCAGTGGAAAAAGATCATCTGGAGCTGTTTTTAAGAACATGTTAATTTGTATGGAAAGTATGGAATGCTTTCCTCTGTGTCAGTTTTGAGTTTGGTATCATGACAAGTCCTAGTGTGGATACTATGATCCTGCCAAGGGCAGTGATGTGCATCCCCAATAACAAACCCTGGATCACCAGTGACCTGAAAGAGTTGCTGAACATGAAGAAAAAAAGCCTTCAGGGAGGGAGATGGGGAGTTATTTAGGAGTGTACAGAAACATCTACAGAAAGATCAGAGAGCGAGGAGGTTACGGAAAGAAAGCAGGAAAACAAACTTCAGGAGAGCTCAGGGATGAAAAAGATCGCAGGCTTCCAGGAGAAGGGGGGTTGGACTAACCAACGATTAGTCTCCGTAGGTTCAGTTCAAAATAACACTCCGCCGTCCTCCCTCCTACCATTAGCTACCGAGGCCTCACACCCTCTGTGGAACGCGTCTCTTGCTCGTTAGGAAACAGGTGCGGCAACCCACTCATTGCTCAGTTTAAGATGAGCGAAGCCTGTATTTAGGTCTTTGTTTTCTGGTTTTAAGTTAAATACTCTCAGGGAGATGTTGTCAGTTGATTGTATATCTAGCAACTGCTTGGAAGCTATCATTTTCATTGATGCTGTCTTTGTCAATTATTTTTTCCATAAGGTTTTGATATGTGTTTTGTCTAAAAACCCCAAACGAATATGTTTGCCATAAAGCTTGGAAATAGCATTAGTGTCTGAGTGGCTGGCCTTTACCAGCCATCGGTTGACTAATTTCAGCCCTACAGCCAACATTTCAACTCTGTATCTCATGAAGCAGGGACATTGTACTATGTTCTGATCTCCGTGTTGTCTGTTTTCTGTCTGCTAATCGTCTCGAATTGTTCTTTTTCTCTTCTTGCAGATACAGGAGCCCTCTCCTTTTGGGCACTCTTAAATTATGAGACTTGTCACAGAAAAGCAGCACTAAACTGTAACTCTGGAATCTGTCACACCCATAAGAAAAACAGGAGGCTTTATGGTGGAGTGTATGGAGATTGAAAACACTTTATGCAAAACCAGAGGCCGACGCTCCCGACGTGCAGCTGAACCAACATCCCGCACCCACAGTATGCTCGAGTGAATGCTAAGTTAAAAATGAGCGCTATGACTCTTTGGAGTGAAACCTTTTTTTTTCTTTCATTTTTCAGACTTTCTTTTGTTAGTTGACAGAGTGCACATGGAATCGTGACAACAGGAGTGTGTGTTTGATTGTGTGTAGATGTGCGTGCATTGTCCAACCTGGAAAAGAGACTTTGGAGTTAAAGCCATTTAATTTGCCAACTGATTCTTCAGTTTCTGCTCCGACTCTTGGTTTATTGAGCGGGTTTGCGGACCCTCTGCTCTCTCTAGGACTAAATCTAATAACAAGGCTGTCCCTGTAACCTCATTTTTGCTTCTTTTTTTTTTTATCTTAATTTTCAATATAGAATTTTTTTTTTTTAAGAACCAGCATTTTCATGTTATCCACATGGCTCTTTTGACAATATTTTCTATTGCGTCCTTACACCTACAATGTTTTACAAGAGATGCATGTGTTTTTCCACTGGAGGGAGTCACCCATTATTAACTAGAGGAAGATAAGATCTGAGAAACGGATAGACCTCTCACAGTGAAGGTTAATTCTTGTACATTAATTGGAATCCTTGCTGTCACTTTGAAAATATACATGTATGAAATAGAAAATCGTACAAGGCTCATTTTTGGTATTTACCCCAGTCATTGTGTGGATTAACATTTCATTTTTTGTGCCCCCGGAACCGAATTAAATTTGAAAAGCTTGTGTTTAATTTTCTATGACAGCACGCATCTTTCCATCTACCCTTGCAAACACATTTCCTCCTGGGCTAACCCGTCAAAATGAGTATTTGATAAGGGGCAAGTTTAATTATGACTGTAAAGAGGAGCACCAGTAAAGCATATTGCTCAGATAAGATTGTAGGTCTGTAGTCCAGAGGCATTTTGCCATCAATTGTTGATAAATCCCCTTGGGATATTAATAACAGGGGAGGTCCCAGACTAATATTCATTTGCATATTTGTGTGGTGTTGCGAGACTGATGACATCATTAACATCATGCCATAACACACTAAATTCAAGCCATATAAACAGCAGTAAAGGCATAACATTATGGAAACTTAGATTTTTTTTTTATCATTGTGGCCTGAATTTTCAATGCAAAGTTGTCTTCGACTGCCTTTTAGCATTTAAGTTGAATGTATTTCATGATACATAACCCATTTCCCAAAGATTCTACATTACATATTCGAACTCAACTGGTGGTTTTATCGGTGTAATTATTGTTGTATAATTTCCTGTCTCTTGTGAAAATGTTACTCGGAAAGTTCTGGTTTACAGATTTAATCACATATAACGTTTTTTTTTTTTGGGGGGGGGGGGGGTGTTACCCCCCAATGACAGAATCATACCTGCTCAAACTAAATGGCTTATCTATGCACTGAATGATACAACCTTTATGACAACGGCTTCTTTCCTACTCCATGAGTAAAGGGAAGGTCAGATAAGGTCGTCGTTTCTGTGATTTAATCTGTCACCCACAGACAGTGTGTTAGAGCGTGTCATCAAGTGAACACCCTTGATGAAACTGTAAGCCCCGTGGATCCTGAGCTGTGACAACATGACAATACCAGCCTACCCCACAGCAAGGATCCCTGGGCCCTGGCTGTTTTTGTAGAACAGTGTGCGTTTCCTATCGACCACCTGAGCGTACATGTTTATCCATGCCATCAGAGGTGGTCACTGTCAGTTTAACCCATGCTAAGTGTGTTCTTTACTTTTCGTCATTTTTGAAGTTTCCGCTGGCCTGACTACAGGGTGAATCAGTTGGCATTAGACTCATACAGCAGCACATGTATGCAAGTGAGGAAGTGCAAACAGATGAAAGCTCATTTTCCTGTATGTTTGATGAATGTTTGTATGATTAAATTATCACTGAAAGCTAAAGTCTTGCGCTATGGGCCATCTTTCTTTGTGCGGCTGTTATTTACAGATTTGAATATGAAAACTGTTTTTTCTGGTCTCAGCGCTGACATTTTAGTTTTACCAATTGTACCAAGTGTCTGAGCCGCTGCCTACCTTGTGCAAACTCTTGTTTAAACCCCTTTTTTCTCATGAACAAAGTAGATGCCTTTTGTTACAGCATGCTTCAAGAGCCACATTTATGGAAGCCTATAAATAACTGCTCAGTCATAGTCATAATTCAAAGGACTAAACCAGTAAGTTACTGTTGTAGTTTGCAGCGGGTTAATGCCGAGCCCCTGTGACATTGATGAGAAAATATTGTGTGGCCACCAGGTATAAATGGCAATGAGTTAAATACATGTGCTGCGTGCACTGGCTTAATCTCACTTCAGCGGTGCCAGCTCACCCGTGTGATGTTTTTACATGTTAAAGGCATTGGCACATAGTTGGGAAACAGGTCCAATGATAAAAATGAAAAATGGTTGACAAGCTGCGTAAGTTTCAGTGTCCTGGTTCTGCTGATGCTGGCTCACTGTCACAATGTTATGGCCTAAAAAAATGTTAAAGTCATCTTTGAAGTCTCCATGAAATCTTATTCAGTGAATATGTTTTTTTAATATCTTATGTTAGATAAATAGTTCTGTTCTCTCTTGCCAAGAGTTGCATTAAAAGGACATTGAAATCACTCGGATGTCTTTGTTAAACAGTGTTTGGAGAGGTAGAGAGAGCAGCTAGCTACCGTAGCCTAGCAGAAGAACTGTCAATGTTGTGATAACTTATCTGGCTTTTTAAAAAAAGTAATAATAATGAATGAAGAAAAAAAATGCCAAAAGGCATAGCTAAAGTATTTACTGCCTTAAATAATTTTTTGTTTGTTTTATTTTGTTTTGCTACATTTGGCCAGAACCAGGCTAGAAGTTTTGCTAAGATTAACAGTTTCCTAAATGTAGCAACACTAAGCAAAGACATACCTTCACATTTCAGCTCTTGGGAAGGAAGCTAAAAATGCTATTACTCAATTATATCAAACTTTTTAAGCCAGCAATTCAACTTAATGACAACTTCAGTTACAATTGTCCTTCTATTCTTATTTAGGTATTTTCCACTTCTGAAATAAACTCACTACTTTCTAGTATTGAATTTTGCATTCGGAAAATAAACTATGGGGAAAAGCCAACTTGTAAAAAACTATAAACTACATTTTATTCTAACTAATCATTGTCTTCTGCATATCTCACACTGTTTACAATTACTTGTGTGCGTACGTGTGTGTGAGAAACTTTTGAATTTATTTTTAATGTTTTTTTCGAATTCAAACCAAGAGAGAAATAAGCAGATCGGTGTTACTTTAACTGCTAGCCTGCTGGTTAGCTAAAAGGAGCAAGGTTGGAACCAGCCAGAGAGAGACACCCATGGAGAGTCAGGAAAAAATTGTTATATCTATTATATCTATATCTATATATATATATATATATATATATACATATTTAAGAGGTGCTTGAATTTTGTTTTAGTTTCCTTTGGTTTGACAGAGCAAGTTGTTTTGGGGCTTCCTGCCAAGCTCTGCTAACTGGGTGCTAGCTCGAGCTTCATTTTTACAAGACACACACCTGCAATCAATCATTTTGTGATTTGTAAGTGAATAAGCATTGTAATCAAAATATTATTATGTTGATAATAACATTGTTCATAATGTTGCAGGATAATGCTGAAGCATAAGCCCGCTAACACAAAAGTCAGGTTTCGTAACATGTTTAAAACAGTGAGAAATTTCCACAGACTGTATTCATGCTGTTTATGAAACTCTTATCTTGAACATCTTGAATAAAAGATGTGGGTATAGTACACTGATTATCACCCACTCTTTTCTGACTCACCATCTTTAAACTGGCTAATTATTGAATTATTTTCAAAATTAACCACCAACATTTTGATCAGAAGGAGTGGATCAAGTTAATGATTTCAAAATAGCACATGGGGGGGTGGGATGATTTACTTTGTATTTCATGAGAGAATTCATGAGACGAAAGTCTACTGAAACCAGATATATTAGGGAACTGGAGCCTAGTACAACACCTAAATGCACTTCCTCATCTACTGCATGTCTCCAGCCCGGTGGCTATGTCCATCTTTTATATAAGATTATACACATCCATCATCTTGTGTTAAAAGGTTTTACAGACGAATGAATTCTGTTTTTATTTACATTTTTGCACAGTGCCCTAACTTTTTACTGGAAAGATTTCACAAAACCCATCTTGATGAATGCCGTAGTTATTATCACGAGGCAATTTTAGTGTTTATGTTCAGGCTCTACAATAAAGCCATAAATTAAGTTTCTATGTTAATTATAATTAGGAGATAAAATCACAAAATAAAAAAAAAACACAAAAAGTTAATTAAAAAAAAAGAATAAAAAAAAACCACACAGACACTACCTTTTTTTTTTCCAATAAACTTGTTTCCCTTTCAAACCAATATCGCAATATTGACACCATCACACCAAATTTGATTTGTTTTGGTTTTTGTTGTTGTTGTCTTCTTTTTTTTTTTTTTATCACTGCCGTCATAATCATCTGTGGTCATAATCATCTTTATGCATATTTAAATGAACTTCTTGTTACATCAAGATGAACAGGCACTACACCAGTTAGGAGATAAAAGTACATCACTAACTATGAACATACATCTTCTAGACCGCTAATATAGGGTTTCCACAACGCGAGCTGCTGTCCCCTGTGTGCATAAGGAAGAGATCAACATAGAAAAAAAAAAGCATTTACATGTACACCTTTTTACTGCCTCAACGTGGTTAGGTCTCAGTTTCAACTCAACACAGTTGTACAGTTACAATAGAATATAATCTTTAAATTACATCATCATATACAAATCTGACAGCGTGGGATAACGTCACGCTTTTTATGATACACTGACAATTCCATTGCAATAAAATTCATACAATATGGTACCTATTACTTAAGATGTTTTCCATTGCTGTAATTTAATGAAACACATTTACATGTATAACACTACATTTTGTCTTAATAGTCAATCACTTGCATTTTTTTTCCTTTTTTTTTTTCTGTTACAATTACACAACTCATACACACTGGATGATGAAGGTGTTTTACCCCAAAAATATTAACCTGTTGATTATGTCTTTGAGCTTGCATGTGTTGTGTACATTGTGTGTCTACTACTTGTGTGTTCGCGTATGTGTGGCTATGTGAGTGTGTGTACGTGCATCCAGGATGTTGGACATTTGGACGACAGGAGTCCTTTTTGCTATGCTGGACAGCTTTACTCTAAGACACAACTTGTGAGCTGGTGATGTGTTTTTTTTCCCCCTCATGTTTGAGACCCTAACCTGTCGAATCCTGTTGCAGACACAGAGCTAAACACATCTGACCCCTGTTGGTCCGGTGACTTTTATAAATATTCGGACAACTAAGTTATAAAAAGGATTGCTGCCTTCTAATCATAGATTTAGGTGAGACTTGTAAGAAGACAACTCACAAATTAATCAATCAAATATAGATGTATGCAATTCCTGCCAAGAGTCGATACACTGTGCACCACTGGTGACATGTATTCCCTGTGTCGTTAAGATATGTTTTTTTCAGACAAATGAGTTTGGGATGGACTGGGAAGCAACTACGAGTTCACTGAAACGGTTTCACATGTGATATGTGAAATTAGTGCATGGGGGAGAAAACAGTTGATGGTACTGGGTCATTCTTTGGCTCAGCAGGGATACGGGCCACACAACTAGTGCTTTTAGCTAGGCAAGGCTTTTTAATGACTGTGGAGAATGATGTTTTGTTAAAATGCCCATTTTCAAGCCCAATCACTAGTACATTCATGTTCTGTTGGAGAGGCGTCAATGTGCAGACAACAGCCTGTGAACAGTAATGTACTGACATCCCTCCATCGGCCCTTTGCTCTGGAAAAAAAAAGAAGAGTCCCAGGCACAAGTGCTGTTCAAGATCTCCCACTTATAATGCAGTGGCATCCTCAAGAAGACTTCATCTTGGCTCTGAGAGAATGTGTCACACACACGTGTTGTTAGCAGAGGTGGATTCAAATGAAACCTGATTTATCAAACCATTAATGAAAGCTTCTGCACAAACCATAAATCCTTTCCATGATTTTGCATGAGGATGATATTGTCAAAGGATTTACATGGCTTGAAAGAAATAATAAAATAAATACATGAACGGCAAAAGCACAACAAACATAAAATCAGTTCATCGAGAAGCTTTCTCATGTGAAACCAGAAGCACGCGTGCATGTCCAGAGGCATGTAATGCTGCATTTGGAGTTGAAAGTTTTGCATCAAGTTGTAGCCTAAAACGAGGCTGCAGGAGTCGGGGGGGAAATGTAAGTCTTTGCATAGCACATGCTGCTATGCAAGTTCAGAAACAGTTCAAAACACGTAGCACTGCACACACTGGAGTAGAGGCTGGACCAAATCACAAAGAAAAGTGAACAAGAAGAAAAAAAAAAGAGGATACTGTCTGTGGTACTTCTAACACTACACAGCATTCCTGATGTAAGAATGACATACACAGCATTGAAAATGCTACACAAAATGGCAACACACTGTATGTACACAATGCAGGTTGGAGAAGCTCATCCTTGTCAAATGGGTGGAACTGATTATATAATCCTCCCTTTTTCACAAAAGAACACACTGCAAGTTTTAATAAGCTGCATTATAGGTTAAACACCGCTGCACAGAGAAGCAATGTGTTCCTGCACTGTCGTGATGTTATAGTAGAGTGTGTATACTGGTATAACTGCTCCTGTTTTTTGAATGTGTAAGTCCACCCACCCCAAATGCTCGTTAAAATATGTTATACTGATATACTGTCTTTTAGGTTACTAAGTTGTATTTAGGCAAGACTGCTTGGCGCATCTGTTGGGCAAGGGATGTGTAGCTCTTAAGTCTCTGGCTATGTGCGGTGCAGTTGGACGGGACAGTTCAAGCTGCCTCCTGTGGCATGTCCTTGTCCAGTTACGTGACTAGATTGGTTCGACATAATTGGCTGGGTACAGTCCCTCTTGGCCGCTGTCCAAACGACCTCTACACCAGCCCTGCTCATCTTCATCCTCAGTCTTGGTCAGTTCCTCACCTGTGAAGGAAATGCCAATCTTTAATCAACTCTTGAATCATCAATTGGACGGTGAATGTTTGCGAAATGGTGAACTGGAAACGCGTTGATCTGTTTTTCTATTACTAGAAAGAATATAAGTGGAGGAAACATCTTTATTTAGAGTGTAAAATTAAATGACTCCACCTTGCCACACCTCCAAAAATGAACTCTTGTGCCTTGTGATGGCACACCCACTCAATTCTTGAGCTACCCCTCATTTTTATTTATACGACGTTGCAGTAAGTCGAATGCACCCAACATAATGGGTCTCTTGTCATTAGGCTTCAAATGCCCACAATGCATTTAGGTGAGTGATGCTGAATGTAATAATGATCTCTGTTCTCATGGAACCTCCACTGGTATTCTCAGCCTTACAGAAGGTGCAGTGGGGTAAGAAAGCCATTCCTCGAGTAGCAATTTTTCCTTGAATTACTATTCCCATCATTGTGTGGACAGATAAAGCTCTTTTTTGGACCATTCCCCAGACAGCTTGAGTTAACTGGTGGCAACTGCCTGTAATTTGTTTTCCACGTGGCTATTAATGACAAATCATTGCTATTTTCGATAGAGGAAGGGCGCTTTAAAGCACACATGAGGACAGAGTTGTTGCTTTTTTGACCACCTGCATCATACGCTGCTCCTCTTCATCTTATCCTTAGTCTGGACAAGAAGAAATCCCATTACCAGCGTCACTTGGCATGACCATGGATAATTACCTGCTTTGAAGGTGAGTTCATCCTGTTCCTGGCCTTCGTAGTCATAGAGGGCACGCACACGGACCCCTTTCCCGGCACTGGAGTCGTCTTCGAATGAATTCCCATTCCCACCGTTTTCGTTGCCGGAGTACGTGGTGGGCTGCTCGTCATCAGACCACTCAGTCGAATACGCTTGGTTCTTCTCATAGCTGCTCACACTGGTAGAAGGAGACAATCCCGGGTGAAATTTTGATGATAAACATTTTGACATTCAATTGGCAAGAAATTTCCATGTGCCACAAACTTTCACTCATAGCCAAAAACTTTTAAAGACATAAATGAGTCAAACGGTTGCAAAATTCTCCTTTCATTTCTGTACACATGAGCACTGTGGGTTGTTCTGAGTCATTCCCGTGCGCATCATGCTGCTGCAATAACTCACTGACACACCAAATCTGCAGCTGAAAATAATCAACACGTGGGCTGACCCGTTTTAAAGAGTTTGAGAGTTTATCAATCTTTGGGATCAATAAGTTGAGAATCAAGTGTTCAGGAAAATCTTTTGAAAACAGACTAATTCTTGGATATATTTGGTCCTTCCATGAAATTTGACAGAATAATTTTTTAATTCAAACTAAAAATAGTGGCAAGTTCTTGTAATATATCGTAAAACATCATTCAATCGATAATATCATGATGGCAGAAACGTAATTGATGAATGTGACCATTTCTTGAACTAACCTGCTACGGTCACCAGGTGGAGCCACATGGTCGGTGCTTGGAGTGGGTGGGGCTCCGTCTGGTTTCTTCTTCTTTGGAGGAGCAGCGGCCTGGTCTGGGTTGTACTCCTGGTGAAGACAATTTGAACAGACTCGTGAAAGCAGAATGTTCCAAAATAGAAATAAGAAGTTTCATGTGTTTTATTTATTAATTGGATTTTTGGTCTTGAGTTTTTATGTTGTACCTCAAATGCAGGCCAGTTCATGTGCATCTCTGGGCCATGGTTGTTGCTGAACCACTTCAGGTCTTCTTGTGTGTTTGCAGACAGGATTGTGCGTTCCAGTTCTCTGTATATTGTGGCATAACTGAGGAGAGAAAAATGGAACAAATAGAGACAATGAAAGTGCCAGGAGGGACCTGGGGGCGCTGCCAATCTGGCAACAGAAGACAGAGTGTAGCTCAAATTCTGGTTTAAAAGAGATCCAGTGTTCGGTCATCAAAGGACGGAAGTGTCTCCCTAAATTTTCTGCTGTCGCTGTAGCTCTCAACAGCTCAAGTATTTGGTCTAAATAACTCCCCCTTTCACCAAAATATTACTGTTTATGTCACCAGTTTTCCCAAATCAATGTTTGACAGAATTAAAGGACATTAGTCTTGCAATTCCACTCAGCATTTAGGTTAAGGAAGTAACATATACAGGAAATATACACAGCAAAAAAAGTCAGTCAAGACTGGTGTGAGAAAAACAGAAACAAAGTAGGAGTGTGAAAATGCTAGAATAAATCAAATCGAAGGTGAATGATTAAACCAGTCCGCTTGAATAATCAAAGGCAACCAAAGCTGGCGGGTTTGTTTGAAAAGCTTGATAATCACTTCACCGTGGCTCCTGGCTTTGTAGTTACACGCAGCTTAAAACAGCCCAGAAGATGACAAGCATTCGATCAGAACAAAATTAATTTAGGCAGAAACACTACTGACTGAATCATCAGTTAATTAGTGCTTTGAATTTGAATCCTAATGAGAAGTGCATGGCTGGCTGATACTTGTATTGAGATTAATTCATTTTGAAGGGAACTGTGTTGAATGTCACACAAAACAAATCAAACTCATCGATCAGAAATTTCCAGTGTGGTTATTTTCTATTAAAAGTTAAAGCATCCAATCCTTCTCTAGGAGTTATATCTAAATGTGTTGCATCTGCCCACTGTTCATTGGAGTATACTGTATATTCTTTAGACTGGAAATATGTGGATTAGAAGGACCAATAGAAAGGCCAAATAAACCACACTGTTTGTCTTATTGTTTGTTGTTTTTTCTTGACAAATTTTAATTTTAAAATGAAAGGAGACAGTAGTAATCAATGGGCAACAGAGCCGATGAAGAAGAGCTTTGACAAGAAGAAGAGAGGAAATTAATAAATTAACCTTAAATTAGAATAGAAACTCATTTGGTAAAACACTGCCCCCTTGTGGTGACAATGTTTGAATGACCAAAATGACAAAATCCACCTTTAAAAGAGATTCCCATCATTTGGTATATTACAGCACAGCACTGCTCAATGTAGGTAGTACTCGTTACATTTTTTTTTGCCACAGATACTACCACCTTGATATAGGTGGGATATTTCACTCATTGTCAAAAGGTAGAAAAAGTTTCTAAAAGTTTCTACCTTTTGGACAGACCATGGTGGAAATTACTGAGCATCCCTTTGTTTTCTAAAGAAACCTCTGTAAAGCAAAGGAATAGCTGCAGCTTTGTTTTTATTCAAAATAATCATCATATAAATGGATTAATCACACAACACAGCCTTAATCATGGACAGAACTGGAACAAGCACAATGGAAACCTATCTTAATATCTGACCTCCCATTTCTCAACACAAGTTTAAAACTTCACAGTACGCTCAACAATGCAGTAGTCTCGACAACTCTGACAGCTTGGTGTCACCTCCATTTAACCTATTAAACCTTCATCCCCCAGTACTGACAGAAGAATTATTAGAGATTAAAAACACAAAGAAACTACTGTCCAAACTATATAGACTATTACTAAACCAAGACACAACCATATCACTTCCCATACAAAAATGGGAAAATTACCTACTGGTCAGTCCCAATGCCGATTACTGGTCTCAAATCTGCTGGAACAGCTTCACAATGTGGAAAAAAATACAAATATACAGCTAATACAGTATAAAATCATCCACAGAACTCACGTCACCGCACATAAAATACATGAAATGGGACTCATAGACACAGACATTTGCACAGACAGATCTCTTGGGATGCAGCCTTCCATTATCCCCCTCACTCTGTTTACTAGGAGACCTTACAGTAATTAACCAAGCACCCAATAATACCAGAGCAATACTTATAGTCATAACCACTGCCAAAAAGGCCATACTCAGGAACTAGAAAACAAGACACAAACTCAGCACATCACACTGGTTAGATATCCTCACAGAATACATATCTATGGAAACGCTCTCCAAGACCAAACTCATTATTTTGAAGCAACCTGGACCTCCTTCTCTTCTCAGAGCCCTACACTTGCAGCCTGTGAGCCCGTGCCCCCAACCTAACAGGTGATGTCTTACACCATTAACGTTCTTGTTACTATCTTTTTTATTATTATTATTATGTTATCTTACTTTTTTATTACTTGTTCTGTTTACCTGTTTTTTTTTTTTTACTATTACCATTTTTGTTTTGTTTTGTTTTTGTCTCTTGTATTGCCCTTCATTTCATTTTATTTTTTTATTTATTATTATTTGTTGTTTGTTTTGTTCCTATTGCACCTCACTCCTTTGTATGCCTTGTTAAATGTTTGCAAATAAAATAAAACAATTATCAGAAGATTAAGCGTGTCTTCTAATAATTCTGTATCCAGTCAGTTGTCTGCAGTGTCAGTGTTTATTTATGTGTAGCACGAAAAATGGTGCTAATAACAGTATCAGTAATAACAGTAATAAAGAAAACCCAAAGAAAAACAAGAGCTGTAGCTTGCCTTGTAAAGGAAAAACCCTCCTCACTTAGAAATTTCAGTTGCTGCTAACCAGCTAACTGTCATGTTTCTAGATGATGGCAGGGCCAGGTGACTATTGTGGTGGTCCATGATATAATTCGGCTTTTTAACCCATAAAACTGATTCACATGGCTGGAATGCTTTAACACTCAGCGGCAGGTGGACCTGATGTTTGGAGCTGCTGCAACAGTCAGTCATGAGATCAGACTCCCCAGGTGATTGGTTGGCAAGTATTCACAACTTTCCACCACAACCTATGCAAGCAAAGCAAATAACCCAAATTCCAATTCGGCAACAGAAGGTGTCACCCCGTTCAAAGTGAATGAGACACAACACTATGGAAGCCTGAAAGATAGTCCCGTGAATCCTGCCATAGTTTCTCATCAGGCGCACAGACTGCAGCTCACATGAGAATTCTTTATCGTGCTCTCTGGAGAATCTTCGGAAAACTAAAGAGGGCCACTCCAGAACCTGTGGGAGCTGCAGAGCTGGTATGTGTGTCACTGCACCGACAGTGTCTCCCCTAAAATCAATAGAACAGGACTCACTGAAGAGGCTGCCTTCAGTGACACCCACCCTGGCTGCAGAGTAACAGGAGCAGGAATGGGTCGGGGCAATAAAAAAACAACAACATATTCTCTAAATTATATTTAAGCTTATCTATTTTAGTCTGGCTAACCTTTGGTTCTCTGAGAGGTTAAGATGACGTTTGATGTCCAGCAAGGCCTCCTTGAGGAAGGTCAGCCTCTTGACTTCATGCTGCTGGCACTGGTCAAACACCTGCTCCATGCACTCCATGTACTGCGGAGTGCACTTGTTCAGCTCATCCAGAGACTTCTCATACTTTTCTTTCGCCTGAGGAAGAAAAGGGAAAACACAGTTTTACCTGAAGCCATCTGGAAAATAAACCATTCAGTGATCATTTCAGTCTCAGTAGCTGGCTTGTTCTCATTTGCATCAGCAAATTTGGTCCACAGCTTAATTTATATGCTTGAACAGAATTTAAATGGCTCTTGAAACCATAAGTCTCCAGAGAGCGTTGTGATACTGTCAAACCCTATCTGGTCACCAAAATACAGCAGCGTGTCGCGGCAGCATAAGGTATTTTGTGCTGCGCTCAAAATGTAATATTCTTCACATTAACTGATAAATGCAACGTTAAATGTCACACTGTCATATACATGACTTGAGTAGCGATACAAATCGTGCAGTTATGAAGGAATATCATGCATGCAGATGAGTGTAAAACTTTATATATGGGACAGAAATCTGGACTTCAGCAACACCATTACTCACCTTAAACTAGACAAGCAAGTAGCAACAAGACTTTAAGGCCTTTACCTTCTGCATATCTTGTTTGCATTTATCCACTTTCTCGTGGAGTTTCTTCTGCTGGTCTGCTGTGACAGAAGCCTCAGTTTTGCCATTGGCCTCTCGGGCGGCAGCCAGCTTCTCCTCCTTGCAGGCCATATGGTACGTTTTCTTGGCTGCCTCCATCTGCACGTCCAAACACGGGCATTGTCAGTAACAGAGATACACAATCTGGTTTGACCAAAGGGACAAAGAAGAGTTACATTTTCATATCTCAAAGTATGCAGTGACCTTCTTTTTTCATATTTATTTACTTGCTTGGCACTTGAACTTAAAAACAAAGCAAGGAGTGCTGTTTTTTTTTTCTTCATCTTTAGATTAAACTAAACTCGACACTAGCTGTGTTTGTATTAATATGAATGGTGCATGTTAGGTTTTAGGTGGTCACTATAGTCATGTCTACAGCTCCTGGCAAAAGTGGTCCTTAGTACTAGAGCAAAAATAAGAGTTGGTGCTGATCTGGCACAAGTGCTTACAGGTTAGACTGGCTTCAGCACTGGAACCAAACTGGGTATTCAGTCTAGTTATCTGAAGCCCCCTCACCTCCTTGAGCTTTTTGGCCCATGGTTTCTGAGCCTTCTTGAAGCCTTCATCTGCCTCTTTGGCCTCTTTGAAGCCTCCAATCATTTGCTTATGATACGCCTCCTTCTGCCAGTTCTTGACTTTCTCAATGTCTTCATTCAGCAAGTTGTTTTTCACATCTTGATGCAGCTCACTCACTTTGTCCGCTTCAGTCATCACAGCCAGCCAAGCTCTCTCCACAGAGCCATACTGTGGGCCTGGGAGTTGCACATAATGATACATTTCAAACAAGAAATTCAGGGCAGGTTTGGTGGTCAAATATCGCCAGACACGTCAACCATCAAACTGCGTAAAAGCATATTTGACAAACTGAAAGCGTTGAGTGCATTTACTTTGTTGAGCTATCTATTTTTCTTGAGCTGTTCTTAAAAATGCTGACCTTTCTCAATAAGCTGCCTCCATCTCTTGGACCATGCAGTTAGCTGATCACCATAGGCCTTTTCTATCTTGGCACGTTCCTGCAGGCAGCTCATAAGATCATTGCAGAGCCGATGGCCGTCATCAAATCTCTTGACAGCGCGTTTGTAGTTCCCCACCTGAGCGCAGGGAGACAAATGCACAGATTTACAGCTAATCTGCCTCTATATATATCACAGTGAAAGGAAAATCTATAAAATACGCTTACATACACACACACATCTAAAAATGCATCGTTCTTATTTTTTTTTCTAAATTGAAGAAGTCGTTCACATTGTTTTTCACTTGTTTACTGGGGGCACAGTTTGTGACATGGTGGAAATGTACGCATCGCATTCTGTTTATCAGATTCAATTAGGATTTTGTTCGAAACTGAGAAAGTACTCTGAAAGTGAGCCAACAAACAAATCTGACCGCTCCTGATCTGTTTCTGGGCTATGGAAGAATGACATATTTCTCACTGGTAAACACTGGCTTGGCTACTCTTTCTAAAAGCAGCAGAGACTTGCCGAATCCCAACACATGTAGACATGTAGCCTGCTGAGTGTCTGTCTATAATTCCACAATTGTACATGTGCACCAGCTGTATGACCCCACATTTGACACAAAAGAACGTTTTCCTTAAGAAAAATGTTTCAAGGTTATTTTATTGACTCTCCTTTATTAACACTCGTCTGCTGTATACTCCAGCTCAAATAAGTAAATCCAAATGCCCGATCAAAATAGCTGAAAATGAATCTCTTAATGCTAGCAGTTCCTTTATATCAGAGGGCACGAGGCATCGAAAGGGATGACAAAACTGAGACAAGAAGAAGTGAAAAGTAAAGAAGATCCGTCTCAGTGAGTGTTCCATAACTTAACCTTTCCATAACACTTATTTATGATACAAATCTGAGCCTGCTCCCTTGCACTTTTACTCTTCTTCACATCGTTGCCATTTTGAAACTACAAAGAGTTTTATGCTTAACTATATTTAACAATCAATTAAAAGATATGAGGGCCCATGGTGAAAACCCCTGGGACGTTTGAGGTGGGTTGTAGAAGGACTAGGCCCCCCCAAGTCAAACAAATCATTTTCTATATTCTAAAAGGGGCTACATGCTTTAGCTATGTTTTGATTTCCATTAAATGATAAATAATAAATGGTAGTAGTAGTAGTTAGATGGTTTCAATGAAAGTAATCACAGTCTAAACTCATTTAATAAAGAAACATGATATAATGCCTTGAACTGGATTAACTATTTTGCTATAATCTAATGATCGGTTCCACCCATTAATCTCCTCATTGATTAAAGTTTTCTTCTTTGACAAACCAAGAGATCATTTGAAAACTAAATGCAATAATGTAAAGTCTGCTACGCCGCAGCATCTTTTCATTCAGATTTGAAACCTAAGCAGAAACCAGCTCCAGCCATTTATTGTCTCAAGGCAAATATATTAAAAGTATAATTTTATTCAATATCCCACTCTGGCAAACATGCTGCATCAGTATTTAGAGTTATTATCTGTTATATTTACTAATTTACTCATTACATCTTACCACCTTAAGTGAAGCTGCCTTAAAAAAACATAGTGGCAGGCTGTGTGACTCCTCCTCTTTGGTGCCTGCAGGGGGCTGAGCTCATGGTGCATGATGAAGGGAGGGTAAGGGGGGGATTTACTCGTGCCTGTGCATGTGTAGTTATGCAATAACATGGGCCTGTGTGTGCATGTGTACGTGACTGTGTGCCTATGTACGTGCACGCGCTGTGGCTGCTTTAATCCTCTTGAGTGGTGTAATGCAGTCAGACAGATTCTCAGGAATGGATGACGAGGGAGAGACAGAAATACCACTGGGCTCGTGCGTGTAGAGATGTATAGCACAGAAAGCATCCTACAGACACGGCTCATGGAGAGCCTGTCTGACTGACATGTTTGCAGGCTGCAGCGGCCCTGACACGAGCTTGCATGTTGGGTTACTGTTTGAGATGAAAGCCGCAGGGAGACTGTGAGACAGGTGTTTGACTGTATGACTTTTGTCCTGTGTGACAGATTGCCAAGTCCCACCAACAACAACACGTAGGTGGACTGGTTTTACTCATGAAAACACACCTGAGCTCCAGTATCTGCACTATAAAGTCAAGCATGGTTGTGTTTCCTATCCTGGTTGGATAAAGCAGGAGCCTCTCTGACGACAAAAACCTGAGATAACATTTATTTTTTTTATGGTATTTATTAATCTCGAGCTGACCTTTGTTGTGTTGCTACTACACATAGGCTATGTGCAGGTGCAAATGGAGAGAGGCGGCCTCTGAGCGCCTGATGACTGAGGCTCTTTGTCTAAGTCTCTGTAGCTAAGAGCGACGATACAAAGAAGACTCTGTACTGGGGGAATTCATTATCTCTAATTTGGTGGGTTTAAAGTGCGTGCGCACACATTTGCAAACACACACACTTGCGCACAGTCATGCCTCTATCACTTCAGACGACATTACACAGGCTTATTATTAATTACTGCTTACTTGCCAGCAGTTAACGCTAACCTTAAACATAACGTTAAGCCAGACTACTGAAATATGTTTATCGACAGATCTTCACAGTGTGCCAGTGTACACAGATTAAGATCCCAACAACATGAGTAATACTGGTAAACATACACACTATTGTGGAACTGTGCCCTCATCTTAATTTAGAAGTGATTATGTTGAAGAAGTGTTTTGTAGCAGCTTCATATTCGGTGACTGGCAGCAAAACGAAAATGGTCCTTTCCTAAACATATGCTGTCTTTACTTTCCTCCTCATACAGACTCTTTGTGCTTTTACATACAGCACATATGAAGGTTCACATTATCTGATTAGATATCTACTCTTCAGGTCTCTCCTCCAGCTTTGTTTCCGATAAAAACTCTTTTCATTTTGTTGTGATACTGTGTCTAACCACTATTTCAAACAGACATGACATTAAAACATTCTGTTGTAAAAAATATGGGACCATCAATATATATATATTTGCATTGTATAGAGGCTGTGCTGTAACTGTCCCAATTGATGTCTTGAACTTCATCTTATTTTCCACCTTCAATTTAATAATACCTTGAGTAATCCTTGTCTTTCTTCATATATATGACTCTTTGACATGGCTCTTTTGAAAAGACAATTTCTATTTTCATTAATATATAATCTGAATGACAAAAAAATAAAAACACTGGAATTTCCATCATGACGGAATTCATAGTTGTCACATTTCGATATGTTTTTCTTAACTTTCTTGCTTAGAGTTATGCATCGTTTCCTGGCCATATTTCTGGGAGTAATAGCCTCTGATGAAATCCAGTGAATGAGATGATTACATTTGAAGTTTGTTTCAAAGGCAGCTGTCTGCTCCCCTGCGTCTCCCATCTACTTAAACATGTGAGAAGACTTTGAATAACATAAGCGTGTCATATGATACTATAGATATCGCATCAACACGGACAAGGCATTGGATTTTATTTCAAGAGCTTTGGAAGTGCAAGGTTAGTTAACTAGTCACAAGCTACATTTGACCAATAGAGTCTTTGAACATTAATTACTCATTATAAGTGAATGAAAATGCAGAAATTCTTATCATCACCAATTCTAATCTGATAAAGTCATAATTGTGAATATTATTTTGTGTTTCAGCGTGTGTATGACACTAAATGTTTCATACTGATTTGCTTTGGAAACACTGCTGGTTTGATATGAAGCCACGAGGAGAACAGAACAAACACGGTTTAGATGCTGCAGAATGCTTGCATCACTCTAATGTTTAATAGCCTAAACTTAGCAGACAAACTGGAAATTTTGAAAAAAAAACAGCGTTATCTGATGGCAACAAAATCCATCTAACAGCATCACTATAGGACATTTATTAAAACAAAAACAAGAGTGGTGTTTAAGAAAAAAATTATGTTATATGGTCTCTTCTAATTCTTAGCAAGATCATAACAAGGATCGCACCCTCCTTAAAAGTTTAAAAGTATCCATAAACCAATTTCCTCTGCAGTCTTTAATTCCCAAACAGCCGACAGCTGACCCACCGTACTGAAGCTACCAGAGTCTCCTTATGAGTAATGGTACATATTTCGCCTGAGAACCTGTGAGAATAAAGGCTATGTCAGTGTCACAGTTTTAGTGATGACCGCTTGATTTCAGCAACCAAATCAATGCAGGACTGTTAAAGAGGGAAATGCTGTGTTGCAGACACGGTGGCGTCTCTTTACCTCCCAGAAGCTGTCCATGGTGTCGTCAGCACCTGCACATTCATCGTAGGAGCCAGACATTTTCCTGGATGTGGCAAAGCACTCTAAAGACTAAACCTGTCCTCTGCAGCAAAGCTGGGTTCCTCATGCACTGAAAGAGACGGAGAGAGCAACAACAAAATGAAACAGTAGCATCACACAATTACAGAGTGAAAGCAGCACAGCGAGAAGGCCTCTGTGTAACTGTGATAACCAGGGGGAGAATTTCACTTGGGGGGGGGGGGGTTCTATTTAAGAATTTTATAATAATGAGACAGAAATAGTGTCCTCCACCAAGCATACAGAGCTGTGCCCTGAAGAATCTTAAAGGGCACCTTAGACGGTGTGTCCTAGAAAAGACGCCACAGCGAGCGGGGCTTCGCACAGCGCTGACCCTAAATCTTTCCACAGTAAACCCTTATTGTTTAGACATATTACATCTGGGAGATGGATGAAAACAAACAAACACACACACACAAAATACAACTACATGGCATTCATCTGCCCAGAACGGTCCTTTGTGTGCAAATAGACTATAATTACAGCCTTGAAATAGAAGAAAACAAACAATGAAAAAAGATCAAGTTATCTATTTATGCACCTCTCTGTTTCCCTTCATCATGTGCTCTATTTACCAATTACTTGCTTAAGTCCACAGTTCCTCCTGGAATCCCTCAAGTATTTAAGGTGGTTCATATTAATTTATTTGATGTTTATTCAATATCTCACCACCAAGGTCAAAATAGAAGACACTGTTCTCTACTTTGTTGGTGTTGAACTGTGTCTGAAGCCTAATCCATTTTGCTCTCTTGACTAATGCCTTTCCCCTGACACAGAGCTCTTCATTGCATTACAGCAGGAAGTAGAAGAATAAAACTTATGTAAAATTAATAAGGCTTTGTTAATAAAGTTTGTGGCAGACACGGTTACTTGGTCTTTATAATTACAATGGATAGTGGAGGATTGTAGTTATTATCTCAATTCTGCACAAGCTCCAACAGTGCAAACTACTTCTAACGCTGTTAATATTTTTAATTAAAATGATAAGGAGTTTTGCAAATTGCTATTAGTATGCAGAGTCCAAAATCTGTGAAGGTTCGACACGCACCATAGAGGTGAAGATGAAAGATGACTCGTGGCCATTTCAGATTAAAATCTGAGTCAGCAGTCTTCAGACTGCTGCATCACAAGTAAAAATGTTACCAGAGCCCTTCATGCTTCATCCTTCAACCTCCTTTTGAAGTCAAGCACAAATGAATTCCTGCAACATCCTTCATCCCTGAAGAAAAAAAAAGAAATCAAAGATAGCTTGATTCATTAGGCTAAGTTAGAAAGTGGGCTGACCTCACTTTCTCTGTGCACAAATATCAACATAATTGCCCTTAAAAATAATTTGTCTTGAAACAACAGTGAACTCACAAAGGTAGAAAAGTATGTTCATAGATAGGTTATGGAACATACCTAACTTTCACAGGGCCTGATCAAAATATTATTAGGGGAACCTGTACAGCCTTTTGAACTGGTTATGGTTGCAGCCAGAATGTTTCTGCAGAACACTGACTGACACTAAGCCGTGTTTTATCAAAGCCACTGCTTACAATAATTAGCCCTTTCACCAGTCTGTGAGTATTTCAGCAGTCATGGCTTTCACTCGCTGATTTGTATCAATAGCTCTGTCTTTGTGCAACACACTAAAGCAGTGCTTCGTAACTTCACTGCAGTTTTACCGTCATAAATGAAATAAACTTGTGCTTTTCAGTGGCAGTGCTGTTCCGTCTAAGTATTTTTCTGATGTTCTGAGGAGCTCCTCAGCTCTCATAATTTTCCCTCGCTCTCCCCGATAAAGTTGCATGTCTCTATTGGCAAATTCTCAAACAAAGTCGAATAATATAGTATAGCTACACAGTAAATTGCAAGTGCTAAAAAACAACAAGATCAAAACTGAATATCTTAAAATCTTGCTTGAACCTTCAGATTAGAACATTAAACTGCTAGTGAGAAGTTAAATATGAGGTTTGCTTCCACTGACATTCAGCAGAAACATTTTTTAAGTTTCTTCTGAAGTTAGGGTTAGCTTTTGGTCGGCTTTAAAGTCAAAGTCAAAGTCAAATTTATTTGTATAGCACATTTCATGTACAAAACAATTCAAAGTGCTTTACAGCAAATAAAAGCATTGCAGCAGGGAGTGTAAGAAGCATTAAAATACATAAAGGAATATAAAGAGAAAGAAATAAAATAATTCAAATTAATCTAAAAACAAGCAACAGTCTAGATAAGTTAAAAGATAGCGTGCAGATTTCTTGCATAGACACATGAGAAGAGAAATGTTTTTAACCTGGATTTAAAAATGTCAACATTTGGGGAAAGTTTAATCTCCACTGGCAGTTTGTTCCACTTTAGCTTTCTTACTTTCTCCATGTTGTTTCCTTGCTGTCTAACTGAGTATTCAGTAAGTGTATGCAAACTATTATAAAATATAACATTATATAACATTGAACCATGAGTGTAACTGCTGCTTGATGTCACTGTTATGCCTAGTTTAGAAAAGATCATGCCATTAGCCATTAGCCTAGCCAGAGACAGTTAGCCTGTAAAGGATGTTTGAGTAAGCATAAATTGGAGAGTGAACCGAGTGTGCAACAGCTAAGCAACTAGTCAGAGGTGACAAATCCGCCTTTACCACACTCTCAAAAAGCTCACTATTTCTGGTCTAACTGGCTGCAGGTGGTAGCTCTATAGCCTATTTTATGTACAGATATGGAAGTGGTGTTAATCTACTTATTTAATGTTCAGAGAAATTCTATGTAGGAGGCATGAAATGTTATCAAGATGATTAACACGAGGGCTTAATCTACTTTCCACTGCATTTCAAGTTGTCAAATAAACAGGTTGCTTTATATTTTTTGAATACCTCCGTCTATATTAGTCAACTACAGTATCTGATGCAAGACAGCTACAAAGTTAAGCAGTCCTAAAGTAGCATTTCTTAATCCCAGCAACCAACACTGGTCCAACTACCTGTCCATCAGCCAAGTCACCCAATAAGCTCTGGCCTCTATGACTACAATACCTATTAACATCAAAGCCATTTAAGCTCTGACATAAAGCCAGAATTCCAGAATAAGCTTTGTTTAGCTAGAATTCACACACTCTGACCAATATAACACATGCTTAAATTTGGAGAGACTTTGGATTAGACAAAAAATTCCTTGAGAGTTTGTCCACATGTTTCTTTTTGAGCTCAAGCCTGGATACAGAAAATAACTCTGCAGCATGGCTTATCACTGGTACCCGAGGGTGAGAACTTCAGAGGTGAGATTATTTGAAAATAGTAAGAGAAAAGGATCAAACATATTGGCTCAAACTTTATATTAAAGGACAGTGCGGACATCAAAGTAATCAGCCTGAGATTGCCAGGACCGACAGCATGAACGGAATACATCACTGACAAAGGTTTGGTTCATAGTGAAAGAGTCAAATGAGGTAGAGGGGCTTACACTCCAGCTATTGAGGTCAATCCACCTCAGTGACTGTGAACTCAACTCCCATTCCCCTCAGTAATTAAGCAGTGGCAGAGTCACTGCAAAAACAGACAAGTTTTTGGAACATTACTCCCAGTAGTGTGTGGAGAACAATGAAGAAGACATACATATGATTATACGTAACATTTGGAAATAAATTATTTAAATAGCAGCTTCTGTGCAAGAAACAATTATCCATTTGGATGCATCATTCAGTTTGAAACCACTTACAACCCACTCAATGTCCAAAACACTTGCTGACAAAGCAACCCCTTCAGTAATCTTAATTCTGTAAGTAGGCTGTTGTGATTGCGGAGGCAGTGTCGATGTCTAAAACTGATAGAATGGTGCACTGCAAACCAAATATTTGCACACTTTCAAGAATCTAACCATTGTTCTGCACACGCACTTACCATGGTTGGCTCCATCGCGGCAAATACATAAAAAAATCCACAAATTTGAAATAAGACAACTCCTTAAAAATACACTCCTTGAGGATGTAAAAATTTGCGGTTTCAAGTATGTCCTCAGTGGTTTGGAAGATAAAGGAAAAGACTTGTTGCTAACTTTATTTTTGCAGCTTAGACCTCTGGGGCCATAGTGATCTCAGAGTGGACGGTAAGTCTGACCAAACCAGCATGTCTCAGAGGCTGAGGGATAATCCTGCAGAGAGTCATTTGAATAGCTTTAGAGGGGGAGGGAGCTCACCGGGAAGAAGAGCAAAGAAGCTGATAGGACGACAAGGACAGAAAGGCAAGAAGTGGGAAGAGGAAAGTGATGTTGATATGAACTTGACATGCGTCGAAATTTGCTTTCAATGTGCTTAGTTGCTTTTTGCAAAGATTACAAAGAATCTGCTGTCATAAACAGCTCAACAAACCTGTAACTGAGCTTGTAGTAAAATAAAGCGGCTAAATACTGATGAACCACAAATGCTTATAAAAGAATAAAAGGCAGCCCCTGATCCTATCGACACAACCGGTCTGCAGTCAGAGGGTCCAGTGTTGACAAGCTTTTTAAAGCACTGAATGGGAACCACAACACAACAAGTAATCTTGTTACAGTAAGAAGATTTCAGTGAGATGAACTAACTTTACTCCAGCACATTACCGAGCTCACCGTCTCCAGTCTGATTGGACAACAAGCGTTTATAATGACAAAGTTAGTTTAAGCTATTAGTGATGGTTTTAATGTTAAGCAATTAATATCACAGGTAACATCGTTTGAAGAAGAAACTATTAAATGCACCAGCTGATGTTTTATGCAGGTGGAATATGATGACTGGTTGTCTGTTGATTGTCTTTGATAAGCACAGGATGCCCTCCTCAAACTGTCTGAGCAACAGAGGACACACAAGGAGAGAGACAGAGGGAGGTCATTTGAGATCTGAAGAAGTGAGAGCGAGGAAAACAGGAAAGGAGGTGAGATGGAGAATGGGATGGAGAGAGCAGTATGATGGTAGAGAAGAAGAGGGACAAAAGCTGGCAAGACGGTACAGTAAGATCAGGAGGCATTGTGGAGCTGGTCAGGCAGCCAGGCTGTTCCTGAGTGGAACAGAGAGAGCCACTGGGCCAGAACGGCAGCTGAACACATCAGCACAGAGACGTGATTCATCCTATAGTGCTGCATCGAATAAGCAGGCCTGTGGATGTTGCCAGGAGACAGAGCTGCCTTGTGCAGACTTCACACGCGTCGTAAGAGCCGAAGTCGTCATAAAGCTGGTCATGTGACCGGTGTTTTAGACAAGAGCAAGAAGCCTGGTTTGATGACTGTATGTCAGCTGTGCATCTCACAGTCAACTGCTGAGAGACCCTCGAGCATCCACCAACGTGCTCATGAGGGAAAGAGGAAGAGTGCAAGAGCCCACTGAACCAAAATTGCGGCATGTAGAGCAGGTCAGAGCACAAGGTGGAATGGCTCCTTCTTTCAAGAGAGGTGCAGTAACCACAGCTGGATGAATAAGATGCACAGCGACTGAGATAAAACTATTGAGGATGTTCGTGTGCTGTATTTCTCAGCTGACCGTAGACTGATGTGAAGGATATGTTGTTAGGGCACGGAAGAGCTAAAAGAATGTGAAGTGACATGTGGATGCTGATGGGGAGGCTGGGACGAGATTTAGGGGAACAATGCAGCCCTAATGGTGTCTCTTTTCTCCTCTGTGTCACCGCTTACTTAAAGCCATCAGATGGAAATGACTCAAACTGCTGTTTTCAAACTGAATTTTTATTATTAAGAACTATCTGGCAGAGGAGGAAGGAAACTAGCGTTGATGGAAGGATAAATTGGCTAAGCAAGTGTTTTTTCTAATGTTGGAGAAATACTTCTTCTTATGATGACATAAAGAAGTCACAATAAAGCCATTCCAGCATCTCTGTGAGACAGAGCTTAGGCACAGCAGCGCTTTGAGCTATCATGCTCGCACTGAAACTGCTAACATAATAATGTCTACTAGGTCGAATGCTGACCATTTCCACTCTCTGCCAAACAAAAGATTTCTATGAAATCAGACATATTTCAAATAAATCTGAGCATTCACAGGTAGCCAAAATGATCTGGCCCAATGAAGACCCTCATCCAATAGGTCAGAGGAGATAATTCAGTCTGGATATGGTGTAAACGGTGTCCGAGAACTAGCCAACATACACTGACACAAGCTGGACCAAATGTGGTTGAATTTGCTAATGTTCAGCCCAAATTGGCTGAAATATATCAAAAAATATAGTCTAATCTGGCAACTATCATTTGACCATAACAAATTCAACTTGAGTCTGCTGACCATTTGCCTCATAGAACCAGACTGAGTTGGCAACCTGGTTGAAGCAAATGCTGTTAGCTTTGTAGGTACTTGGTCAGAAACCAACATTGGATAACTGAAAACTTTGACCTGCTGGGGGTGATTAGTTGACACGCCATCAAAGTTGATACAGTCTTCAGGGGGACATAGATGAAGAGCTACTTTCATAACAAACCATCAATTGTGATATCACACAAAGTGATGAGGGTGGAACTCTGTGCTCTACCCATAGCTGAACAACCCCACTCTAATCAAGGCAGACCGGATTCTTCTAAACAGGCGCACCAGGGTGTCACTTCAAATCAGCAATCTAATCAGATATATTACAAATAATATGTCTTCACATCCATAGAGCAGTTACTCATCTAACACACACTTCACTCAGATTTCAGCTGCTAAATTTTGTGTTGCAGCATTTCTATGTTGGCCTTTGCCTGTGAAGGGTAACTGTGGGTCATCACTTCAAACAAACAAGCTCGGGATGACTCATCTATCTGATCATATTCCTCCAGTGTTGCAGGACAAAAATCATTGCTCCTTTTTTCATAATGCGTTTGCCATTTTTAATCAATATGTATACTGTGTAACAGTGTGAGTCAGCAAGGCATGTCATCGCTCATCTCCAAAAACAACAGAAGGATCCCAGGATCATCGGTGATTTACTCACTGGGGATTTTTCACTTCTTACACCCTCAGGGAGGTCAGAGGTCACAGCTAGCTTCAGGTCATATTGAACTATAGTCAGTCAAATGTCAGTTCAAAAGTACATACTACAAAACCTTAAAAGTTTAGGTACATTCTCCAGTGCTATAATTCAGTTTTATTTAAAAAAAAAAGAAAAGAAGGGATCTTCTTCACCATCCTGGGACCTGGAAACAAATGGCAGTGATCACATATCATTCTAAACATTCCAGTCAGGAATAATCTTTGTACTACACACAGTGCACTTTGGCTCCAAAGTACTTTGAACTAAAACCCAACGCCAACATGCTAACAAGCTCACAAGGACAATATTATATTACAGGAAAAATAATAAAATACAAAATCTTTGTGTGTGTGTGTGTGTCTTGTCTTTCAAATTTCGTGGTATAGCCCACTATACTTATGGGGTTCAGCAGGTTGTATGAGGCCAAACAGTTGAGCCCCACATGTTTAAACAGTTTTTTGAGGGCCAGAAACCTTAGTTTTATGGTTAATGTTAGAATATGGTGATGGTTAGGTTTAGAGTAAAGATTAGGAAAGGGACCTAGAGAGTGCATTTTTATAAATGGTGATTCACCACAAAGACAGAAAAGCAAGTTTGTGTGTTTGCATTCCAATATATACTACCAAGCGTCTGACACTGAACTGATGTTGGTATTATGTGATGAAAGGTCAGAGCACAACTGAAGTAAATTCAACTATTTATTCAAGGGCAGACTTACTCAGAATGTTAGCATTTAACTCAAAGATAGCTCAAAGCTAAATTGTAACACATTGGTTTATTTCACTTCAGATGGTACCATGTCGTTCATGTTCACAGTCTCAATTAAATTAGAACATTTGCTCATTAGCATAAACACAGTGTACAGCTGAGGGCGTTGAGAATACCATCTAATATTTCCTAATAATCAAACATTACACACATAAATGTTTTGACCCAGTGATGATGGGGTGCCGGTGTCTCAGGTGTCCGGAGAGTATTTTAGTTTGTCGCCATATTAGCTCCTTAAGAGGCTCAGTACTGTGGCCAACACTGATACAAATAAACAGATTTGCTTTAGGATTAAAGAGATATTTCTGTTGTTTTGAAGTAGGGTAGTGTAAAGTACTTATGAGTAGTCAGTATCCTACCTGGTGTAGGCAGCAGTCAGAGCGCTCTCAGTTGTAAGAGTCAGGGAGGAATTCTGATGGAGTAGTAAAGCTAATGGCTGTTCAGTGGCTCAAGTGAACATTACATGTTACATGTATTTTGTCAGTTTTTTCCCTCAACTGAAGAATGTCCGACTTGCATACTGCTGACTATGCCAGAAGTTGCTTTAGACTTGTTTGATATCTTACTGCTGGGCATTACCTTTTCTGACATTTAAAAGACAGTAAACGTTTGTGCATTTCCAGCCTTTCCCACTTTGTTTTTAACTGTATCATAGTTTCCATTTTAAGATTAGACCAGCAGAATTTAGAGTTACAGCTGCTCAGCGACATTATACATTCCTAGGGCCATCGGGCATCTAGTGACACAGAGCAACATAAACGTTCTTCGGTAGTGGCAAAGTAAGCAACTGTCTGACAGACAGCTGATGGTCTGGCCACGTTCTGAGTATCTGCCTGCTTTTCCAAACCCAGGGCGCTATGATAAAAAGAACTGATACTGATCTGATGGCTACCTTGAGTGCCACCAGCAAGTTGATTTTGTTTTAAAGGAACAGTCTAAAAAACTATTAGATGCATATATTCAAAAATTGTTTCAAGTAACTATTCTCTCTTCTGGATGAATTGTGGTGATTTTAGCAATTTCACGACCAAGCACTGAAAACTCAACCAAATTCCTGCAAAAATAACTCTAAACGCTAAACAAAGACAACGATCATGGTTATACAATACAATTTCTTTAAAAGTATGCTAGTATTTTTTAATTTCCCCCATTTGGGGATGAATAAAGTATTTTTCTATTCTATTCTAGTATGGCTTGAGGTAATAGCTTAAAGCACCACTTTGCTGTTGAAACATAGTCTTGATGAGCTTCTAGCATAGCTTCAGTTTGTGACTAAATTCAGTCAACTGATTGAGAAATTTATCTGAATTACACATTTGAAATAACACAGATTATAGAGACGATTCAACTGCAGTCTGGAGTAATATTGACATTGGAGTAACATTGGAGTGGAAAAGTGCAATGAACAAAATAGATAGTAAGAGCCACAGATGGTGTGACAAAGAGACAAAACGCATACGGACAGAAATTGAATGGAGGAGACTATTGAATGAAGGCCTGAATGAATCTATCCTCAAATACAACTTTTGAGCAGAAAAACACATTATCACAATAGGGATTTCATGTGAGCTCTCAGACAAATGCACACTTGCAACAGTGTTGTGATTTAAGGCAGTGTCCCGCGTGCTACTGCAGTGGTTATGCAACCATCAAGCCACTTGCCACAAGCCTCTTGGTGACAGTGTGGTAAAGACGGGGGGGGGCGTCAAGGGGAGAGCGAAAAGAGAAGCAGAACAGAGCAGAGGAGGGGGAGGCAGACATATTGTGATGGGTGGTAATGGAGGAATGAACAGCAGCAGCTCCGAGATGGAGCAAAGAGGATGAGGGCCATGGTTCCAGGGCAGCTTTTCTTGATTTCCAGGCTGACATAGGGAGCAGAGGAGGGGTAGCAGAAATGAGCAACGCAACAGTAAATCCGGGAATGTTGCCCTTCAAACACGAGCTTTCTGTCTTTTTATCATGTAGCTGCCAGATGCTAATTTTGCACCCGTGTGTATGTAAGTGACTTAAGAGGGTGATAGTGTTGCAGATTAACATAGAAAAATTTTTTCAGGATACTCAACCTCGACTCAAAACAATAAACAGGTACTTTAACGGTAGTCTACTGCCATTTCACTACCACTTGTGAAACAAACATCTTCACACATAAATACCAGAATAAAATTCCTCCAAAAAGCTTGATGATAAAAAAAATCTTTATTTTCTTAAACATGAAACAGAAGAGAGGAGTGAAATGGAAGGCTGTGACTAAGCTAAGAGATAACGTGAGCATGCTAACATCCTCACTCCAGCAATGCTAATGAGCTGAAACTAAGCAGGTTTTTATTGTTCTAACAAACCTTATTCGGCTCATTGGGATTTGTATTCTGACAATTAGGAAACACACTGCCAAACAGACACCGATTAAAATGTCATGATTGCCATTGCAGATGCAGCTACGAGATGCAGAGCAAATAAATATGTTAGCCCAACGTTTGTTACTTATTTAAGACCCATCTGGGAATTTCTCTATAAAAATAGTTTGAAAAAAGGTAGGAGCTTTCAAAAAGTGCTTGGCAGGTGATTGAATGAAGCATTTATCTATAACCCTCTATCAAGAGTGAGCCTCAACCAGTCAGATAGAGCAAGCACAACCAGTACAGCCAGTCTGCGCCAAAAGCTGGTATTTTAGGCCTCTGATAAGTTTAAGTCCAATCTTTTTGACAGAAAGAGGATTTGGGCAGTGAGGATTCCCTGGAAATTGCGGTCTCAAGATTCTCATGAAATACAGATGCCTTGAAAGGTAACCTGATGATGACATGCAACCTCTATCAAAATGCAGCTTGTAATACAGTACCGACTGAATTTAGAGAAACCACAACTCCGCTATTTAGGGATACTTTGCAGAACAACTTTATTTCATAACCAAACCATACTTGCTTTCACGGAACATTGAGGTGTTTCAGAAAACACAATTCCCATTTGTCAGTGTCGTCAGTGATGTCTGGAGCTGCTGCTGTTTGTAGTTGTGAAACTCTGGATGTTGTTGTACATGCCCGCTCTGCTGCTCTGATCCAATCTACAGTCACACAGTTGTGCAGTGACTGAAAACAATTAAACCGACCACATTAAAGAGAGTTCAAAGGGTTTGTCAACTCTCTCGAGGATTGGGAATTGCATTGCTTGGGACAAAATTATGTTCCCTGTTGCATGCGAGTAACGGGGGAACAAATGTGCTCATATTTCATGAGACGTTATGTTTATGAGAAGAAGTTTTGACAACCATTTTTGCCAAATTGGCTTGCACAGTGATGGATTTTTATACCCAATAATGAGCCAAACTAATCCTAAGGATTGCTAAATAAGAAGGAAATAAAAAAAACGTACATTTCATGTAAGAAATGGATAACCAACCGAAAGGTGTGAACAAGCCAGGAGGAACAGATAATCTCTCCCAGGAAGAAGTAGTTCACAGCTAAATAAGAAACTAAACCATTTGTAGCCTTTTACTTTTCCCTACATTTCTGAAACCAAGTTGCCAGGTGCAGTATACGAACTTTACTTATTAAATCTTTGAGCAGATACATCTTTTCTCCCTGACATGCAGTAACTGAAGAGAAACACAAAGGCTTTATTGCCACTCGAACAAGATGAGTTGTACCATGGCAGGAAAAAGAGGGCAGGAACAGCAGTCATCTCAAAGATTTTTTTTTTCTTTCTTTCTTTTTGGAAGTCTCTTGAAGCAAGCAAGTCAGAAACAAAAGAAATCTAACACAGCTTTGCTGTGTGATCACGAAAGAGTGTGTCAATCAGAAGAACTTAAGAACAATGCAGTCTTGATATGGAATGAAATACATAAGAAATGATGAAAATGAACAGATAAGTAAAATTGTAGTTAGTAAAAGTCTTCTAGAAATAACGTCCGCTAAAATTGTAATTTTAGAGAGAAGAGAACAAAACAATTTCTAGAGAAATATGGATGATAGTGAAATTACCTTGCTTTATAATCCTGTCTCTTTTGCTCCTGCAAAACCCACGGATACACTGTGTTTACCAATAAAAGCTTCCTTTCCCAATCCGAAGTGCACAGGGAATCCCTTGGGAAATCTTTCTGAACTGAGCCATCCTGCTCCTATGAGTCTCCTTATAAGAATAAACAATGGGCTGCATTCAACAAACATCTACTTAAATTCCCCTGCTACAGTGAAAATGTGTCATAAAGCCTGCAAAATAGAGACATCGAGCAAGGGGAAAAAAATCAATAACTATCCCTGAGTTATGAGTCTTCCCTGTGAAACAGTGACAGCTATACTAATCTGGGTGGTCTCTTATGAAGACAAAAAAAAAAAAAACAATATGAAACTTTTAAGAGTCAGAGTGGTAAAAACTGCAGATCAATGGATGCCTGCTGGAGTAGCTTAGAAGCTGAAATGAAAACTGCTCTGCTCTGTGATGTGATGTAATGTGATGTTAATTATGCAGCACATTCACATGCACAGTGTAATCAACTTGGAAAAATCCAATACAACAGCCTCAGGTAAGAAACAACTATCACCTGTCCTCCAGTTGGCTCATTGACCGACCGAGAAACCCTCATCAAATATTAACACCACAGACGAAGAGCTTTTAATTAGTGCAAGTGGTGCATTTAACAGAGTTATTCAGAAAAAAGTGCAGGTCTAAATCCACACTGTTGTTCTTCTTCTGGCGTCCTTAGGAGCATCCGGCCAAACGGGGATTTGATGGAACAGATAGATCAAAAAGGGACAACTCACCTTCTCCACCAATGGGAGGTCAGGTTTCCATAAAGCTTAGAGAGAACTGTTGGTCCCCTGCAGGAGGTCACCTGTGGAGATAAAAGCACGAGACGTTTGTGGTCATCCCTTCAACATCAAGGACCGGAAAGAAAAAGTGCAGCTAATTGCTCCTGATGAAAATAAAACTCTAAACAAGCGGCGCACGTGTCAAAACACTTACCTGTATCTTCACTCAGGCAAAGATATAAAGAGATTAGCTGAATTTCATTTTGAACTACTGAAGCCAAGGGGAGATTAGTCAACATGAGAGGGAGGTGGAACATTAAATTATATCAGCTATATTAGCTTCATTGCTTTACTTTTAATTGCACTCTAACCCATTTTTTTTCTAAAATATATTACGCAGCAGCAGAAAGCACTCATACAAAACATTACTCATCACTGAAATTTGTACCCTCAAACACACTCGAAATCTGTCTTTTCTTCTTCTTTTGACCTTCTCTGACCCTGACCACGAACCAAACACTCGCTTCTCAGAGGCAGAGCCATGAAGAAGAACTGTGAAAAAGAAGAAGAAGAAGAAGAGGGTGACTGAAGTGCAGCGTGAGCAGTCTGATGAGGGGGTAAAAGTTCATTGAAATGAGTCAGTGTCTGAAAGGAGCATGAACTGATTAACCGTTCATGGATGTATTAAATGAATTCCGCCAGAGGTTTTGCTGTGGCCTCTTGATTAGCAATGAAAAAGCTGAGCCTCAAAATCATGTCCATATCTGCTTTTCACACAGTCATCTTCTCAAATACCTTGAATACATACTGAGTGTTTCGTAAAAAAAGAAAAAAGAATGAATTAATAAAATAAATAATAAATAAATAAGCTGTGAAGCATTAGATTGACCTATCTTTTTAAAAACTTCTCCCTGAAAAATATCCTCTACTAATAAGTAGGCAAAACTGAACAACTGGGGTCTATGGATAGCAGACACTTATAAAACACTATGCGTCTTATTATCTTCATCACCAGTCTACAATAGACTTGAAAAATGTCACAATGTCAAAAAAGAAAGTTTCAAACGTATGTTTTCCACACTTCAAACCCACAACTGTAAATTAGCGTGTAAATAACAGCCTCATAACACTGAGTCAGTGACACTGATGCCACAGAAATGAAGCACAAAAAAACCTGTTATCCATTTTACTCATGATGGTACCACGCAGCCTCGTCCGTGAAACCTCACAGCCAGACCCACCACAGCTAGCTCCAGGGAGGAAGACATTAATCTCTGTTCAGCAGTCTGCACCCGGATTATGCTAGCAATGAGCCCCTCCATCCTGTGAGCATGTTACCCCCTACATCCAGAACGCTGCTGCTCGAGTCCTGACTAGAACCAGGAAATACGACCATATTAGTCCAGTGCTCAGGTCTCTGCACTGGCTTCCTGTCGCTCAGAGAATAGACTTTAAATCAGCTCTGCTTGTGTACAAGTCTCTTCATGGTCAAACGCCAAAGTACATCTCTAACATGTTAAAGCCATATGAACCAACTCGGGCTCTGAGAACCTCAGGGAGGGGTCTCCTGCTGGTGCCCAGAGTCAGGACTAAACAAGGTGAGGCTGCGTTTCAGTTTTATGCTCCTAAAATCTGGAACAGTCTTCCAGAAGATGTGAGACAGGCCTCAACTCTGACAATGTTTAAATCCAGGCTGAAAACAGTTCTATTTAGCTGTGCATATGACACCTGAAAGTATTTTATCTGCACTCTTCACTTCATTAAATCATTAAATTAATGAATTAATGATTATTTTTAATGGGTTTTTTAAGTTTAAAATTATTATTTTTTTTAATTATTATTATTTTTTTTTTTATTATTTTTATTATTGTTTTTTTTATTTCTTTTTAATGATTTTATTGCCTTCTTGTGATTTTATGTAGCTGTGAAGCACTTTGAATTGCCTTGTGTATGAATTGTGCTCTGTAAATAAAATTGCCTTGCCTTGCCTTATGCAGATAGGAAAGAGCGTTGAAAGGGTGAAGTGATTTCAGGTAAAAGCAGAATGAAGCATCAACACACTGCACGGAGCGACAATAGATGTATCAGACGCATCTGATGCTGTACAATGGTCACATCCAACTGATTCCTGACCACTTTTATATAAGAATGCTGAGTCACAGTCAGGTGCTGGTGTTTTTCCATCCATGAGTGTTAGTTATTTATAGGTGTTGGTTCATTTATTTTCTGAAGCTAAATTGAATTTTCTGATTCCAGGATCTTGAACTTGAATATTTCCTTGTTTTGTTTGTCTTGTAAGATCATTGTTGGGAGATATTGGGATTTTAGTTGGTTGGTCAATCAAAACAAGAAATATTAAGATATCAAATTTGAGCCAGAGTTCTGATGAAAACTAGCAGGTGAATTCATATTTAAAAGTCTTCTCCTCACAAATAAAGCTATTAATGACCAAGCTCCATCACATCTTAAAGATCTCATAGTGCAAAGATTTTTCCAAACAGAGCCCTTTGCTCTCAGACTGCAGGTCTACTCGAGTTTCTAAAAGCAAAATGGGAGGCAGAGCTTTCAATTATCAGGCCAACATAACATTAGGCTTAAAACTTTCCTTTTTGACGAAGCTTATAGTTAGGGGTGGCTCAGGTGACCCTGAAACATCCCACATTTATGCTGCTATAGGCCTAGAATGCTGGGGTACAACTCATGATGCACCTTCCCTCACTCTGCTCTCTTTACTCTCCATGTACAGTGCACAGTGAAAATGAGTACACCCCTGTTGAAAAGTAACATTTTGAACAATATTTTAATACACACACAAGTTATTCCCAAAACGTGCATAGAGTAAGTTTAATACAACATCTGTTCAGCTTACAACAGAAAAGAAAGGTCAATAATATAACTTAAATGACATATTTGTCCATTTTTGTGAAATTATGCTGGTGCAAAAGTGAGTACACCCCTATGTTAAACTCCCTGAGAATGGGCCGTGTTGGCCCGAAATGTCATGAAATGAAAAGGTATTAAAAGGGAGGTCATCGTTGTGCGTTTCATCCTTGCCTTACATTGAAATTTTACATTTTGAGTCTGCACCAGGCTAAAAGAGACGTGTGTGAGATTTGACTGAAATCCTATGGAGAGTATCATGATCTGCTTCAGTAGTCACAGCACATGTTGACAAGCATGTTTCTTTTGGTGAAATTCAGCTTCCTACTGTTGATGGCATCCATACAGCCCCAAACCATGTCACTCCCACTACTATGCTTGACTTTAAGCATGGGGCACTTTTCTTTGTACAAATCACTTTTTACCACCACACAGGCTTGACACCATCGAAAGCAAATTTGTTCATCTTGGTGTCATCAGATCACAGGACATGGTTCCAGCAATCCATATCCTTAGTTTGTTTGTCTCTGATGAGACAATGATAAACAAATTTGCTTTCGATGGTGTCAAGCCTGTGTGGTGGTAAAAAGTGATTTGTACAAAGAAAAGTGCCCCATGCTTAAAGTCAAGCATAGTAGTGGGAGTGACATGGTTTGGGGCTGTATGGATGCCATCAACAGTAGGAAGCTGAATTTCACCAAAAGAAACATGCTTGTCAACATGTGCTGTGACTACTGAAGCAGATCATGATACTCTCCATAGGATTTCAGTCAAATCTCACACACGTCTCTTTTAGCCTGGTGCAGACTCAAAATGTAAAATTTCAATGTAAGGCAAGGATGAAACGCACAACGATGACCTCCCTTTTAATGCCTTTTCATTTCATGACATTTCGGGCCAACACGGCCCATTCTCAGGGAGTTTAACATAGGGGTGTACTCACTTTTGCACCAGCATAATTTCACAAAAATGGACAAATATGTCATTTAAGTTATATTATTGACCTTTCTTTTCTGTTGTAAGCTGAACAGATGTTGTATTAAACTTACTCTATGCACGTTTTGGGAATAACTTGTGTGTGTATTAAAATATTGTTCAAAATGTTACTTTTCAACAGGGGTGTACTCATTTTCACTGTGCACTGTACATATCCCATTATCATTTTCATTAACTGTCTACATTGTTTCTCCTTCTCAGCAGCTATCCCTGATCTGGTGTGATGGTCTTTGTTGTCTCCTCTTTCCTGTCCTCTCAAACCCCAGCTGGTCGAGGCAGATGGCCACTCTTCCTGAGTCTGTTAAAAGGGAGTTTTTTTTTCTTACCACAGTCGCCTCGTGCACGCTTAGGACGGGAGATTGGATCGAAGAGAAGTTTCTGTTTCCATGCTAGGCAAGGATTTTCTTTTTTTAAAAATCTGCTTTGTGTAAATCGGACTAATTTGGAATTTAATAAATTGTATTTGACTGTATAATGATTGTAATACAGTGAATTGGGTTCTAATTGGCTTGAATTAGATTGTATCTTTGGAGTGCCTTGAGATGACATTTTTTGTAATTTGGTGCTATATAAATTAAACTGAAATTAACTGAATCACCTTCGACACTGGGGAAATTTAGATTTTTTTTTTTGCCAACATTTATGTCTGATAAATGGTGCTTTGGCGTTGTTTACAAATTCCCTCTGATTCTGCTTTCTAGAAACAAATGCTTTTTTTTTTTTTTTAAATAAAGAAATCACATAAAATAATTAATTATTGTCCAATTTGTGTCAAAAATGAATAAAAAACAGAATGGTACAAAAGAAAACAAATCAAAAAGTAGGCTTTTGAAAAATACTCTGGCGACAGAAAAGAGCATCTGACTCTTTCAGAGGTACGGACCGGGAGGGATTCCCTACACAGAGTGAAAAACTGTGTGGGCAAGCAGAACATTTTATGAATAACGTTTTTCAGCATGAAAACATTTCAAGTACTCCTGTACTGTACTGTATCATTAAACGAATCTGAGAAACTTCATGTATGCGTGGTCCAACACAATGCCAAACCGCATCCTACACACAACAAAATGGTTTCACTGTATATCGGTCCAGTTGCTAACGTGACTTAAGAAAACAGACAGAGGAGGCAAGGAGCAGCAGTAATTCTACATCAGAAAAGAAAGAGCAAAAAAATTGATTTTCAAGCTGTAGCAGTTGGTGTCCTCAGTTCCAAACAATTGCAGAGAAGAGGGGATGCAACAAAGTGACCCTGTTAAATAATAGTAAAAAAAATGAGCATATCAAGAATTGTAGTGAGGTGCCAATCAGTGGAATTAGATAGCTTCCCGTGCTCCTTCTTGACGTTACTGTCACTTGGGATTGCTACATCCAATCCAACTCCCCTTCTTCTGTAGTTTGTCAACCACCACAATGTCTGGTTGGTTAGTCATCACCAGTTTATTAGTCTGGATCTGGAAGTCCAACAGGATCTTTCTCAACCAACTTTGGAGGTATCTTCCACTGACTTTGGGACTTCCAACTCATAGTTGTTAAAGATTTACACAATTACCAATACTTGGTAATGGCAATCCACATATGCCTTATTTGCCTGCATCTTACATGAAGTTGTTCAGAGCATCGTAACTTGCTTGTTATGACAAACACTCCGCCATCACCTTCAGAAAAACGCTGACCAGTGTGCATCTCCTGATGCCCGATTAGCAAGCCAAGCCCGCCATGTCTGAGCGCACCAAGGCTGTCACCAAATACACCATTCACATTGACACCCAATTGCAACTTAATATGAAATATCTAATACACCTGATCCTGAGTGTGCAACACTTTTTGAGGTTTGCTTAATAAGAAAGACGCCGTCTGCCTCAAATTCAAAATGAACAAATATTGAGTAAAAATGAGAATATCTCCGATGTTTTACTGATTGTGAATGATTTCCAAATCATTGCAACCTGTTCTATTTAATTTTTTCTTTTTAAAACAAACCAGCATCCTCGGGATATTGAACAGTGTTCTCTGAGATTTTGAAGACCAAACCATTGGTTGAAATAATTTGCAACCAACACCACGTATACACAGTACAGCGTGCCATGTCACAGTGAATAGACTCATCCAAAAACATGTTTTTGGTTGGTGTGACCAGAAGAAAACCTCCCAGTCTCTCGATCTGAATATGGAACAAACCTTCTTGTGTCTAAATGTGTTTCATAAGACTGCTGCATGCATTCACAGGCCTGTCCACAGACATATCAACAAGCCCACTGATGCTGATGGTTAACCACTTCCACCCGAAGTGAAGAACATTCTGATGATTCAAACCCTGAGTGTGCTCACAAGCCTCCACACTAAATTGACAAAACGTTCATGAGACATACTGAGTTCATGATCTTCCTCTGGCTGAGCCACATTGACACCGTGATGTTTCAGAGAAGACAAACACTGACGTGTTGTGGTTACATTTTCCATGACCGATTCATAATGTTTGACTAAAAGAAACGGGGGTAATAAATGTGTAAAGAAACGCTTTCTACTGATATATATCCGGATCACCCTGGGGTAAAGAGCTGTCCATTAATATTTCATAAAAATTTATTAGAATTGCAATAGCGCCTCAGTTTTGTTCATATTTTTGTGGGTTTTATCTTAAAATCGTCATCATCAATTCAGAACAAAAAAAAAATCCCTCTGTGGTGTGAGAGGTGGTCGCTCAATCATCTGTAACGCCATCAATCTCCCACCAAGGATAGAGTCTTCCCCGTGTGTGTTCTCTTCTGTTCTGAAAGAAATGAGACACTCCGACTGCCCTTCAGACTCGCCTTTCTTACTTCGCCTCTTTTCTCACACCTTGTCAGACAGCACTATCTCCTCCTCCAACAGAGAAACATCAGCCTTAACCCTTTCACCAGCAAACACATTGCAGAAGGCTCAACAAAAAAAAACAACACTTTCCCACCATTTCACACTCTGTCCTCTGTGCCTGACACATGGTGCTCCACAAATACTGAAGACTAACATCAACACAAGAGGTCGCCAGCATGAGCAAACACCACATTCCCTTTGGGAGATATATTAAGAGAGACAGAATCAGATATAACTCAGGTTTATTTTGGACTATTTGGATGTAGGTTTACATCTGAAATGCTTTTGCTTCTGCAAAGAAAATCTCATCTGAAAACAAATTACTGTTGTGGAATGGTCAAATCAAAGCACCTTCCATTTAACAAAGCAACCCTATTTAAGATATTTTACATTAAACCAAAGATCAAATGTCAATCGCTTTAACTGTGATGCTTTTCATTAATCTCATGCTCATGTTAATCCTCTGGCACTTATCATGTTCAAGGCTGAAAAGAAACCAAATGGACGAGGAATTGGATAGAAAAAAAAAAACACCCTTAAACCATTTAGCGTAACTTCTTAAAACGATTACATTTTCACTTCCTGAGTTAAGCTTGCTATCAACAGTAGTCTCAATAGTAGATGATGCTCATGTAACAACTATTCTATCAGAGGTTAAAGATAACCACAGATTGAGCCGGTGGTTGCATGAGCGCAAATCATAATCAAATCCAGGCCAGATACTTTCGGTGCCGGAGGCTGTCGCCCTGCCGCAATGAGAAACAAGACAAGACAAGCCAAGCATGAAAATGTAAAATGAACAGTATTGCAGACAGGTCTAAACACTGCAGGAAACGAGAGATGTAATCCCCCTCCCCACAAATTAAACAGCCTCAAAGAGAGAGGAGGAGGAGTTTGTTAACAACTAAAGTCATGCTGCTGGGTTTAAGAGTGGAATAAGCTTTATGAGTGTGATTCTTTGTACAGTTGTATTTCTATATGTGTCCACATAGGATGACACTTTTTCAACCATCCAACTCTGCGTATTAGAAAAAGATTCTTCCACAGAAACCTCATATTTACCTCAGGCAAAGAATCCAAAAAATAAAAATAAAAATCTATAATGTTGAACTCTGCAAATAAATAATCAAAAGTGAGCAAAATATGGTTCAATACAGTGATTATGTGATGAGAAATCTGCCTGCATTTTGGTACTGACAGCTTTTGATGTTTGATATAAATGACACATTTCTGTCGACCGCGAAAAGGTGTTGAACCTGTGGGCCACAACATAATTAAAGGGATATTACAGAACATGTTACACGAAATGATGCTTCCTTTTCAGACAGATAGATACTTTCGACTCTCTCCACTTAAAAGTGTGAAGAGTCTGCTAATGAAAAGCAACTACTCTTTAACTCCCCTCCCAGCATTGCAATTGGATTACCCCCCTGACTGTATCATCATCCCCTCTCTGCAGCCTCATGTCGGCTCTCTTGGAGGCTCCTTGGTTGCTGACAGACATGAACTCCAGCAAACCGTGAATTCAGCACCACGGACAGCAACAAAATATGCCGAGGTGGACACAAGCAACCTGTCTGACATCTGCTGCTCCATCTTTACAAATCCAGCAAAGCAAGAGGGTTTGATGAAAACACATAATGGCCCTCAAATCACACGCGCATTCTCATGCACGGAGTAGCTGCGTGGTTTAAAGGCAGTACTGGATGTTTTGGAAGATGACAGCAGCTGCAGGGTTTGGGGATGTAACGCCCCATGCAGCTGCCATTAAACCAGCCCCTGAAACATATCATCACAGTCCAAGATGGCATGTTTGCTGCCAAACACATGGACGTGGCTATGAGACACTTTAGTCAGTTATAAGCCTATGCACTTCAGCAAGGGAGCAGATTTGATGAATGATTAAAAGACCACATGCACCTAATCCCATGTAGAAAGCGGAACGCTCCTCCTCTGTGGTGCTGTTGGTTTGTCAGAGAAAAACAATGACGCTAGAGATGGCTTCTCGCTTTGCTGTGACAACCAATTACATAACGTGAGAACGCAGCGCTCTCGTGAACATTCGCGTCCATTTCACCAAGAAATCCTCAAATGGTGATTTCTGGCCATTAAGCCATGTACTTTGCAACTAAAACCCATCCCAAAATCCAAACAGAGATGATTACGCCTTCTTTGATCGACGTAGCTCATATTCAGTCTTGTTTACCCCTTTGGCGCATGGACAGGCACATAAAATGGCATTCCATTTTCAGCCTTGGCCACCATCGACTACATATCTAAAATGTCAACAATATTTCAATGTCATGTTGGCAATTTCAGACTCATCGTTACGCAAAGAACAGAAGACTATTTCTACACTGAGATAAAATGTACACATTCTGACAATTTGACTGTTAACAGAAAGAGCTGCAGTGTGAAAAAAATACCCTGCATCACCCTTCAGTCTGAATGGAAACAGGGATATTAGGTAGGCTAAAACCAAACTGGCCGAAATCAATAATGTAGTTTCGCTTGCAGTAGTAATTCAAGATGATGCAAGAGTCATCTTCACCCTTGGCGTACGCAAACAACGGTACATCATGTAAAATGACGCATGCATAATTCTGAACAGCAAACGCTAAAGTGTTGCAGGAGAATCTGTTGTTTCTAGTAGGTGTTGCAGCAAAGGACGTGTGGTATGAGACACTGATGTTAAATTAAGCGAGATTTCTTTATCCCTGCGTCGCCCTTTGCTAAAAGGATGCTCATCTTCCCTTCGCAGTGCAGCAATGTGGCGTCAACACAGAGCAAAATCCCACACACAGCCCAACTTACCAGAGATTCTGCTGCTGCTGCTCTGATGCACTACTACCAATAGTCTCTGCTGCAAATTATTCAGTATTTCCCCTTGCAGTGACAGAAGGTGACCCTGCGTTCTCTGCGAGACTGCATCCACGAGATCACGATGCGCGCAGCAAGGGGGAGCTCCACAGCACAGGCGCGCGTTGGGGGGATGGCCCAGCTTTTACTCTCAATGGACGACCGAAACAAGCTGCAGGAAACGAATGAGACGAATGAGATAATGCAACTTGGTAACGCGACTTTTTAAATCCCCCTCCTGACGTTGACTGCGGGTGCATGTGTGGAGCTGTGTCAGGTGTTCCAACATTAAAGTGCCATTATGATTCTTTGATTTACATTTTTGCTTGGGTCGTATGCGAATAAAAGAAAAATGCTTTTTCAATTACATAATGTACCATTTTTCGGAATAATATCGGTGTTTAAAAGATGGGGAGAGCCCCCGAATGTGACAGACACTGTCAAACCAATGAGAAGCGCGCGTCAAGAGGAGGAGCCGCCTCCTATTCTTGTAAACCACGCCTACAATGCACTCCACCGCAGGGGAGGGGATGGATGGAGTGTTTTTTGTTCATTGGCTGCTTAACAGGCCAACTGACTCATCGACTGTTTCAAGAGCATTGGAGACATCTGCTCACCTGCTGATTTTCATGGTTACACGTTTTGCGCTGAGTCGTTTACCTAATGGCTAAAATTACAACAAAGCAGCAATATTACAGCAAAGAACACAGTCAACACTCTGACTGCTAATGAGAGCACTTTCCCACTGCAGTCTGTCTGCACTACCATTTTATTTTGAATGCACTTTGAACGAATGGACAAACCATCTGCCCTCAGCCCATTATGAACAAGAGAGCCACAGAGGTATCTGCCAGTCACCACTGTACAAAAACAAAAATCACATACAATAGTGTTGATATTCAGTATTAATGTATGATATCAGCAAACATCTTTAGTATAGCTGTAAAAATTGTTTATTTTTTAATTAATCTAAAAGATAAACAATGTCAGCACAAAGCACCCTGCTGACAGTGTAGAGAGGAAGTGTTTGGGGTCCGTTTTAAAGAACCAAATACCTTCACGTAGTTTAACTGGATGCCTTTTTTTTCATCTCACTCTGATGGGCATTGACTTTGTTAAAGACTCAATTCAACTGCCAACAGAACAGTTTGTTTATTTCACTCTGGTCTCCGTGCGTACGTGATTTGGTACACACTGATTTAAAACGAATAGACTCTCCATTGCACACCTAATCTCAATCTTCAATTCAACTATTTCATTTCCACACTTTTTAATCCTCAACAGTAACAATCAGTAACAACCACTTCTTAGGAGACTTTTCTAATGTTTTCGCTCAGTGTGTCTTTCTGTCTGCTGGAGTTATACTGTATACTTATCTAAATTAAGTATTGCGAGGTAAAAGAGTGGAAGCGTATTGATTGAACAGAGGTAACTATATCTGAAATGTAAATGGACATAGCAATATTTTTACCCTGGACAATGCCTTTTCTTAGCTCACATGTGCTTAGTGACATCTAGTGGCAATCAGCTGACAGCGCCAACATTATTACCTAAATCTTTCAAGAAGTCTGGGAATCTTCATCTTTTAATGTAGTCTTTCTTGTCCTCTTTCTGGATGATAAAAGTCATGCTCAGGGTGTCACACCCTGTGCACGTTTGATCATTTAATAGCAGTCAGTAGTTTGCTGTCTCCTGTTAAAAAACATCAACAAAACAGTTCTTAAAATAAAGGGGTCATTGATATCTTAGCTCAGAGTCGATACGCTTTTGAAATAATGCACAAATCTTATCCTCAGCTATTAGAGATCCCTCATACAAAATGTTCACCACTGTTACATCCTAAGGCGTGAAAAAAGGGATAAAAAAATGGTAGTGCAAAATGAGACGGTGGATTTTAGTAGATCCTCTTTTCTGCATTACATCATGAATTCACAGAACCCTTAACCATCTACTGAGGAGGAGTATTGTTGAGTTGCCAAATGTGTCCCCCTAAATTTTCTTACGGGAGAAAACTTTGTCCAGAGCAATTAGCCTTTCATCTGTATGAGCTTGCTTAGGCATTCATCTGAGTACACTTGGGCCGCAAATTTAAGAGGTGTTGCACAAAGGACCTGCTGCAGAATTATGCAGTGGTCTTCCACTATGCAGAATAGCGCTGGCTCCGTTTTTCTCTGACTTTGTCACAGATGAAGAGCGGATAATCCACTTCGTTCACCAGCCATGGCAGGCGCACCATCAGTAGTGATCCCACTAACCTTACTCCACGGTGGTTTCGTGTCCTCAACAGCTGAACAGACAGAAATGAATACATCCGTTCCTCTTGTTTGGCCTTTAAGGCTTTGGAGATCAAGCAGCTCCTCTGTCATATGTATGTGCTTCTTCTCAGTGCAAACGTTTTCTGACATTTTTTTGACACATTCTTTAATAAACTCGCCCTCTCTGTTTAGTGGTTAGCATGAGCCACTTCACAACTATCTCTGGTGGCGTTTGATGAAGCGCTGTTGTGAGGCCCGGCTGGCCTCCAGTTGTTCGACTTTTTCCAACACGTTCACGATCTGATGGCTCTGATGTCATATGCATTAGCATGCTTTGTCTGGTCGTGTCTCCTTACATTAATTTCTTTATGTACAGCAATTATCTCTTGGCAAATTAGGCCAACACAATTGTTTCCATGTTCAGTAAAACAAAAAAGAAAAGAAAAATGAAGTGATTTCCATCTCTCTTGAAAGCTACGGCCCTCAGAGTTCACTTTGGTCCACAGAACAAGTTCCACATTGGTCACACCACACATTGAGCACATGGAAAGACCAAAGTTCTTTGCAAGTTCTTGTGTGTGTGTATGTTGCCCTCTCAGGTTGGGGTCATCTACCAGACGCCAGGGGGATTGAGAGTTCTACACAATATTTTAGCTCTTTAGTGCTCCGATTACCACCGGCACCAGTGTTGCCTTCACCTCCAACATCTTTTCAACTTCCTTCAAAGTTTATTTTGTTCTTTCTTCTTGATGTTGCTGTCATTTGGGAGTGCTACATCTAACTCTATTTTCTTATTCTATAGTTCATCGACCCCCACAATGTCCGGTTGGTTAGCCATCACCAGTTTATCAGACTGGATCTAGAAGTTCCACAGGATCTTAGCGCTGTCATTCTTCACCTTCACGTTTCAGGGAATGGTTAGAGCTTTGTTTCATGCAAATTTATAACTTTGATCTTGAAAATCCATTGTTTTTCTTCACAGAATATTACCCTCTGTAGTATAACCTATGACAATAATATCTGATTTCTACATAAAGTTGGCTGTCAGCTGAAACTAGCTAAGACCAGGAACTGATCCGTAAATGGCAGCTAAAGCTAGCAACCAATTTTGAGAACAGTTTGAAGATATGCAAAATACTTTGATACTTCCTTCCATTGTAGCGCAATGGTCTAATCAAATAACCAATAAGCTGTACCTGTACCTGTACTTTATGGTTAACAATATATTTTTTATTATATCTAACACTGTCGATACATTTGTAGCAATCATACCATCAGTGTTTTTAGCGCTTTTGAATATTTTTGTTACATGTACTTCCTTCTTTGACCAATTTTCAATACATTTCACTTCATATCTTATACTATTTATTGATAAACGACCTGTCATGTCAGAGCAACAAAAAAATTCTCATCTGAATGTATTCGGTGCTCTCAGGCTATTTTAAGAAACGTGTTGTTGCCAAAACTTGTTTTCCATGGCTAAAGTAGTCATAAGAGTTCCAGTGTTGGTTAGTGATATCCAAGTTCCAGCCAAACAGCTACAATCTAAAATGCCATCCCTCTGCTGCCTCTAGGTTGAGGCCAGAATGGATATTGAATTAATTAATTTGTTGAGCGGAATGTTGTGTATTTTGAATTTCATTGCATTTTGTGAAATGTTGTTGAGTTTTTTAAGCTCTCCCTTTGACACCCTCTTTCAAGATTACACTTAAAAATCATCCTATATGATGAGCTTATAGTCAGTGCAGGCTCAGGTGACCTTAAATCTTTACTTAGTTAAGCTGCTTTAGGCCTAGGTCAGCAGGAAACGTCTCAGTGAGCACTACACATCTCTGCTCCACTTATTCACCACCCATGCGATCGCTCAAATTCACTTGTCACACTTAAACTCTAGGGGCAGCATATTTCTGATCTGCTGCCACTAATAAGGCAAATCTTCCCAGTGTTCTCTGTTCTTTTCTCTCATGCTGTACTTCTTCTCTTCTTTTAGCAGCTTTGATCCCCCTGATGCTGATGAAGTACTTAAAATAATAGATCAACTCAAACCTTCAGCAGCAGGTCATGATGACATCAGAGCGAATCTTCTTAAAGAGGTAAAATTCTCTATTATCAAACCATTAACTTATATATTTTCACTCTCATTAGAAAATGGCATTGTCCCAAATGACATAAAAATAGCTAAAGTTATTCCCATTTACCAAGCTGATGATCAAAGTGTTTTTTCTAATTATCATCCTATCTCAATATTGCCATGTTTTTCAAAGATCCTTGAAAAACTTGTACACAGAAGAACTCTTCAGCACTTGAATTCAAACAATATTTTGTATAACCATCAATATGGCTTCCGAAAGAGTCATTCAACATACATGGCTTTACTACATCTCACCGACCAAATCCACTCTGCACTAGACAACAACGAGTTTGCACTAAGTGTTTTCCTTGATCTGTCTAAAGCGTTTCATACAGTGAACCATGAGGTCCTTTTGTCTAAACTGTCTAGATATGGGTTTCAAGCTGATGTGTACAAGTGGTTCAAGAGTTATGTTGTCAATAGAAGTCAATTTGTTTATTTTAGTAACCGTATGTCCAACAAAAAAGTTATGACCTGTTGTGTGACACAAGGTTCAGTTTGGTTCTTTATTATTTTTGATTTATGTAAATGATTTTGCTGCTGTATCAAGTTCTATATCACCTATTTTATTTGCAGATGACACAAATCATTTTTTTTCATAAGCACTTTAAAACCCCTCATTTCTGAAGCTAACTCCTCCTCAAAATGGTTTCAATTAAATAAATTGTCGCTAAACATAAAGAAATCTAATTATTGCTGGCAAAAAGAAATTTGATAATGCTAAAGTCTATATTGCAGGAAATTAAATCCAGAGAGTTTATTCCACTCGCTTCTTGGGAGTAATAGTCGATGAAAAATGCTCATGGAAAGAAAATATTGATTATGTGTAAAAACAAATGTCTAAATCTGTGGGAATTATCAGGAAAGTTCATAAATGCCTTAATAGGTCTGGTTTGTTTACGTTATATTATAGTCTTGTATATCCATATCTATCTTATTGCAATATTGCCTGTGCATGTACTTTTTTTTTATCAGAATAGTCACTAGTTCAGAGTCCACAGCCGCATCAGCCTCTTTATTTTCCAAATCAAAGGTATTGTCCATTTACAACATTAACACTATGGAAACAAGTACATTCGTCTTCAAAGTCAGGGACACACACTTCCATCTCATTTCCAACAATACTTTGAAAAAAACTCAAACATTCACTCCAGAACAACTTGACAATCTAAGCTGCTTCATATCCCACTCTGTTGTACCACTAGAGAACAGTTTTCCATCAAATATAAAGGTGTAACTTCATGGAACAAGTATATTCACCTGACAAACAGCTCTCCCTCCCTACCCATCTATAAAAGGAAATTAAAAGATCACCTGTACTCTATGGGACTGTCTTAATACTTTTTCTTCTCTTTTTTGTTTATAGTTGCCATCACAATTTAATCTTTTGATTTCTTGTAATTTATTTCTTGATTCATTGCTTGATTATTGATTTTTGTGATGTTGTTTTTATTCTTTGTTTTTTTTTCTCTCTCTCATTAATCCATTTGTTGTTTTATCCTGATAAGATACATTTAATTTTGTTTATTTATCTTAATGGTGAGGTTCTCGATAAGCCCTCCCAGGGTTTCTAACTTCTCCAGCACTGTTTCATTGCAGCTTATCATTTATTATCTATTGTATATATATTTATTTATTAATTTTATTCTATTTCTTTATTTTATGTGATATACTCTTGTTTGTAATGTTTTATTCAAGTGCAAACAAACAATAAACAATAAACACCAAATAGTCAAATGAATTTGTCCCCCATTTTTGTTAGTTTTTTTGTTCCCCCATGGTCACTGCAGCTGTACTCAGTCAGTGAATGATGAGCTGAACAGCTGCAGCGTCACAAACAGTCAAAAACATTACCTGCTGTCGGGCTTTTCTTACGCTCTTGTCCTTTAACTCTAAGGCAAACATCATGACATTAAGGAGAGATGGGAGAAAAGAAAAATGTCAGGACAAAGGAAAATACAACCATGCTGCAGTGAGCATCCGACCACACTTATACTGAGCTGTGATGTAGGTCTGCAATGTTCTACAAGCAGTGCTTCAGATTCTTGTCTACTGCACTCTCATCACATTAGTACACCAAGGTTATCATAGCTCATGAGAGATAAAACAGAACGTTACTGTATTATCAAAAAGTGTTTAAGTCTTAAAAAAAGCGTAATTTATTGGTGTCACAGGCTGCTCAAACACATCCCCCTGTTCTCCTTTCAATCCACAGGAATCACAGTTAGTACGACTGGATAAAAATAACCGAGCATCGCTATGAAATTTGCGGCCGCAGGGGATTGTGGGACTGAATTATCTCCCTTCTCTAATAAAGCATGGTCCAGTGTTTCCTATCCTAAAGGAGATCTTACGGGAAGCATTTGACCTCCTTTCCTAAGTATTTGAAGAATTCGAACAGCTCTTATCATGATTTCTGCTCTGAAACTTCCGGTTCATTTTACAAAGCTGGGAAGGTTCCTAAGCAAAATACACTGTTCAACCAAACCTCTTGTTTCAACAAGGACCCTTCCATAGTGTGTGAGGCAGAGGTTTACTCATTATTGATGGTATTTTAAACTTGGGAAAGATTCTGGCTGGGACACAGTTTTTTTTTAGACAATGTATAGCTCTGTGGTTCCATACCCTGGTTACTCAGGTGTTTTTTACTGGGTGTGCACGAAATCGCTGCTAAGAATTTTGAACTCTAAACTATTTATATTGTCATCTGGCTCCTCTCTGAGTTGCTTTAGGTTGATTATTTTTCTTGGCTGACCTTTAAGGTCTGGTCATCTTTTGCCGCTACATTTTTGTAATTCACCCACCTGTGTTTTTTTCTTTCAACATAGGTGTATGTGGTACGTGACCATTTTTAATCTGTAATCCCCTATTACATGTTCATTGGTTTTCTAGTTATTACTGTATTTTAATGCTGGAGTTGTTTTGATTGCATGCTTTGCATGTGATTATTAGCATTAATAGCATTTATTGTTGAAATATTACTGCTAAACACCTGTTTTTCAAGTCAGAGGTGAACACAAGAGAAATAAATTGTACCACTGCTCTGTCCAGTCACTCTCGTTACATACTTTGCCTGCTATTGGTTATATTTTTGTGGGTACTGGTCACCGGCATATCAAAAAGAGATTAGATAACTTGTTTTTTTTTCTTTTTTAAAACCTCATAGCAGTGACCCATAACCGGGTCAGTCAGTACAAACTTGTGCATTGCACCCAAAACATGATCAGTTTCTCTATATAACTACCATGTAAATTTAACGACCAAATAACTAAGAGGATTTCTTAATTCTGTGAAAATTCAACAGCTCCTCAACCCTATCAGTTTTGTATCCCTACTGCATAAATTTAAGATGCAGCTCTGCAGCAAAGCTAAACTTTGATTTCAAAACCTGCAAATGCTCCTCTAGTGTGGTTCTTCTGAAGAAAGCCCGTGAATAACAGCCATTTAGCCTTTGCAGCACACTGCTTTTTTAAAAGCCATGAACCCAGTCCCTTGTGACGATTTCTTCTCATGGCTGAACTGATTATGACGAGAGGTGAGGCGAAATGGAGTCACAAGTGCATGGTTGATTTTCAAGGGGTATACATAAAACATACATGCTTAAATTACAACATGGTAAAGACAAAAGTTTGAAATTGCCAGTTTTAATGTCAAATTCTTCCTTTCAAACACATGAATTTCACACAGAAACAGAATATCAGTGATGGTCCACCTAAGACAGGAGTGTTGAGAAAAGGTCAATGTTTGCTTCACAGTTGCTGAACCACATTTCATACATTTCACAGGCATTTCATATTTTCAGCTGACCTGCTTGCAGTCTAAATCCATCTAACAACCATAATGCTACCACTAGATCCATTGAACTCTGATCTTTAAGCTAAATGTTTACCTTGATCATTTCTTTATATCCCTCTGGCACTTCCTCTGCTCTTGATTTCCCATATTCTCTCTTCTTATATAAAATGTTGCACAAGGGGACCCATGTTTTGATCAAAGTTTCTGAACAATACCCAGATTAGGGTTAAGTTATATTCACCTAAAAAAAAAACAGTGTGCGACAAATTGTTCAAAGTAGTCGTGTTTGAAGACATAAAAATGACACATAATGGTGAAATAATGATATTAACAACGGGGGTTAGTATCAATCACTTTTTGAGCAGCAGAATCCCTTAATTCTTTATAACCATCAGTTAACCTTACATCGTCTTATTTCTGACCTGGGCCTCTTCAAATCTAGGCTAAAAACCTACTTATTTAGGATTGCTTTTAATTCCCAGTAGTATGATGACACTTTTATCTTATTTAATCTTATTTTATCTTATTCAATTTTGTTGTATTTAATTGCTTTCACTGTTCTTTTATTGTTTTTATTTGTTTTTACTTATTCTTCTCTTTATTTATTACCTACTGTAAAGCACTTTGGTACATCGTAATGATTGTCTGTAAAGGGCTGTATAAATAAAATACATTTACATTTGCATTTACATTTGCATTTACATTTGCATTTACATTTACATGCATGTTTTTGGACAGTGAAAGAACCTGGAAAGAAACCATACATGGGGAGAACATAACATAAAATAACTCCACACAGAAAGGCACAGAGATTCAAACCAGGGAGCTTTTCCTGTGTGGTCATATTTCACATATTCATTCTTCTTCTTCTTTTTTTTTAACAATAATATCACATACATTAGAAGATTGGATTGGTAAATCATTGCAATTTTTTAGTGATGATATCAAAAAAAATATCAATCACTCAAATTCATGTTATAATTGTAACTTTACGGAAACACATCTTTACGGAATGCACTGCCTTTCCTTTGAGGATGTGCTGGCAAAAGCCTATTTCGAGTCAGATGTCTCACTTTTTCTCTATATGGCACACTTAAGAGTTTTATGAAAAGCGTTAAAGTTTCTCATTTAGCAGTGTTACTTATGACATGGCTGCAATGGTGAAACAAGGAACAAAAACTCTGACTGCACTGAATAATTAGGTGATTTTAAAATAACCAAACACTGACATATGACATGACAATTGTAGTTTACCCCCACAAGTCACTGTTGTTACTTTTCTTTTGGGTCACACTGGATATATTCTTATACACATTAACCACATAAAAGCTGCAAATTATGTTTTTTTCTTTTCTTTTCCTTTCAGTGATGTGATATATGTATTTTTATTTTTTTAAACCCATGATTGTTTCCTTTTTGGTAATGGCTTGATTACTTGTCATTTTTTTCATTAAAACTTCTTGTTGTTTGGTTTGACAAAAATAAAAGAAAATAAGATTAAATAGATTCAAACAATCTCAATTAAACCTGTTTAACTGTAGTAAAATATGTATATATTAAGCATAATGTTTACTCTGCCTTCATTTTGTAATGGCAAAAAAGGACACATGAAATCTTCAGTGAAACACGTGTTCTGTATACGTCAGTTACAGCTATTAACTGGGTTTTAGACATGAAAGATTGAGGACATTTTGAAGCATTTGTAGGCCAATCACCCATATTCCATCGTTTTACTGCGGAAAGATTATGCAGACGACTTTCAGTGTTTACTTTGTGCAGCTTGAGTTCTCGCTCTTATTCTGAAGGATTCAGACCGGAAGTTCCGCTGCTGTCGTTACAGGGAGGCGGAAGTTAACCCTCCAGCTGGAAACTGGGACGTTCCTCGACGGGGAGACTTTTGACGTTACACGGTGAGTAAGAAATTACTCAAAAACAAAACATGGTCGAATGTATCGGCTCGCAGACCCGCTTCGCCTTCTGCTCAGCACTTTCCTCAGCTTGTGGCGCAGTGAAATAACAAACTTGCAGTGTAACGGTGCAGTTTGCGTTAGCTACATGGTTTATAACGGTGACAGTCAGTTCTACAGCTGGTGGGTCTGTGTGAAGCTTTTGCACAACAAAGTGAACTGTTGACTGTGGTTTAAAGATATTTTAGACTTGGTGGTTTGCGCAGTTAGGAAGGACTGCAATGCAACCGACCATAGCAAATAAACCAGGCTTGCTAACCGAGACATCAGCCGTGTGGTGGAGAGAATCAGTCTCGTTAAATTTTTACACCTTCTGTCAGTTTTATCGGTTTACCACATAGATTTGGTCAAACTTCATTTTAGAGCTTCTTTGATAGACAGGTTTACTGTGCAAATTCCTCTCATTCCGTGTTCCCTCAGATTTCTCGCTGATTAGGGAGGGCAGTGATACCATGTGGCAGTCACATGAACGGCGAGGATGAGGCATAAACAAGGAGGCAGCTTGACGAGTGAGCCGCTGCATAGTGTCCGCCGTAAAGAGGGGGCTTGCTGCGTGTACAAAGACTCCGCACAAGTGGCCCCCTGTGTCCCTCCTCTCTGAACGTTTACGATGAACAGCACCACTCAGACCCCTGCCGTCGTAGATGGAGGTGTGAATGTCAGCTACGTGCTGGTGCCATTCCTCCTCCTAACTATTGCTGGAATAGCTGCAGCTGTGGTAAGTGGTTAGTTGGACTGCGACACAGGATGGGCTAATGAGACACATACAATAACACAGCCCACAGCAGTATGATTACCAAGACCTACCTGAACACTAAACTCTTACTTTTCTCTGTTGTAGATCTTGTATATTCGCAGGAAAAGGAGGTGACTACCAGTTTATATGTGTTGTGATCAAATCTTGAACTCAATGACATTGTTTCTGTGGCCCAGTTTGACTCATTAAATCACCAGTGATCTCTATTCCTCAGAATTGACAGGCTCCGTCATCAGCTGTTACCAGTTTACACATATGATCCTTCCGAAGAGCTCAATGAGGCTGAACAGGAGATTTTGTGGAGAGAGGAAGACACGAGGGTAAGATGCACCGTTGTCTTGTGTTCTCTGCTGCAGCGACACCTGCAGATGTATGAAATGATCAGATCTTCTAAGTTAGATTGGAAAAATCTGTCCATAATGCCACCAGTAAGTGTCATGTCTTTTTGGTAGAATTAAGCATGCAAGGTATGAATACAAGTAATCAGTTATCCAAAGAAGTAAAGACACATCCCCTGCGTTCTCATTGTATATTTAGATTTTTTTTTTCCCTCTGTGTGCTTGTCATTATTGGCAACATTTAGCTTCAGGGCACAATAGTTCCTCAATTTGCTGATCTCTTCCCCTTACGCTGGCACATAGCTGCAAAAGTAAAGTCAGAACAGGAGTGATGTTGCAATACATGTTTTCTCTGCTCGCCACAGATCCTTCTGACTTCTTTCGATAGCAATGAGCGACTCGTGTTGGCATAATTTAGGACGGCGGTCAGATATTTTAAAAACGTTCGTTTTATTGGAGGCGCTGTAAATCCGTGCAGAGAGGCCTCTCAAGTGCGTCGGAACGCACAAATAAAGGCTGAGTTATACTTCTTTTAACTGCCCTTGCGCTTGCGTCTTGCGCTTGCGTTAATGGCTCGAGACGTTTATGCTTCATTTTGCTTTGTCGGCGGTTACGTGTGCTGCGTGGCGATTCACTGCCAGGACAGTAGGTGGAGCAGCGGGTTTTTTCAATGACAAGCCTACTACAATGAAAGGAAATTCACCGCCAGGACCACTTCGGCAAGTCTCTCTTCGAGTGGATTCATTCTTCTTCTTCTTCTTCGCTTTCTACCTTGGCGTTTGAAAACATAGACATAATATAGCACCTATATTATATCTATGTTTGAAAACAGCGGTCTTTTATTAGGGGATGAAACCGGAAGATGAACATGCCGCCGGATGTGATGTAGATAGTGGCTTGCGCTCGCGTCTTGCGTGAAGTTTAGAAAATTGAGATGACACACGCAAGCACGCAAGGGGGGACTTGCAACCGCGCAAGGGCTTGCGTTGCGTCTTGCGTCACCGACCATAAAGGCCGAGTTATACTTCTTTTAACTGCCCTTGCGCTTTCTTCTTGCGCGTGTGTTAATGGCTGGAGACGTTTATACTTCATTTAGCTTTGCCGGCGCTTGCGTGTGCTGCTTGGCAATTCACAGCCAGACATAATATATTATATATATTATGTCTATGGGATTCATGCTGCTTCTTCTTCTTCTTCTTCTTCTTCTTCTTCGCTTTCTACCTTGGCGTTTGAAAACAGCGGTCTTTTTTTTGGAAGACCGGAAGATGAACACGCCGCCGGATGTGATGTAGACAGTGGCTTGTACTCGCGTCCAGAGTGGCTACTCTATAGCTCTGCTCGCATCTTGCGTCTTGTCTTGCGTGAAGTTTAGAAAATTGAGGTGACACACGCAAGCACGCAAGGGGGGGCTTGCAACCGCGCAAGGGCTTGCGTTTCTTCTTGCGTCTTGCTTTGCGTCTTGCGTTACCGACTATAAACCAGGCTTAAATCAGGCTTAAGTCGTATCTGCCTTTAAGAAGTTTGTCACGTGATGGACACTGTAATAGAAATAAAGTTAACCTTTTTATTGTCAACAAATATGCGTCTCTTCCATCAAATATTGTTGTTCTTATTCTCTCCCTAAATTTTCCATTTCTTACATGCATAAAAACAATTAAAAAAGGAAACCTATGTAAATCGGAGCTTAAATTTCAGACGTGTGAACATGTACTGTCACATTTACATTCACGTTTAAGTCAACAGCACTATACTTTCTAATTAAGTTGATGTTTTACTCTTTTTTTCTTTTTTTTCTTCCAATCCATTGTTATTCTTTCAGATTCCTTATTGTTATAACTTCAGTGTTTCACTAATTTCAAAGTTATGTACAGTCTGGAGAAACACTAGATGGCAATGTCAAAGTTATTCACTTCAGAGAAAGTATGAAATGGAACTAATGGACCAACACAGGGCTTGAAATATGTCTCAAAGGGTCTCCCCTAATCACAAAAGCCTTTTGTCACTTCTTCCTTATATAAATATATATATATATATATATATATATATAAAACTATGAAGTTTCTGTAATTGAAGATAAACCATAGAATCCTGCACAAGTCAGCCTCTCATCACCATAGGTTTAGAAATCCTTAAAAAATGTGTTTCAAATGCTGAAATTTGACACTAACTTGTTAGCCCACAACAGCTTTGCACATCCAGCTCAGAAGTGTGTGGCTGTGCTGAACTCTTCTTCTGCCGTTTCATGTCTGCAGATTGTACAAGGTTGGGCTAGAAGTTATCAACAGCGGCGCCCTCTTCTGACCAAAGACGTCAGTGCATGATGGAAGGAAAAACCCTGATGCAGGACACGGTGGAGTGAGGACACAACCTTCAGCCATAGAGATTAGTTATCTGCAACTTAAGCCTGTCACTTTGTCGCTGCTCCCGTTTGCCGTCAGCTCTGAGTACACGAGTGACAATAAGCCTTTCTTTGTCCTGTGTTAGATCGACTGCTCATATGTGAAGTCCTGATGCCAATCCTGTGTGCCTAAGAGATGCATTACCTTTGACTTATTTATTTTGAATGTATTTATTAAAGGATATTTTTACAATTGTACGCAATTACATCAAAGTCCAGGAAGGTAGACGATACGGGCTCCTGTACATTTAGTCTGTTTACAATCACATTGTTTTTGTGGGTGACATGTGGCAAGCAGCTCTGTTCCTGTGGGTTGCAGTAGGCATTTGTGCTGATTGTCACTGTGCCCGTGTTCAGTGTGGTAACACTGCAAATGTGCACCAGTTAAAGATCAGCGCCCCTGCCTGGGTTGGTTATTGTGCATAGGTTGTTTTCAGCGTGTCATTGGCTTCTTTGACGAAACACCTCTGCGGTTTGACAACAAAAAATTAAATTCAAACCCTCTTCATGATCCAAGTCAGTGTTGTTTTCTGTGACCTGGCGGAGTTCTAAGTTTCATTTTGAGTCAAAAGGCCGAGCAGCCCACTTTCATTTAAAGTTTGCTCCCAGAGTCGCTGCCTTGGAATGTGCATCTTTTGTGGTTTTGCCAAATGCTGACTCAACAGTGGCATGAAGTGCCAGATTTGGAAGTAAACACCACCAACTTCCTCTCATCTCTTAAATGGATTGTGACTAGTGCCCCGAAATATGTCCTGTGTATAAGGCATGGCACCAGCAAAATTTACCTTTGGCTGAAGAATCTGTGCAGATGAATGCCATAGGTCTGACTGTATCAAGCACTCAGGAAACCTTTTTTTTTTTTTTTTTCCTTCTATTTCCTTGCTGGAGTTACAATCTTTATTTGCCTTGCATTTGTTGAATGTAAATCGTTTTAACTGACCAGATGGACGGTAATATATTGTGAATAGCAACTACTGCTCACACGTGATGTTAGACATGACATCTACAGTTGCTTTAGTATGAGCCTTTACAATCACGTCATGATCAGCACCGGACATGGTATCATGCGCTCCTGTCAGGTGTCTATATAAATCTTTTTTTTTTCCCCTAAGATCTCTTGCTGTATGAAATTTATCATGAGGCACTCAAGTCAAAGAACTACTGATGTAAATGTGATATTGACAGCACTGTTGCCACGTTTTTCCTTTGATTTATTTGCACTGCTGTTGCTTACAACAATAAAGACGTTAAGTGATGCGACTCGTCTATGCTGCAGATACACTGGTTACAAAGAGCACGTAAAGAAAAAAAAAAAAAAAAAAAAAAAAAAATTGACAAAGAAAAATTCTCTTTATTGACCATTTCTGATACAAATTGTAGGGCACCATAGAAATATAGACATTGTACATTTATATACGTGTACATTAAAAAGAATGATCCCATCCTATTGAGTTTACGGTATATAAATCAACGGATGCATGTTGCTATGTAAGATGACTCGATACTGTTGAATAGTTGGAAAAGGATGAAAGAGATGTGAAATGACCGTATGACCAATTGCATGATTATGGTATGGGTGTGTGTGTGGTCGTGCCAGACACAGAGTGGCCATCAGAACAGTGAAAAGAGCGCCCAGTCTACACAAACATTTGTCCATGAAATTCTGAACCAACATTTCAGTGCACCAGAAGATTAAAAAACAAAACAAAAACAGAACAAACAAAAATAAAAGAAAACAACACGCCTGCTAATCTACCACAGTCAGCGAACACAGTCGTCAAGCTGACAGGTCTCCCTGACTTGCTTCACACATAAAACTAAAAAAAAAAAAAAAAAAAAAAAAACCTGTCTGCAAGCTCCGGTAACGAACGAGCCAAGACACATACGTGCACATTCACACGCTGGACATCTTAAGATACAACCTTACAGTCAGGTAAACAAAAAAAAAAAAAAAGAAAAAACAGACAACTTTGTAATAACAACCTCTTAAGTCATGCCAGAGGTTACATTAAAAACAGAAAGAAAAAAAAAAAACAGTTAAATGCAATCATATGGTAAAGTAAGCTGTTGAGTGAGGTATGAAATACCCAGGCTTCGTCTCGCCTGTTTGCAGTTTTCCGGGTTTTGTAACTGAGGTTGTAGCAGCTTAGGTGTGTGGAAAAAACCCAGTTAACTGGACTGTGACCGCAGGTTCCCTGACACTTAGAAAACACACAAACATTTTATTTCTCTGTAGCGGACAGCATACGACACGTATCTTCAGAAGACTAAGAAAAAGGTTTTAACGGTACTAAAAGGAAGGACCGAACAATGAAGCTGGGAAACAGCGAGAGCTAGATGGAATGAAAACCGTACAGCCCCTGTTGGATAGCAGCGTGACTGCCTATCCACTATGACAATCGAACTCCTTGTTTGAGCAATTGCGGTTGACCTTACGAGCGATTGAGTGCGCGCTCGGGAAAGAATCAGAGGACCGAGTGAAGACAAAGACAGCAATGTAACAGCATTTGTGAAAGCTCCCTGAAGAAACGACACTGATGACTTTCAGCCGAGAAATCCGTCAACGCTATCCTTAAAACACACATTACACCAAAAAGAATCGAGTTATAATATGAAAAGCAGCACACTCATGTTTTTTTTTCTTTTCTTTTTTAAAATGGTATGTAACCTGGAGGAAGGAGAAAAAAAAAAAAAAAAAAAAAACAAGACAGAACAGTAAGTCTGGTCAGATTTTTCTGTTGACTAATGATACACTTTACATCTCCCCACAACATGCCAAGGACTGAAAGTTTGAGAAGCATCACTAAATCTAAACTGTCCAACAGGAAATAGGTGAAGATGCTCTAATCTTGGGGGTGTGGAAGAAGAAGAAAGAAAAAAAAAAAAAAAAGATCAGTTAGACGTGGAACTGACACTTCTACCATCAGACACCTATTCTCATCCTAAACGCTGAAGCTCAACTCCATCTAGAATATGATGCAAAGGAGGAGAGGTTAACCATTTCACACAGACAAGAAAGAAAGAAAGAAAAAAAAAAAAAAAAAAAAAAAAAACAGCAACTAGGTAAAATTCACCTTTGTCCAGTACAAAACGAGCAGAAAAATCTATATGCCCTACCATCTCAGATGCGGGTACAACAAATAACGTTTAGCAGAGAAAATGTCCTAGAAACCATCTTTAGGGGAGAAAAACATCCAGGCTCCTCAGAGCACACCTTGTCCAGTATAAAAGACTTGTGATAACATGACATGTAGAGAAAAGGGCTGTTACCTTTCATGTAATTCTTAGATCTATGCTTGAGCAAGTCCATCTTTCTATCCAGTGCAGCTGCATGATATATGTACTGTGTTAACCCCACCTTTGGTAAAGGGGGCTTTGTCGTGAACAGTGGTCATGTGGTGGCACTGGTGTTGGAAATACAGCCCAGTTCTGGTTAACAGTAAGTCAGTATGTTGAGTGAGGTAGCATGCGTTGGATTACTGGTCCTCCTCCTCTTCCTCCTCAGATGATTCTTGGGATGCCTTCTCTTCTTTCTCCTGTAACAAAAAAAACAAAAAACAAAAAACAGAAAGTCAAGACTTTGACTGCATCCACAAGGAAAATGCCTCCAAAGCAGATTCACTGCTCAGCAACAATAGCCGCTTGTGATTCATGCCTTAACATGACTTGTTCTTCTTCCCTCTCTTCTTGCTTTTAATAACCCCAAGTACAAACATGAGAAAAAAAAAAAAAAAAAAAAAAAAAAAGAAAAAAGATCTCTTTGATGAACCACATTGGTATGAAAAATACCCAGGGGAAGGGTGAGCCATCTGTAGTGGAGTGATTCATCCCTGGTGAGTCATGATGAGGCATCCTGCTTTTTCCCCCGCATGCTCACTGCTGCCCAAGACGTTCATTCATAAAAGCTAGTGGGCTGGTTAGAAGGGCAACTTTGGGTCTTTCCTTTCTGTGAGTAATGCAATCCAGGCATGTTTTTAATAGTACGCCCTAACCACCAGTGCACATGACAGAATGTTACTACAACAACACAATTTCCTCCTAGAATTTTTAAGAAAAGTTTTCCAGATGTCTTTAGCCCGTTCATATTTTCATTACCAGAGTAGTGTCTGCGGGTCTGATGGCCCCACCGCATCAGCCATAGCTATAGGAAATCCAGTGTTATCCCAATCACAAGCAATAAAGACAGCTTATGTTCACACTTAGCCTTTTACATCTCTCCAGTCACACTTCTTGCTTATTTTTGTACAAATTGGTTGATGCGACTTGCAAATCTCAAATATTTTATCCACAATGAAACAGAAAACCATGAATGTTGAGACCTTTTACCATTTCATATTAAACTGGCAGAGCTGACAGTTGGTTTGCAGCTACAAATCCCCCAAAAAGGCTGAGCAGTTACAAGCCAATGTTCATTTTGTAGCATCCCCTCTTTTTAAGAAAGAAAAAAAGTAAACATCTGTGAACCGAGGAGACCGGTTGCTGGACCTTTTGGACCAGTTCTCCCAAAGAACCGGACTGCAGGCGGGACACCTCAACAACGAAGACAGGCTGCTGGAATAGATGCAGTCTGTGGTTTACAATCACCCTTCAGTCCAGAGGATATGATCTCCCCCAAAAAAGAGAACAATTATAATTTCAATTTGGGTTTTGGCCCAAAGAAGAAAGCGGCATATCTGGATCTTGTTCACATGGGCCACTTTTTTTGTTTTGGCATGTTACAACTTAACCCGCACGCGCTCCTGAGACTGAAGCGATTCCAGGCACAATCCCGACTGCATTCTAACAGTTGAGGCACGCTTCTAAACTGCTTAATTTGCAGACACCGTTTCTGCAGATTGTTCAGCCTCTAAATCACATAACTGACCTGTTGCAAACTCATCTGATTAGTTGTACCTTCAGCCGTTTCCTTTTTAGGCCCCTTCATTTTCCAGCCTTCTGTTGCCCACAAGTGAGCTCGGGACGTGCTGCTGCCACCAAATTCAACACGAGCCACTTTTGTTCAGCTAAAGTGTAAAATGTCTCACTTTCAACACTCGATGCTCTCCGTTATATGTTGTGAATGAAAAACACTGGATTATGAGATTTAAATGGACTACTGCAATTATACAGCGCTCTTCTTGTTGAGCCATGTTCACTCATGCTCACAGTGGAACAGACGATCAGCACTGACTCCTGAGCCACAGACAATTTGCGAATCATGCTTCTGTTTACATGTTACACGTTTTTTTTTTTTGGAGCAGGCTCGGGGTCGAGGTTACTGTCAGGTTCTGGATTGACAGAAACTTTTAAGTCTCTAAACCCAGAAATATCTTCCTCTTCATCCCTAGCATCTGCAATGTTTGGCTTTATGCTCGCAGTTTCCTGCAAGCAAACGGTGGCACAAAATTGATGTCACAACAGCCAACGCTCCGGGCTACATGGCGTCATTTCAACCGGTCGCATACCTCTCCATTTTTTGTTATAGTCGCTACTCGCTTTTCATCTGTCAATTGGTCCATCTCTACATGCATCCAAATGCCTCATCAAGACCCAAGAGGGTAGAACTATCATGTATATATATATATATATATATATATATATATACACATACATACACACATATATACACACACACACATACATATATTTATATAAATAAACAAAACATCAAAAACTACTGACAATAATGCAAGTGTGTGCATTTGCTGGGGGGGGGGTTACGTAATGAAGGAACCAAAAGACAGATCCTATAATCTACAATCACCAGGTGAAGACTTCAAATAAACAAGCAGCTGCTCTGAATGAGCACAGGAACCAAAATAACTGGCGAGTAAAAATGACTCGTCTGAGGGGAAGGAGGCAGTCATGGGAATTAGGAAAATGCAATTCCACCCTTCAGACAGTCATACCAATCATAATTCAATTTGGAGAGGAATGGTTTAGCAAATGTGAGCACTGATGTTGCACTGTTTGTCCGGGAGACTCTTACCTCCTTCTTAGGCCTTCCCCTGCGCTTTCCCCCTGCAGATGGGGCTGCCGTTGCCTTCTGTGAAAGAAAACAGCACAAGGTCAGCAAGGCAACAAGAGGGTCCTGACATTTGTGCTCAGAGACTTGCTGAGCTACAGCCAAGGTTTTTCAGCTAAAGGGAAAAAAAAAAAAAAAAAAAAAAAAAAACTTTTGGTATCAACAATCTGCTTCCACAGAGCTTCGCTTCAGGAGGCCTGTAGATGGCAGTCGTACATCTGCAGTGAGAAGGACAGAAAGGGGGCATTGGGTTCATTGGCTATTATCTGGAAGGCCAACAGGAACTGCACACAGGGCACTCCAGTTCGCTGGCCACCTGGTCTGAGGCTCAGAGACAGCTGGTGAAACTGAGCAGAGACACAAACCCTCTGCAGCTCGGCCCAAGCCTCCAAACCTATATCAGTCCATGCATGAGAGTCCTAAACTCCCTCCATCTCTCCCTTTCCCATACATAGCAGCAAAGTCGGAGCGCACGGGGGAGCTGGAGGGTTGGGGCGAGGGAGAAAAATCAGTTGTTGCTATGGAGACGACAGGCAGAGAAGAACTAGGGCTGTGTGCTGGTTGGGGGCGGAGGGGTGCTTAGTGTCAGCTTGGAAACAGTCTTGCGGCCTCTGCACCTGCACCGCACTGTGCATGACAAGCTGCAGGAAGCTGGAGGACAGGAAGTACAGGGTGAGCATCCCGCCCTCCCCCACAAAAAAAAAAAAAAAAAAAAAAAAGTGAGGCAGTTAACCAAGGTTTTTACAATGGGAAACCATAGCTGGGCTATTTCTGACACCCAGAGGTGGAAGCAGCTAAACTGCAGCCAACAAATACATCACAAGCAACAGCTCGACATCCTTTAGGAGGATGAGGTTAGCTGCTGCTACAGCGCTCATCAACCAGGAGGAATCAGGGTTTCAAAACAGGAAGGAATGCAAGAGAAGATGGGACTACAACTGCCATGTAGAGTCTCGTGATAAGGTTGGGTCTGTCTTTCTTGGCACTGCTGCTGTTCCAGCTCAGGATGCACGCTTGCTGCTGCAGCAGAAATCACAATTTGCAGCGACTTACTTTGCCCTTGCCTGTTGCCTTGTTTTTGCTGCCCTTCGGCCGTCCTCTGGGCCTCTTTGGAGTTGGGGACCCACTTGGCTCCTGGCAATCGAACCAGATAGAAGTTAGTATACTACAAACCATCCCAGATTGCTTTGGGGCACATAACAGATATTTTAAGAATTAAAAAAACAACAACAAAAAACCCAAACAGTCATACCCAAACGTGTTACTTAGAAACAGAAACAGAAACTGTTGAGCAGCCTCATTGGGATGTGAAGGGGAGAAAAATGCAAAGTAAACACTTAGGGGGGATTGCCATCACCTCAGCAGGAGGCAAGTTATTGTATTCATGCGCAATTTGTGGTCCAAAGCGGTCTCATGGCCGACACGGCTTCTGTTGCAGTTCTAGCATGTTTACAACCGCAGCTCCTAGCAACCAAGCAATTCAATAGTAAAACACAGCAGGCTGAGTGACATGTATATGAGCCACTCTGCACTTCGACTCTGCTATGTCATCCATTACATGAGGAGCGGAGGTGGGTCGAAAAGGGAGGGGGGGGTTAAAACCAGTTTAAAGGTGTTGGGTTACGGGCAGCTTACAAACGGGTGAGACATGCAGGAACTCTGTTGTAGACCTCTACTCTGATAAGGAGCCAGCAAATGGTCAAAAGGGCATGCTGCTGCCATATCTGGATTTTGCATTTCACTCAGAGCTCGTGACATTGATACGTATGAGCATCTTACCCGCAGTAATATCTATCTGATCATCAGCTGCAACAGATGTGAGCGCAGGGTTTGTTTTTGTTTTTCTGCTCCCCAACACGTCTTATAACACAGGCCTGGTTCCTTCTGCTTTTAAGGTTAAAGCTGCTGTCATGACATGCAAAACCCGACAAAGCACATTTTCCCAGCAAGTGTAGAAGTAAATGGACACTACTTACGTCAGAGGATTTTACCTGGGGCTGCTTGCGGGGTCTTCCACGCCCTCTCTTCTCTGTCGCCTCCTTCTCTTTCGGTGAGACGGTCCCCTTGTCGCTCATGTTTGCTTAGCTTTTCAGACCTATGGAAGACAAATCACACCGGTTGGTGTTGCTGCAAGATGAGGCGTCGAGTTCACACACACACACACACACACACACGCAGAACACGAAAGTGCTCGGGCCACTAAACTCACTGACCGCAACAACAAACCAAAAATTAAAAGACGGCCGACCTAACCGCGCGCCGGTTACGCGTTGAACTCAATTAATCCGCGCTTATTTCCAAGTCTATTTCTGGCTCATCTGCGCTCCATTACACAGCCGAACGTGCTACACAAACAGGGGATTGACACCGAACCCGATCGCATGATATTGCAGGGACTCAATAGGCGGCGAGAGGCCGGACAAACCTGCAAAAAGACTACTGAACCCGTTGCTCCCTTCCCGGAACCGACCACGTTACAGAGGCCCCTTTGCTGTGCTTGTTGGGACCAATGATCGGGCCTGTGCATGAAACTCTCTCACAGCATGTCTGCACGCCGGAGCCGCGGAGAGATCCGCCGACACACACACACACACACGCGCGCGCGCGCACGCACACACAATGGCTGCTGTGTGCTCGTTTGCATTTGCACGCTAAAAGCCCCGGCTGAATGGGGGGCTCGCATTTTTTTCCCCAAACGGCATTGAAAATGCAGGCGAGCGAGGTGGCTGTGCGTCGGGATTAGCCCAGGCCAAAGCAACTAAAGACGGCTTGACGTTTAGAGCATGCAGCCTTGCCTCTCAGGAGCTCCGGCTCACTGTAAAATGCATTAAATCGGTTGTAGCTAATCGAGCATGTGAAGCTTCCCCTCCGGCTTCGCGTCGCCTTCCTTGCACTCACCTTTTCTTTTTTGTCGCCTCGTCTCGGTAATAAATTTGAGAAGAATTGCTTCCTTTAAGGTTGTCTGGTTATACCCGGTACAAAAAAAAAAACCTTGCAACGATCTATAGGCTACAGCTTTTATTCGTCAGACAACACACAGCCCGCCCATTTAAAACCCCCTGCTCGTGCAGCTTTAAAAAACGGCTATGAATTAAACAGAACGGGAGCGATTTTCTTCTCTTTTTTTTCTTTTTAAGAATTAAAAATTGATATCCCCCCTCCTTTTTTTTTCTTTTTTTTTTTTTTTTTTACCAGCAGGTTGAGAAGTTTATTCCAACGGCGATCTATATATAGCACGTGTGTCTTGTCTCGTGCAGATAAAGGGAAAAAGGCGCCGGTCAGGAGGAGTTTGGGCCAATTTAAAGAGCCGCCCTCGAGGGAGCTGGAACACTGGAGGGCGGAGATATGGGCCACCAACAGTACAAGAGAGGCCCCACCCCACACACACACACACACACACACACACACACACACACACACACACACACACACACACACACACACACACACACACACACACACACACACCCCCCCCCCACTCTACAGCTCCTGGATTCTTCAAATTTTCCAACTTTGATCACAAAAACACCGAACAGATGGGTAAAAGTTTCAGAAATAAACTTAAAGAAAAAAAAATAAATTTATAAAAATATTCTGGATAAAGAAGATGCAATTCAACCTAGTAGGTCTTTGCTGAACAGTAGAGCAGCATTCCACAGTTTCCACTGTAATGGCCAGTGAACTATGACCTCCCCCAATGTAAACGTAAGCCGCCTTTAAACTCAGAGAGGACTCTACTCCTTACTTCCGAGTAGTTTCGTGCTCTTTCACACTTCACAAGAACCAGTTCAAAACTCAGTTCAGATTAAAACTGAATTAAGTTCAGAATCTGAAATTGTGAGCGCAGTCCTAAAATTAACGAGTTCACTTTCATTTCTGTCTTTTTTTCACGAGGTTCTCTGAATTCTCCTCCTACCATGATACTGTGCTGTGAAGTGCCTGAACGCAGGTCCCATATTCATCTATTTTATTACCAACTCAAAATGAAACAGTTATTAAAAGATTTTGCAGAGTATGTCTAACCCCTGACAGTCATTTATGCAGGTTTAAATGCAAACAGCTTTGCCCTCATGTCACATTCATAATGCTCCTTCTTATGGCACAAATTCTGCTGCTGTCAAGTTAAATGAAACATTAATGGCCCCTCGTCATCATACATCAACTGAATAAATATATTTTAGAAGAAAGTACTTTGGCGCAAATAGAGTCGGCACAAAAAAAAAATAAAATCATCCTTCGTGGAAGCGCAAAACACAGGTGAGGACAGAACCTGTGGGGAGTGCCACTGTTTGTGCCAAGGCCAAATTAAATGTTCCTATGTTACGACGCTATCCTCTGCTTTCTGTAGTGCAAAGTCATCCACGACATCCTTCAGATTCAGCTGGCGGGCCTTACTAACGCTTCTGTAGCTCTCTTCTGTAGACTGCTTTTGTTTTAGTCCTCCAACTTGTGTCAGTTTCCGTCTTGCCGTCTGCTGCAGGAGTGTTGCTGCGTAGTTCTGCACATTTGTAACTACGTGTCTGTATTATCCTGATGCAGTTGTGATGGTTTTACACATGGTAGTTATCTTTGTAAGTATTGCAGTAGGGAATATGAAGGAATAGGTTTTAAAGTTGTTTTTTGATTAATGATTTTTTTCAGCACATTTAATTAACTGGTCTAATTTCACACCAAGTGACAACCTACATGTGCAAATAAGTACAGATATGCTGTTTTTTAAATTTCAAATGCATTTTAATGATGAGAATAAGTTACAGATTAGTCTTTTTTCATGTTTTTTGATTGCTCGTTTTATGTTTGACTTGTATTTGTTGAAAATTAAAACTTATTTGAATTTCTCATCATCACAGTCTAATCTCATTTGTAGTTAGTCGTGTATTTTTTTTTCGCTCAATGTATTTAGTTTTTTGACTGTCATTGATACTTATCTTATCATAGGTCAAAAGCATTTGAGACTTTCATATAAAGTTTGCAAAAAGAATAGTAACACAAAATAAAGAAAACTGATGGACACATATTACAGTAAAAGATAACCCAGCTTCCTCAAAAAGGCAGCGTATGTAGGCTACATCATGCTAACAGCCGAGAACAAAGTAATCAGATTCTTCAACATTTATTTGTTGATGTGACAAAGCGTATTTTGTAACCGTTTGCACTTTTTAGTGCTACTCATACTAAAAGAACATTTATTTCGAGATATTTTGCTGAGAGTTAAGCTTCCCGTTACGCAGTGAGAATCTAAAAAAGTGAGCTACACCTGGAAATGATATGACGTCACTGCTGAAAGGCAGCAGGTCAGTTGCTCATTCTAACGCCTGGTGCCAGCAGTCAAGATGAAAAAAATGGACACAAAGGGACACTTTTAATGCGGTATGATTCATGTGAACCTCAGCTTGAACCTCTGAAGCTGTTCTCACTCATGCACTGCAGCCTTGAAATATTCCAGACATGTTCCCGTGGGGCAGAAGAAATGTGTGCAACATTTGCTCCGGACTTCTTGCGGAAACCTGTTAGAAGTCCAGCAAGCCAGCGATTGCATTCAAGTGAGAATACGCCAGCAAATACTCCGGAATATTTGCGGGAGTACAGTATGCATTCTAAGCAGAGATGCTTCTTCGTATTCTTTCCTGCTGAATGTTGTGTGTGACAACCGCTCAAAGGTCAAACATAAAGAAAGTGGGAATCATTGGCCACATTAATGGGACAGATTCATCGATAAGTCCAAGAACAGTGACACCCATGTTTGCTGTTTACTGAAAATCTGGACAATAGCCCCACGGGAATAAAATCATGCAGCATGCATCTTCTAACTGAATTAACAGATGAACATGTCGGTTCACAAGATATTAGTCGTGAAGTTGTTTTTTTTTTAAATTTAAACTCCTTCGTGTAAGTTCTTAAAAACATTTAACTAAAAGCTCTATTTTATGAAGAAAATCTCACATTAAAAATTATCATATCCTGCTCTGTCTGCATTGGGACAATCTGTACCTGACCAAGTTGATAGAAAAGAAAAGCCACTTTCACTCTAATTGCAGTACAGTTTCACAATAGTAAGATTACTTTTACTTGAGTAAAAATGATATTCTGCTTTTCGTACCTGTGACTAACAGCATGCTGCTGGAGAGGTGTTTCTTGAGTAAAGCCATTGTGCCCCTATACCATGGGACATTTTATCTGTGTTTATTACTCATTAACTGGCCCAGACGCCCAAAATTGCCTTTTCTGAAACTGCTGCCTTCAATGCACACAGACATAGGTGACCCTTTCATGTTCCTAAGGCACCAATGGGGCACTTTTTACATTTGAAATGCGCCCGACGTTGAGTACATGGTGGTTACAGAGGAAACAAGGTGGCTTCTCATGTAAATTAACTACGCATGCAGAGTAGATGAGTTGTCGCTGAAAACACCCACTGAGGAATGCAAACTGTCTTGAGGGTAGCTAAAACAAGTCTCCCGCTTTCATTTGTGTGTATTCCACCTTGTTAGTTTGGTCAAAGCAGATCTCAAATAACTTTATTCAAAATTTAATAAATTGATTGCTGTTACTCCAAAAGCATTTTCATCTGAAGAAAGTACATTGATGTCAGTACACTGTACATACATGATGAGAGGAGCGGGAGTTTAGTGAAAAGGGGACTGGATAGGGCATGAATGGAGAGAGTGCTTTTCTCAATGAATCCAATGTTCTGCTCAGCATGTGCTTGCCTTGCAGACCCCTCTCCCCCCTCCTTTCCTCCCAATTTCCCACTCTATTCACTTCCCTCCTCTCTATCTTCTACAACTACTCCAGCCCCATCCCCCACACCCTCACACGTCTCTGCCATACCCAGCCCCTCAGTATGGAAGGAGACAGGAAAATAGGTTCGCTCTGTGTGTCTGTGTGTGAGCGCGCACGCGCGTGTGTGGAATGTTGTCCGACTCAACCGCTGGCACCACCTGGAGACCAATGAGGGGACTGGATAGTGTGACTGTTCCCAGATTGAATAGACCGGGCAAATGACTGTGTGGTCGCAAATGATAAACAACGCTATCATGAGGGTCCAGTTCTGCAGCTGAGGTCCTAAAACTGCACTGATCAGCAAGCACAGGCGCAACCAGCCTATTTCTATAATGTCCAGAGTGGTCTACCAGGAGCGAATTAACATAGAGAGGCAAAAAGGCAAACTTGTTGATAATGAGGCCAATGATACAGGTGCAGCTTGTTTCTTGAAGCAACACAGACCATAAGCATTAACCTGATTATCTGATCAGGTAAAATATTTAAGATGCCCTTTGGCTCAGATCACAAAGACTGTTAATCGCATCTACTATGATAATTAAACTCCTCTATGAGTGTCATAAGACCCCACTTCAGCTATGTTGAAATCAGTTGTGAGGTATTGGTTGGGAATAGTTATGAAAGCCTAACATGAAGCCAAATATGACAAATAAGAAAAACCTTTTGGACTCACCGAACAGCCAGCTATCATTATAGCTTATTTGTCCACTCTGCAAACAGAAATAATAAAAAGAAAAAACATGGATTATTGTACTGTGTGCTTATTGCTTTCTGTTTAGGGATTCCAAATCATCTTATAATTGTTTCTTGTCAATCAAGAACAATGGGCCTCATGCAAGAACATTTTCTTATTTTCATTCTAAATTTCTGTCACTTTTTTCGTAAGAAGGTTTCGTACGAACACGCCACGTCAGATTCAACAAACGCTCTTAACTTCGGAAAAAGTGTGTAAATGACCTGCGTAAATGATGAATGCCACCTGTGCGTATTTAAGTGCACATGAACGAAGATAGTAAATTTGCATACTCCACGCCCAAAATAATACCATATAAGGCTACGCTTCCTCTCTTCTGTGCCAGGAAGTGTTGAGTGTTGAGTCATGAGAATGGCATCAAGGCACAAAAAGAAAAACTTTACGGGCTCTGAGATTGAAGTTCTGCTTCCAGAGATCCAAAAAGGAAAATCTGTCATTTTTAGCATGTCAGCAGTGGAATTACAGAACCTGCTAAAGGGAAGTAATTGGAAGCAATTTCGAGTGCTGTTAATTCCGTGTCACATGTAGTTCGTAATGTCACTGAAATAAAGAAGAAATGGTCTGATATGAAAATGGCTTAAAAAAACGTTTCGCCATGGCCAGGCGTTCGATGACTGCAACTAAAGCCGTGCAATCAGTTGTTGCCTCATCATAATGGCACTTTAATTGGGCGGTCCATATGAGGGGGTTCAGGTAGTGGGAGAACCTCGTTCATGGGCAATATTGTGCAAAACGCATCTCTGGGCTATAGAGCAGTTTGCCACCCGCTGTATCGAGACACCAATAGTGCGCTCCACAACGGCACACGTGCTTTGATGCGTATAAGTGTGCAGTCTATTGCTCCAATTATGTTTGGCAGTCCAACCATGGCTTGAAGGTTCCTCTTAATTTGTACTTGTTGGACAGCGGTGTATGGGAATTTGATGTACCATGGGTGATAAACTGATGAGAGTTTTGATGACCAAGGGCAGCGCACAACTTACAGAGGACTGGGACACACCCAATCTGTCTCCAATCTCCCTCTGAAAGGTTTCCGTGGCCAAAAATCCAAGGGTGGTGAGGGCCTGGACGTGTAGTGGAATTGGGTTTAATCGGCGTGTTTCTCTCTGCAGTTGTGGCTCTAGCAAGCTGCATATTTGCAGCAGCACAGTCCTTGGCAATCTAAATCGCGATGTCAACATTCGTCCGTCTCCGCAAGGATAGCTACACGGTTTCGGAACACACGCTCTCTTCCAAGAGCCTGATGCGCTAAGGCATCCAAAAGTAGAAAGTCAGCTGCTGGTTACACTTCCCTTTGACCTTGTTTTATCCAGAGTCAAATTAACCTTCAATTAGTGCATAATTTAAGTCAAACAGAATGTCAGCATAATTATGGGGTATAATGTATATATTTTTTTATGATTGCTTCAAAGTAATTAAATACACAATCCATTAGTCAACCAAACTTCATTCAAATAACAGCGGACTATTTTACGAAACTCCTACGACAGGTCTGGATCACTTGTAAATTCTGTTCGTACCTGAAAGAAAACGTAAATAACAAAAAAATTGGTGAATGCACAAATTCTCTTAAAGTGATACTCCGGAGTAGATTCAACCTGGGGTCATTTGAACCGTGATATCCAGCCAAGTAGCCCACCCGCAGTTTTTTCGATATTGGCTGAACATCAGCTGAGTTACTGAGTTATCCCGAATAGCTTCGTACAAGCGTTAATGGATCCTGGCAGTATCTCCAAAATTACCACACTAAAATCACATGCCATGACACCAAACTTCTACAGTAGTACAAATATGGTCTGTACTCACAAAGCGATGCATTTGGAAGTTTGAAAATAGTCCAGGAGTTTATTATTATCAACACAAGCCTGATAGCTTCTCTGCAGCTAAAGCTGCGTCGACGTCACTTCAGGGAGCTGGGAGCTTCAAAGTAAGATGAGGGTTGATCTACTGTAGACAACAAAGTATATGCTATATTCTACATGTTTTTTTTATGAATTTTTATGTTGTAGAGTTGTGAAATTATTTTATCAATCAAATTGAGCAGCCTTGCTTTGTTGTCTACAGTAGTAGATCAACCCTCATCTTACTTTGAAGCTCCCAGATCAAGGAAGTGACGTCGACACAGCTTTAGCAGCAGAAAAGCTATCAGGCTTGTGTTGATAATAATAAACTCCTGGACTATTTTCAAACTTCCAAATGCATCGTTTGGTGAGTACAGACCATATTTGTCCTACTGTAGAAGTTTGGTGTCATGGCATGTGATTTTAGTGTGGTAATTTTGGAGATACGGACCAGGATCCATTAACCCTTGTACGAAGCTATTCGGGATAACTCAGTAACTCAGCTGATGTTCAGCCAATATCGAAAAAACTGCGGGTGGGCTACTTGGCTGGATATCACGGTTCAAATGACCCCAGGTTGAATCTACTCCGGAGTATCACTTTAAGTCACTCGTACGCATGACTCAAGAACAAATCTGTTCGTACGAATGGTTGTTGCGGTCCAATGTGTCTTGGCAATGTTGTGACAATGTCTTTTTTCTGTCATTTTAAATATATTTATAGTGGAGAATCTCTTCCTTCTCAAACTCTGGCCAGATTTGTGCAACACCTGAGGCTCCTCCTTAAAGCAACAATCACAGCCACATCAAAAGGAATAATGATGCAATCTGAAGTGATTATTCAATTAAATAATCCCCATACCAATTTTTGCACTGTGGAAAGAAAATACATATGCAACATTAATTGACACTTCCATATTGGATTTGATCAATCTGTCTTTGTTGACAGGATATGTACCTCAGACTTTTAAGGTTGCTGTAATTAAACCTTTACTTAAAAAACCTACTCTTGATTCAGAAGTGTTGGCTCATTATAGACCTATATCCAATCTCCCTTTTATGTCTAAAGTTCTTGAAATAATAGTTGCAGCTCAGCTTTGTGATCACTTACACAGAAATAATCTGTTTGAAGAGTTTCAGTCAGGATTCAGAGTGCATCATAGCACAGAAACTGCACTGCTGAAAGTTACCAATGATCTCCTCTTAGCCTCTGATAGCGGACTTGTGTCTGTGCTTGTCCTGTTGGATCTCAGTGCTGCATTTGATACGGTCGATCACAGTATCTTATTACACAGACTTGAACATGTTATTGGGATTAAAGGAACTGCATTAGGCTGGTTTAAGTCATATTTATCTGATAGATTTCAGTTTGTTCTTGTAAATGAAGAATCTTCCTCACACACCAGAGTAAGTCATGGAGTTCCTCAGGGTTCTGTGCTTGGACCGATTCTTTTCACTTTATACATGCTTCCATTAGGTAACATTATTAGACAGCATGGCATAAATTTCCATTGCTATGCTGATGATACTCAGCTGTACTTATCTATAAAACCAGATGAACCCAATAGGTTGGTCAGACTACAAGCATGTCTTAAAGACATAAAGACCTGGATGACTCAGAACTGTCTGCTTCTAAATTCAGACAAAACTGAAGTCGTTATCTTTGGACCTGAGCGTTTCAGGGAGAAATTGTCTAGCTATATAGTTACTCTAGATGGTATTTCCTTGGCTTCTAGTTCTACAGTGAGGAACCTTGGAGTTATTTTTGACCAGAACTTATCATTTGACTCGCATATAAAACAGGTTTCTAGGACTGCCTTCTTTCATCTTCGTAATATTGTTAAAATCAGGAACATCTTGTCTCAGAGTGATGCAGAAAAACTAGTCCATGCATTTGTTACTTCAAGATTGGACTACTGTAATTCTTTATTATTGGGCTGTCCCACATATTCTCTGAAAAGCCTTCAGTTGATCCAAAATGCTGCAGACAGAGTTTTGATGAGAACTAACAGGAGAGATCATATTTCTCCAGTTTTAGCTTCTCTTCATTGGCTCCCTGTTAAATTCAGAATAGAATTTAAGATTCTTCTCCTTACATATAAAGCTCTTAATGACCGAGCTCCATCATATCTTAAAGATCTCATTGTAAGATATTTTCCCAACAGAGCACTTCGTTCCCAAACTGCAGGTTTACTTGAGGTTCCCAGAGTTTCTAAAAGTAGAATGGGAGGCAGAGCCTTCAGTTATCAGGCCCCTCTATTGTGGAATAAGCTGCCAGTAAATGTCCGGGAAGCAGACACCCTTTCCACTTTTAAGACCAGGCTTAAAACTTTCCTTTTTTATAAAGCTTATAGTTAGGTCTGTTGAATCTGATAGTGTGTCTGCTAGTGTGTCTTGTTCTGCCTCCACCTCTGGCACCCTCTATACTTTCATTACCCCCTACCCGAACCAGGGTTTGAATCCCATTCCCGCTTATCTTACCTCTTTTATTTCTCCCCCTACCCGAACCAGGGTTTGCATCCCCACCCCGCTGTGACTGGTGTGCAGTTGGTGAGAGGCTGAGGTAGCTTGTGGCTGTAAAAAGATGGTTGTTGTGGTGTGAGGAGCAGATCAATATAGGGAGTATAGGGAATTACTTACTGAGTCTGGTCCTTTATTTATTTATTTATTTTTTCGTTAGCACAAGTTTCTTGTGTTTACCTTGAATAGGGATGGCTCAGGTAATCCTGAAACATCCCATAGTTAAGCTGCTATAGGCCTAGACTGCTGGGGGGCCTCATCTGTCACACCTTTCCTCACTTTACTCTCTTTATGTATATGTGATATTATTGTGGTCATTAACTCGTGTTTCCCTGTTCCAACAGATATCCTTTGAATGGTGTTACAGTGCCCCCCCCCCCCCCCTTTCTGTCTTCTCAAACCCCAGCTGGTCGAGGCGGATGGCCACCCTTCCTGAGTCTGGTTCTGCCAGAGGTTTCTTCCTGTTAAAAGGGAGTCGTTTCTCTCCACAGTCGCCTCAGGCATGCTCAGGCCGGGAGATTGGACCGAAAAACAAAAAGTTTTCAGTGTAATCTGTTGGTTTTCTTAGCTAGGAAATTGTTTTTGAATTGGCTCTATATGAACGAATTGGATTATTTTATGAATTATGATTATTATTAATTAATTGAATTCCAATTGGCTTGAATTGGACTTACTATCTAAGTGCCTTGAGATGACATTTGTTGTATTTGGTGCTATATAAATAAAAATGAATTGAATTGAATTGAACAGAATGAAGCGCACAGATCGCTATGTCAGATCACTATGTCTCAGATCACTATGTCCATACTTTTCAAGCCAAACTTTGCACTGTTCGTTGTAAATAAACCGCTTTGTAACTTTTTACACCAAAACAAGGTTTACTTCTGCTGATTGTAAAGTGATAGTAAATCTAGCCCTTATTGTAAAAGTAAGAGCAAGGACTAGAAACTGGTAATTGACTGTGATGATATCTTTCTCTGTCATATAGATAAAGAAACTTATTTATACCGTAGATACACCTACAGTACATAAAACAATATCTCCAGAAAAGTTAAAGTTTATGGAACTATTACAGTCAGGTTATGTTTCAATTTCATTTCAATAGCTTGTAGTGTTGTTTTTTTTTTTGTTACTTGGCCAACCCTCACTGGTTGAGTAAGGTGATTAAAGTAAAGCTCCTTTCAGACACAGACTGCTTTCCACTAAACTGAGGGCAACTGAATGTGAGCTTCATGTCTTTACGAACACCGTGGTCACTTTTCATGGATGTCATGATGGCATTCTCCAGTACAACAGTGCAACAAAATGCAGTTGTACATCACCGCAATCTAATATCTCTAAAAGGATCATATACTTGAATCTGAAGCGGCATATCACTAAATATTTTCCAGATATGCAACAAAGTCTTTTAATCAATTTAATTTGTGAGCTTGACAATGAACCCTGTTTCCAACCACAAACACTCATGAAAAGCAAGAAGGGAACGGTGGAGGATAAATTGGCCTTCATGCAAAAGATGGCTAGTTAAAAGCTTGTGCAGCAAAACGTTATCAATAGTCATTGCACTTTTCTACCTCCCTCCCAATAGCAATTCCCTCTGTCCTTTTGTGCTCACATTCACAAATGCTTAGGGTTGGAAGTTTTGCTAAGAAGCTTTCATCAGACTTCTGGGACCTGTTTCTGTTGGGACTTTGCCAATCTATGTCTTTATGTTATAGCATTTTGCTGTCACTTGGAAGCTTCATCAGAAATATGTGGAAGAATCTGAGCTGTGGGCTGCTCTTGGTTGTATTGGTGCTGTTGTTGGTTATTGGCTTTGCCTTGGAAAAGACAGATGTCATAGTGGACAAATATATCTGCTTTCTGGTGGAGTATAACAAAGAATTAAATAAGGAATTAAATTGTCTGTACTTTCTTCCTGTTTTTCTTTGTTATTTGTAGTTTTTGAGCTCTCTTTGCTATGATTTTTGTTGTTGTCAGATGACAGCAAACTCTTAGCAATACTCAGCATACAATATGTGTAGTGATATATATCAGACTACACACTGTTTTTTAGAGGACTGCACTTCTAAGCATCCATGAAAAAATACTCTAGATCTTTCATTCCAGGGAAAAGGAGGATGAGAGCAAACTAAATAGATACCTTCGTGCTACCATGAACAGGAGCTTAACAGTGCATGAATAGCATTAATATCAATGCACACGGTGAGTTTTACATGGGTAAAATGTACATGATTATACAGATGAACAAATCTACACACTTTCCAACAGAGAACAACAGTCCAAGGATGCAGTGAGGTCTCATAATTTATGATTCTGGATTGTGACAATACCGGGATAATCAGTCGTTTGATGGCAAAATTGTGTGCAGGCAAGAAAAAAACACAGGGATGTGTCATAAGAAAAGGTTAATTTGTGTCCATTTTTGTGTCTTATTTCATAAGACCAAGCTGGTCAAGTATATCATAATTTCACATGAGAGATATTATCCTGCCTCTAAATTGGCATAATTGAAGAAAATACGACTCAGATGCAAATCAAATTTCATGGATTTTTCCTCTCATTTCTTTCTTTTGGCTTAACATCTTCAAGCGTAAAACTTATTTAAATTTTCCTCATATCAGATCTGAACCTATATAAACCACAAAACAAGCCAATGAGCCGGTTTGAATTTAAACATCAATAAGATATTCCAACCCTCCTCATCAGACGCCCTCTTCAGAGCCGTCTTTTGGCTCTTGAACTCTGCAGCAGCCATGGGCAGACGGAATCCTATTAACTATCAGGGTAGGGGGGTCTTGGCCCACTTTGGCACGCTCACCCCTCCCCCCATCATGTCCTTCTGTTCTTTTTTTTTTCTTCCCCTCCTCCTATATGCTCATCTGTCTTCCCCCTACAGCATGCTCTATGGCTCATTCTAGGAATCCATTTATAGGCGCTGCGTAAACCTCAAGTGAGCGGCAGCCAAACCAACAAACAGATGTGGACAAAACATCCTATTCCTGCCTGGGTTTCCCCCTGCTTGTGCTGCTGTTGGCCCTGGATGAGCCTGAACATGACTAACACACACACACATGCCACTCACATCCTCCCTCTCATCCCCTGAAGAAGAGAAGGAAGAGGAAAAAAAGGTAGGGGAGCAGGAGAGAGAAAATCCGTTGGGAGGGGAGAGGAAAAGACTGGGATCATTTGAAAGGCAAGGTGGGTGGGGATAGGAATATGAGTGGGTGTCTTTTATACTTCTTCAAGGGGGCGGATGTAGGTTAGTGGGCGGGGGATGGGGCCAGGCTGATTCAGCTAGCTCATGAGTAGTATGTGACTCACACAAACACAGGAAGTAGCGCGTGCTGCTTGTTTAGTGAATACGGCACTGTATTTATGTAATATTCCAAATATACAGGCAATAATAGGCGTTCTTACACGACCTTCTTTCACCTCCTTACATCGGTCACTGACTCAAGGCTCCACTCTCTCTTTCAAATACTTTCATTTCCACATCCTGAGATTTTTGGACCGACAAACGCATCAGTCATACTGTGACTCAAGCTTTAGAAATTCTTAAGAGAGAAAACAGTGCCATATTTGTAACTTCCTCTGGCAACAACAGTTTGAACATACAAACAGGTTTGGCTTTTTATATTTTATCTTTAGTTTTTATTTGTCGATCTATAAGAACTATATATATATAAAATATTCTATTCTATATAAAATATAGAACTGCATACAATGCCCAAAGTTACCAAACAACATTGAAAAAAATAAAGAAAACGAAAAAGGGTTTTGGACAAAATCATAGGTAGCCTACCCTTTAGATGACTAGTTATTTAGTTACTCAATTTATATTTGTAGTTACTAGTTAATTTAGTTAATAATCAACAAACTAAGACACACATGCGCCCAGCTTTTAAGTGTTTACAATACCTGGATCCTGGATTGAAGAAATTAATGATAATGTTACTGCATGAAGGGAACTGATTGTTTCCAGTTACTTTTTAACAATGCCGATGACAACAGCATCAAAAAATGTTATAATCAAAAAGCATTTAATTGCTAAAAAACTTAAAGTTGTTCAAAGTAGAAGAAAATACTTAACAAAAAAAATACCCATTACATAGATAAGAAATTAAACAAGCTAAAAAAAACCCCACCTATTTCTTATGCAATTGAGAAACTTTATGGATACAATAAAAGATGGGTACAGCAATAGTGCTGTGGGGCTGTTTGTTGCTTCTGGTCCTGAATTTATCAAAAGAATGATGAGAATCAGATCAGAAAATCCCCGAAGGCATTTTAGGAAAATCTAGAGTTTTTCAGCAGGACAACGATCCAAAGCACACAGTCAGCTGTTGAAATGAAAAAAGATGGACTGTTTTAATCTGACCTGCAATGAGTTCTGATCTGAAAGCAAATTAAATCCCTGGAGAGAGAGTTGAAACTTGCCATTGAAAAAAAATAAAAAAAAATAAAAGAAGAATCCTGTAACTTTAAAGTTGAAATACACACCAACAACAGAGTTGCAGAAACTAAAGGGATACGTTTTTCGTATATATTGTTCAGTTTAATATATAATATATATATAATTTAAAGAAAGGAAACGTTATTTCATTGTTTGTTTGTTGATGCTGTAATACTGTAACTGTGCATATTTCTTTAAATAAATCAACTTTATTATTGCTGTAAAGTGAGGCTCTACAGTGACTGAGACTGACATTAAAGATAGGTGGCACATTGAGTTTAGATTTGGGAGGTAACATTGAGGCCAATGCCATGTGACGGAAATGACACCATCTTGTGGTGATACACAAAACAGCACTTGCATTCTCGGTATGAAAATGTGTTTTTTCTTGACTGCTTATTTATATCTCAGAGGATAATAAAAAAAGGCAGAATAATTGGCACCTTTTCTCCTTCTTCCACTACCACTCATGACAGACCGAGGTGACGCTGCATTGATGCTGATGCCCCTCCACGTGTCTCAGCCCTGCTCTTGTTGACATGAATGCCTCATGGCAGCCAAGCACATTTGTGATCATGTCCAGCAGAGGGTAGTCTTACCCTGAGAGAAGTTACTCATCCCACTTGAATCTTCCTCTCTTCCTCTCTTCCTCACCTGAATTTATCACAGAGGAGGGGAGACCATGCAGTAAACAAGCATCGGTCTAGAAATAATTGCGGCAAGCTTTGCGAGACAATTCATCCTCAACATCAACAGGTTCGGTGTGTAGCAGGACATCTGAAATGCTGTAAATATTAAAGCTACTACAGCAAACACAGTTCTGCAGATTGCCTGTAATTGATAGCTAATTCTCTTAAATTGGTTTTAAAGCCTGCTCTCCATTAGAGAGGATAAGACAGAGATGAATTAAGTCACAACTTAATTCAACCAACCTCAATCAGGTCTAAATCTAACTAAAGAAGAGAAAGCAAAGAAAGTCTGTCACTCTGACAGATGAGCATATGTTCAGAGGAGTTGGGAGGACTAATAGATGAGAGTCACCTTGATGATGATGCATCTGGAGTTTTAGAATTCATGCTACCTCACTCTGTCTTACCTGATTGATCAAAAGGGAAAGGCCTAGCCTGCCCATTTTGGGCCTGTCACATCCCTGCTTGGCAACTGCAGTCCCCAGAGTGGGCGCCTGGCTCATGCTGCATCTGTGTTGGTTACTTATAGAAACAATCTGAGCTGAGTTTTATCACAGCTTTTTATTTCCTCGGGGATCAGAGAGCAGATTCGCTGGACACAGTGCTGATGAGAGGACCACTACAAATAACTAGCGGGCTTTACAGTTGGGGATGATAGGTTTACAAACTCCTGCACAAAACAGGGTCTTGGCTCATCTGCAGAGCTGAGTCACTTCAACATTTGTCTCATTGATTGCATTTTGACTGGCATTCCCCTATCAGGCATATTGGAAAGTGGGCAGTTTTGCCTCTCGACCAGAGTAAACAGAATTACTGTATAGAAACAGTTGCCAGAGAGTGACATTTTAAGAATGTCAGCCAAAATGTGGAGACTAGAACCATGCTAAGATTTTCCTTGTTTCCGACACAATATACACCGATTCATACTTTATACATAGGGAGCCACAGAAGACACTAAACAGATGTTTTGACAGGCTGATGTGCGGGAACAGATTTTAAACACAAACGTAAAAAAATCCCAAACCGGCCCCATTAGGGTCCAAGGCACCCAGAATAAGAGAGACTCTAAAATAACCACAAACTATGATTTGATTTATGTCTTGGAACTTTTGAGTTGCCTCAGCTGTTGCAATTTGCAGATTTTTTGCACTTTGCATCTTTGTAGGTTTTTACATTTTTTTTTGCCAAATGTGGTTACGGATTCGTACTAGTTTTGTGTCACATTTTGCCCCGTTTTGGTAGTTTTCTCTCTTTATGGTCATTTAGCATCTCTTTATAAACATATCGTGCCTACTCATGGTCATTATATGTCCTATTGGTAATTTTTTCAATCCACCTTTTCTCTTCTTTTCTTGCATTTAATTTAGGTCATTTTGTACCTCTAGTTTATTTCTATTCTTTTCCATCAGTTTGTGGCCATTTTGTCCTATTTTGGTCATTTTTCTTTCTCATTTGATCTCTTTGTGATTGTTTGATGGCCCAGTTTTAGTAATTTTGCATCTCTGAAATGCTACACTTCTTACGGCCTTACGTGTCTTTGGAGACATTTAAAAAAAAAGATGTCTTTGTGATAATCAAAAAAACTCTTCACGGTTATTTTAAGTCTCATTTGCATTGTTTTTCTTTTCTCTGTTGTCACTTTGCTTCCTTGTATAAATACAAACAAATAATGTGTTTATCTGGGATATACCATCATTTCTATCTCTCTTTTCAATGTCCAGACAGGTAATAGAATAGAGGGGTAGCATTATATACACTGATTACTCATGAAGCTTGAAACCCAGCTGTTGGAGCTGCAAAGTCCAATGGTGGTGTCTGGAGTGATATCAGTTGACGGATCCCTTCTCTGACACCAGGATGTCCGTCTCTGGCATTGACCACACCACAGTGTTTGGTATCCTGTGCAAGCGAGTGTCAGATTGCTGGCTATTGATGAATGATTAGAGTTGCAGAAGATGGCACGTGGTGCTGCCACCCGCAGGGGCCAAGGCTAGACGGATTGGTCCATTTGTAATGCAGAGGGAGCCTGGTAGCTGCATTAACTATTAAAGTGTGGTTATCTGAAGGTAATGGTACGCCAGGAGCACTGAAGCAAACTAAAGCAAGAGAAGGTATAATAGTAATGTTGAACGATGGGCCCTTCTCCTGTAGATCGTATGGTCTATTCTCCTGTCTGAATGATTATCTGGGAAATGTCTCATTAGGTTGAACAGAGACATAAATGAAACCAGTTCAATTTGGCATCAAACATATTAGTTTATGACCAATGCCTGGACAATGTTCACAACCTTTACATTATCTAAGGTAATGCTGAACCTTAAAACAGGGAATTTGAGTATTTAGACATTAATTGAAAGGAAAATTGCTGTGCTGAATAAACGAATTAAGGCTCTATACATTTACTACAAAGGACGAATCTAGTACTTTGAAAAGATTTTACTGTGCTCCCATGGAAAATGCTTCAATAGGTGTTGCATAGGTGTGCAAACTTTCTACAATTGCATTAATATAGCAGATATGTAAGTAAAAACCTGTAGTTTTGACATGTACTAGTCCTAATACTCAGTGTAACATACTGTATAAAAGAAGTTCAGTTTTCAACAAGCCTGTTAGATGTGGTCATTGTGTTTCCATGTCATCACCCGGCCAGTCATGAAACCTCAAACTCAGCTCTTGTGATTCCTCATTAAATGAACTCCAGTGGCTTTCAAACACTTCCTCTCAGCTTCCTAATAGTTCATGAGAAAAAAAAAAAAAAAAATCTGAATAAAGTTGGTAAATTTTCTTTCACCATCTAGTGGCATTGTGCCTTATTTGGCAGAACACTGATGAAAAAGGACACCTTGTGTGTATTCAATAAAAAAGGGGAACAGTGACACCTTGGGAATTCAAAGGGGTTATGTAGGGAAACCAGGGACAAAACCTGGACCCAATTCTCCCAACTTCATTCATAGTTTATGTGTGAAAATGGCTTCTGTTTTAAAAATGTATTTTCTGTATGGTACAAAACGATCCAAGCTCAGATAAAATGGTGTAACACAGAGTTTGGCATGGTGGCTTTCCTCCAACAAGCTTGAAACGAGTTACCTCGGGTCTGCCTCACAGCACTGCCAGTAAATGAAACAAAGACCCTGAAAGTGAAGAGGGCAAACGTCTAAATGGCTTCACCCTCTGTCGGCTCTGGTGTTTGTTTTACTTGTAAACGGGCGCAGTGAGGAAGTTCACTTGATAAACTTTCCGCAGATGGTCAATATCTTTATCTGTTCTCTTGCTCTTACAAGGAGAAGTCTTGAATACAGAGAAAAGTGAGGAAATTGATTTCACTGTACCTTTCCTCCACTCACTGTGTCATCCTGAGAGTTGATTGGCCTTAGGGATGGAGAAGCACTAGGAGTGCCTTGGTGCAGAAGTGAGCCATCCATCCTCAGTACCTGGAAGGAGGAGGAGAGGGTAGGATGTCGTTCCACCTGCCTGCTGAATAAATCAACGCTTAGTTCATTCTGCAGCTGCAGTCCAATTAACCAAAGGGGTTCCTGTGAATGCTGGTAGTTGGCAAGATTAATTACGCAGTGCTAACAATACACACTGCAGTTCACAATAACCCAGAGGGCAAACACTGAGACTTTTCTTTGCAGCTTCCTTTTGAAGTATTGTTCCCCCTGACTGTACAATATTATTATTGGGACTTTTTACCATTTTCTCAATGTATAGTAGCTAATTATGTTTATATCCATAGCCTTGTCCAGATTTGAAAGTAGCAGACAAATGAGCAAACATATGTATACAGTCACATTTTTCAAACCCTCTTTAAATGATCAAGTTTTATGTGTCACGACACAATGAGATCCATATGGTTCTTACTAGTACTTAAAATGAGTAAAAGTGGATTAATATGAATAATTCATAAAATAAACGAGTTTGTAAAATACAAACAAAGCCAACATTCAGGATCAGTGTGTGATCACTTGAACAAGTGCAACATGTGTGAGCGCCTCCATAAAAGCAGAGGTTTTGGTGGTTTGCTGATCATTCAGAGCTCTTTTCACACAATAACACAACAGCCAGGAGGAATTAGATCAGCGGTGATCTAAGAGACACAGATGCTGCTGCCCATCAATCTGGGAAGGGTTATAAGGCCATTTTCAATCAATTTGGAGTCCATCATTCTACAGAGAGAAAGCTTTTCACAGCTAGAAAACATTCAAACAAGTTGCCAATTTTCCAAGGTGTGGATGTCCAAGCAAGTTTAGTCCAAGGTCAGACAGATGCTAAGAGAAACTGCAAAACAACCCAAGAGTATGTAGCTCTTGTAGGAGGGAATGTAGCTAGCATGTTAAATGTTAATAGTTTGCGACTGTAAAGTTGAAAAAAAAGAAGAAACAAGTATGGCGTGATTGGAAGGGTTATCAGGAGAAAGACTCTTCTGTCTACAAGGAAAATGGCTGCACGGCACAGGTTTGTTATGACATATCTGAACAAACCACAAACCATCTGGAACAATGTCCATTGGAGGGATCAGCCCAGAGTGGAAATGTTTCTCTATAATATACAGCACCACATTTGGTGAAAAACAAACACAGCAAAGTAGCACCTGACAACTGATACCAACTGTAAAGCATGTGGAGGGCTTATGATTTGGGCTACTGAATCATGGGATGTGCTTAGTTTTTCACACTGCTTCATCATTTTGGCTTAGTTTTTGCAAAATAAATGATGGCACAGTGTAATATGTCACTGTAGTTCTTATGAGGTTAAATCCACGTCATTTTTAAGATCTCATAAGGATCAGATGCATTCTTTAGATTGTCTTCATACATAAAACCTTAGAACTGAGAGAAGGTGTGCTTTCATTTTCATATGAATGCAAATGATCTGTAGCAATCTCAAATTTGTTGCTGAGCTAAATACTTGTCTTCGGAGGTGTTTCTGGGTGCCATTATTTCCTTCTACATGGCCCATGACGAAGCTTTAGTTTTCACCACTTCACTTCATTCAAAAAGTGCCTTTAATTTAACATAGAAAGACAGAGGAGAAGGTGAAAGGGAAAGGTTAATGGGACTGACACAAAGGGCAGACAGCAGAGGCAGTCTAGCCTTAAGTGTCACATCCTACTCACATCACAGCCCATACAAGGAGACAATTAGGCCCGGTCAGTAATTAAGCCAGCTCCAGAGGCAGGGATCTGGCTTCAGCTTTCTAAAGGATTAAAGCCTTCTCCAAGACAACTGCTGGTAATGACTTTCATCCTTCTATCAATGACATGTTCACACACTGACGTTTGACTTCTGCCACATCAAAGAGAAAGGTCACAGAAGATGTAGCAAATGTGAGTGGAGGAGAGGGTAGAAAAGGGAGTAACTGCAGGTTGCTTTGATCAGTAGGAGAAACTCTGCCAATCCTCTGTTTAATCTCTAACAAATTTCTATTCAAGACGTTCCGGCACAGAGGACCACCATCCTCATCTTTCCGTTTCTTTTTCTGTGCGGCTTGTTTCGCCAGAGCAACAGAAATCAGGTAAACATGGATGTGACATTTTCATCCAACTTTAGTTGAAAGTTTACAATCTGTTTCCAAATGAGAATTTATGCAGGACCTTTATCAGAAATGGAACTCAATATTCCATACTAACAATGTTGGAAAAAGCTGAGCCTTAGGAGGAAGGCAATATTATTTTTGATGTCACAGACAACTAACACGTTAATCCACAGCTCTCATTAAGGTTATTTCGAACAGAAACTTGCAGCTGCTTCCACAAGCTAACTTAGCCCACTGCTGCAGTCGATGGGCTACATAATAACCATCGAAATAACAGAAAAAAATTAATGTGTGTTTCAAGAGACAGCTTTAAGAAATATTTAGCAGAAATGGGAATGCAACTTAAGTGTGTGGTGAATAAATACAGCCAGCAGCTGGTTCACTTAGCTTAAATAAATCCAAGGAACAGACGGAAACAAACACATCTGGCGTTACTGTGTCAGAAGGTAACAAAACCTGCACAAGCACCTTTAAGGCTCACATGCAACATCCAATTTCACAAGCTGTGGTACAAAAGCCAAGATCACTGTTCCCCAGTTTTTTTCTATTTGAATAGCATCTTGAGAAGTGCTATTTGATAGAAGCTTGTTTATTTTCTCTGATATTTTCTCCAGAGAAGCTTTAATATAAGTGGGGATATTGTGACTCATTTCGAGATTGAGGGAGAATTCAGCTACGATGAAAATGCTTCATGAATGCATGTAAAGCATCTGTCACGAAGGCACATTCACTGGATGCATTGATGCTGGATTTATTTTCACCTTTTGTGCTTACTGCTTAACACCGGCTTGAAAAAAAACAGCAATGTATCACAGCTTCTATTTATACAAGACAAAAGAACACATACACACACACACACACACACACACACACACACCAATCCAACGTTGTAGATATCGAAACATAACATATGAAAAATAATCACTGAAAATAAAAAGGAATTCATTTGCAAAATCATAAAATGAACCAATGGCTACATGAAAGATTAAACCCGTAGTAATAAAAATTTAACCCCATCCAGTTATACCAGAGCAAGGTTGGAAAAAAAGAAAAATCAAGTCAAATATATATTTTTTGATAGTTTTAGAACCCACGTCCATTTGAGGAAGCACGTAATGCATTCACAGAAACACGCAGCTTGGAAACAACACCTGATTAAAAAACGCTTGCAGATGCCTGTCAAATGACCTGCTTTGTTTAAAGGCTTTCATGAACACTCAAGCTAACTGAGAACTGAATGTTTGTTTCGTGTGAGCATAAAACTTTCTTCCAGAAGGATTTTTCTTCGTCCGTATGCTGCAAAGTTTAGCTGAGCCTGAGGTAGTGTGTTTTAGTACAGAAGGGGCCTCTGTGGTTTCGGGGTTGTCATGGACAAAACATGCGTGTTTATCACAGGAACATTGACAACCAAAATTCTACAGTTGGAAAAAAAAAAGGTGATTTTTATATATTTAAGCGTAAACTTATGGTTGATATTGTTTAGGAGAGTGTATAAAAACCTGATTTAGAGCCTACAACCTTCTCTAAATGGAACTTTTTGTCAGAAAACTCCCACGTTTGTCTTATTTGTTATGGAATCGTAGCATTTTGCCTAAACGTGGTTCTGTTAGCTCTCTGCGGTTGGACTTTATAAACACACATCTATATGTTGTAGAATTTTCTGCCACATGGGGGCAATATCAGGAAACTGTGACACTAAGCTGTGGGCTGCTCTCTTCTGTGTTGGTGCGGCTGTTGGTCCTTCAGCTTCGCTCTGCCGAGAAAAAAACACTGAAGTGGACAAAGATCTGTCTAGTGGTGAAGTAAAACTATGGCTGAGTAAACCTGAAAATGGATGTATTTAAAAGCTGTGTTTTCCCTTCCGTGGTCCTAAAAAAATCACGTACACACAGCACGGTTTACACAGAATCTTTTGTAAATCTTCAACCAGCTTGCATTTACACAAGGTACAAGTGGTAATATCCATCTTGTTTTTGTCCAAACCACTTTTAATGACCATCCAGAGCCTTCGCTGTCATCTCCCCTCACCTGCTAATTTGCTCATTGTGCAACTTTTCTGACAGCGCCAACAGGTGATCTTCCCCTCAATGTGCAGGGAAAGCAGCTCTCTACAAACACTTTATTCTCAAAGTTCTCCAGTACTCCTTTTTTCCCTGAATAAACCAGTGTTGCTCTGTTGAAATCTAACTCTTGAGTCCATCTCTTGAGTCCAAGACAAGCCACCATGACAGCTGGATAAAAATGACTGAAATTTTCAGTTGAATGTGTAGGCCTTCATCGCAAAAGATGAAATATTTCAACGTGCTCGAGGCAAAGTCTGGAGGGGAAAAAAACAGAAGCACATCTATTGGAGATCATGGTGACTCTCACAGGAATGAATCGTCCTCTGGTAGACTCCCATAAGAACACACATGTTTATGGACACAAGGCGTAGCAGTATATATATATTTGTTAACATATAAAGGTAACCACTATCAGTATCTTGCTGGCATTTTCCCATCGTTTTCCCGTCAAGAAAGGAGAATTCAGGGCATATTCTGACATCAAACCTAGATTACTTTGTGTTTTGCAGGATGTAAAGAAACAGCTGTGAACAAAAGGCTATTGTTGATATATTTCAACTTTGTTTTAATCAAACTTTCTCATCAAGAATTAGACCAAATAACTGAACTTATGAATAAATATTTTCATTCATAAATATTTCACAGGTTTACCACTTCCGTGTTGCATAGAGTTTGGATTTATTCAAAGAATACAGACACATTCAAGCTGTTTTAATCCTCAGAGTCTTTCTTAATATTGATTGTGCAGAAGCCTATTAGTTCTGATGGACTAATCAGGGATATCACAATAAATTCAATTAAAAAAAGCCAGAGCGTTTAATGTACTTTTTGCATATTCAGGCCAAGCTATAACGATTCATATTTAATTTTTATGGTCAAGATAAGACACCATTGTGATATCAGCCTTCTATCAGGAGCAACATTTTGCTAATATAACTTCAAAAGCTTTTTTTTTTTCCTCTGGAGCTGGCCATCTATAATCCTACTTAATAAATATCCTTTTCATGTGTAAACATTTTGTGGCCTCATCTTAGGCAGGCTTCCCTCCCACACGATGCAGGTTCATCTGCTATAAAACACATTGTAGTTGTGCTCTGACTGTTGCTGCCTCTGAGGATTAAAACCAAACATGACTTATCCTTATGATGTGATTGTAAAAGTGGTTTGGTGGCTTTTTCCAGATCGGGTGTCTCACTGCATAACAATAACTCTAGGCTGCAGCTGAAAACATTCCTCTGAAGTGGATTTCATTCACACAATGTATGGAGGGTAACATTCTCATCCAAGATAAATTGTGGCAAAGGATAAAGGAGAGGATTGAAAAAGCACATCTCTGAGGTGCAGGCGTAGAACTTCATTGTCTTTCAGAGTGAAATACGGTCTATATATGATGAGTGGAGATATTTTAATATTTTGTAAAAAAGGCTTCTTTTGATGCTTCTCTCTTGCCTTCTTCTTTTAAATAAACATTCAATATTTCTCTCAGGGACTTCATGGCACTGCTCGTGAATTTACTTATTTGCTCGCCAGTGTCTTATTTTATCCATGCGCCTCTTTTGACATGAAGCTGTATGAGATCCCATACTAGCAACATTATTTATGAACATTTTCTTACCCCCCGCTGCGTACTGTGAGCTGAGTTCCAGCCTTGTTTTGGCGTTGATGAAGGTAGTCCGGCGAGTTGGCTGGGGCCACAAAAATAAAGCGTTTTGCTTCTCAAAACAATATGCGTTCAAAAGAGTAATACATTTGCATCACAAAATTGTTGTTTAGGAAAAAGTCAGACCACACAATCGCTTGGGGCTATTTTCTCTCTACCCTTGTATCACTCCGTGATTGCCACCTGCCGATAGCCGCACCTGTTACGGTGTTTACTGCTCGGAAGCAGGGGAGTGCTCGGTCTGCACTTCGGTCTGCACGGTCCACACAGCCCGTAGTGATACGAAGGTAGGGAGAAAATAGCGCCAAGCACACGCGCTGCAAACCCCAAAACACATGCGAGAGAGAAACGCTGCAAACTCCAAAACACATGCAAGAAAAAAACGCGCTGCAAACTTCAAAACACATGCAAGAGAGAAACGCTGCAAACTTCAAAACACATGCAAGACAGAAACGCTGCAAACTTCAAAACACATGCAAGACAGAAACGCTGCAAACTTCAAAACACATGCAAGAGAAAAATGCTGCAAACTTCAAAACACATGCAAGAGAAAAATGCTGCAAACTTCAAAACACATGCAAGAGAAAAACGCTGCAAACTTCAAATTACAACAGAAGTTCGCCAGGCCACTAGGGGGTCTCGACCTGTGGGATAGGGGATCGACTATGGGAGATCTACCATATTAATGAAAGAGAAAAAAGTCAAAAGGTAGGTTGTCATTTATGTCTTTTTTAAACACTTGGCCGCAATCTTTTACCTTATTATAGCGACATAACTCCGCTGCTCTTCTAGTACTCCCCTTTTTTGAATATCCCCCAGAATATCCCCCAATCCGTTTTTGTGAAAAAGTGATGTCACTTTTTCAGCAATCGCCCCCCCCACACCCAAATCCACAGCCACCCCGTTTCAGACACGCCCCTTCGGCGAGAAACAGGAACAGGTGAGCCTTCCAAGGCTGTGAAAGCGGACTACGATCCCGGAAAGCATGTCCGCGATCAATGGCTTTTATTTATTTTTAACAGCATCCCCAGTACATACAACCGCCGACTTTTCCTTTGCGCTGCGCATTTCACGGAGTACAGTTTCACAAAGCTTGCACGATTCCGAGCAGACTTCAGTCGGAATTTTGCTCATTAGAGGGTCAGTTCCGACAGGGACAGACACAGACTGCAGCGAGCTGTGCGCTCCGCTGAGAAGGTGATCAGCTGCATCTATCCATGACCTGCACGTCTCCAGGACTATGGGGCGAGCAGGTCGGATCACAGCTGACCCTTCTCTATTTGCACCACTCCCCTCGGGCAGGAGGCTTCGGTCCATTCGGACCAGAACCTCCCGTCACAAAAACAGTTTTTCCCCCTTGCAGTTGGACTTATGAACACTTCATAATCACCTCATAACCTGCCCCAGTCACTTTACCATCATTAAAATTGCACTAATGAAGCTGCACTGTTGTTGCTCTGTATATTGGATACTGTGTATTGTTGTACACACCTTGTACATTTTATATTCATATATTTTTATTCTTTATTTTTTATTATTATATCCTATGTTACATGTTTGCACCTTACGCCACAGCAAATTCCTAGTTAGTGAACACTGTTCACTAACAATGACAATAAAACAAATTCTGATTCTGATGAGCTTTCTTTTCAGTCAGTGTATTACTCTATAGCTCTGTTTTCAGTGAGAGCAAGGGCAGCCAATCAAGCATCGGCAACCGAATAGCGCCAACACCTACCTGCATTTCATAATGAGGTTGCCAGATAAGCTCTGAAATGACGCCAATAAGGGCAAACGACGCATTCTAAACCCAGCATAGTAACATAGCTGTTTCAGAGAGCCTTTTAGGGAGGTTCTGAGCCATTACAGACCCAACCAATTTTTTTTGGGCTACATATCACATCACAGAACAAGGATTAATGCCCCATTCAACCATTCTCTATCACCTTTAAAACTCAAGATACCCAAATTACCCGTCTAGTTAAAGGGTTTAAAGTTAAAGTTAAAAGGTTTAAAGGGATTATGAATGTTCCTTAGATCTTGTGCAATGTTGGACCATAAGAGTCACCAACAAATATGAATGTCGTAATAATAATTTATTACCTGAACAGATATTCAGATTCATGCTTATATGCCTTGTCTTGTAACAAGAAGCAAACAAGAGATCTACTTTGTCTCCGTGCTCATTTGCATGGCTCCTGGCAGACTGCTTTGGTAACTATTTAAATGAGCTGCTTGTTAGTAGATCGGTGCAAAACCTTGCTTCAATGATTCATAGTTCAGTGTTAAATTTCTTATCAAGAAAAAAAAAATTCTCTAAAAAATGTAAAAGGTCTGGACTAAAAAATTCGTCAAAAAAACAGTCTTAAGACCACTTTAGAAGATAAACATTGGAAGACACCTTGGAAGATAAACATAAATGACAGGTGGCACTGTACTGTAATTTAAACTTCTCATTAAAAAAAAAAAGAGAAGCCTCCTGTGCTTTAATTCTTTAAGCTATTTGGCTGTTGAAGTGACAAAACACTTTAGCATCATATGTTGTACAAGTTCTGCAGTGTTTCAACATGAATTATTCTGCCACCAGCAGGGCTGAATTGGGGGCTTTATAGTAAAGCAACAGCACTGTTAAAGCACTCACTGCACTTTAGGGAACATTAGCTGAAGTATGTTTTTTTTTTGTTAATGTCAAATGTGTTAGAAGCAACTTTTGACGACCGCCCCAACTGTTGATCTTTATCTCTATTAAGAGCATCACACACATTTAATTTCTGAGCCATCTAATGGGACATTGGGCTCGTTTGAGAGGTACGTTATGTAGCTTATTAATGTACTAATTTCATTGACTTTTGATAATATATTTGGTCAACCATTTAACATTTACATTCATCCAATCTTATCCTGATCTGTTGTCCCTTTAAGTATCAAGGCGCAGATGTGCACAAACACACTGTGAGGGAAGGAGAGTAATGACAATAATGCTAATAATAATAAGGGTGTTTTAGGGCTGTGCTGCCTCTAAATGTGTGACTGACAAAATCCTAAGGCACTTTAATACTCCCAGTCTATCAAACTATTACCCCATCCAGTTTGGGCCTGCAGCCACAAGCCATGTACCAGCTTTTTATGGCACATACCCCCTAAGCGTTATGACGTCTCGCCAGCGGGTATTGCATATTTCACAAAAAAACTCAGTAACCCCCTTTCTATGTACCCACACATGCTCTACACCTTTGAAAAACTACAGTTCTTGAGATTCCAATGACGAACACCATTTTAGGACAGAATCATTACTGTAGACAAAGTAAACACTAATGTCAAACCCGTCGCGAAAACAAAAACTTACGCAACTTACCTATGAAGCCTCAGTATTCCAAGAACAGATACAACTCCAACAAAAATGGCCCTGTTATGGTTGCAAGGGTCCAGTTGATGTACTCTCGTAAAATAGTTAGTCCACAACAAGTCTTACATCCATAAAGACATATAGTCCGCTGCTGCGTACTTTCAAAATGCCCGAATATGCCTCTACTCCAAATGGTTGAAGAACAGCTTTAAATTTACTTTGGTACGCCTTTTTTAGGCTTTTTAGGTGAAAATTGCAAAATTGCATCTAAACTGCATTTTAGAAGAAATTCACAAGCCCCACCTGACAGCTTTTGTAGGTAATTTGAAAATGACGGAAGCAAGAAACAAATAAATATGGGTTCTCATTTAATTTGATTGAAAGAAATGGAAGTAGAGGCGTAGAGGAATATTTCAGGTTTTTGCCAGAGCAGTATTCATTTTTCTAAATGTGTTTTGGCTGTTGGCTGAGACAAATGCCCAAAAGGTGTAAGAGGGGAACACGGGTGAAGCATGCACTGCCTCACTTCACTTGAAAGAAACAGAAAAGACAAGACGTGTGTTGAAACGCAGGATAAACTGAAATCCAAACTCAGGGAAAAAGCAGATTCCCCCATTACAGCTGCGGCTGCCACAACCACATCCCTCGCTTCCCCTAAAGTGTAAATTATATATTACTTCAGATTACTTACAGAAACAGTAGAGAACTTCGTGGACCTGGGTCGGTATATCAGGATCTGCCTTGAAATAGTTTTCCTTATATCTGTCTGAACAATCTTTTTCTGTGGCTGCTGCTAAATTCAGGTCCTCTTCCTCACCCCTTCACTATGCTGTCTGTTTTGGGGGGGCTTTATTGTTTCTTTTATATCTGCTCCCTCTTCAGAATATCTTAAATTCTTTTAAGGACACCTCTTATCCCTGCTATGCAGATGATATTCAGTTATGTATTTCTTTAACCCATTGACGCCGGATGTTGCGTAGCGCAACATTGTGCCTAACGCCGGTTGTTGCGTTGCGCAACATGGTCCCTAACGCCGGTTGTTGCGTAGCGCAACATTGTTCATTTATCATTATTTTCAAGGCGCATGTAATGCACAATGATTGGTATTTGTTTGGAGAGGATGAGGACGAGGACGAGGAATTTTTTGGCTTTCAAGTAGACTAGCAGTCCGCTGGATTTCGCCCCCGACGTCAACAAAAGTTTACTCGTACACCGGGGCTGAAGGTGCCAATATCTGAAGATGCAAGTCCTTTAGATGTGTTCTCGCATATTTTCACTGATGAAGTTTGGGATATGTTGGTGACACAGACAAACTTATATGCGGATCAGGCGCGCGGCCACACACCACCCAACTCGAAGTGGAGCCCCGTGTCAAAGCAGGAGATGAAATCTTTCATCGGTATCTGCCTAACTTTTGGAATAATCAAACTACTAACTCGCCGGGATTACTGGAGGCAGAGCAAGTGGCTGTATCAGACAAATGTCACCCGAGTGATGGCACGAGATCGTTTTGACATGATCTGGAGGTAATTATTTATTCTTGCGCTTCATTCTGACGACTTCTCATTCTTATTTGAGTGGCGTTGCCCTTATGTAAAAAAAAAAAAAAGAGAGCCCGGTGCGAATTACTGCAGTATAACTATGATGTTTTAGAAGTCGTGTCACTGAAGTTTACAGTATAACTGCAAAATGCAAGATATATTGCAGTTTCTTTTTATCATTCATTATTATTGCTGATATTATAATTTTGCAATGACGTCTCTATCATGGCCAGAAATGTAGCTGAAGTGGTGCCTACATTTACTACTAATACTACTAATAATAATGATGATAATAATAGTAATGATGATTAGTTATAGTATAGTAATAGTAGTATAATAAATAGCAGCATTGGGTATTATCCTGAATCATGTGTGTGTCTGTGTGTGTGTTTGTGTGTGTATTGACTCATCTTTTTCATTTTTTTTTAATGAAAATGTGTTGGTGTTAATGCTGAATGAACATGACGGAATAAAAGCAGAGAATTTAACCTTTAAAATGCAAATTATTTCATGTCTTTATGTGTTTCAGAGGCTGAGACTATTGAATTGTTCTTAGGTGTTTTCAATTAATTGTTTTTAGTTAAAAAAAACCTCAGGCATTGGGGACCTTTTCTAAAAACTGGCTTAGGCATTGAGCAGCTTTTTTTGCAGGTGCTTTAGGCGCCAATGGGTTAAAATGAGATTGATTTTTATCTTGAAAGTTGCTATGTAAATAAAATTGGACTTACTTTACTTACTTACCTTAAAACTATGTGCTCTGACTTGCTTTGTTAAGCACAGTATCTGAGGTACCACACTTAAGAACTTTGCTTTAATGCCCAGCACGACACAGTTTTGCTATATGGGACCACGTCACACATCAACAACTAGATTAAAAACACGCTTTCATTGTTGACACTGTCATCATGACAAATTAAACTGGGAGGAAAAAAACACTGTTGTCACTGCATCTGTTATGCTCGTAAACACAGAGAACAAACAGCCATAACATTATGAGGGCTGCTAACTCTCACTCACTGAGCAACAGAACTGTGGGATTTTCCCATAAGATGTTGCAATCACTTCCACCTAATTCATTTTGTGCGACACACTGTTATAGGTGAGCAGGTCTCTGACCCAGGAAGTGAAGCGGTCTGCCTTGGACCCATTGCTCAAAAGGCAGCTGTGTGAGAAGTTTCACCGGGAAAAGCCTGCTTTCCTGTGAACCGTGTGCAGCGGACAGAGCCTGAAAATACAGCTGGTGCGGGGCTGCGAACGGCGTTGATGTTTGCTTTTTTGCACAATCATTAATTGCAAACGAGAGTGGGACAGAGAGAGGAAACATAAAAAACCCCAAAAAACTTACCGATATATTACCCACGGAAATGGCTGAAACAATGTCAGGCTTCATGAATTTATTTGAAAACGGTTTTTTGGGTCAAATTTGATAGGAGAACAGAGAGGAGGCATTTCTTACTTGACAGCTTCTTGTGCCATGGAAAAAGACTGCTCTGATTCACTTTGCCCTGGTCAGCAAGAGTCAGTGGCCACTGCAGGGAACCTCACTCATCAAATGTTCTATCTGCCCCATCGTCTTGCAGAATGAAAAAAAAAAAAGGACAAGATATGGATGATAAGAAATGGACTTATCGGACATACCTGCTTGTACCTGCAGTGTCTCAGATAAATGGCTGGAATACCACCAGCCTCTATATTAAATCAAGTGGCAGAAAACACACTACCTTTCCTCTCCACCTTGCTTGTATTAGTTTCTCCTGTTACTTGCTTTCGCCCAGTCTCTATGTCTATGTGCAACATTCATGCTCTGCAGATTCATATCAGAAATCCTCAGCCATAGTGCTGACGGCTGAGATTGCTTTTGATATGACTTGTAACACACAAAAAACACCTTCCGAACATGTTAACAAGATGAAAAGGTTAATTTTTTTCAGTGATGTTGGACTTTAAATGTTTTTCTGCACTACAAATGGCATTCCAGTCCAGATGCTGCATTTTGATGTACCAAATATCTGATATGCCCATCTCATTTTATGGAACTTGTCAATTCTTTTAAGACATGCTTGACAGATTGTGAAGTCAGCCTTTAGGTGAAGTCATCCTGACAGTTTTAGGTGGAAAGGCTGATTTGCTTTTATAGCTTAAACTATCCAGTTTTGTCGGTGTTCAGAACTAAAAAGGAACAGTAAAAGAAAATGCCAACAAGTCATGTTGAAACAATAATTAAAAAAAAGTGCTGTGGTGCATCGACGGAACCAGAGAGGTTACCTTACTTTTAAGCAATGCTGTGAAGGCCACCCACAGTTCCATCTACAGAGGTGAAAAGGCAGGACAGTGGGCCAGACAGATTCATGGCCCAACGCCCAGAACTCTGCTGCTGATAGTCCCAGGACTCATGCTGCTTGTCCCAGCATAGCTGCTAATGTAACCTCTATCACTACCTCCTACAGCACGGAGGACAGACATACATGTAATGTTATGTAGCATGCATCGAATTACTTATTGCCCCTTTCTGCAATCATTGATGGAAATTTTCATCTGCCGTCAGTATATGTTGGCCAACCACCAGCTTTGTTCAAAGACAAGTCACTTTTATTTTTCCTTTCAGTACTAAATGTGCATTGTTGAATGTACATTTTCACCTTTCTATAGAAGATCTGAGAAAATATTTAAAAAAGGAAGTGAAGCCAATAACTGGGCATCTTATAATCTTGATAGTAATCAGCAAAATAAGCTAAAGTACTTTTTGATTCCTTGTAGCAGTGAAAACAAGCCACTTTTAAATGGTTATTAATTGTATGAATCAAACTGCCACATTTTGCCAACTGGGTTGCACAGTGGTGTGCGCGGTCGCCTCACCTCCTTTCTGTGTGCAGTTTGTATGTTGCATACAGGGATGTGCAGGAATGCTGATAATTAAAAAAAAAAAAACAGCTCATCTTACCTGCTTTGCAGTTGTTTCCACCCACTGTGAGTAGCATTATCCAACCCAGTAATTAGTGAGACATTCAGTTTATTTAGATTTATTCGTTATTTGGATTTAAAACCAGGGTGTAGCTCACTTGTATGTATGTAATGTCTGTAAGTATGAATCCCTATCCTGTTCTCAAGTCTGTCACAAAGTACAAGAGTAGAACTAGTCCAGTTCTGCTGCCCACACCGTTGAGATAGATCATGACTAAGACAGAATAGAATAATTCATGGACCCCCAAGCTCATGAGACTGGCCGAGATGACAAAAGAGTAGACTTTTATTACAATAAAGATTATTTATTAATCCTGACATGCCCCTTATTCATTAAATAATTAAAATGGTAGAACATTATGGTTTAGAAGCCTTACATTTTCAAATGAATAAAACCTCTAATAATTACTATCAGACCCTGCAGACTCTCATCGCTTTGTTCATTACTTAGAATGCTTTCAGGGAAAAATGCATTTAGGCCATTATTGGTCCAGTTAGGAGATGGCAAAAAAATACATTTGCAGCTCAAATAATTAAAAACCTTATTAAAAAATCACTTCCAACAGTATTCTGTAACTAAGTATGTCTGTGGTATAAGCCTGTCTGGACCACAAAGTATATGGCAGTACAACACTGTCACTGTAATAATTGTACTAACTTATAGTAGATATGCTCTCAATATTTTACAGTTTCACGTGAATTTTGCACACAAGTGGAGGAATAACAAAACAGAACACAAGGCTATCCAAAGCTGTTTTATCACAGCGTCTTTGACGCCACAGCAACAGGAATGTTAGGACATGCTCTCCCTACAGGATTGGACCTTAGTGCCAAAATGGATTTTCTGAAGTTGACCATACACATTTGCGCTCAAGCTTTCGTTTCCTAAGCCTGTTCTAAATAGTGAGAGTGTATGCTTTTGAGTGATTTATTAAACATTAATGGGAGATGAATGTTAAAACAAATTAATCATATCCACACTCATTGTGAAAGACAAACCTTTCCACTCATGCGGTAGGAAACCAAAAATCCACACAGAGGCAAAATTGGATAAAAGTGCATGAAAGGAGAATTTGAGGAGGTTGTTGTGGGATGTGCACTTGCAGCCAATAAAAATTGTGGCAGTCATTGCCAGCCCAACGACCTGAGCTCTCACATCTGCCAGCTGTTACAAACTGTGAACTCATTCCAAACTAACTCAGCACTTTTTGCAAGATATGACTCTACATTGTTTAAAAGAATGGAGAGGTAATCTAATAACCTTTGATAAAGTTTAGCTGCTGTCAACCACACTTGGAAAACAAGGGATGCCGTGTAAAATGTGATCAAAAACAGAAGTGAGTAACTTTTTCTTTTTTTTAAAAAGAGAAGGGTATGTGTTTTCAGTTGTATGCCAGCAACACTCTTTTAAAAACTTTGGAACAGGGGCATGTTGTCATGCAGAGGGGAAATCTACCAAACAATGACATCAATGAAAACCAATGGCAAAGAACTGAAAAGGAAGAAAAGGAAACCCAGGAGTAAATACACTGAGAAGGGGACGACTAATGCCAAGCTGGTGTGTGGCAATCAGCAAATGAAATCTGGTGTGAGACAAGAGGAGGAAGCGAGGGATGTACATACTACTGATATACTACCCGACAACCTCTGGAAAAAGTATTGGAATCAACATACTTAGGGGATGTTCGCTCAGCTCTTTTACTTAGTAAAAAACAGAAAAAGAAACACCAATTATACACAACGCTATTTTATTAAAGATTCCTAAAAAGCTTTTTTTTTCAGATGAAGTTTTGGGAGAAAAATATTGAATCATCCTGTAGTTTGCATGACTAAAACAAACACCTGCCATTGTCTACGTGAATGAGTCAGCAAGCAGTGAAAGCACCTGCAGAGCTCGATGAAATGTTGCACCTGTCTGATGGCAGAATATGTTGTTTATATTGTTCCATAGCCTATATATATTATTTAGCATTTATGACGCCCAGGAATGAGTGTCATTCTGATTATATCACAACTGGTATCGGTACCAATACTGCTTATTGATACTGATACTTGACTGATACGCTTATTGATACCAATCTCTCTAATTTCAAAGCAAAATAGAAACAGAAAACATGTACATATGTGAAAAGATCCAACAGTTATAAAACCATACAAATATTTTTTTCGGTAATTTGTTCAGTATCTTTAGAATTGTTGTTATTTAAAGACTAACAAGCAGTGCAACATAAAACGTGTTAACCTGTTTTTCAGTTTCAACATTTGATAAGTATGTATATTTGCATGTATGGTGGTCCATCTGTCAAGGCAGCATTAATGCTGAATGGTTCAGGTTTGGGAACAACATATGCTGGCAACACAATGGCCTTTTTTGAGGGAGGGTGCTGTTTATCACAGCAATAGAATGCCAAAGTGCACTCTGCACACATCACTACATCATGGCTCAGTTGTAAAAGCAGCCTGGTCTTCACCATTAGTCTTAAAAAAGTATAGAAATATGACACTGCCAGTTATGGTTTCTGAAAATCACTGCGTCAACTTTTAATTAATTTCACACATGGGTCCTGCACTGTGACACTTTTGGGACACAATTGATGTTGACACAAATGTCAGCTTGAGCAACCAAAAAATGGGGTGTTATTTGGAGGCTGGCTGGGGTGGTAGATAGATCAAGCACACGCGCTTTCAACTGAAACAACTCAACTCCTCTGTACTCCACTGGTTTTACATCACTGCTTCAAACAGTGGTAAGTCCAGTTGATGGATTTTTTTTTTTTTTTGCATTTCTTTGGTGTTATAAACACAGCAGAGACACATAAATAACTTTAGAATATAAAATACCTGACTAAGGTTAGGAACAGGAAATACTTGGTTAGGATTAAGGAAAATATGTTGCTTGGTGTTGCTGAATACCAGCCCAGTTGCCAGAAAACAAGTCATGTATAAAATGTGCATATGTCTTTAAAAAAATATGAAATACCTATCTACTAGTTATACATTAAATCAGTTTACCAGATGCTTTTATCCAAAACAACTTACAAGTAAGGTACACCTTGAGAGGCAATGGGGGGCTCAGCATTTCTCACGAATGAGACTTCGACATGTCGACTGGGAAAACTGGGATTTTAAGATGACCACTCTACCTCTTGAGCTACAACTCTTCAGGAGATCTAGTTGCCAGATAACATAAAAATGTCATTTCCTGTATACTGTTTTTTGAAAATCTTCCTCGTCTTTTCAACTCGCACACCAATAGCTCATGAAGATATGTCAAATTCTTCTTCCAAAGAGCAGCAAGACATCCGAACCAAAGTCAGTTTTCGGACAGTAAATTCATCTTTACAACTTTTTCCTTTATTTACCATTCATGACCTAAATATAACTTTTAGAATCTAATTTACTGATGCTTAACATATAAGTAAACACAGTTCTTAACTGCAGACAGGGTTCCTTCATTGTTCTTTTGCTTACACTCATTTTAGAAATGATGCCTCAGGTTTTTCAAGGTGTAAGTCTGCATCTAATGTCAGAGCAGACTAGTCTGCTGTTATAAATCATTTGCTTAATGAGCTGATGGAAAATGCTGGAAAAAAAAGATCCAGGTGATATCTTAAAAAGACCATTTTGTGACTAATTTTCCAGACTTAAACTAATGTCTGCTCTCTAAGAGGTTTCACATTTTGTCTCAGATTATAAACGCATTATCTGTCCATCAATAGTTGCTGATGTTTATGGATAGTGACAAAGCCAACGAGACACCACAGTAAAAGTTGATTAATAGTTGTCTCGTATTTCTCATTTGTAAATATTAAGTCGCTGATAAGGGCTCAAAACTTTCTCCCTTTCACTTATCTTGACTCAGGTCAGTAAACTATGGGGCTGGAGGGTTCTTACAGTGATCCATTGTCTGCACATGAAAACTAATAAAATGTTAATTGATGGATTTTGATCCTTCTGACTGAACACTCCATGACAATGGTGGACACCATCAGCCACCCAGTCCACAGTTTTCACCTAATGTTTGTAAAATATTCCTTTAGATTAAATCAGTTCACTTCTGTTATACAAATGGTAAAAGAGTTGAAATTAAGTCATTTCACGCAGTTTTATTGATAGTCATAAGTCACAGTCCCAGGTCTAATAACGCACGCTGCAATAATCTAAAAATTCCCCTGAAACTGTGTTTTCAGTTTCGGGGTCTTTATGGTGTTCTGGCTGTTGTTGAAATGCTCTGAGGGACACAACCAAAATTTTAAAGTACAGCCTCAGATTGAGGCAGCTGCTTCGGCTCTGTTCATTACTGGGAGAGCGCAGTCCAACTGATTAGACTGATGAATCAATAAGTGTAATCAGCGCGGTAATAAACGTATAAAGAAAAAGCGATTCTAATGTCCGAGGTCATCAGTGAACGGCGAGCAGTTCATAAACGCGTGTGAGGCGTGCGTAAGAGTGAAAGAGGGCAGCAGCTCCTCAATGTGCCTTTTGCTTCACAACTTGAAACAAGTATTCACGCAGGTTGCTGCACAGCGCCCAGGAGCGGCGGCAGTGGAGCTGAAGATGCGCTAGTCGGCGCCTTTAGAATGAAATTCAATACTGATGTGTTGCACTGTGAATTTAGACGTTAAACTCAGAGGAACTGAGTGCACAATCCTCAACTAACAGGTCCATAAAGGGGCTTTTATAAACACAGAGCTGATATAAAGACAGCAAGAAACACGCACGCACGCACGCACACACGCACACACACACACACACACACACACACACACACACACACACACACACACACACACACACACACACACAGACGTTTTAATGCATTTAAACCAACCCGTGAGTCGGAAGTGCGTCAGTGTGTTACTGTGAATAATTTCTCCAGCAGCGTGTCTGTGCATAAAACTCAGCCTGAATGCAGATGCCAGCGGCACTAAGAGCCAGTGGGGCTTCCAGTGAAGAAGGTGCGAAGCAAATTCAAGAGAGTCGCAACAATTTCATGCATAAATCTCAACAACCGCATACTGGCTTTTCTGACTGCAAGGAGTCAGCCAGCTCATTCAGATCTGCGTGCTTTTGCATCGTCCGACTGAATGTGAGAACTGACAAAACTCTTGGAATGGTTTGTCATTTGCTTAAAAAGCATTTTCACCATCACACCAGCGCTGTCTTATAAACTGGAATCCCCATCTATCCTAAGTCCACTTAAAGCCTCATAGACTCAACTTATTAATTAATTTATTTCTAATGCAGATGTTTTAACGTATCTCATTGAGAAACGATTTTACGCAGTCACTGTACCCCTCTTTTTCTTTTTACTACCAGTCAGTGCGAGACAAAGCCCGCCTTTGGTGAGGATCTAACGTGTTGAGCCATAAAAAAAAAAGGAGGGATCATTTTCACTCTTGAGCGGAAGGAGGGAAAATTCGTGAGCAGAAGAAGCTGGTGAGGAAGAAAAGTAGGAAATCTCCGCAAACCCCGGAGTGTCATTCAGCACTACTCTCTGCTGGACAGCGTCTGCGCGGCGCAGTTGGTCGAGAATCAGGAGATCTGGTTGAAGATCAAGTCTCGGAGTAACGCTGCGTCTGCGCCGGACACTTTATTCCCCCAACGCACAACTAACAATTCATCTTAGCCTTTTCACCTCCCACCTCTGTCCTACTCTTCTTCATTTTTTCCAGTCTTTTTTTTTGTGTGTGTGTTTGTGTGGCGGGTTTGGCGAGCCGCGTTCAAACAGCACGGGAGTCCAGAGCTGAGTGGAGCTGGCACAGCCAAACGAAGACGCAGGAGGAAGAAACCAAACAGAACGTCTTCACATATTGCAGAACTTCTTATTTTTCACCACTTTAGGCTCACTTGTATCGAGACGATTTAAAGGTAAGCGAGTTTTTTTTTCTTTTCCACTGTTACACTTGCATCAGCGAGGTCTGGGGGAGGTTTGACAGTCGTGCACCACGGAGTTACGCAGCTGTGTTGTGGCTTTTGTCTGTTAGTGTCTGCTGCACAAATGGACAGTCTGTCAAAGCACTTGAGGGTACATTGGTGTGTTTTATTTGCATGAAAACCTCACATTAGTGAAACGCACCATTAATTAAGGTCCTCCTTTTCCTCTCGTCTTTGTTTGATTGCTTCAATCGCAAACAGTGACTTTATAAACCATTTTCTTGTGAGTCAATCCATATTCATATCTATGTAATAAATGTGTGTGTGTGTGCGTGCATTTTTCATTTTATTTTTTTTTACCTCGGAGGGCTGTGGTTCTCCACTAATCACGCTCAACAGATGAATCACCTTTGCTGAAAGGCTTCTGAGCGAAGGAGGTTGATGTTCCTCATGGGACTGATTTGGGGTCTTGAAAGGACAATGAACCCCTTCATCAGCCGGAGCCCCCTCAGTGAGCGCCTCTATTCTTTCCTTTACTTGGCTTTCTACGGTTCCTCACACATTTCATCTCTCGGTTTAATCTCTGAACACACAAAGTAAAGCAATTCAGTGGATGCCATTCACTCTGTGCTCTCAGCGGGTTGTTGGTGGGATTCGGCGGCAATCCATGTTTGCATTTTATCATTTTCAAATGAGACGTGATGTCCTGGTGGGCTGGTACGGCTTGCTGACGCCTCAGTTGATTATCTGTCAGTGAATGCATTAATTGCTACTCACGTTTTTGCTGCTTGCAGGGTGCGACACGAGATGCTTGTTCCACTATGTTGAAATACTCAAAGAATATACTTATTTGCCAGTGGCATGTTTCAATTCATGTGGAAAGATGTGCTGATTCCCTCACGATTTATAAGTAAAGAAAGGAACAAAAATCTATTTACACACATGGTTTTGTTCTGATACACCATCATATTGTTTGGTGCAAATAGATTTTCTTTATTTCCACTTTTTTTTTCTTGTTGAATTCATGCCTGTGTTTTGCTGCAGTTTTTTTTTTATAGGTTCCACTCTAAATCTCTTGAGTCCAACATCCACATCTACTTCAGATGCCTCTCTGATGGGTTTCAATTAGCGACAATGGTTTAATTTGAGGTGACAGGCCTCCTCCTCAAATCCACAAAAAATTTGGCTGATTTTGTTACAAAATGGCACCACCAACAGAAAGGACTTTTATGTTTTTACACTGTTGCTCTTTAAAGACAAACCACATTCTCACTAAACAGCTCTAGAAAGCAAGTTTCAACAAGCAATTCAAATTTAGATGAATCTTTTTCAATTTTTTCTCTTAAAGCCATCAATCTTGAAACCAATTGCTGCAAAAAAAAACATTCCCTGTCTTTCTACATCAGTGTATCTTTCATTTATTCCATTTAGAAAATAAAACAAAAAAACAATTGCCATAAATTCATTCTCCCAGTTATAAATAACAGACTGCACTAGCTCTCCACCCAGTCTGCGCGCTTTGAGTAATATCACACTGCCTGGAGTGTAAATCTCCATCAGCAGTCACAGTACATGTGCAGTCGTGAATATTTGGGAAAATAAAATTTTATTCTCCTCCTTCGCAGTCCTTTATTATGCTCCACTCTGAACAAATCAATTCTGGTATGAAGCCAGGTGGATTTCAGATTTCTTATTATATTAGCAATAATGAAAAGGATCAGTTTCTAGCTAGCATTGTGCCTGAGATGTTTGTCCAAAAGCACTTCTTTGTTGCTAACCCAAAACCAAGATAAGTCATGCTCCTCTCACTTTGATCTGACTGGTGATAATCTCCTTTGTTTTTTTCTTAATTTCATGTTTTATCCTGGTCATATTCATCAGAACAGGTTTACACCTAATAATGCGGCTCTTCTTAGGGTTCTTCCTCTATTTCTAACTCTTCTGCAGTTGTTACTTGTGTGCACTGCCTTTCAAGACAACTCTAACACTGCTTTTGAGATGGAAAATATACAGCTATCACAACCCTCTAGTAATTTCCCAAAAGACATGAAGTGCGCAGTTGTAGAGATGACCTTTTTTGGATCCTTCATGAGCTGTGTTCTCTGTATGGAGCTGTGCACCATCCACTACAACATTTACCAAATAAAGGTTGGTGTTTGGTTTCGGTTATTGGGGTTACGGTTCACGCCATAGTTCGAGTAAGGGGCTTCCACCTGAAGGTGGGATTTGTATGCAATCTGTCAGAATGTGAGGCACCAGAGGCCCTGTTCACAGAGACAACAATTCCTGCAAAATTAACTGTTGAGAGCTTTGGAAAATGTTTTCTATGCGGTCTTCTTTTTGAAGGGGATATTTGGACATTAAAGAGAGTACCGATAATGTTCTCAAAGTTTCTAATGGTGCGAGACAGTGTTGTTGCATTCCCCCTCATTAACAACTTTCTCTTATACACAAAAACACATCATTAAGATTCAAAGCTGGGAGAAGCTCCAACTAACAGATTGACTGGCAGCAAAAAAAGCCTGTTACTTTGAACCTTAACATAAAAATGAGTTTTCTTGTACTGTAATCTGTTTCAGACCTTGTAATGTTCCCCTTATACCCAGAAAATCATCCAGGATAAGTTTACTGTCTCTTCCGCCGTCTTTTGTAATTCATTTTCCATGCTGCTGTGAGTTAGTGTGACATTATAGGAACAGGGCAGGATAAATTATTCTTCTCGTCGGCTTCTTTTCCTTATCCTTTCACACTGGCCTGAAAGTAAGAGCATACGTCAGCGCTGAAATTCACAGTCAGTGGAAAGAGAGCGACAGACGAGAGGAAAGAGGCAGACAGCAGCTTTTCTCAGTTTGCTGGAGGACATTTCAATATCCATTCCTCTGTTGTTCTTCATCACTGACTCATGGTCATGGTGTGTGCACAGTCTGGATCACCTCCTCTGCTTTCCTCTCCTGCTGTCCATCTGTTCATCAGGGGGCCGTCTGTGTGGCTTTGCTGTGCTGACCACAGTCTGATGATCTCAAAAACAACAGCCGATCCATTCCTCACATTCTGAACACAATCCTACTTTCAAAACTGCTGATTCTTCCTCTCTGTGATCCTTTAACAAGCTTTTCCCTTAGTGATTTCTTCCATATGTGACTTCTGGTGGAAAAAGTTACTTTGAGGCTTTGGATGCTAGAACTTCTGATTCTTAGGGTTTTATTTTTTATTTTTTTAAAGTGATATTCTAAAGCCCAAATGCTTCGCTGTTAAACCGTCAGGCTGTAAGTAAACTCACTCATCACCTCATCACAGAGTCAGAGCTGAAATACGCCTACAGGTTGGCTGCCTCCATTAGAGGCCTGTTGACACTAATCAGAGATGACACCCATTAGCTCTCTGGTTAATTGACAGGATTTACTACACAAACAATGAAACAAACAATCCATTTATCCCAGCAGGACCTTTTCTCATAAAGAAGACACGTTTGACAGGATGTTGAATTAATGTTAGTCCTGAGCAAAATTGCACAGCCACATGCTGTCTTTGGCAAAACTGTCTTTAATTCAGATACTATATTACTTTATTCCTTGATTTATTTATAGTAGGCATACAAATGCAGTGTCATTAGAATTAGTGAAACTGCCATGAAATCAAATCTATGGGTCTGTGGTCTTATTTTGTGAAAAATGGAAACAAATTGGAAAAGTCTGTGTTAGGAGGAAGGATGTGGTGGCGCTGCTTAAACGCCACAAACCGTCATCCAGGAGGCCTGCCATCCGGGCAACTGCTTCATTTTGATTTACTTCTCACATTTACTTTCTTTGACCATTTATTTGTTCTTTTCGGTCCCCAAATAACCTCGGATAGAGTTAGGAAAACCTCTTTAAATAGATTTACCACAATGGAGACTGTCCTCTTCCATTGACTGAACCATACCCTTGGGTACGAACAAATGATCGATTTAGTCGTTTTGATTGGAGGACTTGTTGTCTGCTGCATGTTACAAATCTTCTTTCTCTAGCTTAACATCTTGAAAACACTATCATTTGTAGCAAATGATGCTCCAATTCTTGCCCATCTGAAAAGATAAAAATACCTTTGTCACAATTTCACAATTCAAGATGAGAGCAAGCTGTGTAATGTCAGCAATTCTCATGTTCCCATTTTGTGTTCCGTAAAGCACTGCAAACACTCATCTGGGACACCTGAGTTTGACTGTAGTGTAAGACCACTTTTGTTTCAACCTGGACACAGTCGCTTGGAAACACACTGGAACAAAACTTTGTGGTTATGTTTAGAAAAAGATGGTGGTTTGGCAGGAAATACAGCCTTTCCAAACATTGTTTCTCAACTATTTTCACTATGTGGTGAGGTCAAAGAGACAATGGACAATTCTGGCTAAAACATTTTTACAACATACAAATCCTTTGTTTCTAGACAGCTTAAAGCAGTAGTATTACTGCGAAAAAGCTGGTCATAATTCATTTAAATAATAACATGAAAAACAATATGAAGTTACCCTTCAGAGTCAAGCAACTAGGATAAGGAATTGCTCATAATTTGCAATTACTTGATCTTTATTATGAACTTATTTACCACATCAAGTAAGAAAATTATAGTTAATCACTCAGGTTGTTTTAGTCAAACTTTTTAGGTCCAAAAAGAAATAGAAGAATCTCTGACTTGGACAGCACCGCGGCTGCCTTGGTGGTCTTCACCCTGAAAACAAATCAATCCCTTAACATTGAAGATGTCACCTTAGATTTATGTTGCTCCTCCTTGCGTGTCATTTTAGATGTTTACTTGACACATTTGCGTATTTCTGTTGGATCATTGTGTAAATTCATTGCTGAAGCTTTCGGATTGTAGTGCTTTTTGGACAGCCAAAACTCCAAACAAATGATTTTAAACAGCAGTGATGACGGATCAGTTAAAGTTTGAGAAAATTAAAGAAAAGGAAAAAAAACATCATTGCTGTCATACCTATCCACCCGTACCTCCTCCGTCTGTACAACTCGTGCCTTTAAAATAACGCTGCATTATTACCGGCTTTGCCTCAGACAGAGGCCCCTGGAGGCTTTCCCACTTCAATGAAAACATTGTTGTTTTGTGGGAAATGACTGCTGCTGTTGTTTCTCTTGGAAGGACAGTTGCAATTATTGTTTTGTGTATTGTGTGTGTTTTTTTCTCAGTAACAGATGAATCAAATATGTTCTCATGCTTGGATTCACCAGTCAGCATGAATAGACAGTTTATTTGGTAACCTGTTGGGATGGGATGTGAAGAGGCTGACCTGCTATTTTTCAATTGTGGGTTGTTAGAGCTCCCCTGGTTCAAACAGAGTTGATGGCTTTATTTTGTTTTTCTGCTATCTTCACTCCTTTACTCAGCAATTAATATGTTACCATAGCAGCTGCAGTCATGGTGATTTGTTGCCTGTTGCATGTATGTACTGACTCCTCAACCTGTTTATAAATCGTTTTCGTGTGACACGTGACCTAAAATTATCTACACAACTTTTTAATTTATTAATATTTTTCAAATGTTTTGTGAGGTAAGTTATCAGGTATTAGCACATATGGACCCACACATTTTCAGCTTTCAACTTACTTTCTGTTACCAGCCATTTTATGTTCTGAAATAAGAACAACAACCCCCCCCCCACACAAGACTTGTGTTTCATGAAGGGTCTGCATTTTTCATTGAAATTTCAAATGCATGAGTTAAGGCATTTTCCCACTTTCTTTGTCAAAGTTAAGACCTGCCCATTACTCATTAATGTGTATGAGTCTATCTTTGGATCTGAGGACAAGTAGCCCATAAACCCTCAACAACTGCAGTAGAAAATGTTTCCTTTGTGTGATCAAGTTCTTCTTCCCTTGTGTAATTTGACGTGCAAGGGAACAAAGTGATTCGGCTTAAACAGAGAAAAAGTTCCACGGTTTATTTTGACAAGGACAGTTTTTGTTCCAGAAGTGATGGAAAAAACATACAACTTGCTAAAATCCAGTATTCAGTATGAATGCTTTACATACTACCATCGGCCCATAATAGAAAATTGTAGAAAGGAGAGGAAGAAATCATCCTTGCTATCCCCTGTAATGCATGACTTCAGGGCCAGTTTCTTTTAGCTGCAACAGACCACTCCAGATTAGTTCTTGTTCTGCACAGCAACGCCTGGCAAACATCTCTTGCCAGCAGCATTAGGAAGGCTCAGTTGAGTTCCTAAATCCTGCAGTCAACAGCCACCCATCTAACTGTGCACCATTTCAGAGCCTGATTACCATTTGTGTGTCACAGTGACTGGCTCCAGAGGAAGAGCCACACGGAAATATTCAATGACATGTGCATTTAGATGGAGTGAGGGAGCATTCTGCAGGTTTGGTCAGTGTTAAGGATGAGACATGTTGTAATAACAAAGCATTCATCATTTACACTTCAGTGGATTGAAAACAAGTGTAGGTATCACTGATGGCAGACACCGGACATGATTAATTGGAATTCTGTCCTGTGATCAACGATTAAATGGAGCAACACAGGGAGCTCAGAGTAAGTATGAGGTATCACAATATCACTGTGTCTGTGCAAAGTGCACGAACATGTTGACTTTGCAGCAGCATACGCAGTTTACCACAATTTGCTGTTGATTCTGTTGTGCAAATTAGCTCAAGTGAAACACCCAAGCAGTAAAAAAAAAGAAAAATAGCCTAATGTTTTATTCAGAATCTTGTGCAGTCCTTGTCAATAGTTCAGCCGAGCAATCATATTGCACACCTTAACAACATCCACAGAGCTGCATTTAACAACATTAAATTGTAAAGGGAGACTGCCATTAAAGGCTTTAGTTGTCTAGCTGGGTTGTGTTTTCCTCCATAATGGGCATGAAGGGCTACTATGAGCACCGCAAGTCCACTTAATGGTGTGCTGATCTTTTAGAGCCCATTACTCCGAGAATCCTTGTCATTGCCCTTGCCCTTCCTCAATACCACACTTCAGCTCACTGGTAATGAGATGTCTCTATTTACATCAAGTCCTGATTACTAATGCAGAGGCAGCAATAAGGGATATCATGTCTACCACTCCCAGCTTTCAAGTCTGACACCTGTAAGTAGAAAATTATTCACATGCAGATGCACAGAGCTGATCTATTGGGTTGCGGACAAGGCTTCCTCTTTCTCCTTAAACAATGAGAAAAATTAGGAACTAAATATGAAGATATACATTAGCCCCTTTCGGACAGACCGTTCTAAGAAAGTAGTTATCAGAACTACCCTCCTCGAATTTCGTTCTGATAACTATCCTTCCCCAGCGGAACTGTTTCAGTCTGCATTCGCACATGAGTCAGGACCTGATAGGGACTGATGCGCCGCGCGCAGCCGTCTGCTTCAGTGACGTGTTAGCCGTTAGCCGTTTAGCTACATTCAAACACAAAACAAAACGGTAAAAGTAAGGAGAGTAGAAAAAACACCACCAAAAAGCTAATATGGAGAGCGGGGAGGCCACTGTGTTCATGGTCTGCATGATGGTGATATTAATCAATCACATCAGGCGTCTAATATCGAGGCTGGAAAAGCTCACAGAGAGAGTCAGGAGACGATACTTTTTCATTTCATGAAGGAAGAAAGGAGAGCAGAGCACTGCAGACAAATGAGACCAGTGTAAGTTTAACTTATTAAACACCCACCGGTTGTGTCTGTGTCTATGAGGAAACATTTCAGCCGTGATAGCATGACATGGGGCGTAGCTACCGACCACCACACACCTCCGTTAGATTCGTTCTATAAGAACTATGAAAAGACCCGACCTTGGAGAAGGAGCTAAATAGTTATAGGAACTAAGGGAGAAAGCCCCGAGTTCCTGTATGTCCGAACACGGGAGAAAACGGCCCCGCGGATTAAAAGGTTATTAGAACTGCCAAAGGTTCCTACAGTCCGAAAGCGGCTAATGTTCAGTGACAGCTCCTAAGAACAGTACAACGAAATAAGAAATGTCTATAAGTGCTAAATCTTCAACTAAATGGTTTTCCAACATTTTTTGGAGGGTTACACAATTGCTGCCTGTCCACATTAGCTTAATCTATGCAACAATTATTCTACATCTATGCTCGGATTGAATCCAAGAGAGATAACTACGGTAAACAGCAGACTTCAGTGATGACTTTGCTCTCAGCCTACATAAACGTCGCAGGAAAGGATTCTTGCAATGGTGCTGGATTTATTGAATGAGTTAATTAATCATGTCAGACTTAACATGAACAACACAGATTTACTGTCTAGGGAGGTTAGCACAGGGGTCAATACTGACAAACTCGTAGTTATGCAGCAATTCAGCTGAAGTCAAAGATCATGTGGCTTTCAACCGTACTCGCTACCAAGGTAAACCAGAAAATAAGGGAGAAACTTGTTGTAGATGGGAGAAGTTTTCTAAATTACGTGTTTGAAATCTGTAGGTTAGACAAGCCCTCTTGGGGCTGTAATGATTATGAAAGGTGGAAAGGAGAAAAACAGCTGAAATTATTTTCAACAAACTCTGTAAATGAAGGAGGTCAGTGTTATAAAAGCAGCCAGGTCGACATACCAACTTAGTCTCAGTCAGATGTAGCAAACGTAACTTAGAAATAAGTCAATAAAATGAACTGCCAGAAAATGTAATTTAATATTCACAAAACAACTGTTGCATCACATCACATCAATAAGACAAAGTACGCATTTGGAGGGGTTGGGCACCCATCCTCACCACTGGTGTTCTAAAGTAACTTTAATTTGGTATATTTTTTTCAAGTTCAGTTTCTTTATGTTTTCCATCACTATTCCACCACAGTTTTACACATCATGGCTTCTGTTGTAAGAGACACTGTAACAACTTATCCTCTTCCTGGTTTTCTGGCTGCCAAATCTCTCCCTTCGGCTCTACTCACAAAACATGCCAGAAACATGAACCACACGTCCTTCTAAACCGCACTGCTTTGAAAGTAAAAACTACACCCTGTATTCATCAGCAACAAAACTGATTCTTTGTGTGGTGAAATAATCATGAGATTTTTTTGTCCTATGATTATTTCACATTTGGTGTGAGAACAGTCTGCACATACAGTAGAGATCACAATAAACTGAAGAATGGATCTGAAAAAAAAGTCTAACAACTCTGGTCTGTGTTTCCACTCAACACAGTTTTGATTTTTCACCACCCTGCAGGATCCCAAACCTTAAAAATATTTTAATATCGGGCACCTTGAAATGATGTTGCCCTGCTGGTATATGTCATCTGAGAAAACAGAATGCCACGCTGAGTTCTGTTCAAGGCAAGGATAAACTACGTTAAAAATTCTAACTGGGACTAAAATAAATGCATCTTTCTCTCCTTTTCAAGACAGTCCTCATCAAAAAATTCATCAATATATGGCACAGTGTTATAACTACAAGCTGCTTTTGCAAATTAGACCCATAGACAAAGAAGATAATCAGCCTATTTTAGTATATTTCATTATCGATGACAATCTTTAATATGTTTTTAATGTTTGTATATCACCTCAAATATGCAGAAAAATGTCACTTGTTACCAATAATGCGTCGTGTTTAAAGCAAACATGCAGGCTTGTATTATCTACAGATTTACTTTGTGAAACGAGACAGGTGGGGACAGCATCTGCAATGGGCTGTTTGTTGTGAAACATATTTGTTGTTACATGAGAGTCTTCATCTCAGTTACACACCGGGTCCTGTCTTTGTTTGCAGCGGGGCAGTAATGGGGGCACTGTAGACTTTCCTCAGTCAATACAAACACTGTTCCAGACCCCAGCTGCTCCATAACTTGGCAGCGTGAAGCCGAAGCATGCTCACACCAAGCACACAAACACACAAGCATGCACGTGCACGCTGCATTCATGCACGCACAAACAAACAGACAAACTTGCATGCATACACACACACACACACACACACACACACACACACACACACGTATACTGTTACAATGCCTTAGGCCTTAGGCTCTGGATGTCTTACCTATAGAGAAATATTAGTACAGAGCATGGAGTGCATTTGATGTATTGGAGGTTTCCACATGATTTAATACTGCCACCAGTGAGGCTGCAAAGCTTTTTGTGGAATTTGAATCCAGAAGGGAACCTGCTCTGTGATTGAAATCTTTTGATTAGATTTGAAATGAATAAAATAACTGGATAGAACAAGATAACGCACGCTGATCTGCTCTCATAATTGTTATATTTGGACAAGGAATCAAGTAGATTTAGTTTCTGTACAGTGCAATGACGAATCTAATGTCTGCTACCTGCCAGTGTTCCAGTTTGTGAATTGCCATCCTGCTTTTACTTACATTTGTCATTCTGTTTGGACTGTGTTCTTGCCACCACCGTAGCTTTTGGTGAGCACTCAGCATGGTTACACGAACAGTTCCAGCTCGACTGGCTCAGTTAACTGAACCAATGTTCTTGTAACAACTAACTCGATGGGAGCAGAATCGAGTTACTGACTGAAGTAATGAAAATTAGGTATTCAGATGAATGACTTGTTGATGTCTCCACACTAATAAGATTTTGATGAAAGTAATTACTCAATTTCACTTGGAGCTGAAGCGAGTTAAGGTGTTTTAAGTCCTGAGAAGAGAGAACTGTTGCATGCTGTCTTTGTATTTTAAACAAAATACAGAAATATTCATCAGGTATAATAAAGGTCTTAACATCAAAAGTTGCTATAGACACTATAGTCTGTTGTGAGTAATAGGGTAGTGTGCAGCAGTTCTTTCTTCCCTGGCTTTTGGATATTTGCTCCCATATAACTGTCCCTAAGAGACTGAAGGTGCACATGAGCCTCTATCATTAAGATACCAACTTAAACTGTATCCATGGTGGTGCTGACTACAAGAACTTGTAACTAATGGGATTGCGTGAACAAAAGGCCATCTTCCAGGTATACTGTGTGGGAACTCCTAACTGCCTGTCTTTCATCACAGCATATTGCACCCGCAACTACCCATTTAGACTCAAGGCAGGTTTTCTAATGAAATGCTCCATCTCTGTCATCAGACTGCTCTTTTTACGATCTATTACACTTTATACATTCATTGCTCAGTTGCGTTATGTGCTTCTGCTACCCTGCTGCATTGTTTCAATTATGAGGAGGAGGGGAGCCATGGCTTCATCAAGAAGTCATATCATTAGTTTCTATTTTCCAGATTTCTTTTTTTTTCCCAATGGAACTTAGCATTGCTTCCTGTGGAATTTCCCCACCTTGTACAGTCGCCTTCTCTCTGTTCAGACTGAGGTGGTAATGATAGCTGAAGATCAGTGGCTGATGTTTAATGCATGTCCATTGCTCTTTGATGTTAATGTGTTTGCAGGGTTTAGCATCCACCAAGTCCAACAAGCAGCACATGTCCTCTTAAGTTGCTCTCGACATAAATGACCACGGGCTCAGATTCTGGAATAATCTCTACCAGCAGAGTGGCGGGGCTGCATGTAATGGCATAGCTTGGATGTTTACGGGAATTTAGACCTTTGTATTTGCCCTATGGGTACAAAATGAATTACAACTTTCCTACCACATGGATCATCGAATGTCATGTCTCTGGGCAAGCCTCAGCAGGAGAAATATTAAGTTTTAAAGAGGGTAAATCTCCATAAAATGAATGCTATAATAACTACTTTATTTGATATAGTTTTGTACATAGACTGGTGATAAGTGTGTTACTTAAGTACTGCACTTATGTGTAATTTTGAGGTACTTTTATTTCCATTTAATGCTACATTAGACTTGCAAGTCCACTAAATTTCAGAGGAAATCTTTTGCTGCTCTCATTTGACAGCTGTGATCATTTTTCATTTATATTAAGAAATATGAGATAGACTCCTAAAGTGCTTGTTAAGGTGGTAAACCTGTGGTTTTCAGCCATTTGGGCTTGTGATACTTCTCAGTGAAAGAGTGGCAAGAGCTCCTGTCATATTTGTGTTGTGTGCAAAGCAAGAGCAGCTCCACCGAAAAACATCTTTCACCTCTTAACTTCTCTCATGCGTTTATTCAAACAACTATTTGTGCTCCAAAAAGGGTCAATTATACAGCTTATTTCCTTCTTTCTGACTACTCTATTCCTCTAACAATCCTTTGGACCCTTACTGGGCCCTTACTGGTTCACTTCGAACAGCGACAGCAGTAAAATGTTTTGCATGGTCTAATGCATCAAGATTAACAGTTGTATGTATGACCTGCTTTGACTGCAGTTTCTCTTCAGAATTTATACACACAAAAAAAAACGTGAACTTAGGAGCAATCTAAAAAAGTAGTGTGGTCAGGGCAAATTTAGATTTTGGGCAGGATCTTATCTACAGATTAATATTATAAAAGAATTCAAACAAACAGCTATTTTTTAGTCCTTTTCATGGTTAAATGTGCTGCTGATATGTATCGCTATAACATGTGAAAGCCTCCCAAGGGAGCCTTTTCTCTATCGACTGCAGTTGTTAGACTATGAGACTTATGAGACTGTCTATGTCACAATCTTCCACTGCTTCCAGATAACAGGGCCAGCAGACACCCAGCAAAACAAATTAAAGAGCGTTTCGATCAATGTCTAAATGAAGTTAAACTCTCCATATCTGCCCCACAGTCATAGATCATTAAGAAATTTATTGAAAAGAGCTGAAGGCTTTTCTTTTTAAATATTAGTCCAATAAGCTGCTGCACACAGTTCAGCACAGTCTGACAGCAGTCAGGAGGATTAAAGTAGACAGTGGCCTTGTGTTTTATTAAGAGTTCAATATTAATATACGTTCTGATTACGTGGCAAATGAAAAAGATCTGAAATGAAAGACTATTAATCTTTCGGACCAGCAGAAGTAAGTTAATCAGCAGCTATCTAATTTGAATTTTCAGCCTAATTTTTCAAGCAAATATTGAATTTGCTGCTCTTCTTGGATGTTTTGATTCAGCATCTGTAGATGTTAATCTAAAACCCCCCAAAAATGATTCGAAGCCGCTTTGGGTTCTGAGAATTCATGCGTTGAACATTTGTTAAAAAGAAAATGCTCTGCAGATTAGTTGTGGACCCAAACAGCTCCTTTAACACAGAGCGCCGTGTGCTCAAGTTTCGAAGAAAACGGGACACTATTTACACATCAGCCTGTTGTTGAGGCTGCGCTGAATTGTTAATGATAATTGTTTAACAAATCCCATGAATCAAAGCAGAGTTGTCTTTTCCCTCCAGCCTATTGATTGGGATGCTCAGGATCATTAGCGGCTAGTGTAAGACTGATGCAGGTCACCAGCATGAAAACATACAGACTTTCAAAATTCATGTTAGATATGCTATCTGTATGAAGTCAGATATGTTGTTACATCTATGACCTACATTTTACAGTCCCTAGGAACTGCTGTCAGATGACTGATTTCAGCAGTTTCCCATCCTGCTTTTTAGACAAAGACTTCTGTCACATTTTCTTTTGCTTATGATATAAGTCATTCTAACACAATCAGTGGTACTAATGGTTGTCTGTGTAATTAACTAACAGCATCACTTCTAAAAATACGAGGATTTGTTATTGTCGACATATCTACAGTTTTAAACTCTCAGCTGGACAGAATAAGACATCTAAATGTAACATTTTCTGATCTGGGTTGTATTTAAATCCAAACAAGAAAGTAACCCCACTTTCTCCATGTTATCAACCACCCCACACCAATATGCTCAGTGAATATCTCCAACTATCCGATTACATTTTCAGTCTCCGACATACTTTTTGTCATTTTACTGTCTAGAGATCAAGTAGATGTTCAGCTGTACTATAATGAGGCTTACATGAAAGCGATGTTCAATAAAATCTCTTTACAAACTATTTTCATACACTTGCATCTGCCCCCCATTTGCTTGTCGTGCAAAACGTGCCTAATCCCTTTAAAACAAGTTGATAGACTGGTAATATAAATGAGACTGCTCGGCCATCTGAGGATCTGTCTTCATTAGGAGCGAATCTCAAGAGGGTTTCTATTAGCTCACTATCAAGATGGGGGACTGTGAGGAGGAAATTACGCATGTCACAAGACAAAGAGCGGGCATCCAGAGCTCAGCCCAATGGAGGATGAAAAGCCTTAATCAACGACAAGGTCTGCCGGTGACAGGGCACCGTGATTGCCCAATGTGTCACAATGTGGAAGATTATATCCAGACTCTGACAGATTGACACTCCTACTGTGAGTCCCTGGCTGACGAGAGGAAATTGTGGCACTCTTCCTCTGCTCCGCTTTCTCTTTTCTGGCTTTGTTCTTAACTATCAAAGGTTTTCCCCAGATTTGGGTCATTTTTTTTTTTTTTTTGGTGCCTCATCTGCAAGGGTAATGACACTTGCTGTTCTTTGAAAGATAACAGCAGCAGAGCGAGCCCCAGGAGGACCACATGCATATCCTGCCAGCACTGTAAGATAATAAATTACAGTCATAAAAGGAAGTGAAAAGTTCAAAATATCTGAAGATGTTTCCATGCAAAATATTCAATTTAAAGGTTTAAAACCTTCATTGTTGTACTTCTCTTACCTGTTTTCTAGTTACATTACTTTTGTGAACATGTTAGTCTGCAATGATTTAAAGAAACATTTCTGTGCTTTTCAGGCATTCGTAGAGAGTATCTGAATTAGTCATATGCCATTATCACTGAATGCTCTTTAAACAGTGTCTTTGGACTCATCTCCAGCAGCTAAAAATGGTGTCAGAAGAAAAGGAATGGCTTTTTGAAAAGGAAGAATGGGATGTTATTTTTGCCCAAGGCTCTAGAAATTACACGTGTTCCTGAGCTATAGTTGTGCTTTCCATTGTGCAGATAGTTAAGCACTAACATCCATACATGACATCATAGGGGAGAAAATGGTTGGATGGTTGTGTACTATTCATAGTTTGGTGCTCTTACTCCCATTTACTATGCTCCACTATAGTCTTATCCACTGCCAAGGTTGAGGGCCACTTGTTCTTTTGTGATTCTTCTCCTTCATGCGACACTGGCTGATAATTAATATGATTTAATAGCTTGGGTCCTCTGTGGAAACTATGCTAATTAAAAAACAGGGAGACAATATTTTCATCCGGCTATGAAAAGGGTGCTAATTGTTAAAAAAAAAAAAGTCTAAAACTGAGAGTGCTGCCTGAATGCTGTGCCTGCAATAATATTTGCATTAATGTATACAGCTGCTTTAATTAAAGTGTCCTGGAAGCTTCTTGAACATGAAAGAAGTTAAAACCCTGTTTTTCTGTAGAATTTTGTTCATCAATGCACGATGTAGGATTATTTTATTTGTCTAGCGAGGGAAAAAGCACCTGTTGGGACTATTTATCACTTACATAACGAAGTAAGCCACATACATCTAAAGAGCAGAGAACCGAGCTTTCTACTTGCGCACACACTTTACAGCGGTAAGAGCAATTTCTTATTCAAAATTAACATGCACAACTAGTTCCTTGATGATGTCGTAGAAGCTTGATGTTGGCATATGACAGCTTTTGTAGATGCCTACAGGTGCAAAAAGAGTCCTCTTTTAAAAAATGAATATCCAAGCACTGATCAATGTTTTTAAACCAACAATTGGTCTCAAAGGTCTCAATGACTGTGCGGTTTTGTGACACAGTGGCTACATTTACATGCACAGCACTATTCCAGTATCAAGATGTAGATGTTACGGGTAAGCTCTTACTCTGAATAAGAAACTGCCATGTAAACAGTTACTGAGAGTTACTGATGATCTTAAACTGAATAGTATCATATTTGGAGTATAACCAAATCAAGCTTTGTGGAGTAGGCACATGTGCATACCATAATCAGATGATTACATTAAAATAGAGCCTTCACAGCACACACTGTCATTTTGGACTTATTTTCATAAGGATTGCTTGTTTCTGTCGCAAGATCTCCACCAGCTTGTGCGGACTGCACTGTTCTGTGCATTACAGGAAGGCTATACTTTAAAAAGAAAACACACCTTCGGGGTGAGGCGAAAACCCAAGCAGGTCGTGCTCTGTGTAACAAAGACTTTAGATGGGTGTAAATATTTCTGTTGCATACACAGAATGTAATGTGGGTCAGAGTTATTTATTGGAGTATGCTCCATAACATGTAAATAGGAATATGTAAGAAATAATTTGCAGCTGCACCCACCAAAAAAAAAAAAAAAAAAAAAACCCCAAACAGAACTTGTTATCTTTTATCTTCACAAAACATGCAAGCATCATGGAGAGCACACAGCGATTATTTCTGAAACAAATTTAAGTGGGAGCGCAAATGGGGATTAGCTCATGCACTGTAGTCAAGCAACACTGTGCCCACACTCTAAAGGATCAACTTTATTTATTACCTTTAAATGTTCCCTCTTGCAATGCCAGGACCACAAGTTACAATACATTGAAGAGAAATATTATTGTGAAAGTTTATTTCTATGTGACAAAAACTCAGAAAAACACATTTATAATGATTATAATATTGTTTTGTGTCTATAGCTAGAAGCTCTGAGGCTGAAATTGAAGTACTGATCTATTTATAGCTTGAATACTGCTGGATATAAAAAAAATCTATTGTAAATCTGTAAATACATTACAAATAAATGGGCATTTCAGGGATGGGGGGAACTTCATGCGGTGGGTTGAAGTAAGGACGTGAGCCCCAGCGTCAGCATGAGTGATACTGCAACACAGAAAAGAGGCCACGTGTGGGTTTGAATATTTAGGTTAAAAATAAGAACAGACATTAATTCATATTTGCCTAATATATAACTGTACAAAAGGAGTTTTGCCAAAAGGGTAATTTTTATCTGCAGGTTGAAGCACATGGGATATGGCACAACTATAAAACCTATGTCAAAGCTAAACATTTTTTCCCTTTTAGGCATTTTGTTCAAACACTTGAAAATCAGATCACTCAATGTTCTAATTTTAACATATTTCATGTCATGTTTTCCATCTTTGCTGCTTGCTGCTACTTTAGTTTTTGCCAGTGGTTATGTAATGAGGCTTCTTTCAGGGGGGGTGTTGTTCTCTTCTCTAAGTATGCCAAGAAAGAGAAGCTATGGTTTCAGGGGGTAGGTGCCAAGTGAAAATGCCTGATCACTTCATCCTAAAAACAAGATTGAGGGAACAGAAATGAATAAGGCATTCCAGCAAAAGCAAGGGGTGCTGCATATGCGAGCCCCGATGTGGAACCACCGTTTACTGTACCACAGGTCTCGTAGTTGAGTATGAGTGCCAGTGAACTTTTTGCCTTTACTGTCCTTTACAATAAAGAGCCTGTAGAATTTTACCTGACTCCCGCCCTCTGGTATTCGCATACCATCTGGGACGAGCCCACAACCACCATGATTTCAAATGGGGCTATTTTTTCTATAACTCGTGCATGGGATTGGATGAAGAATCTGTCCGTCATCTTGACTGACACGCCACTTCAGCCACTCCCAATGACTCAACCCGTGACGTAGCTCAGAGCTTACCTGACTCCCGCCCTCTGGGGCATGAATGGGCGGCCATAACGCGGCCATTCATCCAAAGTCCCACCCAGCGATTAACGATTGGCTCTGATTATTTTCTAATCGGACAAAACACATATGACTCCCAGGCTCCTCAGATGGTTGTGTGAGGAAAGGGAACACTCCCGCGTGTAGTTGGTGAACGCAGCCAGATGACGTGAGTCAGGTTATGTAGAATTGGCTGGAACTCAGAATATTCCTGTTCGTAGTCAGGCTGCGGTTTCTGGGAAAGCATATAAGCATGGCACAGTGACACTTGTCATCTTAAATTGTTGACTTGGAGTCGTGATGGGCAAACATGAGCCCAAGCCAGCGTGCTGCTTTTCTTCGATCATACGTTGATTAAAAATGGCAGGGCAGTTAAAGCCACAACCAGAGGCGCTCATGTCATGTTCACTCTTAAGCACGCTTGTGATGTTGCGTGGATTAAAAAAAAAGAAAAAATCTTCAAAAACTATCCAGAAAGATCTGACGTAAGGAAAGTGATTATGCATACCGGGGGTATTAATGAGCTTCTCTGTGGTGAAATGCTTACTGTTTTACGGTCTAACTAAAGTGATCCCCTGCTTTAACTGCGTGTGAGTCTTGTATTATTTGTATCTGGGACATCTAGCATCCTCAGCTTGCAGAATAAGCAGCAGCTCCCCAATTCTGGCGTGGGATCAGAGCCTCAGGGGAGCATCAGGATATATATTTTTTTTGCTTTGAAGCTCTGAAGGCTAAGCATAATTTACTAAAGTGCCAGTTTAATAGATTGAGCCCAGCTTTTCGGAGGTGCCACAGAGACAGAACTATTTGCTGTGATGGTTAAAAGTCTAAATACTTTGCCTGCCTCTGTCCCTCTCCCTTACCCTCTTTTGTGCTCCATTTTTAGTCGGCAGATACATTCATTTATACACTGTAGAACTGTGAAACAAGTCAGCAAAACAGCAGTTAGAAAATACTGTATCTGTCGCTCAGTTCCAGATTTAGAAGTCTCACTAAGCGTGAAGTCAGGGCTGTATAGATTAACACGTCCAACATTTCTCAGAAATAGATCTCATGTTTATGTATCTGGTTAAGTCTTTTCAAACACAGTCACTTCTCTAATTTTATAAGGAGTTCTAGGAGCTCAGGAGTTCTACTGTGTGAAGACACTGTAATTTGTTCTGACTAAGGGGCCACAGTACACTACATTATGAGTGTTCTGGGATAATAGTAATTTGCAAAGCATGTGGACAGTAATGGAAGTAAATTGATCACAGCGTCAAAGACTGCAACACAAATGTGTCACACAAGGAATAAAATGTGAAAAGAGGTTGATATAGCCGTTCCGATACCACCACGAGTCTAGGGCATGCTCAAATCTATCCAGAATTCACCTGTGCCTTCAACAATTAACAAAACTGTTAGCCTACACTTCAAAAATCGTTCGTTGTGTCACGCAACAAACCCGCTACACGTACGCCACGCAGTGTGTCCCTGGACGAATTGCTCCTTCTTTAAAATTTGAGCGAGCGTGGAGTGGAATACATTTTTTTGGGTGAGCAGGGAGCGGAATACATTTTTTTGGGGAGCGGGGAGCGGAACTGAGCGGAGCGTTTTGGTGTGACTTTGAGCGGTGGAGCGGGGGGGAGCAAACACCAATAAGAACGAGGAGCGGGAATTCTTACCGCTCAGCTGCGTTCACATGCTCTGCTCCAGTCTCATTTACAAAAAGGGTAACGATAGTAAAGTTAAGCAACAAGGCAGAAGGAAGGATGTCAGACTCATCTAAAAAGTTTGTGTGTTTTATTGTCTTTAAAAGAAAAGTGCTATGCTGTACAAGTCATGCTTCTTGTTGTTTAAAGATGCAGAAACAAATGTCTGGCGACGAGTGCACAGATTTTAAATTTAGAACCATGGCTGGTCCTTTTCCATGAGCAAGATGGAGAAGACAAAAAAAGATACACCTTTATGGTCTCAAAATGAACTTATCTAGAGGGGGAAAAAACAAGTGAATAAAAAATGCTGTACTTTTACCTTCCTATATCTGCCTGTTTTACAACCCCCAGTTCCAAAAAGGTTGAAATGCCTTGTAAAATGTAAATGAAAACAAAATGCAATCATTTGCAAATCAAATCAACCTATGTTTCATTCACCGTAGATCAAAGAAAACATATCAAAAATTGAAAGTAAGACAATTTCCTTTTGCATGAACAATGTTTTCCACTGTGTAGCATCCTCTTTGCTTTTAACAACAGTCTGTAAAAGTCTGGGAACTGAGAGGACAAGTTGCTTTACAATTAGGAGAGGAATGCTGTCCCATTCTGTTCTAATAGATGATTTTAGGAGACTCAACAGTCCTGGATTTCCTTTGCTGTATTTTGAAATTCATGATGAGCCAAATGTTTTCAGTTGGGGAAAGGTCTGGTCTGCAGGCAGGGTAGTCCAGCACCCTTACCCTTCTGCTACAAAACCATGCTGTTGTAATAGATGTAGCATGCTGTTTAGCAATTTAAAATTTCAATTCGTTCGAGACAGAGCAGTTTTCCACTTTGCCTCAGTCCATTTTAAATGAGCTTTGACCTAGAGCTGTCAGCAGCGTTCCTGGGGGATGCTCACATTTTCTTTCTTGATAGAGCTTTAACCTGCATTTGTGGATAGTGGAAGGTTCTGTGTTCCTTCTGTTCACAGATAATGATTGAAGGAAGTGTTCCTGAGCTTACGCAGGGATTTTCATGAAAGTATTATGCTTATTTTTAATGCAGTGCTGCCTGACAGCCTGAGGATCACAGATATCCAATACTGATTTTCAGCCATGTCACTTGCATTCAGAGATATCTCTAGATACTCTCGAGTCTTTAGATGCTATCATGTACTGTAGAAGATGGAATATTCAAAGTGTTTTACGTTGAGGAACATCATTCTGAAATTGCTCCACAATTTGTAAATTAAGTTTTATGCTGATTGCTGAACCTCTGCCCATCTTTACTTTGCCTCTCTGCCTCTCTAAGGTGCTCTTTTTTTTATACTCAATCATGTTACTGATTGTGGTGAATAGAACTAATCAGTTTTAAAGTAATACTATGTAACATTTCTACCTTAAAATAACAGCTTGAAAAAAATTGTGCGGCTAGAATGAGTTTTAATATTACGATTGGCCTGTCTCCTATGCCCTTCGGGGGTCTGAGTTGGAAAAACTGCGCTATGTAACTTTGCTGGACCGGCCCGGGAGCTGAGCGGAAGTACTTCGACTTGCGTTCTGGCACACCTACCACAAAAACAAATAGGCCCCTCTCACGCTCCCAGGTACATTTGATTACTCTCACCTTCTCGGTCGACATAGCTTGCACCTTCTGACTCCTCGCCGGTTCGTCAACAAACGTGAAAAGTGAAAGTGAAAGGGTGTTGTATTTACGACAGTGTAACTGTACATTACCTCCAAGCCTGTAGGGGGAGCTCCATAGTGGGCTTTTTGAGAAGTTACATTGTATTGCTTTAACATGTTACTACCACTTACTTTTCCATCCTTTTGTTGCCCCTGTCACAACTATAATGAGACATGTTGCTCACTTTGAATTCAAATTGAGCAAATATTTTTTTGAGAAGTTCTTCATATTTCACTGTCAACGATTTGCGACTAAAAGAGGGTTGATGGTTGTGAAGAAGTGCAATCTAAATCCTTGGGGAAAAAAACTGCATACATGACAGCCCTTCTGCAGATCCATCAATGAAAGATGTATTAACAGATCAGCAGATCAGGTCAGGATTGTAATGAAAGACAAAACAGAATGACCTAAAGGTAGCTGCCACTTTCAGTTGAAGGACACTTTGTTTTAGTCACCCAGCAACGTTGTCTTACAATCTGATTTAAAAAAAAAAAAAAGCTTCTTCTGAGTTCATTAAACTTGGCATTAACTCAGCAGAAGCTAAATTTGGATCAATTATCTATGAGAAGTAGAGGCCAAACAATAATCTTACCCCACAATTTGTTCAAAGCAGGAAAAAGTTAAAAATGGTACATAGCCTTTTAGTCAGGCCAGCTAATTGGCTTTGTTGCGTAGCAGGCAAAGATCAAGACAACTGTGTAATGCTGCACATCCTCCTCTCCTAATGTTGCAATAATCTAAGATAATAATGTCCCCATACACACAGCAAAGCTAATTCTGTAATACCATCACGAACGCCGAGTTGAAGGGAAACAGCTCCTGTATACTCCACTAACACAACCACAGGAAACGTTTATGAGATGTTCTTGAGTGCAGAGCGTAAAGCAGAAACCCACCTACTTTTTGCCGAACACAGCTGGAGGCTTTCTTTCTTGAGGGAAGGTCAAACATCCCACTACACATGGCACACACAGTCCTGCAGTGGTGAGGCAGCCTTCAGAGGGCTGAGGCTACTCCTCAGTAAAAATAAAATGTGCTGTATTTCAAGGCAATCACTAAAATAATCAGAAGAATTAATCTGATGAAAAAGAAAGCCAGAAGAAAAGAAGTATAGTTAGGAGGACGCAACAATGACACAATTATTAAGAGCCAAACATCTCACAAATTAGACTTGCGTCAGTTATGCAGATGTGATGACAGCATCCTGAATTTACTGTCAGCATGACTTCAGTCTGAACTGAATTGCATCAGATTAATATAAAAGCTTTATAGTCAAGGTAAAATCCAAATAAATCTCATGTGTTGTGAGCTCTATGAAACTTAACCACAGATGTGGGGAGATGGTGTGGTGCAGGTTGGGGTTTCGTCTACAGCTGGCTTAGACGTTTATTTCTGGTCTAATTCCATTTTCCTGTCTCCTTCCACAGCCCCCTCCTGCTCCCAAGTTCATACAGCTATGGCAGAATATTTGCAGCCTCACGAAATGTCTGTAATGACATTTCGCTAAACTGCAGGGACACCATAGTCTCTTCCATATATCAACCCGTTTAAATTATCCCAACCTCATGGAATAAAATGCATTACATTCAGCATGTGGGAAAAAGGGATTAAATATCTTTTGAGAGTGGAGCGTTTAATCATTTTCAAATAAATGATGAAATTGATGAGATATTGTATTTTAGGATTCATTTACCGAAAAAGGCCAAACACCCCTAATGTTCAAAATGCATTCAATTAAGTATTAAATCACTGATGCTACATGTGGGAGACCTGGAAACGACAGCATACTGTGTAATACTCAAAAGGCACCTGTCTTTAATTGCTGGCAGTATGCTTTTTTCAGAACTGCTTGTTGGATGATTTACAGTTTAAAGCAAATTATATTCACCCTCCTTGGAAAAAGTTTTCTGCATTTATGGCCTGCAATTAAAATGGGCGACTGGGAGAATCATTTGATGCCAAAAGATTAACATGCCAGCATCCTTAAAAAATGCAAAAATATTAGTTTTTTTGTGACTTAAAGGGAAAATAATGCTAAATAAAGAAAACTTCAACTCCCAGCTCTGTGGAGTGTTTACAGTGGTCCTATGGACAGATGCACCAGTCTCTGCAGTGGGGCTTTCCAGCTCCTTCAGGGTTACCTTGTTGTTGCCTCTCTGATTAATGCCCTGCTTGCCTTGTCTGTCAGTTTTGGCAGCCAACCCTCTCTAGGCAGGTTTGTAGTGGTGCCATATTTTTTTCTCATTTAGCAATGCTAGATTTAATTGTGTTCCATGGGATTATCAAAATGTTTGATTTTATTTTTTTTTACAACCCAACTCTGAACTGTGCTTCTCAACAACTTTGCTCCTGACCTGTTTGGATAGCTCCTTGGTCTTCATGGTGTCGCTTGCTTGGGGATCCCTCTTGATTTGTTGTGTTGCAGACTCTGGAGCCTTTCAGAACAGGTTTATAAAGACTGAGATAATATGATACTTAGACTGCACACAGGTGGACCTTATTCAATGAAATTTGTGTGACTTCTGAAAGTAATTTGTAGCACCAGATCCTATTTAGGGGCTTTATACAAAGAGGATGAATACAAATGCACGTGCCACTTTTTTTTTTTTGCATTTCAAGAGGTGTTAAAAATTTGTTCTTTTCTCATTTCACTTCAGCAATTTGGGCTATTTTGTGGCGGTCCACTGCAAAAATTTTTGCTTTTGATTTATAACTTGGTGGATTGACGTATTTTATGATCAGTATAATTATAACACAATGCTTACTTTGACAGATGTACTATGTTGCATATTCTGTCTAAATGTATGGCACAGTAAATGGAGCAAAATACTTGCTACTGTTTGTTGTCATTATCTTTATCATTATTATTATTTTATGATCATTTTATTATTACTGAGCACTTGGCTGAGGTTATATGCTTGCAGGAGCGGGCTATATCCCTGCCAAAAGCAGCTATTGATCTGGCCGATGATCAGCTTTCACTGGCAACCAAGGGGGTGATGGTGGTAGTAAAGGAGAAGACGGCTACTCATTACACCTCTATGGTAAATCATGTATTTTTTATTTATTTTTTTTATTTATTTTTTTTAGTATGAAAGTGCTATATAAATAAAGTTTGATCAAACACAGCTATTCATTGGATCATGTATTGTCTAGGCTATGCATGGTGAAGCTAATAATTAGCATAATAAAGCTATTGACCTACTGGATTAGACAGTCCCTTGGCTGGGTATTAGCATAATGAGGCTGCCAAGTAGGGTTTTCTAAGATGACAACCAATATGATGAGGTTGACAAATTACTAAATCGTCTACTGCTTTGGTTAGTAGCTTGCAGAAGCCAAATAGATTACCTTCTCAGTTGGCTCGTCTACTTTTCTACTTTGCGGCTAAATTTGTGCAGTATTCTACTGTCACCTACTGTTTACTTGTCTGTCACTACAGTGTGTTCGGTTGAACCATGAACTATAAAACGACTGCTACAAGGTCTCTCTTGCAAAATATATATTTGACCTTGATAGAACTTCCTGGTAAAATAAACAAACACAAATTATATATTTAAATTCTTTCACTTATGAGTAGTTTGTTTCTCATTTACCATTGCCAACCTCTTGGTTACCAGTGTCTTAAGTGTCAGTAACCATAGCCTCCTACTAAAATATGTATATATATACATAGAGCCTCTGCAGAGTGCTCAAAAGTCTTCATTTTGGCCCTGGTACTGCACCATGTGCAGCTATGTTAAATGTTTTAGAAGGTGCCAGTGAATCCTAATTGGTTTACAGATCCTCAGTGACAAAACCAGATTAAAAGGTGTAGCATAGAAGGATGCTTGCAGATGAAAGAGAACTATGATCACGGCTTCCTTTATTTAGAAACATATTCAAATCCTGCAGACGTACTAATTTGCATATTATTTTTTGCAATATAGACAAGACCAGAGCGGAGATGTGTTTAAATTACGGTGCATGAAATATGTGCAAACAGCCCATTCAAATTGATAAAAAGAATGTTCTTAAACTGTTTTAATTTACAAGGATGGAAAACATCTTGTGAGGTATGTTTTTGCTTTCATGAGAAAAACAGACAAACTCGATGAAAAAACAATCTGCCTTGCCTCTTAAAAAACCCCTCAAAACTGAATCATAGGGCCTAACCGGTTTAAATAGCTGCCACACAGGGGTCTGAGGTCATGTATCTTCCTCCCACTAAGACACAACTCACCCTCTTCTCCTGCCCCTCCTCGCTTTCAGTTTTAATTCAGTCTGTCTTCACAGTAATCTCTTTCTGCCCTCTTATTTCAGCCTACTTCTTCTCATTGATACCTTCTATGGGGAAATTGACGGAGGCATTTCAAGGTTGTCTTCAGCTTTGATCATCACACGGTGGACCCCATAGGAAATATCAAATATTAAACCAACAAAGCTCCTTCTGGTGCACACTTGGAGATGAGGTACGCTGTAAGAATGCATAGCGTGATGTGGAAATGCAAAACTGAAGCGATACAGACTTTCCAACGCAGTTCCCTGGAGATCCTCTTTCCACTTCTTTGAACAATTTGATTGCAGAAACTTTGCTAGACACACAAATCTAATCCAGGCGTAAGGAGTAGGAGGTTTTCAGATTATACCTGGGTATTTCAATGAGAGGATGAGGAGATGAGATTAGTCGAATCATTTGAGTTGGTGTTCACAAATATTCAGCTGGGAGGTGATCTTGGAAAGTTGTGAAGGTTTCTCACTATCTCACCAGCTATTGAAGTATAACTCAGCACCCAGCAAGGTAATTAAGCGATTGTGCTGTAGATAAAAAATGAAAAAAGGGTAATCAAAAGGGAGAAAAAACGTAAATCAAATACTCTGACAATCTGACAAAAGATTTTACTCCTGTCAGAATTAGTTTGCAACAGAGATGAGAATGATCGAGCTTTAGTGTCCGCATGTTATGAGAACAAACATTCATCAGAGTTAGAATAAGCAGATATATCGGGGAGTCACAAACTTATAATTCGCATTAATGTGAAATACATATTCTTTCAGAATTTAATCTTCAGTTTGTGTATCTTTCAGTCATAAATAAACATACACAATTATGAACCTAACACAAATGCAAGACATGTATTACAAATGGAATCTAAAAGAAGTAAATAAAGCCATACCTTAAACTTGTACAGCACTGAATTGAATACTTTTAACACCTCCAACAATATGACAGTAAAGCCTGATTTATACTCGGAAACCAGGTCGTCTGCGTGTGTGTCGCAGTTAACGCAGACACTACGCAGACACTACGCAGACACTACGCAGACACTACGCAGACACTACGCAGACACTACGCAGACACTACGCAGACACTACGCAGACACTACGCAGACACTACGCAGACACTACGCAGACACTCTGGTGCACCTCCTCAAAATTGTAACTCACCGCAGACAGTGCCGCAGGGAGGAGAGAAAGGAGGCCTCTGATTGGTCAACTCTACATCCGCTCTACACTATGCGTATTTCCGGTTTGCTAACCGGCTGACGCTAACCGTGCTAACCGTGACGATTCTTTCGCCTCTCTGCCAGCTCCAGTAGTAGCAATATTTCTTCTATTTCTAGCTGCATCTCAATCAAAGTGCGCATTCGTCCAGTCGCCATTGTTGTTGAATGACCTCCGTAACCGTAACACCCACAATCCTAGCTTGTTCGTGCTTGTACCTCTTGCGTTGTGGCGTGGGATTAACATAGCGCAGACAGCGCTTCAAGGCATAAATCAAAAATAACTGCGTCGTGTCTGCGACAAGCTCACTGCGACACACTGCTGCGAAGTATACACGAGCCTTAAGCGGTCTGTGGAGTCTGACACCTATCCGGTAAAAAAATATAATGACATTACAAATTTTTCTCACTGCCTGATTAAAACTTTAGGAAAGGCAGAGTGCTAGACTTTGCAAATCAACATTTGACAGCACAGACAGTGCACAGAGCTGCGACTACTTTTATCTGATTCTCCATCAATTTAACTTTACATTCTGCGTGCATGAGGGAGAGCAGTGAAAGTGAGCTGTGACAATGATAAAATGTTTCCTTACCTGAAGCCCATTGCATTGAGCTGTTTTGTTAGGACAACCTGGCATCACAAATCAAAGGGTACCATTTAGCATACGTTTTCAATACACTAGTTATGAGAGTGTATTTTGAGCCAAGAGATAATCTTTTCCTAATCCCCAATTTAATAGTTAAGTGTGCCTTAAACTAACCAAGAAATTGCCACTGATAAGATTTTAATATGGGCATGATGAGCTTCAAATAACACATTTATCAGTTATCATCATCGGATAAAATGTCTTATCAGTGACTTCATCAACACTTGAGGAGTTTGGATGCTGGATTAATGCTTTGTTGTTGTTGCTGTGTCCCTGCAGTGTTTGTGGTATCTCAGGATGTATTGTCCTGATGGTGGAGACTGTTGTCAGGTGTTGTTTGCTTTGTCTGCAACAATGGACATGGTTATACGTGCAGTTCAGACAAGCTGTGCATTTAATTGGACCACTGTTCTTGGCCTAATATACATACACGAGAGCAGAGTGGAGTTATTAACCAAATCATGTCCAACACTATGACGCTGTCAACCTAGTAAGTCAGCGTTCAAGACATTCTGCTGCTTCTGGCTTCCTCCACTGAAGATCATTGTATACAGCGAAATTCACTGCACAGACCTCGTCTTAAAGTTACTCGAATGGTGATTTTGTCAGATGAGGCTGCAGTTAAGAAATCATGGGGGGGGGCAGCAAGACGATGACGACGTCTATGCGCGACACCGAAGCTTGTAGAGTGTTAATCCAACATGGCAGCGGACACATCGTTACCGTTCGATGCAGCTTTAGAAAGTGTTTTAAGTAGCTTAGAACGCAAGTTTACTTTTAAAAAAGAGCAACGTTTGGCGTTGAAAGATTTCATTGCCTTCTTCCTCGTCGAATTTCTGTCACTCTACATACGTCATCTGGTATAAGTGATACAATTGGCTATGAATCGTGCGCAAAGCAGCATGGGAAGAACCAGACGTCATTTGATAGACATTCGTAGCACCCAATAAACGGCTCTAGGCATTCGTAAACCACGCCTCAAATACGAGAAAATGCACACCTAGTTCCCAGACCACCATCTCATCGAGATGTGGACGCGTCAGCCAGGCTAAGCTGTGTGATAAAAGTCACAGAACAATATGTGAATGAGAGCAACTTTATTGGGAATTTGGCCATGTAAATCTACGCTTTGATGTTTTTTAGAGAAGGATTGAATAAGATTTAACTTTTGAGCATGTGCTGAGAGCCCAGTTGAATACCCCAGTTGTATTCAACTTGACATCCACAACTTGAATGAATACATGTTGGAGTGATTAGTTCGGCAACTACATTTAGTGGGTGTGTTAGTCTGGCTTTCGGAGCTTTAATTTAGTATGATTTTAGTCCAAATGACATGTTTACATTCAATTCAATTCATTTTTATTTATATAGCGCCAAAAACAACAAATGTCATCTCAAGGCACTTATATAGTAAGTCCAATTCAAGCCAATTGGAATTCAATTAATTAATAATAATCATAATTCATAAAATAATCCAATTCGTTCATGTAGAGCCAATTCAAAAACAATTTCCTAGCTAAGAAAACCAACAGATTGCACTGAAAACTTTTTGTTTTTCGGTCCAATCTCCCGGCCTGAGCGGCGTGCCTGAGGCGACTGTGGAGAGAAACGACTCCCTTTTAACAGGAAGAAACCTCTGGCAGAACCAGACTCAGGAAGGGTGGCCATCCGCCTCGACCAGCTGGGGTTTGAGAAGACAGAAAGGGGGGGAGGGCCGCAGCGGCGGCGGCACTGTAACACCATTCAAAGGATATCTGTTGGAACAGGGAAACACGAGTTAATGACCACAATAATATCACATATACATAAAGAGAGTAAAGTGAGGACACATACATGCAATGTAAACATGTCAAAGTAATTAAAGACACGGTAATTTATTTTATTTCTAGTATCTTGTAAATGTGCTCGGTGTTGATGGTACGTGTCAGAGTAACTTTCACATGAATGCCAGGAAGTCTCACAGTAGAACATGGTACTGTAATGAACCGATCAATACTATTCACTTCACTTGTCAGTGGTTTGAATGTTTTGGCTGATCAGTGTGATTTCAACGAGGGGAAATATTTCAGCATTGATTTTCCAAGTGAGAAGTACAAACTCTAATGAGATGAAGCTCAAAAACAAATATCCATTTATTTTCTCTAGGAGCTTAGTGAGTCTTTTCCTTTTTTTCCAAGGTCTGATGCAGTTCTCTGTGGTTGTTCCTCTTTAAAGTCTAACAATCAATAAAGGTCCTCATAACAGCTCTTAACTATTCACTTGATAACTGTAAAGATCAACTGATATCGGAACCTGATTTTAACATTAAAGATGTAATTAAACCATGTACCTGTGCATCAACCCAAATGGGCCATAAATTTGCCAATGGTCAATTCTATGATTAAAATCCAAATGGCATAGATTTGGCTACCAAAGCCAACATACCAACACAGAGACAGTGCCAGATTACTGTTTCAGGATCAGAGAGCAAATGTCAGAGTAGGTTAACGGCATTACTATACAGCGGTACATCAATAAGCAAAGTCAGTATTTAAACAGCACGTCAGTGTGCCCATCAACTCTTCACTCAGATCTCACTGTAAAAGTTAATACATCAATTGTAAGGACAACATAATTACAACATGTTCGACGACCATCTGTGACAGTTTAGAATGCACACTCAAATTAAACGTCTGGAAATAATTTGGATTTCAACAACACAAAATAACATCATGGAAGGTCCCTGCATACTAGTACAGCTAGCATTCTAACACAGTTAGCACAATTAAGAACAACAACTAGCAAGATAAAGACAAAGATACTGAAGACTTTTTCCAAACATAATCTATCCTAACCTAGGTGAGATAGAAGTAAATGACAGCATGTTTTCTCCGATTTATTGCTAAAGATTTACAATCTTACAATTCATTGTGAGTAGCAGCTTTGGTGAGATGATACAAACTAGCTTGTATTTCACTGACATATGTGTGCTAGACTTCAATATTAAAATAGAAAATTAATTCACCAAGAACTAACAAATATAACTGATCCTGTACAGAGAAGTACCACAAATACTTGATTCCTTTTTTTTTTTTCAATATAGCAATTCAATATCACATTTATAGAAATGACTCTTCTTTTCATTTACTATGGAAAATTCATTTTTATTGAGCACTTGGAATGAATGTGTTAAAAAAAACTCTTAAGAGCTGTATCAGACTACTTCCACCCAATTGAACTGAATCACTTTAAACCAAATTATTCCATTCTGAAAAGTTTCATCCTTGTATCATGTCTCATTCTGTGTATTTAGTTATGTACTATGTATTGATTACACATTTAATAGAATTTAATCACAGGCACACAACTACTTGAATGTTATATAAATCATAGTGTGGTGATGGGTAAAAGGAGGTGAGTACACTCTTGGCCTTCAAGAGCATACGATTTGACACTCCTGTTAGAAACTGGGATGTCACCCAAAGAGAGACGAAGTGCGTTCACAGGGTTGCAGAAGTGTCCTTTTCTGGCTTCTTGCCTGACTGAATCTTGGCAAAACTGAAAAAGTTACTTTCACTTCGTTGACAACAGGGAAGTTCTTAAAAGTGTGATTCGCTAAAACCCATTTTTTCATTTTTGCTATGAGGTCGTTTTCATGCATAGAAAGCTATGGTTCTTACAGCAAACACATTTTTTTGAAAGTCGGCCAGTAAAACAGCCCAGTAGCTCTTTAACAACATACAGGCACAGACCCAGAGAATCAGTTTCATCTTGTGTTTATGAGACAGGTAAGGAAAAGATGTGTCCTCCACAGCAGAACTCTCCGAGGTGAGAAAAGCTAAAGAGGTTATGGGAGTTCATGCTAAAAGTCCACGGGGAAATGTCACGGTGAGCACATCAGCTTCCTGCTCCTCTCACTACCACTGCCAAATGTCAGCATTCTAATAACCAGAAACCCATGTCAATAATGTTGTCCATCTTATAGCATGTCGGCCTTTGCTTCTGCTACTCTTGCAGCATTTTAAGAGAGCACTAGTCATTCGCAATATCTTTGGGAGGTTTCTCTCAGTACATGCTACAGCACATCTGATGAAACACTAAAGTTTTAGACAAGGTTTCTCTGTCTCTGTGGACGGGGAAGCAGATACTGTATGGCTGTTCCATGATTTATATCATATTGCCAACGCCTTTGAGCATTTACAAGGAGTCATTTTTGAAGACAGAAGCACAGACAAGATGCAGTTCTTCTGCAGATGGATCACGACACATTCTGTTTTTCCAATATTTGTTCCCTATCTTTACTTTTCTCTCTTATAGTCACTCCCTGAAGTAAAATGGAATGCATCTATTATTATGCTAAATCTTTTTGTAGTTGGGGTTAATTAAAAACTAAGACTCCTTTTAAATAACTGATTCAATGTCGAGTAAGGATTACCAAAACTAACGATTGCCCCAGAGACAGCCACCACCTTTTACACACTTAGAAAATGATTTTACTACTGTATGTTTAAATCACTGAGTGAGCCCTGAGGGTAGAATATAATATATGCCTTTTTTGCTGGAAACATTGATCCAACTTGCTGTATTGTACCAAGAAGACAGTACATTACAATTAAGCTGGAGCTCAGCATTAGTTACAATTAGTTGTCTTAAAAGTGGGAACTTTTATATGTTTGCCAGTGATGTCAAATGGAGGTTGAATGCAAAATTAAGAACACAATTGAGAATACTACAGTAGTAACATATTCAGCTACAGTACCTCAGAGCAACTTGTGGGGGAAAATCTATTGTGCTTGCCCACTCCTGCCCCCTTCTCAGAGGGAACTCTGTTCTCCAATATCACACCTGCTTTAAGTCATCAAAACATTCCTACCTTGAGATAAATGTCAGGAATACTACTGTATACTGTAAAACCTTGCATTAGCAATCTTTAAAATATGGGCCACCCAAGCATGTAACAAGAAAGTGAATTGTACAGTTAATTTTGACCTTTCACTAATCAAATACCACTGCAAACCGAAGCTCTATTTCCCCATCTCCTTTGGTCTTAATTATTAATGTGGGCAAAATCTTTGAAATAGATCCAGAATTGAGAACACTTGAACCAGCAACCACAAAACTGCTACACAGTGTAATCCTTTGGGGCAATTCCTTGTGAGAAAGCACAAGTGCTTGTTTTTACAAATGCCAGGCTCAAATTTTATTGTGACAGAGTCTCCACGCAGACCTAAGCCGTCAAGCACGGCCATCTTGTGAACTGTTAGGACTTCTTCATGGCATATCAGGCGAGGCTGTGGATAGCTTTTAATGTTTCACTGAGAAGGGCAGTAGCAAAACCAAATAAACGAGTTTAAATATGCAACTTTTCGTACTTCACTTCAGCTTCTCACCAAGCAGTTAAACTCACTGTATGGAATCAGTCTAACTGGCCTTTTCTTCCAGTAACGTTTGTGGAGGGGACACCCCATCTCCAGAGAGAAAATGTACAAATTTTATGTCCACAGATGGGACTATTCTCATCCATGGATAGAATCCATGGAATCTCATCCATTGGAAATGTTCCAAGTCTGACATCGACCGGCCCCAATCTTTGCTGCAAAGTTTTTCTCTACACAGCCAGCAGCAGAGCAGTAAACCAAAGAAATGCAGCAGTTTCCAAACATACATGATATATATATGTATTGTTTGAGAAATAGTGTTTGTAATGTCTGCACAGCAAAAAAGGATAAGTCATCTAATCTATTGAGATAATTTATCTTTATTTGAGGATAAGCAGTGCGTTTAAACAATATTTTAAATTTCTACAGTCGCTATTATAGGTCTCATCAAGTCACCAACTGGCCTTAAAAGAGTAGTCTGCTGTTTTTATTAATGGCAGCTGGTGCCAGTAGAAAATTCTGTTGAAATTTCTGAGCAGAAGGCTACGTACCCTCATCCTCTGTGTGGTTGTACTGTGTTGTCTAACGTTTTCTTTCACCAGCCTTCCTCTGACATTATTTCTTAACACCTTACATATCTTGGCTTTAGGTCTTTCTCACTCAGTAAAAACCTTCACCCCAAATGAATGCAATGCTTGCACTTGACCCCACCACCAAAAAATTAAAATCAGATATACATACTTTATTGATTTGTCTGAGAAAGGCAGATACACAACAGACATATGCTTGTTGAAGAATACACAGAAACCTTCTGTGTATGTGTGAGCCAGCTGATTGGGTAAGTATTTCATGTTTCATATTTATGTGCCACAGAATGGTTGATCCATCTGCTGCACTCATAGAGAGTCATGAGTCCAGTGAGAAATGAGAACAAAATAGCACATTTAAGGATGATAGACACCGTAAAGAGCTCGGAATTATGGAGCAATCTGCTTTCAAAGAATTGAACAACAGAGCTTTTTCTTTTCTGTCACTCTGCTAGTCTCGACTCAGGCATTCAGTACTTCAGTGGACCATCATTAAAGAGCCAGATAACAATTAAAGGGTTTGTGTAGGTCACACAAACACATGGGGGTGGTGCTTAATTTCGATTTTTAAGTCAACTGATTATTCTGTAAAAAACGTTTGACACAGGGAGAGTCTTCTTCTTCCCCAACCTTGTTGCACAAAAACTAAAGAGCTCTGATTATGCTGATTATGTTAGGAAATTGAAATGATCACTGTAATGTGGAAACCTTTGTAGCCCTCCCAGCGGTTGCCACAGCGTGGACCTTTAATGGGAGCTCTGCTGACAGAACAGGTTTATTCTCAGTAGTAATTAGAGCTTTTCAGAAATGTTGCCCAGGCTTTAAAGGGAATGTTTCTTAATTGCTACCTTTGTCGCAACATTGCTGCTGTTTGAAAAGATAATAACAGCTGGTCAAAGTAATTGTTGCTTTATGAATTCATTTGCTCTGAAACACTTACCCTTGAAATTGGTTATTGTTCTGCACCTAAAGCTGTTGCATCTCCTTGCTCAGACGCTGCTAAATTATATTCCATGACAAAAAAAAATATCTTAACGTGCTCCAGAAAAAAAAAAACATGATCACTCAGCGGAATAATTTGCACTAAGTGTGTGGATTTTGACCTCCAGCCAAAGCAAAGGAATCTTGGCCATGTTGCCGAATCTGTGAAATAAAAGAAATAAACATAAACAATGCACTGATGTTCATGACCATGTGTACCTTTGAGCTTCCTTTTTAAAACAAAGCACCACATCTTTCCTTCTGACAGTGATATGCTGGTCAATGACAGTGATTACCACACCTGTGATTCTCACTTCCGCGCCTCACCTGTCAGAGCTGTGGAGATAATGAGACGGCACACGTTATCTGGTCTTGCTGTGATCTTGTTTTGCTCACCTGACAGAAAGAAAGATGCCCTGGTTGTTTCAGTCGTCTCCACCGGAATACAGTGAGACAACAACTGCACTGCTGCAGGCCACGCTGTATTTAACCACAAATACATCATCGTATATAGACTCGCTGACAGCTGAGGAAATAAATCTGTCTGGTTTGCATTCGTGAACAGCCGATTGCTGTAGATTTAGAAAGTGCACATGATATTCAAAATTCAAACATGCATATACAAGCTCTGCACATATATTCTGTATGAAAAGTAATAAATATTGATAATTAATCTTTGACAGATTAGTTGCTGAACATGGATCAAGTTAAAAGTTGAATGCATAAATTGACGGTATAAGTTACATCAATGTACTTAAGTGATCTCATGTGCATCTTTGATTTACTAATGGATATACCAAAGAGATTTGTTTTTATGGTGATGTAAGAGCATTCCTCATTTCTACCATGCACTTTTCAGTATTGACAGTACTGTAAATTGCCAGAAAATTAGAGCTTCGCACGATGTGGTGACATATCTTTCCAAGTTTAGAAATGATGCCTCGCATTTAGAAATTAAATAATAAATGAATGTTTATCATATAGGGTTTTATTTTTGAAAATCTAATTGTGAATTGAAGGCTTGTATAATTTCTTCTCTGGCACACAGTTTGACAACTCACGACAGTGTCAGTTCCACCCAGCAGGAGCTCATTTCAAATGAGCAACCGCTATCTCTTATGATGATGCCAAAAAAAATCTGTTCACTGGACTCAATTACTATTTTGGTTTTTCCCACATAACAGCAGTACAGTGGCTGCTGAAAAATAGACTGAATGATACTTAAATCCATAGCTATGACTTGAGAGCTGCATGTTAACTTTTGGAGTTAGAGTTCAATCAATTCTGCCATAAGATAGAGTTGGCAGATGCAAACTTAAAAGAAGTCAGAAGATGTTTATGAGATTAATTTACAGTGTCTGTAACAGTGTTAAGTTACAGACTTAAAATGAAAAATGAAAAAAAAAAAACACTGAGTGGGGAGGTTGATGACGATAGATGATAGTAATTTGACACCAGGAATCAGACAGACAAACTCCTGATTGAAAGACAAGTGTTCAAACAATTCAGACTAGGCCAAGAACCACGGGGCTGTCAGCAAGACAGAAAATAGAGGAGAAACTTGTTGTTGGTCTGAGAATTTTGCTATCTAAGGGACCTTATACACCAAACTGAGAAGAGGCTGTTAGTAATGTCTTGAGCATTGGTGAACTTTCTTGGTGTGCAATGCACCACTGGCTCGACCAGACTCCATCAAAATCTGTTTGTCTCTTTCAGTGAAGGATATCACTCTGACGGGCTGTTTGTGAATGAACTCTGTAGTACATCGATGTCACGTTATCTGTATCATTTTTCAATGAATGAAGCTTTATGGTTTAAAATAAGCAAACTAGCAGAAAAAATAAAAACGCATACATACATTAGGGAGTAGCCTCCCACTGCCACTTGTTGAAAGGTAGGGTTGGACTATCCAAGAACACATCCAAGTTTATCACGAAGTTCATCCCAAAGCTGGATGATACAATCGCAGTTCGCAGCTACACACACTTGTACTTGACTATAACTGTGTTGGACACTAAAAACTGAACTATTAACTTTAAACAAACATTGTCGTGATTGTATTTTCTTAGGTACTGAATAATATATAGACTCCTGCACCATTCTGTGTTGCAAAATGATGCCCTCAAGCACAGGCTTAGATTGTATGTCATAACTAGCAACTGGAGGTCATCTTTGCTGCGTTGTCAAGTGCATTTCTCTTTCTCTCCGTGACTGCTGGCATATAAGAGCCCTTAGCAGAGCAGCGTGCACCCCCCCCCAAACATGAATGGAAAACAACCATATGACAGACCTCAAAGGGTTAATTGTTAATCAAACACATCATCACACAAACAAACAAAAAAAACAGTAAAATTTAAAAAGTATATAGTTAAATTAAATGTTGACATCTGTCAGGAACCGGTACCTGAGATGTCTTGTTCCATCTTCATCTTCTGCAGTGAACAATGCAGGACAGGTTCAGGGCCATGTCAATGAGAAACAAGAGGGGGTGTGTTGTTGTTTATTTTATGAGTATTTGTTCACTTTTTTTATTTTCAAGACAGAGCACATGGAAAGGGTGCCAGTCAGGACTGCAAAATATTACTATTATTCTTCTGGCCCTTTGACTGAAACAAACTGGTTAACTCTCCCTTTTCCCATAATTTTATAACAAGCTAAAATGCATCTGGTGGCTGTAGCTTCTTATTTAACCTGTAGAAATGCATTATTAAATTATCAAACTATAACATCTTTATGGAAATTTACAAACAAATTTTACAGTATGAGCTCACATCAAAAATCAAATGAACAGTTCAACAGACTTTGCAATTACGTTGAATCAAAATTACTCCCTAAAGCCCCAGGCAATTTTGGGAAATTTCCACCTGAAAAAACACCTACATATTTAGTCAATACCAGCTGGAAAACTGGAGGCAAAAACAAACAGTGTTTGGCTCTATGGATAAGATCCACTTGGGAGAGAGCAATACAATAAGTCTCCTTTTCCTTATTGCCAGGCCAGAGTGAGATTTGAAAATTGACTTACTTCCACCTAATCAAATTCATGAATTAGTGAGTGAGTTACAGCCCCATAACAATGAGTCAGTAAACACTGATGTTATTGAACCAGTTCTAAAAATTCTCATCTGCAACGCCACCTAAATTTAATGCAACAGAAATTGAACCAAACACTTTAATCAAAGCAGTCCTTAGTGGCCTCTTCAGTGAAAGTGCCACACATGGCAACCTTTGAAAAATGGAAGTGATTTTCTGAAAGATACAGCCTGGACCTGCTAAAGGGACCTGCCACCCCCCACAGGATCCACCCCCTGCTCCAAAAGAAAACAGAAATAGAAATCTCTTGAAATGTAGATACATTCAGAGGGGTGAGCCTTTACACCAAGTGCATGCCCAATCAACATCCACGATGAGAGTTCTGGCTCATTAAACAGGCTCTTTGTGTTGGCATTAATAATGCAGAGGCAATGTGAGAACCGTGATGTGCTTAAGGACCTGCCATCTCGTTAATGCACCATTAATCACACAGGCTAAGACAACGGCCTTGGGGACAGTTGACCCCCCTTCTCTCTCTTCAGGGGATCGGGTCAGAAACACACTTGTAACACCCTCAACTCATCCTGTATGTCAGTGGCTCGTACAGGAAAAGCAAACAGAGTGAGAATTTGCAGTTATTTAATGACAGCAGCTCTAAATTAAATCAATGTTTTTTTTTAAATATATTATACAGTCCTTAACATTGCACCTGTTATAAGTGTTGTCACCAAGCCACCAAAAAAATCTGTTTAACAAAAAGTAAACTCCTTGACTTGGAAAAGTAAAGGTGCAGTTGTATAGAAGCAATCACTCGAGTAAAGAAAGTGAATCATCTTAACTACAGACCAAAATTTTTCCTGCCCTCACACAAGCCATATCACACTTTATCTGACCATATTTCTCCTAGCTGAGGATAGACCGCAAATTTGAAGGATTTTCTGACTTGGTCCTATTCCCTTTTCCTCCCACCTCGAACTGAAATCAATGTTCCAGCCCTTTCATCCTCTCTGCAGATTGCCTTAACCAGGGCAGGGTCTACTGTATCAGGAAGCACCAGACTGACATTTTCCTCTTGCTGCAGCACGTACGGGAAAAAACATAACGGACATAGCCCTGCTTGGGATGAGTAATCCCAGGCTAAAACCTCTAGATTGTGTGATTAATGATATGTCTGGTGGTTGTGACCCATGCTTTTTCACTGGGATGCCTTGTGTCAAGCAGAGGCAGCTTTTGAGAGCTGATAAGGGGGACCCGTACAGTTATGCACAAGCACAGAAAAGCAGCCCCTGATAGACAACGCTTCACTGGACTTTAATTAGCAATGCAATGTGTACACACCTGTATATTAGTGGTTCCTTTCCCTTAGAATAAACAGATCACAAGAGCAGATAGTCAAGAATTAATAAAAAAAAAACAACACCTATCAGAGACTCCTGAAAGCTGTTTCGGAAAGGCTCAAAGAACATGGCAAAGATTCTGATTCTTGGGTTACGGTCATGGCAGGCATCACAATCAATGGTACACCAGGGGCCGCATGTACAAAGACTTGGATTTCCTACTGAAACATGGCGTGCGCTCAAACCCAAATGACTTCCAACGTCAGATGTATGAATCTGTGCGCACGCATTAATCCAAGCACATTTCGTTTGTACATCCCAATCAACGTGGAATTGAGCGCACATGTCGGAGCACCCGACTACTCCCTGTCCACGCCCCTCCTTAAATACGCAAATCATACTTAAATGAGCCCTGCACCTGCGATTCCCCTCTCTGTACGATCAGAAAATAAAGAAAAAAGACTGAATAAGACGGGAAAAAAGAAGAACTTCACGGAAAGCGAGATGTCGATGCTACTTTCTGAAGTGGAGGCCCGCAAAAATGTGTTCTTTGGCTCGCTGTCCTCCGGCATAAGCAGCAAACGCAAGAGGAGTGGGTGAGAGAGCCTGTGTGAGGCTGTCAATGCTGTGGGGTCTGAGAAGCCACAACAGGTAACCGACAGTAACCGACTGTTTGAACAGAGAGTAGGGGCAACTATGGGTGACACTGCTCTCTCTGGGGTGGTGGGAGCACATGTGGGTGACTCTGATTACCCCTAAGGTAAATACCGATGTTTTTGTGTAACTCACAACAACGTGTTAATACAGTAATGTGAAGAAGTGCGCCGGGGAAAAGGTGAGGCTGATTGAGACATTTCACTCTTTACGCACTGTGTTATTAACATTTGCCCACAGAGACAATCAAGGGCTTGTTAGAAAGATCTTAAGCTGAAGTTTAACCAGCAAAAAACAGCAAGAAACTAACTTTAAAGGGATAATCCAGAGTAAAATGCACTTTACAGGATGTTGGGAGTACATATGTTGAGTTGACATCAAAATCATGTCATTCGGATGTGTTTTGAGAATTTCGATTTTACCGTTTTTAGCCAAAAGTCGTTAGCCTGGAAGTGATGAGGGCATATCGTATCGCCGCTACAAAACGCTATTTTTATACCTCTTCTACAGCTCCAAACAACATAACACTTACGTGGTAGTGAGTAGAGGGTCCCTAAAGCCAAACCGAAGTGTAGTGTCCCGAGGTCTTCATGTGGTCGGATAGAGAGTCCAGAATGAATTTAATCAAGCCAGTACCTTTCCGGAAATGTTGCTGCTGCAGCTGCCGGTAAAGACCGTGGTGAAGTTGGTTTGATATTGGATATTCGGATATTCGACAGATATTCACAATAAGGAAATAAGGTGTCTTTTTTTTCCAATACCTCCCAAGCCTTGTGACCTAGTGGCTCCAAACCAGTGCAGAATAGTTCTCCTATGTAGCACCAACCACGCACACCTTTTTTTTACATCAATTGTATGCACACTCTATTTTATATGATTTCAGACGCTATCTGAAACAAAGATCTGAAACAAAAATATAATTAACAAAACAAAGTTTGTTTAAAGAAATGAATATAAAATAGAGTGTGCATTCAATTGGTGTACAAAAAGGTGTGTGTGGTTGGTACTACATAGGAGAACTATTCTGCATTGGTTTGGAGTGGCAAGGTCACAAGGCTTGGGAGGTATTGGAAAAAAAAAGACACCTTATTTCCTTATTGTGAATATCTGTCGAATATCCAATATCAAACCAACTTCACCACGGTCTTTAGCGGCAGCTGCAGCAGCAACATTTCCGGAAAGGTACTGGCTTGATTAAATTCATTCTGGACTCTCTATCCGACCACATGAAGACCTTGGGACACTTCGGTTTGGCTTTAGGGACCCTCTACTGACTACCGCGTAAGTGTTATATTGTTTGGAGCTGTAGAAGAGGTATAAAAATAGCGTTTTGTAGCGGCAATACGATATGCCCCTCTCACTTCCAGGCTAACGACTTTTGGCTAAAAACGGTCAAATCGAAATTCTCAAAACACATCCGAATGACATGATTTTGAAGTCAACTCAACATATGTACTCCCAACATCCCGTAAATTGATCTAAAGTGCATTTTACTCCGGATTATCCCTTTAACCACCGACTATGATGCTGTGAAGACAGGATAGAAATTGGGGGCGCACATGCTCAATGCACGTCACGGGGAATAATATTAGGACAATTACAAGAATAAAGCTACTCACCAAGAAGCCACCCATCGTGCACAGTGCCAGCTTGTAGTCTGTTCCCAACGATGCTGTTACTCAGAATGTATGAATCGTGCGTTGAACCAGGGCACCTCGCCACAATGTTGGTTAATTGCATTTACGCATCACATATGATCTGTACATCGATCGAATGAAAATGTTTCCTGTTAACATACAAATTCATCATGTGATGGCGCTTTTATAGCAATGTGTGCGCAGTCGATAGCTCCGATTACAAAACCGGCTCTTGCTTCAAATTGAGCTTTAATGTTGGCCTGTTCAACTGCATTGTGGGAATTATATATACGTGGCTGAGATGCGGATAATTCTGTCCCACGCGGCTGGCATGGCTCGGGTCAGGGTAGACTGGCACAGTCCCAATCGGTTGGCCACCTCCCAATGGAATGCCCCGGTTGCTCGGAACCCCAGTGTGCACATCACCTGTGAGCACAGGCAGCGCATGGCTCCTCGCTGTGTTGCGCTCCAACGCTGGCCGCTGCTTTGCGCACAGTTCTAGGAGGATTTCCCTCAAAACGGCTAATGAGTCAGTCGCCATCGTATGCCAGCAAATCCTCTCTGTTGTTGTGAACACACGCTCTCTTTGAATTGCACCATTTGCAAAGTGTTCTAATACTGCTAAAGCATCCATTGTTTTTAGTAATTGAGTTAGTAACTCAGTTACCACATTGAAAAAGTAATTAGTTACTCAGCAAAGTAACTGTGGTGTTATTTTTGTGTTCTATAACGCTGTTACGTTCTATAACATCTTTAACATCAAATATGTTTATATTAACTGATTTAATTCATTCAAGGTAAACACAAGAAACTTGTGCTAAAGGAAAAAAAAAATGGACCAGACTCAGTGAATATTTCCCTATACTCCCTATATAGAACATATAAAAACACTAAGTACAGTAATTTAGAACATTCAGTATTTATTTGAACTAAATAGATTGCAGCCTGCCATATGATGCATATAAATAAATAAATAAATAAATGAATAAATAAATAAATTCTGACCCGAAAAATCGAGTGTTTGTTTTCGAGTGGCTCCGTCTCCTTTGCTGGGGCTCACGCTAGCTGCATTTGGGCTTGGGGTTGGGTTAGCTAGCTGCCTTTGGGCTTGGGGTTGGGTTAGCAGCTGTAGAAGCAACAAGTGCTCCTTATTCGCATGGGTTGATGTGAGGTGCTTCATTAGATTTGAGTTACTTGAGGCAGACGTGGATAAAGTTTTTTTCCCTGGGCATAGCGTGCATGTTACATACACATTCTTGCCTTTTATCTCCACGAGTGAGAAGTAGTGCCGGTACTTCCAGTTAGAGAACGCTACCTGTGAACTTCCCTGGCTTGTCGCCGCTGTCTTTGTGTGTGTTTAGTAGTCGTCAGCGCGTGCAGTGAGACAGCGTGAGCAGGGCATGATCCGCCCACACAGCCAATCATCATCGCATTTGCATTTATATTCTCAGTAACGATAACGCCGTTGTAACGATCGGAGAAGTAATTAATTAGATTACTCCGTTACTGGAAAAATAACGCCGCTAGTAACGCCGTTATACTTAAACGCCGTTACTCCCAACACTGATTATAACAGTTTCCCAACATCACCTTAGGTGTCGCCAAAGAATCAACAGCTGTAGAAAAGTGCGGACGCCAGCCCTGAAGTTGGCGTGAGGCACCTCACATTTCCAAAGTCTTTTCGCTCTTGATACATCTGATCTTTGCCGTGAAAAGGTGCGTACGCCACTATTTTGTGCATACGCACCCTTTGTACATGAGGCCCCAGGTGCTTTGGTGCTGTTTTGGTTGGTCTTTGGTCAGCCATTTTTGTAACTTGGTGCACATAGTGAAAGTTTCACGTTTGAAAAACTGGAAGAGCTGCAGGAAAGATGGTCCACCTCGACAGGTCAATCAAAAGCCAAGAAGGTAAAACTACTGTAAATTTTACAAAAACATCAAGAAACTCTTAAAAGTGAGACAGAATACTTAAAACTCTAGTTACATGTGTGCATGCTTGATTATAGTCCCTGTTCAACTTATTCCTAAGCCTTTCCTGTGGTGTTGCTGTGTCATTTTCTTAGTAGTGATACATACAGTTTAGGAAGAAAACTGCAGGTCGTCCAGCACGCCTGACAAGTTGGTAAAACACGCTATAAAATAGAAACTTTTCATACCGATAGCGGTATAAAATGCTTGAACAACGAACGAGATAGATCTTTGGTTAACTGAATAATGTGGCCAACAGCAAACAATGAACGGCTTGTGAAATGCATGGACGTTGAATATATACTTGAGCGCTCTTTTTTAACGTGGAACCTATATGGCCCCTGACTTATACTTATTACTTAAATATTTAATCCACCACTGCCCAGCTACCAGTCTGATGATGTCTGATGGCATTTTTATGAAGCAATCCCAACCCACAAAGACCTCAGCCCACAATTCAATCGTTAACGTTCCAGTACCAGACACCTTCAGATCCCATTTGTCCATACCCTAACTAGTCAGAGCTTTCTTGGCAGCAGGAGGAGGATGTACTCAATATTAGGTGGATGGTCATAATGTTATAGCTGATCAGTGAATAATATTTTCTCACAACCTCACAAATGCATTAACTGCATGTCCTGATCATAAAATATTTTCAATGTGGTTTTGCTGGGTGCTTCCAAGCTTACATCAATCAGCAGTTTTATAATTCATTACTCTCTGCTAGAGTACAGCATTTAGACCAATACCGCAAGACCCAGCTTGTATTTACTGTGTATTTGGGAGACTTCTACTCAGAGCTAAAAGAAATGTGTCCCACTTCAACCATAAACTAAAACACAGAACATAAAATATGCAATTATCGCATTATAAATGATCAACTCCCTCCTTGACTTAATATATGGGCAAGTGGCACTACTGTTTATGTTACATTTAGGCAACAAGATTGCAAAGAACTTGGAACTCAAAACTGTGTACAGGTCTGAATTTAAGTCTGACAGTTTGTATCAGTAGAGTACTGGCATTACAATGGTTGCTTAACATTTAGGCACCTTAGAGCTTCAAGTGTAGAAAATCTTGCCTTTGTGGATTATAGAATGTTTCGCAATAATATTTCAAGATGTGAAAAAGCTGCAAGCACATTTTTCTGGGTTGTTTTCCCTTTTCAAAGTTTTACTCTCAGTCGCAGTAAGATCAGGAAGTCAGAGGCAACAGCTTCAGTTAAGGCTGCTCAGACCAACAGATAAAACAGCGAGTGTACCGTGCAGCCTCCAGCTGTGATCGTGTGCAGCTGTGAGTGTTCAGCAGGGCATTGCTGAGAAATAGCATTCCTGCTCCGCAAACCAAACTCAAAAATAGAGACTCAGGTGCTGCACAATCACAATTTCACACTGCAATCGTCTTACAGGTATGTCACAACAAGAGTATTATGGACTTAGATATATATCCTGTGACCCAACAGAAGTGACATAGTGAGACATGTGAGCATAAGCTTTAGTTTGTGGGTGAGATGCAACTGGTTCAGCCCCATTATAGACAAATAGGCTTGCTTTTGAGCAGAAAGCTGGGCTGTAAACATGTTTATTTCTGTCAAAGTCTGTCATTTGAAGATGAACTTGCCTTTGGAGTCAGCGTGTTGTAGCCTTTCAAAGAAAAGCAGTATTTGGTACTTGGGTTGGCTACACATCAAATTCAGAGGTTACCACTTGGCTGTAAGAACTTTATTCAACTGTATTCTACAACAAATCCTGGAAAATTATGTTTTCCTTATATCCTAGTGATTACACACAGATATACAAACACAACACATATACATTCAATGTCATCCACTATATAGAAATAAAGTTGATGTGAATAAAAATGGATCCATCTGAACATTTTGACTATCACTTGGTGAGATAAAGAGATTCAAAATGTTCAGGCTTGTCCGGGCAATTTAGAAAAATAAGGAATATTACAAATACTTGAGAGCAAGGTCTGGAAGAGTGATTCCAAAACGTGTGCTAATTGGAATACTCGTTTTCTACAAAGTGGAAAAAGGGAAGTAGGTCACTTGTTTCAAGTATCATCATTTCACTCTTGAGCAGCAAATCTCCTCAATAAGTCGAATTTGCAGCAACTCCAAACCAATAAGCAGCCGTGCAATGATTTTTTTTTTTCCAAATGCACTTCAGATAAGCACACATACAGCACCTGCTGAGTCAGCTCAGTTTTACTGGAAATCATTTTCTAGGTATGTTTGTCCACATCATCAAAATATATGAAGAGTCACAATCCATGGTTGTAAACTGTGAGAAGGCAATTTACCCCACTCGCATGACATGACAGAAAGAGCAACCCATGGATAATGAAATATGTAAGTTCTAACCATGTCTATTTTTCTGTCCCAAGCCACATGTTTGTGACATCTAAATGCAATCATGTATCTTGATTTTTGTACAGAAATGATTGAGGACAACAGTAACTGTATTATCTTATTGCCTTCATTGTGAAGTTGCAACATTTTGTGCTGTGGACCAATGTCTTTATTTCACACTCTTTTATGAGTTTGGGTTGGATGGGCTTAAAGATTTTCTCGAACCAAAAGAAAAATCAGTATATGAACAGAAGACAAATAGCTCTCCAGGGATAAACTTCCTGACACTGTCAGGCGGTATCCAGCCAGCCTCTATTTTAGAAAAATACTCAGACAAATAATTTACATGATTCCTAAATGGATCAAAGTCTGTTTCACTACTTTCTTCTCTGAAAATCTCAGCAGCTCAATTAGACACCTATTTCCGCTGAGGAGCCTAAAGTTAATGACCCTTTTTCTCATCTGGGCTCCTCCCTATTTTCCTCTGGCACTGAGGGTGAATACTTAATCTTCAGGGGAAGCTGTCAGAACATGATGAATGCTAGCAGTAGTCTGGCTCTCAAAACCTGCATTAATTTTTAAGTGCAATTACTTGAACAAAAATTTTTAATTCAGTAACGTAAGATGACTGAGGAGGCACACACAAAGCCTGGCTAACCTGTAAAGGGAATCGCTGCAAATTTAATGGTTACGTGATATGGACACAAAAATGTTTTTCCTTGATCTTTAAAGCACAGAAGCCAGTGTTGTGGTACTGCTAACCTGTCCAAGTGCATGCTGTGGTTTGCAATCAGTGTACCATTCATGCTCTGCCTCATCTCCTTTGATCCAAGAATTAACGAGACACTTGAAAGGAACAATTATCAGGTCCCGCACTTCTTTTAAAGGACAGCCCTTCACAAAGTTAGTTGTGTGTGTGCTACAAAGAGAGGTTTCAAGTCTTCCATCTACTGTGGAGATCTCACTGAAAGAGACTGATGGGAGAGATAAAGAGGACAGCAGTGAGGGGTGAATAATTAATAGGCTGTGTTCAATTGTACAAACTCGAGATGCACGCAGCAAGCCTGTAAATATGGATGCTGCAGATAGAGAGAAAGGGAGGAAGAAAATCATTTCGACACTCAAGTCTGTCAACCGACCTTGAATTTGAAGTCACTTCTTTAACCCTGTGAAAATGATGTTTGTGGGACAAAGACCTTGACGTTTACAAAAGGTTTTTATAGCACGGAGACTATACAAGAAGAACTCCGGAATCAAATATGTCTCCTGCCGAAAATCACAAAGGAGCCACAAGGCCGAGCCTGGGGTATCTTCTGGTGCAGTGTATTGACACAGAGGAGATACTTTGTATTTTACTACAGTCAGTGGGAGAGCAATGAGTCATCTCAGTTCTTTAGTATAACAAGCGTTGAAATCTTTCATGAATCTTACAGTGTACAATGAACATATTAAGAAGATCTTGCCATGTTTAACAGCTTGTTTCACATTTGTGTCACATTTTAATATTTCTACATTTTACACTGATTGTTTGCTTGTAGACAAGTTATCATTGTCTTTAGTTGATGTTGATGTGATGTTTTTCTCTAATCTTCAGGTTCAAGTAGGGTCAGGCTCTTTTGCTTAGGCAAATTGAAATGATCCTAACCAATATGTTAACATATATAGAATTTCAATCTATAACTAATTTTCAATGAATCTCTTAAATTGTTTGGTGTCACTGTTTGATGTAAGTAAGCCTGTCTAGAAAATGTCTGTTACTCCAGAAGATTGGTCCACAGCTGACTGCAGTAGATTACATTACTGTCATTTTAGATAACTTTAACAGTGCACCCCTCAAAGAGCAATGTACATCTTCATTTGTGAGAATATTCAGACATTGGAATTGGAATGAGAAATAATCTTACAATGTCCTCAATAAATCAAAACGTAAATTAAATCAAGCCACACAACAAAAGCAATAAATAAAATGGACTTACTGACTGTGGAAATTAATTTAGGCTGAACGTATATTATGCAGATTCTTAATATGGCAGCAAACAACAGTCGCTGTCCCTCTGTGTGTGTCGCAATCTGAGCTTCTTTGCTGTGTTTTGATGTACAGTGTGTGTTAGTGCATGTGACTCCCTCCTGTGCAGCAGGGTAAACGTCATCATTCTACTCCACTGAATTAATTTGGGGCTAAAAAGCATCCCATAAAGGTGGTATAAGATGAGAGTCCATGTTAGTATGGCTTTCCTCAGATGGAGAACTCTGCAAGCTGCTATAGGACTCCAAGTTGCTTGTGTCTGTTTTGGTCTGTTTTGTTGCTGTTCTGGTAATTTCTTATTATAGTTTCCCAAAGCTGTTTGTGTATTCCGCCTCTGAATGAATATGAAAATATCCAGCACAGGGGTTATCTGTTCGCATTATTCAGTTGACCTTTCACATTTACCAAACCCAAAATGCTTCGATACCAAAATGAGCTGTGTTCTTTGGGGGGCTGGGTGGGGGCTTTTTTTTTGCTTCAAAGTCACGGCTAGTGAAAACCTGGCTGTTTACTGCAGGATAATTTTGGCTAAAATGTTGGCTAAAATGTTGGCTAATATCTTATGTAGACTGACAAATGTGCACACACAAAGCAAATAGAAAGTATGCAGTACAGTAAGTGGATACGAGAACATTTCCAACACAATAATTACATAATGCTGCAGATAAGGGCTTCTTTTGTACTTTTGAAGAGTTTCATTAAAGTTTTTTTTGGCATGTTTACATAGACAATGACTTACTCAACAATTACACCATTCATTTTAATATTTGACAACTTGATTAATTGGTTGCCTCTGCTCAATAGGTAATGCATGACACAGTATAAATGAACAAACTATTAGTGAACTAAAGCAAGACAACAGCATTTGAGAGACTTAGTGTGCTGTTTCAGCATTCATTCCAGTTAGTCATATGAAGTCATGATCAGCGTTTCCCCATGCCAAACACAGTACGCAGTACTGTTGGTATGTAAATGTATTAAGTCAAGCTACATTTGAGTTTATGACATATGGACTATATCATGTGACCTGGCTTTGGACAATGAGTTCTGGTGGTGGGATTGATGGACAGCTGGACAGGCCATCATCACGTCTCATTTGGCCATTAACACCTTCAGTCACTGTGGATTATTGTCACTGGTTCAAAGCTCCCTGACAGAAGTTTCAATAAAGTCAGACAGCTGATACTTCTCAGTCCTCTAACGGTCCCTGTAGAGCAGAACGGGTCTGACACTTCTGAAGGCAGCCAGATCACTGCAGACAGGCCCTGCAGCAAAGCTTGGGGCAACTGTCACAAAGCTGTTGGCTGGACCTGTTATTAGATATGTGATGACTTCTGTGCCTCTTCAGCCAAAAAGCGACTGTAAAGTCAAATTTGAGATGCTGTTCTCATAAAGTTGAGTGAAGCGAATTTGTGTGGCAGTTAATCAGAGTTAGAGTTTACAAGACACCTTCAGCCAAGATTCACAGAACTAGAAATATAGTGAGATATTAAGTATCATAAGTTGGCTGGTAGCACAATAAGCAATAATACAAAGCTTACAATCTAATATCCTTTAATTCACTGCTTTCGTCTCCAAATTTAACTCTCAGTTCTTCTCCTCTAGGTATACGCATACCCTCTGCACTGCAGCTTCTGGGAATTCACTTTTGACAAGAGGATGGGTTAAAAAAAAGAAAAAAAGGAACACTTTATAAAAATCTTAAGTCTTGGGATTAAATTAATGTCATTAGACCAAAGGCTGACTGGATACCCTTCGAAGTCAGATAGATCCCTCTAAGAGGAGATGAATGGCAAAATAGAAGAGAGATTTTAGTGTTGGCTGATAGCAACAATAGAGCTGGCCTTCCCTCTTGAGTTTTTCAGAAATTATACCAATAAAACATAAAGATGAGAGTATGAGGAAGGCATTCTGCCTCAAAGAGTGCTGGTTGATGACAGGGACCCTTGATACAAGCTCGGGAGTGCCAACAAGAGTGTGGCCATAAATCTACTCCACTGTGCCCAAAATAGAGTAGGACAGAATGACAGTATCTCCACAGAATGCATTCCACATGAACATCCTGTCCATAGAAGCCTCGGTAAAAGGGAAGTATTGTATAAAGGATACTCAGGTAGATAATAAAAACTTTTTTCTATCTTTCTTTGCAAGCTGTTTCTGTCACAGGTTACATTCACACACTATTTTTTATTGTTTGCCTTTATGTTTTTCATCCTGCTTGTAGGTGTTTCAGGATGGAGATGATGTCTGTCAGGGTTAGGGAAATGTTTTGGCTCAGTTAAATGAAAACTTTCTTGGAAAACAATTAGTTGCTAAATCTCTTTTGCCTGGTTGGGCCCAAAAGTAACAAATCTGCCCATCTAACCTCAGTTTCCAGCATGACACTTGATATCACACCTGGGGCTGAAAATATACTTTAATTTGTTTATGTGTTGGCATGTTTATGATGGCTACCTCATGTATCCTGCATGTGTTTGGAGTGGTGGTTGAACATGTCCTCAGAAATTAATGTTAGACATGATGCAATATGGAGGTAGAGGCAAGATAGGGGCAAATGTGACTGGATAGCTGACTTCCTTTATTCATGGACCTTAAACACTATCTATTATATAGCTGCCATCTCTATTTCTGCTATGACTTTTTCAACAAATAAATACTAATCTGCTTTAGTGTCTTCATGTCCATTATTTACTCCATGCAAAGTGCAGAACAGTCTGAGTTTGCTTGTGTAGGCCCTTGTGGAATCCTTTGGGAACAAGTGTAGTGCACAAGCAGGTATATAAACTTTATAAAGTATATACACTTTATAACCACGATGATTCTTCACCTGGAATAAGTTCTTCAAGCATAGTTAGAAATATATCTCTAAAATATGAATGACATATTTAAAGATAATAGAACTTAATTCAATACATTTATGACAGACTGCTCATTCCTACTAATTCCAGTAATTGATTTATTATACAACAATTTTCATTCTTGAAATAATACGATAATAATATGTTTTTTGAATGTTTGTCCAACATTAGTGCAAACTGAATCTATACATTACTGCCGATGGACACAATACATCTGAAAATGTGGTCAGCTTTGACATATTAGCTTAGCTTAGGAGCTGAACTACTTCTTGCTATTTTACTTTCCTGAAGAGACTCATTAGGTTTGCAGAAAAGCTTACATCACAAAACAGCTAACAACAGACCAAGTGCAATGATTTTAGTATAAAAGCTGTACAATATAAAGAAAAACCATTAAAAAAAACTCTGAAGTTCTATCAGTTGTGCAAGAGGACACAATAAAACTGATAAATACGTTGATGAAGTGATGACTGAAATCAGAGAGAACGAGATATCCCTGTAAGAGAGAAAAAAAGCCTATTAGCCAAAAAAGCCCAAAATGTTTTATCACAATAGTTTGAATAGTGTGACCAAAGCTTTGAGAAATTGCTGTATGAAATACCTACGGCGATCTGTTGAAAAAATGGCTTGGGGTTTCAAACATATGTTTCATTAACCTAAAATCACGCTAAAATAAGAAAAAAAATGTTTTTCATGTCATGTAAAATGTACATGTACATGAAAATATCATGTATTAAAATATCATAGTACCCTCTGCAAATGTGCAAAATCCCTTTTTATTCTCACCAGTACAAAATAGATACATTTACCACCCTGCTGTATTGGTCTATTGTCAGCTACACATTGGAATGACTCACTCTGCAAAAGCCTGTGTTTCAGGCCAGCACATACAGCACATACCATTGTGTGAGCCAAATGGAATTGGTGTGGAAACCACGCCCACTTGGTTCTAATCGGGACCGTCTGAGTTTGGTCTTCTGCTCATCCTACTTTTCCTGAAAATATCAGCTGTCAGAATAATATGTTGATCATCTCCATTAATAACAGTACCACTGATAATGATGCTCAGGTGTTGGGCAGTGAAATCATGGCAGGGATGCAGAGCTGTGCCTTGCTGAATGACTTGCTTTTACTCCGCTTTTGAGTTAAATCCTGGGTTCAAAGAATAAAGAAGAAATAACTAAATTCAACCAGCTAAAACAGAAACACAGTGAACAGCCCCAAATCTGCCCAGATTCTTCTGTTAAACACTTGGACCTTATTTAGAAACACGACTTAAGACGGTTGAAATAGTCAGGCATCACTTTCTAATGTAAACGGTTTTCAGGAAAGATCTGAGAGCTTCTAATGTTCTCTCTCTATCTTTTTCATGTATAATATTACTTTTGAGTCTCTCAGGAAAGAGTCAGCTTCACTCTGCTTCCCACGCCAGTATTTAAAGAAATGTACAAGAGAAGTGAATGGTCCCGTTCTCGTGATAAAAAAATCCACTTTATCCATTCAAGCATGTCTCAACATTGAAACCCTCTTTGACAGGATGGCAGCAACCAGATGGATGCAGTATTCATGGTTTCTGTCTCCAGGAGAGCAGATAAATCCAGGCTATACTTAGAAGCTCAATGTGTGATTTGAAATATGTGATTCCTAACAAACAGGTCTTTGCTCCCCTATTGTTACCACAGAGGGAGGTGCATTTGGAGCATTTGCCTTTTGTGACAGAACTATCTCCCCTGCACATTCTTAAATGTGCTCAGCTCCGTTAGTCAGCTATTACTTGACTATTAGGGTGACTCTCTCTCTTGAGGAGAGATTTAAAGGATTGGGAGACAGCTTTACATGGCAGCCGCCACAGCCTTCCCTCATTTGATTTCTTTGCAGCAAGAAACATTTGATTTTACTCATTACGTTTGAAAGAATTTGGCCTGTTAGATTTGCTTTTAGATTTGTTAGACTTAAAGGGATAGTTCGCCTCTTTTGACATGAAGTTGTATGACATCCCATACTAGCAATATTATTTATGAACATTTTCTTACCCCCTACTGCGTACTGTGAGCCGAGTTCCAGCCTTGTTTTGGCGTCGATGAACGTAGTCCGGCTAGTTGGCTGGGGCCACAAAAATAAAGCGTTTTGCTTCTCAAAACAATATGCGTTCAAAAGAGTAATACATCTGCATCACAAAATCGTTCTCCAGAAAAAAGTCAGACCTCAGACCATCGCTTGGCGCTATTTTCTCTCCCTTCGTATAACTACGGGCTGTGTAGACCGTGCAGACCGAAGTGCAGACCGAGCACTCCCCTGCTTCCGAGCAGTAAACACCGTAACAGGTGCAGCTATCGGCAGGTGGCAATCACGGAGTGACATGAAGGGAGAGAAAATAGAGCCAAACGATTGTGAGGTCTGACTTTTTCTGGATGAACGATTTTTTTGATGCAAATGTATTACTCTTTTGAACGCATATTGTTTTGACAAGCAAAACGCTTTATTTTTGACATCCCATACTAGCAATATTAATAAAATATTCCTAAATAATATTGCTAGTATGGGATGTCATACAACTTCATGTCAAAAGAGGCGAACTATCCCTTTAAATTCAGCTCTTACAGGAAAGAAGATCCATTCAAATGTTGATCTTTTCATTTTAATTTCTCATTTCTTTTCTGTCTCTTGTGCTGCTCCCCATGCATGACATCAGTGTATTGATCTGCTGGACAGTGTCACAGCTTAATTTAACAACAGGTTCACTCAGTTGGTTGGAGACTCGGGCAAATCACTTGTGGATCAACTGTGATGTTTAACATCTACCTTATTGACGCATTAATGCAGTGACTCTATTCACTTTTGTTTTCATCGCAACAATGAACAACACAGACGGTTTACAGTGGGCTTGTGGTGCAAAACACAATGACAAAAGCAGAATAAATCGACCAGAGAAAATAATGTTCAAGAAAACCCATTGCAAAAAAAAATTAATCACACAGCTAAAAAGTAAAACAAATTCCAGCAAACACAATTTTCTCTTTAGACATTGTGTCGTATTTCCTGTTATGTCTTCTAAATGATGATTTTGCACAGCAGCTGCGCTTACATTAACATAACATAGCACAGTGATATAATAGTCATCTTGGCATTATTTTGAATAGTATCTGCAGTCTAGTTTTGCATATAAAGCATCATACTGCAGCTGAACCTGCGTTCTGTCACCATTTTGCGTCTATCTCATTTGGCACATTTAGGACAGTCTGACTCAAATGCTTACTGCGCTTGGCTCCTCTCCAGAAAAGCTCAAAGGGTGCTTTTTATGTGTTGATGTTGTAAACTGTAGTGCAACATGAAAAATTAGATCTGGCTAAGTGGGACACACACAAAGGCTGAGACTGGGCCCTTTTCACTTAATGCTTCGCTGCTCCTCATATCCACACTTCTTATCTTTTTTTTCTTTTGGAAAAAATGAATCTGTCTTTAAGTGGAAAAAAAAAGGAATCACCAAGTCTAAATTATATCATTCCTCCACCACCTACAAGCCTTCTACTCTTTAATGAACATATGCTGGCAGAACCTTGAAGGATTTTGCCATGAATTATTCACATTTTCCATATATAGGGAGGAGGATGTGTTAAAATTATTTGTACTTAGCATCACGTAGCCCACAATCTGTGTAAAAGGGCATTTAACAGTGCAGCTGATTAACACAATCCTGGGACTCTGATTGAGGCTTTTATTGAGGCAACAAGAGCGTTCTTGCTATGACAAGTGCAGTTGATAGTTTTTTTGCTCTCGATCTGCATGCAGTCTGTATTGATATGCAAATGAAGAATCAAATCAATCCAAATTTGGGATCTAGTGAATTAGCAAAGATGCAACATGACCATAGATTATAGAGCACACATTACAATTCCAGCAGCTATAGGCCTTAGTATGTTTGATCTGTTGATCTTCCCAGTGTTACCTGGTTAAAGACTTGTTATGTCTCATTTGGCTTTTTTCACCCTTAGGTGTTCTTCTTAGATTAATACCTTCCCTATTAGCCAACGGCAGCAACACACTGTTAAGAGAATCTGCATTTTGCATGAAGAAATTGTTAATGAGTCATTATGAATCCGGCCCAATATCTCCAGCTCTGGTGGAGCGAGTTAATTGAATGTGTCCTGAAGAAGGAGAAGAGACTAATGTAGAAAATGGGAATTACCTCTGAGGTGGGAGCTCGATGTCTGTTACAGAGACTGGATTATTATAGATAGCCTCTATATAGTTATGAAGCATGTAATAATGATGCTATTTCTTTCAGGCACTCTATATCCCAATGCACATTTATCCTGTTGTTTTTGTCTTCTATCTTGAATCTGAATCATCACACAAGGAACATTTCGCCCAGAATTAACATTGAAATGACTCAGATTATGATGCATCTGCTGTGATTTGTGTAGAATTTGCCACAGAGGTTACCCAGTACTCTTAGTGGAGCACTTTGTTCTAGCTCTCCAATAGTCCAGGACAGTGGTTTTCAAACTGTGAGGCAGAATTAGGGGAGGTGGGGGGTCAAGCACAGACACTGCGTGAGAGGAAAGCCACTTAAAGTATGAATTCCCTTCATACCCAATTGCCACAGTTTGCGTCAATGTGCGCACTCGTTCGCATTCATTCATCACAGACAAGACACAGGTTTTTAGAATAAGTGTGACCTCCACTTCCACTTCATGTGGAGAGAATAATTGCAAAGAGAGAGCAAGACAAACTTGGCTTAGTTGGATGGATGACAAATAACTGAAAAAAACAGCTTGACGCTTCATAGTAAGGTGCCATCACAAAAGGTTCGAAACAGCTCGACACGGATTCTGTGAAACTCTACTGAAGGGTTGGAACACCTTTCTTTATTAAGATATTTATAGCAAATCAAAGCGAACCCAATCCATGCTATCAAAATACTCCCACACAGCATTACAGATTCCCCGGATCTTCTCACTGGGTTAGTCAAGAGTTAAGGCTTTTCTAATGTGGCTGAGAACGCTCAACACATTACAACACAGGAAAAGATGTGGTTCGAAAGCATTGAGAGTTACAGCTGCAAAGAAATGAGGAGGATCACATTTTAAGATGGCATATTATCCCTTCCTTTTGTACAGGTTGATCCAGTATATCCTATTCAAAAAAAGATAAAGGAAGCACTGACACTATTATTTGGACTTATTATTACGAAGATAAAATGGCTGTTCGGCTGTCAAAAGAATTGCCTTCGAGGTCTTTTCCTTCATAGTTGTCTTCGACCTGAATGTAAAACATTATACTGTCAAAAAAAAGATGTGGGATGAGAAATACCGCACTGCAAAGATCACCCAAATATACTTGCACTTGTTAGTTATCAATAAGTTGTTTAATACAGGCTATTTTATATAAATTGGGAGGACCGGAGACATTATCAATTAATTACCAACGTCGGCAATTTCACCAATTCAGACCTAAATCTTTGTTAAAAGATGAATACTAAAATCTGATGGTTTCTTTCACAGAACAATGTGGAGCAGGCACTTTAAAAAGATGCATAGGTGTGGAAGAAGGATGTGTCTATTAAAGTCATGAGTGAACTTCAACCAATCAAAAGAATTCAATTCAGTTCAGCTTTATTTATATAGCCCAAAATCTCAACAAATGTAACCTCAAGGCACTTCAAAGATAAAGCCCAATTGAAGCCAATTACAATCCAATTCGTTGTTATCCAATCATAATCCAAATTAAATGAATGGAATTCCAAATGAGTCCAATTCATAAAAAGCCAATTTTTTCAAAAAGTTGCCCAGTTAAGGAAACCAACAGATTGCTTTGAAACTTCACTTTGATCCATTCCCTTGTCCTCTGCATGTGCAAGGCGATGGTGGCAACAAATAAACTCCCTTCCACTGAAATGAGCATGTAGCTACCATTGGACAATGACTGGTCTGAATTTTTGTCTTTAGCTCATATGTATCTGACTTTCTCATGACCGTGATCTTGTGGAACTCACAGGATTCCACTGATCAAATTGATGAAAATGTAATCATTGGTAAATGACAGGAAATCAGGGCTAACTAGCTGACTCCATGGCAATATATCCACTGTGAAACATGCAGTGATTCAATCCATGTACCCTTATTTTCCAAGAACAGTAAATCCGAAAAATTGCAATTACACAAACATAATTGTGAAAACAAGACATGTCTATCCTGCTCCAAGCTGAATTACATTCTCTCCTCCAAACAGATACTGAGATGTAAATAAACTGTTTTCTTCTCAAATGCCATAACCAGTGAGTCACTGCTTTCAGAGGCTCTGTCACTCCTTGGCACGGAGAACATGCTTTTTTTTTGCCTGTGCCTATACTGTCTAGAGACAATAGTCAGTCATCAGTTTGACGTCAATAACAATTAAGCTCTTGCTTCTTTTGTATTTCAGCAGAGAATGACACAGAGAATGTCAGTGGGACAGAATAATGATACTGAGAAAAACTCAGCATTACATTTCCTTCCTTGGATGAAGTCCCGGAACCTTTATAAATGAGACAATTACATTTCAAGTAGACATATTGCTCCCTTTTTCACAAATTGACACAATATCCTGAAGTCTTAATGGAATATCAGTGACGCGCTTTATCCAAAATTACACAGAAAGACAGTACAACAGCTCCTTTTTTCACTATGGATTTACACCTCTCTTTACGATGACCTTATGGCATGGAAACACTCACTCCGCTCCTCTCTTCTGCAGGATTTAAATCTTCTGTGATTGGTAGTACTCAATAACCCTTGAAGCACACTATTATCATATCACAGAGCATACAGTAAATAGTCTGAAAGCGAATACTAACACCACGCCAAACACACCAAACTGAAAAATACTTGACTGCCGATTTTATTCTCATGTACTGACATTTTTATCATCAGCAGTTTGGCCACAGACAGCTGGTGCCGATCCCTCTTTTTGGCTAAATCTTGTCATGCATTCAACTGGCCCAGGTTGTTAAAACACCGCCCCACAGTGTGTAACGACCAGCTAGCAGCTTTGTACATCAATGGAAACTCATGTTGCAATTCTTCCATCAAATATCAGCTCCATAAACTCTGTGATTTTTAGTGTTTTCAGAGGTTCTATATATGGTGGATCCGCTGATGGTGCATTCAATGACGAATATGAAATCAGAATTTCAAATTGCAGACTAACAGGGAAACATAAAGAATGCTTTTTCTAGAAAGTCAGACTTTCTAGTCAGGTAAATCATTGCTATTTCATTTCTTTTTTAAATGAACTACAAAACTACTGATAAGATTTTACTTTTAATAACAAAGAAAAGGGACACTGCAAAAGAGTTTGAAGTTCCCACTTCCGAGGCACAGAAAATGCAGCATTAGTTGGAACATGAAGTTGGGTGGAGATTTAGATGATTAGGCTGGATATTTTGGCTTTGAGCTGGAAGCATGACGTATAAACCCACTGCAAATCTGAACAGCTCCTGGAGTGAGATATTTATACACCTAAGGGTCACCAAACAAAGTGCCAGGTTTTTTTTTGTTTTTCCATTTTTGTGTTGGCAGTAGATTCACACACCCAAATATAAGCTCGAAAGCACAGAAAAAGTGTTTTTTTTCTTTCTTAATATGCTAGCTTCTTTCGCTGTAAGTCTCTCTTGGGATATGTGCTTTTATACAACTAATCAGCAACAACAAATATGTTTTGAAGAGAGCATCGTGCTGGATGGATTATTTTTTTCATTAGAGGAAATTAACCTTGTTATGTTAAGGCACTGGCAACAATTAGTTAATGTTTGAGAAAGATTCCGGTCTGGCTTACTGGTTTACTGGAATGACTTCAGATAAAATATGTTCATCATCTTACTCACAACCTTTTCCTGACCATAAGCAAAGTGCCTGAATTTAAAGCGCATATATGTTGACTTTTGCTTTGGTCACTGTATAAAACTGCTGGAAATTTATGTCAGAATTTCTTAACTGCATTACCTAATAATTGTATATTCATGTAAAATTTACATCATGGGAATGTAAGTTAACAGTAAATGTTTCTAATTAACAAATAACAGTAGATAACTGTAATTTATAAGCGCAAATCCTGACAAACCCACTGGCTTATGTTCACAGACACCATGAGTGCTCTCCCACTGCTGTCACACAGATATTTATGCACTAATATTTGGTATCTTCACAACAAAGTTTGGGACAAAAAAACTATTTGCTGAGATTTGCTTTCTTTGGAGACTTATGAGATCAGTTTTTTGATTCACTAACTATGAACTCATTGTTATCATTCAATATAGGCTAGTCGTGTCTTTCCATCTTTCTCTATCTATCTATATTTCTTATCTATTTCTATATATAAATATATGCATGTTTTATGTTTTTAAAGTTTTTTTAAAAAAATGCTAAATATATCCTCCTTATAATATATCTTCCTAAATAAAGTGTAACATGCTGGTAGAAACTGTGGAATTACATAAACCTACTGATATTGGTGGATACTGTAAAAGTTTTATTCCACTGTGATATAATTCAATTTGGAATACAGTAATACATTGTAAAATTATGTACAGTAAATGCAACGTACAAACAACCGTAAATTATTCCTATCTTTGCCGTATTGTAGCTTTTTCTTTTTTAACATGTTTAAAATATTTATAGTGTACATCTGCCACCCACCCTAAACAATTTATAGTATGTACATTAAATAGAGTACTTGCTTTCACATACTAAAGAAATTCTGCCCCTTATGACAATCCAACCAATAAAACTGTGAGAAAGATCTTCACGGAAGACAGGATTGTTTTTCCTGATCTCATCACGAACAGCTGAATAATTCTCTCATGCTGTGATCATGTCGTAAAAAGGAATAAATAACAAATCTCAAGCTGGAAAAACCACTCATATGCACTTGCAGCCGGCCAGCACGCAGACATGCAGGCAGTGTAATGCTTCATCTCCTGAGGACTTTATCTCCATTTTCTACTGTGATCATATTGGCCTTTGGGGCCTAAGTATCTCCTCTGCTGATGGGTAACGGCCAAGACAGCAGCCCCCCCTGGATTAGGACATCACTGTCAGACAAAGACCCCGCTTCGCTTTGATGGACTTATTAGCGGGATGCGTGTCATTATGACACCGTGCAGTGACGACAGGGTGTAAAATTGAGCGGGGTGTCTTCCTACATTTCTTTGCAGACTGAATAAAACATGTCATCATCATATAATAAAAAGGCTCTAGAGTAGAATCGGCACGTTTGAAGTAGTGTCCTCTCACACTTAGTCCATACAGAAGAGGATTTTCTTGTCATCATCAAACGGTTCTTGTTCAGTTGATGGCACATTTGCGATAGACACAAACAGAGCAGTTCAAGACATTTCCTGTTGCTCATGTAAAGTCTAACTATAAAGGTCTATCAGTCATAAGCAATAGCTGAAATGTTGACAAGATTTGAGAACTGCACTTTTCTGCCTGAGAGTTAGAGTGAGAGGATATTGTAGAAATGTCGTTTTCTTATCTATAGCTCGACGTACAACTCAAACAAAGAATAAAGCCAGACCTCCTTTTAAAACTCCAACAAGCAACAACATTTTTATTGGAAAGTGGCTCCTAACGTTTGGCCATTTTTCCTCAGAAACAGTCTGGCTTTGTGGGAGTTTGCTTGTCACTCTGTCTTGGTGGTGGCTGGCTGGTAGGCAGCCAGTCGCTGATTCAGAGTGAACACTTTCTTTTGACAACTTTTCAATATTTGACAGTGAAAGTAACTTTTTTTCATGTATAAATGTTTTTTTATTTTTTCGTTTTATTTTTTTACAGCTTTCTAACACTTGATTCCACTTGAATCCACACTCAACTTCCTTTCCTGCAAGGAACTAAACTTGTTTGTGCTTCAAACAAATCTACAAAACTACAGTTCCTTCTAATGGGTTTGTTATCCCAAAAACTGAATATACTGTATTCTCTGTCCACGTTTTCATGTGATTACTTGATGGTTGCCTTTAAGCTTTTCTGACACGAGATTTGTGACATTAATGGCTTCATCAATCTGTTTGGTGATGGCATTGAGTCACTGGCTGTTCAGGCACGCTCACGCATGCATGCAATAACTGACATAGATTCTGGGCATGTGATATTTGCCATTCATGCAAGATTAGACCGTACATAAGGTGAGGTATAATTTCATAGCATTTCACAGCAGAAAAGATCAAATTTCTACAGACTTATTGAACAGTCAGTGTTATATCTGTGAGTGATTATTTGCACCAATGTAATAGCTGTTATAACCTAGAGAAAAAACTTGATGAAGACACCTTCTCAGACAGTCATGGCTGTTTGTCAGTTTGTCAGAGGAAAAGCTGCAGCACCACACAAAACTCTCCATGCCCTTCTAGAGATTCTGTCTTGCAATAATGACATGTTGCTTTGCCCTAAAAATTACTCTAAAGCTAACAAACAGGCAATACTATGTAAAAAAAAAAATATGATGGGAGCAGTTGACTAATCACAATAAATATATAGTTTTTTTTTTCACAAATGGTTGTGTTGACGATTTAATGTAGCGCCATCAAAATTTAAAAAAAGTGATGCCACATTCTATACTTTCATTGAGTTTTACATACCTAAACTGAGTGGTGGAGATAATTTAGGCTGGTTTACTTACACATATTATTGAAAAGATACAGTATAGTCTCCGAAGATTGCGTAGGCTTTAAAGGACAGTTTTCTCTTGTTACTTCGGCTCAGTTGATGTTAAAAAATGACTTGGTTCTCCAGCTAAATATCGTAGCCAAAACACTGTTACTTATTCATTCAAGGACTAAATCAATCCGTTGATGTAACTGCGGCAGTTCAGACTTATGCCATGCTGACAGTGATATCTATAAGTTACTAGGTCCGACCGAGGCTGATTCCTTTTGCAAAATGTTATGGAAAAGCAGGGGGATCCGACGTTCATGATACTGACACGTTCAGTAGCCACCGGGTTAGTGGAAAGCAGTGCATATGTGAAAGAGCCTATAAAGTATCAGTAGCTTTTTAAAAGCAAACACTCTTAAGTCAAGAAATAAAATTCTCTATAATTATTTAATGCTACCCTGGCTTACCTTCAGTTACCTTCAAGCAAATGCAAATGATGTAAATTGGTTTTACTGAAAGTCTCCCACTAGGAAAATAAAGCTTTTGCTTAATTGTGGGTATGATTATAAAATATGTGTCTAGAAATTAGTCCATAGTAAATAACGACTCCATTTCATCGAAACCTTTTCTGGGGTAAAACCAGAGCTCTGCTCGCCTTCAGTGTGGCAGCGCACACAGCATCCGGGGGGCTCTGGTCAAATGCAGAGGAAACTGGAGTTCCTCCTCGTCACAGTGAGGAGAGATGGATGCGCTGTGGATTCTGCAATTTCCCCCTCAACTCCCACTCTCTGCAGACAGCTGATGTTTATCTGCTCTTCCCATCTGGGCCTTGTGACTGAACATCTGGTAAAGCTGCCACTCTGTATGTAGTGTTTCGCAGAGTGATGACAGGAAAGGAGCCCTGCTGTCCACCCCTTCAAAACTGATATAGAGATGCCGGGACGACTTTATCTTCAGATGTCAAAGCTCATTCCTAAAACCTGACTCAGCTAGCAGAATATTGGCCAACACTCAAGACATTTGTCTTCTTGACTTTATCTGATTGCAGTGTCTTTCGGACGAGCTTTTTTAAACAAAGAGTTTACCTATGCTAAAAAACTTTACAAAGTAGAGAAAAATATATATTTTTAGCCCTATTCACACTGGTCAAAAAGCCCACTAAGAGCTGGGTTATATCTGGCTTTGAATGCAAAAGGGAAAAAACTTCATCGCCATTAAGTCCCACTTCAAATGACCCAACAGTAGTTTAAAGACATGTAATTCTCGAGTGCACACTCGGGACTGCACGGCTCACTTTTTCATTCATAGAAATGCATGTTTAGCGGTTGTGACGTCCCACACTGGCATTCTAAAACTGATGGTTAAAGCTTACAGTCAAAAAGACAAATTATTCGATTTGAACTCCCTGCAAGACAACTGGCAGCTCGCTCTTAGTCCTGCTGTGTGAAGCTGACAAATGTGGTTCAGACAAAAATAATAAACCAGCTTAATTACATCAGACTTGTCTCACATCAGAAACTGTCGTGCACAACAGCCTGCAAGATCCACTGTAATACCATCCTTTCATTTTGTAGTTGAACTGGACCAGTTCTGAATAAGATAAAAGCCCTCAGAGCACTGGTGGTATTGCTGGCAATGTGAAAGGGTTTGAATTGACTTAGTCTAGAGGGAGAACCTATGTTTAAAACACAACTTTTGGTGTAAAGACAGCAAAACTGAGCATATGGGAATCATTGTGTTCCAAATAACATTAGTTTGGCTCATTAATTGTCAGTTACTGGTACACGCCTGCTGATTCTTCTCCCCTTCCTGTATCTGTGTGTAACTGCTTTAAAAAAAAGTTCTTTAGCTACAGGGGACAACCACCTCCAAGTTGCATCATTTATGCAAAAATAAGCTAACATTTGATGTTACCAGGTTCCTTTGTCAAATGGACATTAAAATCTACAAAAAATATTTTATATTTTTATTTTAAACCATTTTTTCACCACTTACACAACATTGTGGAGATAGATCTGGCTTTCTAAGACCAATTCAGCTTGGCCCCTCTAAATGATGTGAATGCAAAAGCACAAAGTGATTGAAAATCAGACATCACTCCATCACCATTACCAAATACTCCTCTTTGACCATATTTGTCAGTCTACTTCTGAACCTGATTTTCTATTCTTAACTGTTACAAAATTCAAGCTGATGTGACTACCCTGCCCTCTTCCTTCTCCTCCAGGCTTTCCCCAGGAATGAGATGTTTTGCAGTGACTGCTAGGCTTTCATCCATTATAGATGCTGTGTTTTAGGAGGATGATCTGCACAGAGTGGTATAAATATCTCCTTTTGGTTCCCAGCATGATGAGAGAGGCAGCTCACGACAGGCCATTGTGTTGTGTTAGAGCTGTGTGCCTTTATTATTTGATTCAACATCCAAAGTTAACGGCGAAGCTGTCTATAATTCATGATTAGTGGCAAATCCCTTGACACCTTCTGTTCAGTGAACTAGTTCTACAAATATATACTTGAGATTAGAGGAAACTGTTGCGATAAAAGAGTCATTACTGACAGCCTCTATACTTCCATCCCCATTAAAGTGATTGCAAAATATCACAACTCCAAAGTGATGGGTTTGACAGCCTCCTCAATGTAATGCAACTTTGTGATCCTGAGCAAAAATTTTCCCCTTGTGTCCTCTGTTACTGGCCACACCGCAGCAGGAGGCTGTGCGTTAGCATACAAAAATGGCATCGTGTGAAGCCTGGCAGATGTGTGTGAGTGTGTATGTATATGTGTGTGATGGTTAACTGAGAGAAAAAGGGACAGATGCAAGCCTCTCCCACCCTGTACTGATCATCGCTCTGTTAGTCTGGAAGAAACCAGATGCAGAAACACACATGTATATAAGTGAAAGAGAACTCAGTACCCATAACCAATGTTGATACAGGGGGTAGCAAGACTATGAGAGAATGTATGTCTAATGAGACGAATCATTCATAACTTGAGGAATCCTGTTTCTTTGATTATCAGAATCCGGTGCTCTTAATTTAGAACTGTATCCCATAATCTTTTGGTAAAAGACTCTGGAGACGATCTACATAAAGAGAGCAGTGTGCAGTTATGAGGCTTATGGAACTGTGCCAAGCAGCAGCAAATCACTTATGCTCAAGGCACGTAGAAATAATTCATTGCAGTGCACTGAAAGCAGTTGCGGCAAGGGAGCAACACAAAGCAGATTTCCTGTGCAGAGTGCCGGGTCCAGGTCTGCTCACATTTACAGAACCAGATGCTAAACTGTCTGAGGCCGGTGTGCTGTATACTTCTGAATATCACGTCAGTTGAAACATAGAGCATGACAAAGCAGCTTGTCTCACATTCATTTTGTAAGTAAACACATCTTTACTGATATCAGATGAATGAGATTCTATTGAATCTTTCTCTTTCAGTTGTCTCCAAATGATCTCAGTCCATTGTATATTCTCCAGCATCTCTCACACATCCTTTTCTCTCCTTTCAGGAACCGAGTGTGGACCCCACTGTGACGTTCTGCCTGCTTGAGGAAAGCTAAATGTACCTGTGTGCGTCTGGAAAACCAGAGAAGAGAAGCAAGCTTCCTGCCTTTGTTCTTGCCCTATGAGAGGACTCTCTGTGGACTGCGCCTCAGCACACCCTGCACTGCTTAGTTGCATATATCCACCACGCTCAGGTGTTGGGAAAGAGTAAAACACAAAAAGAAGAAATAAGAAAAGAAGAGAGATAAACAGAGCGTGGCAGCGTAATTAGTGCCTCTGAATTTGTGTGAGAGATAGAAAACATGAGAAGAGACTTCTGAATACCACAGTGCTCTGAAAAGTGTTGTGGCTGACCTTAAAAAATTTGCATGTTTGTGTGGGTATATGCGTACACACTGCTTTCATTTTCAAAGGACTTGAATTTGTATTTGAATGCAGATTTAGCCTTTCATTATGACTCTGCGAGGAGGCTTTGAGAGAGTGTGGAATGGCTGTCACAGAGATGTTTGCTGCTGGATGTTGCTTCTGGCTTGTTACAGCTTGATCGCATTGGCAGCCAAACCCAAAATGCCAGGCCACACACACCTAAACTCAATACGCATTGATGGGGACATATCTCTGGGTGGGCTGTTCCCAGTGCATGCGAGAGGAAACGATGGCAAAGCCTGTGGAGAGCTGAAGAAGGAGAAAGGGATTCACAGGCTGGAGGCTATGTTATTTGCCCTGGATCGTATCAATAATGACAACGATCTGCTGCCTAATATCACCCTGGGGGCTCGCATCCTGGACACCTGCTCCCGGGACACTCATGCTCTGGAGCAGTCGCTAACATTTGTTCAGGCACTGATTGAGAAAGACTCAACTGATGTCAAATGTCTCAGCGGAGGGCCACCCATCATCACTAAGCCAGAGAGAGTGGTTGGAGTGATTGGTGCCTCTGCCAGCTCAGTGTCAATCATGGTGGCCAACATTCTGCGCCTCTTCAAGGTCAGTTATTTTTCTGTTATACATCACGAGGGATGCACCGCAGGCATTTTCTGAAGATACATATACCAATTTTAAAGATAATTTTGTTACTCCCCCCAACTGTCAAAAAGCTGAATATCGGCCAATACCGAAGTTAGACCGATGTATCTGTGCATCCATACTTCTTTTTTCCTTTAATTAATTATCCTTATGTTTGAAAAATTAAGTTAACTTTATATCAACATCACCACAATTTAACACGACTCATCATTTCACATTCTCTTTGACTTTCTTTTGACCCCTTCATTTGCCACAGTTTCTGATATTTCTTGCTCACTGTCCAGAAAACTAGGTGCTGATCATTACGATATAATTCCCCTCACTAATGACGGTAATTTGCCAAAAGCTCTCAGTCTCGCCCTCCTCTAATTAATTCAAGGAAGTCAAGCATGGCACCGTGAACTCACTGGACAACTCACTGCATGTAGTGTACAAAACCAGCTTCTGCACAGTGTTGTGGCAACAGATACAAAGATAAACAAATTACGACAGGACCTTTTCTAATACCAGCTCGACACTGCCAATCCAAACGAAAATAAAAACTAATGAGCATAAGGGCTGTGTCAAAGGAGGCTATTTTCCAAAAGTAACTCTTGCTCTGTGCGTATGGGTGAGGACATCCTATCAGCTCATGAACTCAGTGATTGAACATCAGCATTTCAATCTGTTTGAATCCACACTACCTTCCACTTTTAAAAGGGTCCTAAAGAAGATGAGGCCTGAATGGCCTTGAATGGCATTGATTCAACAGTCAACAGCAGGAAGGTGAACGATACAACATGAAATTTAAAGAAGCCTTGCTGCTCCTTTAGAAAACCCTGGAAGACCTATATATGGTTTTATTTTTCCAGTGACATGCTCAGAGCTGTCATGCAAAATTCACGGTTTTTGGAATGCACAGTGTAATCATCCTCAGTGAGCTAAAAAGGAACCGTCGCGTTGTATACAACACTGCAGAAGAAAGATGTCTGACGGCAAACATACTGTAAACTCAACTGTACACTCTGTGACGTGTCACATTCTCTTAGTCTGAATGGGAGTGTTTTATATACGCACTGACTTGTTGAGAGACATTTCCACATCAATCCATTATCAGCCCTTCTGCTCAGGCAAAGTCATGATACCTGTGAGCTCTTCTTAGCACACAGAAAATCCCTGATAAGAAAACGCATAATTGCTTACTTTAACTTCGTGCAGAAGTTAATGGTCATGACAAAAAGAACCATGGCATAGTTTTCCACAAACTCCTAAGCCATGTAACCAGGGAGGCACAAAATCCTGTGATACACCGAATACTTCTGAGCAACTGTTGAATATCAAATTTTCCACAAAACAAGGCTGCCAGTGCTAGCAGGACTCATTACAGAGGGCACATGAACAGCCAGAAGAGGGTCTGTCCACCCACTGGCTTGAGAAACATCTTCACACTCAGCTAATTGGCAAGCATCTGCTGGGGCAGGATTTTGCTCCAAACTGCATGCCAGATCCTGCAGTGGGAACAAATTATTTAGCTTTTTCTTTTTTCTCAGCTGTAAAGGGCATGGAACTGCATGCACTATGCAGGACTTAGTGTTCTTTAGAAGTGAATGAGTTTTGTGCACAACTCAGATTCTGATAGGCTATAGAGTAAAAAGGTGTGAAAATGTAAGCGGCAATCTTTTTGGATGGACAAAGGCTCTGTGTCGCAGACAGGACCTCGAGAACAACTTGGCAAATCCCTCAAGGGAAAGTACTAAAAGATGCAACAACAATCATACATTACAAAACGCAGCTTACACCTCAACCTTAACATGTGTAGCGGACAAAGGAGTCTTTAGCGGGAAAAACACAGCACTGAACCTTTTACACCGTCTCTGTGTGGATTTCTTGTAGCCACTGTGGACTGGTCTCATCACTGGCTGATGCAGTCTTAGAATTTCTAGTCTGTCATTTACCATATATATGAGCTGAGAGGCATTGGGTGGTGGAATTGACTGCCCAGCAAATCACAACCCACAAACAACTCCTGTCCAAATTTCCGCATCACTGGTGAGATCAGATGGAAGGACAAAAAACACTTTTAGGTGAAAGAGTTTGTGTAAATACATCCACCTTGAGTAGTAGACAGTGACTGTTTTATGGGTAGACAAAAAAAAATCTCAGCATGAACAGTTCATTTAATTTCAAATCTAACAGCAAGTCATGTGTCAGCAAAGGATGAAAACATTCTGACAGATTTTGGAGGTTGGTTAAAAACAACAACATGCAGCACACTTAGGAGAAAACATGGATGGTATACAGGCTGCTATTGAAAAGAAAATAGAACATGCTGTAGAGACTGTTTGCAATCACTATTTGATTATACACACTGCAAAACTGTTCAGTGCAATTCTGATGTCATTATAAGGCAGGAGCCTCGCCAGCAAATTAGGGCTGTTGTTTTTTTTTTTTGTTTGTTTCACGGTTCCTTGTTGTATTCTTTTTTTAGATTTTGTCAGTTTTTGTCGCAATAATAATAGTAATAGTAATAACTAAAATAATAGCCATCCATTTCAGCTGATACAGGTCACCAGTCCATCAAATAGCTACCACAGAGAAACATGTGGAATCGCTGATTATTCTTATACCCACAACTATAGACTTTGGGAAAAACCACAGCACCCGAGAACCCACACACCCAAAGGTGTAACTTTACAAGTAAAAGGCCCAAACCAACCAGCAAGATGAAAAAAAGTTGACAAGATAATGGCTGATGCAACTGGTAATAATGCTGATGCCCAGGTTTGTCTTCGACTGTGGTTTTCTAATATCACACCAAAGCGCCAAAGGGTACAGCATCTCAATATCTGCAAAAAGTGAAGTTAGTCACATCAAAGGTGCCAACTCTTCTGAAGGCACTTTTTTTCCTGTATATTTACAGTACGTTTGTAGCATTGCGAAAAAACCTTGTGGAAAGCCGGGAAACCTTAAAAGCCTTTAATCAACTTATCTTCTGTTTTGCTCTTGACAGAAAGAGCAATTTTCTCTGAAGCACATTGAGAGGGAAACAAGAAGCCATGGAAATGGGATTTGTATGGGTCCCAGAAGTGGCCTCAGGTGTGAGGAAGAACACAAGGTTCAATATTTTCAATAATCTTAACTCTCCACTGGTCAAAAGATGATATTGCATATTCATAAAGTAGATCTGAGCTCATTTCCAGGGAACTGTAGCACAACAGATATATATTACATTCTACATTGAGCCTTTATTTGGAAAAAAAAGGAAACTGTTTCCATGGTGCTTGATTGTGTCTTTGTCTTCTTCTGTTTTACTAACCTGATATGCACTGGGATTAACTTGAATGCATTATTCATAATGGAGTTTTGTATATTTATGCTGCTATTTTGATTCATAGGGTAATTCTTAAGTAGATCGAGGCCTTTAAGATAAAATCAGTAAATTCATTGCCTGCATTTTACTACAGACAAAAGACTTTTATAAGGGTGACAATGCCGCAAGGCAAAGCATTACTTTGCCAAAAATAACAAAAACAAATATTTTAATATTGTTAAATTGCAAATAAGAGAGTTGTGATCCAAAGTTTTTGGGAATTAAGTAAGACAGGCTTTCACTTTCTGTCAGTGCTAATGGTAAGACAGAAACTGTGGCTGACTTCAGAACATAATGATGCTCAGTTTCCGGCAGTTGTCCAAAGGCTTTTTGGACATGCGGGTATGCAGATTGAGGACGAGTTGAGAAAAATTAAATATCCATTGTCCTATCTAACAAATTCAAGCCTACGTTAAGTTAAGACTGTACTTTCTAACCAAGTAGCTCAGCAGCGTCTGTTCTTTCTCTCTCCACCATTAAAGGTGGGGTATGAGATCTTTGAAAAACGGTTCCTGCAAGCTATATTTTTGAAAATACACAACCTTGCCTCTCCCTTCAGCCCACCCCTCGAAACCACGCCTTCAAAACACATGAACAAGTCACGAGTCTGTGAATGCGCAGGGGGGAGGGGGGAGGGGGGCTGACGGTTGATTGGCATGTCAGAATCCAATAGAAGTAACTCTCATCATTACTTCTATTGGTCAGACATTTCCTCTTGCTACACCCTCTACAATGGACTAAAATATTTTTTTTTTTTCCAAACATTCTATTTTGGTGGGTGCAATGGGGTCGTGAGGAGGTTTTCAGACAATATGATAAAAAATGCTCCAGAAAACATCTCATACCCCACCTTTAAGATCACACAAAGCCAAAAGTAGTCCACCCTGCTAAAGAAGCTTTCACTGCAAAGTCATACTTTAGGTGTAAAGAAGAGTTTTCATTCTGGTGTTGGCGCGACAGTGTTATGAGTTGTTGTTGGTTGAATGTTTGCAGGTATGCTGTCTCTGTCTGTGTTCAGTATTCTGTTTCTTCATCGAGTTTTCACCTTTACTTGAGGATTCAATTCACACTAATGAAAGCATGTTATCTCATCAAAACATACCTCCAATAGAATTTTTTAACCAATGATTTTTACCTTCATATTCAATCGTGGGCTTTACTTTACCTTATCACTCTCATAGTGTGATAGTGTGGCTGAAGAAGTGTTTACTCAGCACTTCAGAGCAGCCAGGATTCCTTCCCCACGGTGCACCATGAATATTTTACAACACTGTTACGCAATACACACCGCAGGATTGGGGTTGAAAGCTGCCTTTCTGCATTCCCTTAACACTGGGTCCAGCTCACGGTCTGTTTTCATCGGTTGGGTTTTCATACTGCCTTACAAGCAGAGGCAAAGTGCAACAGCACTTGAGGTAATTAGTGGTTGGTTGCTTATGATCCTCAGGACAGACTGGCTGTAATTAAAGCCCCTGGCTTTTGATTGTATTGCTTATACATCACCAGAAACAGTCAGACTGGCTGCCTTTTGCTGGGATACTGCTGCAGCAGTGAGAAACTGCAGCACGCATGCACAGTGTTTCAGGTACTGATGCTGACTCGCTGAGACAATCATAAGCTTGGAGACAAAGAAGGGGGTGGCTTGGGCAACTTCCACCTGGCGGCTCTCTATATTAGGTACCAGCAGGCCTAGTCGGTTGGCAGGACTCTAAGGAGTGATGTTGGAACTGCAGAGACGGATGGAGTGAAGAAAGCAGAGGTGGTAGCTGGCTATACTCTGAGCAGAAAGAAAGAGGGTTAACTGGTTGCCTGTAGGGGTGTCTGTGAAGCAGAGACCTTGCATCCGCCTCTCTTTTCCCTCATTAGAAACAGAGGCAGAGACCCTGAGGCACGGTGCCTTACTCCCCCTCAGCATTTCACTGTGGTGAGACAGGGTTCTTATTGGATTACCCTATAAGCCTAGAGTGAGCATACGCTGAAAGCTTTAGAAGCTCTCAAAAATATGTACACATTTGCTTTTTTCTTCCAATTGTTATTGGTCTATCTACTCATCTACTGTCTGTCAGCCCCAAATAAAATATAAGCAGCATTGAAATATGATGCACGTTAAACATGCCATAGTCACTTGCTGTGAGCTGCAAAACAGCAAATGTGCCAGAAAACACTTCCTGCAAACACAGAGCAACATCCATTTGGTTTTAATTTTTCAGATGACCTGAAGTACATTTTGTCTCCTTTAGCCTCACCCTTTTTTCATTTTCCACGAGCCCATGAGGGAAATATTCGGCTCTATAGCTGCTTAATGCTCCACTGTGCTCTTATTTGTTAGGATAGATATAGAATACAACGCCACATTTTTATCAAAGCCTTTTGCGCCTCAGAGTTTGGTGATAATTCTTTGACATTTTTTTCATCATGAGCACCATGATGCGCATTACAGTCATTTCAGTAAATGCTAATGCAAGTGTTGTGTATGGGCAATTTGAGTCCCCCTGAAGTCTGATTTTTTTTTTTCAATAATGGTAAAGGTTCAACCATGTGACCTTTATGGAAATTATAGTGTGGTCATATATCCTCTGAAATAAGAACACAAGTATGACTATATGCTCTGCTCGCACTTGTTAGTGCCCTATCACACATGGACAGTCCTGAGGTGTGTGCTGTCACATTCATTCAGCCTTGTTATCCAACAATTGGGTGGTAATTGACAAGGGAAGGGTTTGGAAGGGAGAAATGACTCTGACTAAGCTCACCCACATTCTGTTCCAATCGTAATTTTGTGCACACTATGCTACATTAGCTCATTCTTGCAGCCCATTCCCTCAAACCCACCCACGCCTAACTAATCTCATGACTCTAAATTCCCTGCATCCAGAAAGCCAAACGAAAAGAGAAAAACAGGGGAGCGAATCAAATACATGCCTAAATAACAAGCAGCAAGCAGTTTTTTTCACTGTTCACAGACCAGTGGGTCTTCAATGGTATTATTTGTGCCCCTCAACTTGACTTTTGCAAGTGAGCAGATACATGAAGCTGTCTTTCTCTGCCCCAGACCGACGACGTCCCCTATCTACCATGCTTCAGCAATACAAGAGCAGCTCCCTTACTTCAGGATTAGTTCCAACTCAGCTCACTTTGCCCACCCAGACCCGAGAGGTCAATTCCCAGGACATTCGTGAGTTAAGGCTGCCCAGAACCTTGGCTGTTTTCCCCTCTTTTCTCCTGCTGTTTGCAAATCCCTGCGCAGGCAATCACCTAGCACAATGACAAAAAGCCACTGTTTGGCCGTGCATTCTTTTTCTCAAGGTTAGGTTTCACTCAAATTAATTACTGCCATTTAATTAGTGTGCTCTCGCAGGCCTATAGAGGAAATGCTGGCAGGAAGGGAAAATGTTTTCTTTTTCTTTTACAAATGTGATTTCATTCTGCTGAGGATTGCTGAGAATTTTTATAAAAGCCAAGAGCAACAACAAAAAGCACACAACAAATACTAACAGGGTTTGCTTATATTATCTGTGTAGGAGCTGTCGCCTTCTCCATATCATCCAATTTTTTACATTTAGATGTGCCTCTGGGTTCCTGCTCTGACTCCTCTGTAAAAGTTTACAAAGCTCCCATCTTCACAATAGAAACCAAGAGAGTAAAGCCATCAAATAGGCTTCTTGAGAGGAGCGTGGGATAAAAGGCTTGGAGCTGTCTCACCTGCATAATCTCACGATCAAACCGGCAATCCATCACTGTCCTGCTGTGTGAGGCTGTGTCGCTTAAAATTTACTCAGACATTAACAAAGGTTTGAAGACACAAAGATGACAAGAAAAAAATCCCTCGATTCAAACTAATCAATGGTGCCATGACAGCCTCTTTATTGACCGAGGGATGGTCATATTTTTTCACTTTGAGCAGTCAGAGTGACAGTGTCAGCTTCTGAAAATGAGCAAACTGAGAGCTCTGTTATTTATTATTTTCAGCACATCAACTTCCTTGCACTTTCCTTGACAAATAAACATAAAACATATGAACAAGAAAAGGTCAATGTAATAAAATTTTCATGGAGCCACCATAAAGTTGCCTGAGATCGTAAAAGAATTGTTTTGTCAGCTTAATGCCAGGCGACATTCTCAGCCTGCCCTGCAGCAGGGACAGAAAGAGGAACTTTGGCTGCCTCCAGGCTAAGCAGCTTGGACATCAGCCAGCCTTCTCGCACAATAAGGAGCCTCCCATGAGTCAGTGCTGTAAGGCAGTCGGGATTTACCATGAAAACAGAACATTCAAGCTGTAATTCTGAACTTATAAGAACTGGGGCAAGTTAAATTTTGTTTTATGTAAAAATCTGTGCTACTGTAAAATGAACATCAATGTGAATGTTTTATGCACCAAAAGGGCTGTTAAACTGTTGGTCCTCTTCACATTCAGTGGGTTTGATCATCCGTACGGGGAACTTTTGCCCTACAAAAGCAACAAAACAAAGGGCACCATTGTTATGGCAGTGCTCTAACCACAGTGAGCTGGTGGGAGGCTCATTCAGATGAGGCAGTGCAGAGAAACGACACTGACAACAAGCATAAAAAAAACATCTTTGTTTTCTGGCACAAGGTCGGTCGCTGTTGTGATTTTGTCAAAAAAAAAAAAAACTGTTGCTTGTTTTGGAGAATTGAAGATGGAAATGAGAATTGATTGTGTTTGACCTGTTGAACTAGCTGTGAAATGTCTGCCGTCACTGCTGCCTACATTCTTATGCACTCATTTGCGATGCAGAACAGTCAGTCAGAGTTAGCTCTTTCACCGATAGCCACAATGTAAATTCTACAAGTTGAATAAGCTGAAATGAGCCTAACAATGGAGACTGGGCGCTCACAGCAAAGATACAAGAGAGACAGATGTACCGAATGGCCAGCTGTTGGCTTGGTGTATAAAGTCTCTTAAATACAAAACAATGCAAATACTATTGTGTTACATTTTAAGGCATTATGCGGCTGTTTATGAAGCGCGACACAGCATCATTAAAACTGTTTGCTCAATGTGTTTCAGTGTATGTTCTTTCAATTTCCTTCCATTAAATTTAATATAATCTGAATAAGAAAGAAGCCTCTTTCCGTGTGTCGAGTGGTTGTCATCATGTGTGATAAGTACAAACTTATCACCACACCCACTGCAACACATAAAATAAATACATGGACCAAAATAGCATACAGGCTATGCACTAAATAGCAAGTGCTTGGCTGTTATCTGTTAAAAAAGGACTGCTGATGAAAAAATTACACTTCCATAACAGCAGGCAAATGATAATACTTAAGCAAAGATAAAAAACAAGGAAACATACGACCAAAGTTTTGTACTTGCAACATTTCACTCTTTGAAAAGTTTACTTGCAATGGCACATGTCATTTTAATCAAATGAATACATTCTTGAAAAGGCAACAGGTTACTAAGCATCAGTGGCGGCTGCTGACTTTTAAAACAGAGGAAGCCCATATTACGCATTCAGGGTTGTAGTGGCTCGTGCCATCCCAAAGCAGAAGATAGCAAAGTTAAAAAGAATTAGTTATAACATAGCTGTGTCTAGTATGACAAGTATGCCCAGCAAATACACAGAAAGAAGGTATAGACTTTGAAAATTCACACAGCAAGGCCAAAATCAAATATGATTGATCGAATCTAAGGCCTGTAAATGGCTGGATCTGTGGCTGGATCAGAATCTGTGGAGCATTTTTCCCTGTCATAATGAATACTTAGAGTTTGATGGTGGTGGTAAGTATTCTTAAAAAAGGTAACATTTGTGAATGGGCAGCATAAATTCTGGAAAGAAACAACTAAAAGTATTACAGCACTTTCACAGACAATCAGTCTCTTTCGTATCCGCTTTGGGACTGAAGTTCCAGCGTGCTTCTCCCAGCTTATAAATTCGGCTGCCACAGAATCTCTCATGATGGACAAACACTAACTCCAATCATCACGACACAGCCCCTCATATTGACACGCCCACGTCTAATCTACCCCCAGAGACGCCGGGCTGCCTCGGAAGTGATGAGTTTTTGTCGATTTAGCCAATGATGACCTAGAATTGTAGAAAAAAAACTTGACTCTCCCGCCCCCTCCTGAAGCTGGGCAGCCCTCGGCGCGGAAGCCTGGCTGTTAGTGGCGGCTTCATAACACGATTTCCTCAGTGAACGGCGGCGATTTCAGAACAAATCACTTCATCAAGCTACAGGACAACATGTTGTAGTTATGAAAGTAAATGCAGTATTGGGCATATCTTGTGTTTTATGAATAACTGTTTTATCGTCAATTTAACGTTGAAGATGTAGCAATTTCGCCAGAGAATGGGAGAGGCTGTCCGGCTTCCCGTGTTGTCTCTGAATAGCCGCGGCTGCTAAGCATTCAGTTACCATAGTTCCACGCTAAGTTCACAATATTACACCAAGAAAGAAAGGTCTAAAGAGGATAAAGAACTTCCATGCCAATTCCGTTAATTCTTAATGTTAGAAATCATTCTTTGGAATTCATTTATCTTAAATGTATGCTTCAGAGACAGTGATTGTGGAATTAATAACCAATTGATCTATTTTGCTGACATTTTAACATACATGTCTAATATGCTTTCACTTGGTGTTCCCAAAGGTCTCGTGAATTTCTCCATATTTTCCTCATTGTGACAGCCTCGAATGCTCCCACTCTTGGTTTCCAGCAGTTGTAAAGGGACAGAGCACCGTCTTTCAAGAATGATTAACAAAACTTAATTGGTTCCATTTTGTAAAGTCTGTTGATATCTTCAATTCAACATCCAGACAAGCTGTAAGCATGGAGCGAATCAGAGGCCGGTCACGCATTCTCTCCAACTGTTTGCACACATGACCAAAGGGCTCAGGAGGATCAATTGTCATTTACAGGCTAATTATCGCCTTGAGTGCTTCCTCACACAGTAAAACTAATAACATATTTTTGATGCATAAATAAAACAGGCTTGCTGTCTGTTTATCCCCATCACCTTGTTTCCTGAACAAGCAATCACTGAGGTATCAAGATTGGAAGACCTTCCATTACAGAATGGCACCTGGATATTGACCCACTGTTGTGGATCTGTTGTGACAGCCCGCCTCATTTCCTGAGATGTTTACCTCATTCTTCTGTGACTGAGAGTTGGTGTTTGGAGGGGTGCAGTGGAGAAATGGAACATATTGAAATTGATTTCTCAAAAAAAGTGAAATGTTGACACTAAACCCTTTAGATTAAAAAAATGTCACTTTGGGTCTCAGTTTGCAGGCCAGAGTTTCATTTTTTGCCATGAGCATTTACAGTCAGGATGAGCCCCGCCTCATGTTTCAGCCCTTTACTTGCTTTCAAAAGAAAAACAGACTGTAAACATTTCTGCCCTCTGACTCCTCTAAGACAACGTCTTAACTGTGGTGCTTTGCTACAAGAAATCTGAGTCAATGATCATTTATTCGACAACACTGTTTGTGTTGTGGCAATTGAATGTTTAAAATTGTTTTAATCTTTCTGCACGTGGGACCAAAAGGCTTTCTCTGTGCAGCTGTATTTAGCAGTTCTGACGATCACAGTAATGAGATCTGTTATAAAAAAGAATAACAATCATTTCTCATGAGGCCGCTCAGACACGCATTCTTTATGAAATCCTGTTGATAGGAACCAGCATTTTCTATTTCATGTTGAAGCAGTGTTTTGTATCCCAAGGTGGTTTAGTATTAGTCACTGTTGATCTGTCTCATGTAATATCATTTATTCGCAGTTTACTCTGTGAACATATCTCGTAGGCCATCTTATCTAATCCTAGTTGCTCCACATTCTAAATGTCAGTTTTGTACTGATGGCAATTCCCAGACTTTTAAAGTGCATTATGTGGAAATGTATAAAATTAAAATGGGTCTAAATAATGGGAATATAAACATTGTTCGTGGCTACATGACAGTTTCAGCATGCAGTGGCCTGCATTTGAGATGCCAAAAAGGGACACTGTCCAACCACATACCAAAAACAGCACAAGTTGTTTCAGCATGACTAAATAGCTAAAATAGAAGCTATTATTAACAGCCAAAATAACTAAGGATGTCTTTATACCAGCTGCCTGTTGTGTATGTAGCGTGTGCAAATGTCATGATTTTCATTGCAGGCCCCCCATTGACAGATTACGGCTCGCACGCACACACACATCTCAGCTGTGACTCAGAGCTGCAGCTGCCTGCCATCCAGTTTCAGTGAGGTGTCTGTTTTTCTTGCATCAGGGAAGTAGTTCTAAGCTAAAATAAACAGACAAAATATTTTTTGGTCATTATATTGACCTCACATCATGGCCCCTTAGTCCCAGTGAAAGGAACTCTGAATGCTTCAGCAGACCAAGAGATTTTGGACAATTTCATGCTCCCAACTTTGTGGAAACAGTTTGGGGACGACCCCTTCCTGTTCCGACATGACTGCGCACCAGTGCACAAAGCAAGGTCCATGGATGAGCGAGTTTGGTGTGGAAGAACTTGACTGGCCTGCACAGAGTCCTGACCTCTGCCCGATAGAACACCTTTGGGATGAATTAGAGCGGAGACTGCGAGCCAGGCCTTCTGTCCAACATCAGCGTCTGACCTCACAAATGCGCTTCTGAAAAAATGGTCCAAAATTCCCATGAACACACTCCTAAGGCTTTCGGAAAGCTTGCCCAGAAGAGTTGGAGCTGTTATAGCTGCAAAAGGTGGGCCGACATCATATTAAACCCTATAGATTAAAAATGGGATGTCACTTAAGTTCATATAAAGGCAGATGAGCGAATACTTTTGGCAATAAAGTGTACATCAAACATTTATTTTTGTCGTAACCATTTTGTTTAGATTAGATTTTCTCAAGGTTGAAAAGCCAAATTTACGTAGATGTTCCATTTAAAGTAATATGTTGATTTAAGGTCAAGATTTTTATGTTGATAACAATAAGACAACAATTGTTGCACTTGTTTAAGTTGATTATATTGGAATGACTGCTGTAGAAAGCTCACTGTGACAACCACTGAAACAGAAATATAATTTAAGTGTAGATAAACATAAATGGTATAAACATGCTTTTTTCACATTTGAATAATTGGCATGTAAGTCGTGCTAGCTTTTGTATGTGGAGTAGACATAAGGTGGTCTTCTCATTACTACTTTTTCACAGTCGAATCGACTGTCAGTTAAACATCATTCCTTATGTATTTTTCATATGTGGGGCTCTGCAGTGCTCATTGTAAACATTAACAGGTTTTTACGCATTTTTAATAATGTGTGTAATATGTGGTCCATGACCAGGCTATACAGTGGGATTGAAATTTTCGAAAGACGGTTTTAAGCCATTTTACACCAACGTTAGGAACAGGCTAAATAATACGAGATCTTAAAAAAAAACTACCCGTACGATGAATAAATCTGTATGCCATACATGTATATGAAATATACTTTCACCTAAACAGATACCACTTTTTTAAAGATGAGACTTGTGTCAAATATAGTTATTCAGCCAAAATCCCTGTTTTTTTTTCATATTCGTGATGTTTGAGTGTTTTTGTTGCTTCGTAAGTATTCTTAGAGCAATGCGATGCAGCAGTTTTCAATTTCAAGCAACTTTGTGGCTACTACTTTCAAGGCTTTGTGTACCATGATATAATCTCATATATATAACCTGTTGGGTTCCTCCGTAAAACTCCTAGCAAAACTGTACACTGAGCCACGGCCTCTGCTGAGCCACTGGCAAGTCACAACACTGCCAATTTGTTGTAAATGAGATACCCACAGAGCGGCAGTTTAATCCTGCTAAAAATATCACATCCCTTATTTTTATCATATCGAAACCGGGAAGAGTATTTACCACTATTGATGTTTCAACCAGCTGTCTTTTCTTTGACCCCAGATTTACTCTCTTGTGTGTCTCAATGATGCTGCAAGGCCAACAGTGCACATAGTAAACTCACAAGGTCCCACTGACCTCTGCTGGAGCATGAACATTACTTAAAACCAGAGCAGTATCGACAAGGGGATGAATACAGTGAATGGATGGACTTGTTCCAAAGTCATCCAAAGATGTGGGCACCATTGGCTGACAGAACACTGTTTGGGTGAGAGAAATCAATATGGGTGAACGTGCTTTTCAAATGAAACCTTTTATTAATTCTGTAACCGATGTGTTTGGAATATAAATGTCACTGATCCAAATTGTTGAGTTTCCATTGTGTCAAGCAATCTGTTAATCGCCTCAGTGGAGGGAAGAACTCACTTTGTAATTTATTCTTTGTGACTGCAAAACATGAGATAGCAATCCTCGCAGCATTGATTTGTCTTCATTATGTATACACAACAGTAGTCAGTGTCAATTTTCTCAACATCATTTCACTCCTATTAATCTTCTTAACTGTTTTGAGACAAAATAGCACATGTATTATATACTGCACACAAGATAGAACTCTGTGCTTGCCAAATACAAAATGTTAATGACGCACTTTTTTTATTAGCACATGTTTCTTATAACCAAGGCCAAAAAAATAGCCCTTACAGTATAACTGAATATATTCATCTCAATAGGCAATTAAGCAGCCAAAGGGGAAAAAGCTTTAGAAGGAAATATTCAGCTGACGAAAAGCAGGTAATTACAGTATGTCCAATGTGAGTTTGAGACTTGATTTTACACAAACAGAAATGAGTTTCAGCGGTGTTGCGTTCTAGATAAACTCAGAGGAAAATTGAGGTTTAATCATAATGTGCTTTCTTGCTGCTGAAACGGCCACACAGGATAAAGATCACGCTTTGGAGGATAAAATGGTCAATTATCCAATGCGATTTAAAGCCGTCAAATGAATCTCCCATCTAAGGAGAAAAATACGTTTTTAATTGTAGTCAATCTTTACATTACAGGAGGAAATGTATCCAACAACTCACTCATCCTCTAAGAGCATGTTTATCCTCTGAAACAGATTACCTGTGCAGACAAGTAAAAAGCCATTACCATCGACTCTGTGAATACATTACCTGCCTGTGTACTGTTCTCACAGTTAATCAGCTAGTCACAGTTAATGGAGGAGACATCAGCCTGACCTTAAAAAAAAGAAAAAAGCTTTCAAGCTTTCAGTGATTGTGAAGCTGTAGGACTGTGCTGTTTTTTCTTCTTCTTGGCTTTACCTCTTTTTTTTGTTGTTTTAAAAGCAACTCCTGTTCCCCAAGATAGTGTTACTTTATGGAAAATAATGGATAAATAGTTCCTAAAGAAGCACTAAAGCAGCATTTTCAATTGGTAAACATCAAGAGATTGGGAATTGATTGTTTTTGCAGATGCTCTTTATATTCATTTTCTGTTAGATTAATTTTACATAATAAATTGTGTGTGCTACATATAAAATAGAGGCACATTAAAAAATGTCCCTTTGTTCTCACATGATTGTGACTAATCTAAAAGCTAAAATATCAATAAAAAAATATTATTTCAAAGCTAAGTTTTTGCAAGAGTTAGCACAAAATAAAATTTAAATCTAATTTCTAAAATTGGTAATTATATGATGTACTCTAAGGTATTATTTCTGAGGTGAATGTGTTCAATACGTGTTAGTAATAACCGACTGTGACAAAATCATACGCCAGGCCGGGATTCCACCGGGCCTGGCTGCATAGCCTCGTGGTTGTGACACATCCAGTAGAGCTGATCACAGCCACTCTAGAAAATGCCTTCAACTCGACCAAGTTGTTTTTCCCCGAAAGTCCAAGAAGCAACTCTCCACTTTGCTCTGCTAGAAAAGACTGATTTATGTTTTGTCAAAGGCGGGACAGGATGCATGCAACAAAGGAGGTAAGCGGTCAGATATGGGAATGATAACACATTACATCAACGAAACCGGTTGCACTAGCCCAGAAGCCACCCTTATATGCTGATACAGATCCTTTTCACAAGAAGAACACCAAGAAGGACAAGGTTCGGAGTCATCTTGTAATTTGAAACCCTAGAAATATGTGAACTTGACTAGACCGAAAAAGCACTTCTACTGAAACACCCCTACATTGGTGTGAGGCCCAGTGGAGGACTGAAGAAAACTATGCACTGATGAGACATTATAGACCCTGTGAAATCTAGGTTTTGAGGGTGAAATCTAATCTACGGTGATGCATATCTGCCCCTCTAAGTCCAGTGTCATATAATCAAGTAACACCTGTGTAGCTACCAGTCAGCATTACTACTAATAACTACAACTACTTCCACTGCTACTACTACTACTCCTGTGAACTGCAACAGATTTGTAAAATAATTAGTCTGCTGTAACTCCGAAACAGTACTACAACAGTCTGTGGAGTTTTATCATTGTCAGCACATTTCCTTTTTCTTATGAATATTTTATGGTGCCATCAGCCTGTAAAAAGCCACATCACAAGAATTACACCCAGATTTCTTTGTATTTCCATTTGCAAGTCCTAAACTTCAAAGATCTGCCTCGAGTGAAAAGCTTGGTTTGCTTACACATCTAGAAGTCAGCTGTCTGTTGGCATCAATGTCAAACCACACACAGGAACGTCTAGATCGAAACACTCAGTGCAATCAGCCTGTACTGCTTACAGACAGAAGCTGGGCACGGCTTGATTTTGAGCAAGAGAGACTGCAGGCTCAGTCACTCAGCCCACTCTGTTGTCTCATAACTGCTGCACACTGCATGTGCTATCAATGCTTTTCACTGCCCCACTTCTCATTCTGCAAGTTAAGCTGGAAAAGGGAGTTATGAAATATTTAAGAATCCAACTGTTGAGGTTTGCCGAGGAGCGCAATTCTTTTCTCTCTCTGAGCCCCAGGGAAGTTGAAAAGGTAGGTGTTGACCTTGGGTTGGATGTAATTCATGTTACAGAGAGTACATTAAGATTTAAATGGTGTCTATTGGTTCAGCTAATATAAGCCGATCCAATGAGAGTGGGCTGTCACTTACTTGTTTACATCAGTGTTTCAACCACTAAGAAATAGCTGCCAGAAAATCCTTCTGAACTCGTCTCTGTGGGATGAGCTCTAATTTGATTAAGCAATCTATGCAAATTGAATGTAATTTGCATTACCTTTTGTGCGGTTCAGCACTGCAGGTTGAGGGCAATTAAAATGCCTTGAAACATGGGAGATACGGCCACCCCAGACACATGATGTTCATAACTCACAAAGCTTTTGAACGGCAAATTAAACATGTGCAGATAGAGTTCTACAGTTTTATTAATTTAATCCAGTGCAGGGGCTTTGTTTCATATATTAAACCTTTCAATGACACAAACTTTTTTTCTTTTTTGCCTGACCCTAAATGGCAGATCCAGAGCCTTATTTTAACACTGCAGTTATATAGTTATTTTATGGTCTGTCACAGAAAAGAGAGAAATAACCCCATTAATTTTTCACTTTAATTTTATTTTGGAACAGGTTCTTAATAGCTTTGTAATAGACAATTAAGTGGTACTAATCAGTTGCCTTCAAGCACTTAAGGGACATTCAGAGGGACTCAAATCCCATAATAATAAAAAGGATAGATAAAACTTACCCTTGATTCAGGTTGGACTTTCTGATAACAACACATGTTCTACATAAGTTAAAGAACTCAGCAGTGAAAGCCTTTAATAACATTTTTAAAAAGCCTAACCCCCCCCCTGCAATCTTGTTCATTTGATTTTGGTTATTCAATACACATCCAATAAGGTCCAGCCAAAGCACATAGAGATCAATAGTGCAGTCAAAAGCTTTAAAAGCGGGCAGGACGAATGGATGGAAAAGTGCTTTGAATTATTCAATGGTGTTGTGGATTTGTCCGTCTCCTTTGCGCTGACGGGACTGTTTATATAGACACATTCAAAACAGCAATTATCAGGATGTAAAATATTAGAACAGATGTGCTTCACTCATAACTTTTCATCTGTCTATGGTGACATTTGTAGAATAAAATAACAGACCACTTCCACTCTATGGGAAACAAGTTAATCATTTTAGTGTGTTACAGGAAATGTTCAAGATAAAAAAACAAACAAAACATGATGCAAAGCCAATTTTATTCCTGTTTAAAACATGTAGGAGGAAGGCGTCAGCTCTCCAGACAGAGAAAGTGAGACTTTATCCTCATGCAAAACATGCCTGTACCTAAAACTGCATAAAGAACTGTTTGCAGCAGTTAGAAAACGAGACATCACCAAACAACAAGATGAACCCAAGGCTCATCAATGCAGACTGTTAAATTATGTTCAAAGTGGGTTTAGGATAAAGATACTCATCATTAAACATGCTTTAACCACCTTTTAGCACTAGTTGCTTGTGTTGTGTAATATTATAGATAAGGATGCAAAAATGCATTCAGAGATACATATGTTAACATTAACTGGGATTAAAGTAAACAACCAAGTTCTGTTGAAAAAAAAAAAAAAAAACGAAAAACAAGTTGCGACCTATTGTCAGTCTTTTCGCAACGCTTGTTTAGATGTCTGCACTGCCCAAGACTCAACATCTCTGCATTATAATGAGGTCATGACAAACGAGGCCACAACAAGGAAGCATAAAGCTATGATTCTTCTCAACATGATGCATTTCTGAAAACAGTAGGAGTAAGCAAGAGCAGAATAATATATCTGAGGTGCTTCATGTTTTCAGTAAATGAACATGAGCTATTAGCATCCCAAAGGGATTTGTGTGGAGTATCAGGCTAGTGTTAAAAAGGTTAAATGAAATGGGTAAAATGTGGGCTGTCGGTTGCCCTAGCTGCTCTTAACTTGATAGTATCTACGGTGTGCCTGTCTTCTCATGTGAGTGGTTGCCCTCACAAACAACACAACAGTGTTGTGATACACATGGCTGAGACAGCGAGAAAGGGAAAAGGTGGAGCAGAGAGGGTACGCATTAGAAAAAACGGCTGTGAGTAAAAAGCTGCAAAATGACACAAGGTAGGAACAGGGTGAGTGTTGGAAAAAATAACAAGCTGAGCGTGGGACTGATACATGTTGATGTGTTTATTGAAGGAATATGAGCCCAGTGTGTGCAAACGAGTGAGTGCTAGAAATGCAGTACATTTACATTGGCCAGGGCTGTGACCTAATCCTAGCTACAGTATTAAATCTGCTTTAGAAAATGAATTCAGAATTAGTGTTGTCTTTGGAATGTCGATTGAGCTCTATGCTACTGCAATACAAGACACTAAGTAGTCTGTGTGGAGAATATGTGCAGCTGTTGTAAACTGAGTTATTTTTATGTATCAAGAAAGAACTCTGGTGTTTGAGCAGAACATGGAAGGGACTGAACTTTAGCTGATAATGGCTAGTAGGCTATTAGCAGTATGTGACTTCTGTGTTGGTATGTAAGATTTTACATAAAATTGCCTACGTTAACTAGGCTATAATGTAATGGGCATTTGTACTGTCTAAAAAAAGGTAAAATCTTCCCAGGCAAACAAAAACAGGTAATCTGGTCATCCACTAAAGATCCCCTCAGAACATTTGCCACACATGCCTGTGCATGGTTCCCTTTTATTTACAAGGATTCTTGCGATTCAAGAGCAGAACATTGAAGAGTATCCTATAGTAAACCCTCTCATGCACAACCAAGGATCACAATCAATTCTTACAACCACAGTGAAATGTGTAACCCGCTGAGTTATACTTTTTTAATATTTGAATACACATCGATTAAAAAAGCATTGTTACGGAGTGAATTTCTGAATACACATACACACACATACAGTATTTCAACACTATCTTGATAAGAAAATAAGGTAAATCTGACACTGAAAACTGAAGGGATGAAAGCCTACACCACACATATCAGTGAAAGAAACACACTTAATCACCTAAATCGAGTCATGGTGTTTTTCTGCGTTGTGTAATAAAGTTGTGTCTTTGCCCAGCTATATATAGCTAATTATTTCCTGCTGGGTGCAATGAGGAAATCGTTTTTTTGAGATTATGTTTTCACACTAAGCAAGAGAAGAAAGTGTGGATTGGATCACAATGGGAACATATTAAGAGTCATACTGTGAGTGCAATTATTTTACTATGGGACAGTTACTGATTAATGTTTATGTTATAAATAAATAGAATAACTTTCCTAGTTCCTTTTGACATCATTACTGTAACAATAAACTTAATTTATTTGATGAAAATGCCCTGATAGAGAATACAGAGCCATGGACAATGCAAAAATATACTCAACTCTCCTTGAGTCAGCATCTGTTCCTATTCATTCCAAAGGAGTTGTCAGTTGGAACATTGGCTGTTTAGATCTAACTACCCCCCCTTAACTGGGAACTTCCGCCTGTGTTCACCAACTCCAAACTATAGCTATCCCTCATTTCCAGACATTCCGTGGCAGCACAGTAATGATCAACTTCTTTTATTAGTATCGGTAATGCCTCTTGACCAATTAAAATGATTGGAAAATTTGTTGTCTTGGAGAAAGAAAGGGGAGGGAGACTAAATCCTTTGCTACCTTTGAGAAATTGTTTGTCAGACAACAGTCAAGAAACAAAAACAGCACAAAGCGTTTGAAGAGATGGAGGGACCAGAATGGTACAGGGAACATAGGGCGCCATACTCACAGAACCACCTATATGTCCTAAAACTTGTGCTGAAGCAATCCGTGAAATAGCTTTCCAGGGTCACATAACCCCAAATTATTTCAAGAAAAAAGCAGGTGTAAAAATATACTGAATAATAATAGCAGGAAAGACATACAGTAAATGTGGGCAGAGTCTCCAGGCTTTGTTTCTGTTTGTGTTTATCAGGCGTCCACAGATCCCTTCGAGTGTAGGCGTCTAGGGTAATGGATTAGAGTGGTGGTGCCAGTGATATCATGGTTGAGAAAGAAGTGCATATTTTGCAATTTCTTTGTCTTCATGTGAGGCCTGTGTGTTTCACTGGTATGCTCCTTGGCATAGCGGTCCACTGTGAATATAATTTGGTGCAGCAACACTGGCTGACCCGAGGGTGTGAAAAAATGGCAAGCTGGAGGGATTAACATTAGCCTTAATTCGTGGCTATATGAATGTGGGAACGTTCAGGACACAAAATGCAGCCAGATGTACCAGCATTTAAGAAAAAAACCCGTCAGGTTCTGTACATGTTACCTGACAACATTTCAGTGAAGAGTTCAGTTAATACTACACTACAACATGTTTTGGTGCGTAGCAAAGAAGAAGGTAAAATTCTGCAAAAAGACATTTTAGTCCTCTGAATGATCGTGTCCACATGAAGCTGATGGATATTACTACTACTATGAGTTCAGGGAATCTGATACTCTGTCTGTGTTTTTTTTTGCAGGGAATCATGGTGTTTGGATTCGTGTGGCTTTAAAAGTAGTAGCTAAGAAAGGGGTTTATAAATAGTATTTGTCATTCTGGGTTGCTTGCTCTTTTACGATCAAATATCCTGAAATGTTGGCATGTTGCAATTGTAATTTAAGACAGAATACAACAACTTGCAAATTAAACAATATCATTTTCAATTTTCAAATATTCAATTTTTATTCTTTTCAATTTCTTTTTTTTTTTTAAAGTATATTTTTTTGTTTTGATGTCAACAGCAAAAGTAGAGTGGGGACATATTTACAACTCCACTGCATGACCTCTCCTCTTGATAGGACATGCTTCTGTAGTTGACAGTAACATATTTTCCAAAATATTTTCCATATCAGATTTCAGACACTCAACAGTTCATGCTGCTCAGTGGGTGACAGGTGTGAATTGCAGGCAGGCTAGATTTGCATTTGGACTCTTTTTTTGCCTGTCTTCCTTCAGCAGTGAGGTAACGAATCAGCTGAGGAGACAGAACCAGAACAAAGCTGCAGGTCCAGATGGTGTGAGCCATAAGCTCCCAAAGACCTGAACAGATAACTGGAATTCTACAGCACCTGTTCAACCTTAGCTTGAGTAGGGGGAAAGTTCCAGTGTTGTCAAAGACATCCTACCTTGTTCTGGTACCTAAAAAAAGAATCTGCCCTGTATGACAACAGACCAGTTGCTGAACAGCCCGCATGATGAAAGTCCCAGAGAGACTGTTATTGGCTCATCGAAGAAAGCATGTGAGCACCTTTCAGAACACATTACAGTTTGCTTATCATCTTGGGGTTGGTGTTGAACATTACATCATCAACAGATCACCAACTTCAGGGGGAAGACCAACCCAGCCATAGACTCAAGCATTACACTAGCATTACAAGAGCATCATCCCAGCCTCAACCAGCTCCCATTCACTGACTGTGTGGGCACAGAAAGTGAAATGGCTGCTCAGCAGTGTGAACCCCAGGAAAACCGGACCAGACAACGTTCCTGGGAAGGTACTCAGAGTCTGTGCTGACCAGCTCTCACAGGTCTTTATCACAATTTTAAATCTTTCCCTGACACAGGCCACCATCTAAAGTGCTTAGAACGGTTGATTCTGAATCACACCAAAGCCTGCCTGCCTCCCTTTTTGGACCCCACCAGTTTGCCCACAGAGCAAACAGGTTAATGGAGGACACCATAGCCATCGCTCTTCACACTGCACTGAGCCACCTGGGACATCAGGAGAGCTACGTCAGGCTGCTCTTAATCGACTACAGCGCAGCCTTCAACACCATCATCCCTGACATCCTGGTCAGCAAACAGGATGACCTGGGACACCATACTCACCGGCTCCTGGATTAAGGACACCACAACGGTGGTGGGGCTGATCTCAGGTGGAGATGAATCTACCTATAGGGATGAGATCCACAAATTGTCTGAGTTGTATTTGACAACCTGGCTTTGTACACCGCAAAGACAAAGAAGATCATCCTGGATTTCAGAAAGCACAGGGCAACCCCCCCTCCCCCCTCACATGAATGGGCAACTCTTGGAGAGCGTCCATACTTTCATCCCCCTGGGCACCACGATCTCTGGCGACCTTCTACCTTTTATGTTTGACCTACAGCTCCACCATTAAGACCTCACTAACATATTGTATCTCAGTATGGTTCTCTCAATGCACCGAGGCAGACCGGAAGAGTCTGCAGAGCGCAGTTGAGACGGCAAAGAAGATCATTGGATGCCCTCTCCCCTCACTGAAGGGCATTTACACATCCCGCTGCCTCAGCAGACCTGAGGGAATCATCAGCCACAGTACCCACCCAGCTTACCACCTGTTCAACCTGTTGCCCTCTGGCAGGCGCTACAGATCCATCAGAACCAGGACCAAGAGACAGTTAGACAGTTTTTTTCCCCACAAGCTGTCGCTACACTGAACACACACAAACACACATCATCACCACACAAGAACCATGCACAATAACTGCAATATTGAATAAAGTGCAATAGAACAATACCAACATGATGTAAAATAACTGCAACGGTTCATGTGCAATAGATGTCTATTCCCTGTTACGCAACTATCTGGTTGCATATATGTTATTTGCAAGCAAACGTTACTGCCTGTTCTTATCTGCTCCTTAGAAGTAGCCCCTGCAATTTTGTTGTATACGTTGCATCTTTGTTCCAGTAGGATGACAATAAGACTTTCTTTTCTTTTCTTTTCTATTCCATTCCATTCTATTCTATTCTATTCTATTCTATTCCATTCCATTCTATTCTATTCTATTCTATTCTATCCGAGACTAGAAATGCAACTCTGAAGCTGTCTGCGAGAAGGGGCAGAGCAGAGTGTCCTTCTTGAGGAAGCTTAAGTCATTCAATGTTTGCAGCAAAAAAAATGCATATCTCCTTTAAGTCTGTGGTGAAGAGGGCAGTCTGCTTTGCAGTCATCTGTTGCAGCAACAGCATCAGAGCCAGTGACTCAAAGAAACAGAGCAACTGATATAGAAAGCTGGCTTTGTGCTGGGGACTGCTCAGGAGTCCCTGATGCTGAACATGCAAAGAAAAAAGCTGCAAAAATTGATGAAGACAATGAACATTGCACACTCTCTACACAACACTGCAGAAACACAGGAGTGGTTCATTCAGAGGCTTCTTCAGCTTTACAGTAACAAACAACAGTATAGGAGGTAAGTATAGGTTCTTACCAGCAGCTATTGCCATGCGCAATGACTGATTGTTTATGACGAATAATTCAGAAGGAATTGCTAATGAACAAAATTACATACTGCAACAACATAATTTCTCATTGAGATTGTAAAGGTTTTTTTTTATCTAATTTCAGCTCGTTCAGTTTATTATGACTTTTATTTAATTTTACTATGGAGTCAAGCTGTTGCATTACATGCAGAATTAAGTTTGACATTGGCATTCCTTGGAATTGGTATATATCACTTATGGCACACCCACAAATGTTGAAGTAACCTGTGTCATGTACACTATTGCATTCACATGCCATTATGTTGTAGCTTTTCAATGGTGTCTGTCTCTTCTTGGGCCTGTTTTGACAGAGCACAGGACAGGTTCTCCCTTCACCTCAGTTCATTTTAATGAACTCAGTTCCAGAAAGTATGCTGGCATTTTTGGATCTTGTTGTTTGATTTGGTTTTAACTTTGTGGATGCAGTGACAAACTACTTATTCTGACTGGTTTTCAAAGATCTTTCTGAGCCCAACGGCCACTTTTCACTTTCTCATGGAGTGCCACTTTCCAGCTCAAAGATTGTGGCCAGGAAATTTGTGTTTACAGTCATGTTATTTGCAGACAATTTTTTAAAATCTTTTAATGTCATTCACAGTTGACAATGGAATCCCCAAATACTTTGAAAATTTATGATGAGAAATGGTATTCTTAACCTGCTCCACCTGTCCATGCAGAGAGCAGTGAAACCCTGTTCCATCTTTACTTGTAGGTCAGCCTCTCTTGGATGCTTTTATTTATTTTTTAACACATCCATAGTACTTATCTCCTGCCACTTAACCTTTGTGGCTGTGAAATAGAAATGTGTTTCTAGTTATGCAAAACAGTTCTTGTCTTTTTTTTAAAGAGGATGCTGGCATCCAATTCAAAATAAGCAGAAAAAGTATATGTGCTGACAGAAACCTGGCTCAACAGCAAAATGCCAGAATCTGTTTTCAGCTTAATGAATAGTTGTTGTTCCACTCAGATCGAAACCAGCTCTCAGGAAAAAACAAAAGAAAGGGAAGTCTGCATCTCTGTGAGCAAGGGTTGGTGTACAAACTGTTATGTGGTTGGTAGGCACTGCTCTCAAGCAGTCGAACTTTTGACTATGAAGTGCGCCTCGCACTGCCTGCTACCTGGATTTACAGCTGCGTTCATAGGCAGCTTGTGCTTGTGTTGATTCTGAATCAGAATCAGAATCTTTTTTATTGCCAGGTATGTGAACACACATGAGGAATTTGACTCCGGTTTCACTTTGCTCTCTTGGTACAGACAGATAAGAATAAACAAGCATAGACATAAACCAAAAAACAGAAGCTATGTACATCATTTTGGTGCAACGGTGCATAGTGCACAGATGAAATAATAAATATAAATGTACAGTGTGCACAGTATGAACAGTTTATACAGATATTTTTGCAGGTGATGTTACTGATATTTGAGTCAGGTTTTAGCTGTTCATCTCAGAGACAGCCTGAGGGAACTGTTCTTGTGTCTGCTTGTTTTGGCGTCCAGAGTTCTGTAGCGCCTCCCAGAGGGGAGAAGTTTAAACAGTTTGTGGCCAAAGTGTGATGGGTCAGAGATGTTACCTGCCCGTTTCCTGACTCTGGACAGGTACAGGTCCTGGATGGAGGGCAGGCTGACACCAATCATTTTCGAGTCTGCACACCTTATTGTCCGTTGCAGTCTGTTCTTTTCTTGTTTGGTGGCCGATCCAAACCAAACAGTGATGGAAGAGCAGAGAACAGACTCAATTCTCCTAAAGTCCACTGTCAACTCCACAGGTTTGAGCATGTTCAGCTCCAGATTGTTCTGACCACACCAGCAGACCAGCCATTCAACCTCCCGTCTGTAAGCAGACTCGTCACCGTCCTGGATGAGGCCGATAACCGTTGTGTCATCTGCAAACTTCAGGAGTTCCACAGATGGGTCTCTTGAGGTGCAGTCGTTGGTATAAAGGGAGAAGAGGAGTGGGGAGAGCACACACCCCTGGGGGGCGCCGGTGCTGATAGTCTGGGTGCTGGATGTGATGCTCCCCAGCCTCCCCTGCTGCGTCCTGTCAGTCAGGAATTTTGTAATCCACTGACAGGTGGAGGAGGGCACAGTAAGCTGAGTGAGCTTGGTGTGGAGGATGTCTGGAATGATGCGGTTGAATGCTGAACTGAAGTCCACAAACAGGATCCTGGCGAACGTCCCTACAGTGTCAAGGTGTTGCAGGATGCAGTGCAGTCCCATGTTGACAGCATCATCTGCTGACCTGTTTGCCCTGTAGGCAAACTGCAGGGGGTCCAGCGGGGGGTCTGTGATATCCTTCAGGTGCAACAACAACAGTCTCTTGAAGGACTTCATGACTACAGACGTGAGGGCGACGGGCCTGTAGTCATAGGCGCTGTTTATGTTCCCACAGAAGCTGATGCTAATGTTGCTTTAAAGCTGCAGTCTGCAAGATTTGTTGTTGTCATACGTAAAGTCCTACTTTTTGGCATTTTAAGAGTTTACATGATCTATCAGAACGCTTGAAGTTGAAAACGGTGACCTCCGTAGTCGCAAAATGCAAGAAATGCTTATTTTTTAACCGAAAAATAAAAAGTTATTCAACTTCCTGTCCCGCCCCTTCAAAACACATGAGAACTCGTGCACGTAGACGTGCACGCCAGATGCGCCTACACGACTCCTCATTCATCAACTCACCTGTCATTTGCGATCATGGAAGACACAGTAAGTAGACAAGCCGTAATGAAGTTCAATAGTCCAGATAAATAAGCGTGGGGACGAGCCTACCTTGTATCGCGCGTGCACAATCGGTGATTGACAGGCAACAGAGCCCAGCTCATAACCTGATTGGTTACCTTTTACCGGTCCGGTCTGCAATTTTGTAAACAAACCTGCTGGCTTTGGAGGGACCTAGCGGGACATATAGGGGACCTAGAGAACTCTTTTTTTTTTGTATTGGGGTATTTAATGTAGTACTTTCAGAATCCCCGGACAGTTCCAGGCATTATGCTTGAAAAAGAGTTGCAGACTGCAGCTTTAAAGTAGCTACATGATAGCATTGGTTTTCTGCAGAACAAATACTCAGAGGCTTCATCTGCAGAACACACTCCTGATGTTCAGTATGTCATCATCGTCACACAGAAAATCATCCTTGTCTGGCCTTTTGAAGCTGTCCCCATACACCAGGATGTGGAGGATGTTACAACAACCATTACCCTCCATTTGAACCAGATACCCTGACTGAATGCAGATGTTTTTTCCCTCTGAGGTCATAGGAACACTGTGTTTTGTGCTTGAGAGACATCAGCACTCAGGGCAGCCAGAAGAAGGCTGTCAGTGTGCATAAAGAGGGCAAAATCCACCTACGCTCTCAAAATCCCAGGCCAATCTCCTCCAATTACCCACAGAGTATGTGAAAGGGCATTAAATGCACCAAGGACGAAAAACAAAGAAGATGCACAATGCTCTGCAGACCCATTGCTCCCTGACCCAGAAATCCTTTGCAATACTCGCTTTGATACATCCAAAACTTCTCCCACCTCCAGGTTCACACACTCAACAGATGAGCCCCCACTCAGTATGGCAGCAGCAGTGGTCAGGAGGACTCTGCCGAAAGTCAACCCCTACAAAGCTGGGACCCTGAAGGGAATCCAGGAGGGGTCCTTAAGAACTGTGCACACCAGTAATCAGAGGCTCTGAAGTACTGTACATATATAACACATCATTGTCCCAGGCGGGTCTCAACATATCTATCATCATCTCTGTGCCAAAGACCTCGACAGTGTCCTGCCTCAATGATTACTACCCAGTTGCACTCACCCCAGTAATGATTAAGTTCTTTGAAAGGCTTGCAATGACACACATAAAGGAGCCCTTCGACGCCCTCAAAAGCATACTTACAGGCAGAAACTTTCCACATCTGATCCAGCCCTCGCACATCTGAAAAATAAGAATTTTTATGATGATTTTTTTCAATCATCCTACAAACAATGGTGAATAATCTATCAGTACTTTCGATTTTCTGACAGTTTGGCAGTTCTGAAGGCCTCAGAAACTCTCACACTGCACTAAACTGACACATACGGGCACTTTTTCGAGCTAAATAATGTGAAATGAACAAGAAGATTAGATTATAGAATATAACTACAATCACAATCAACAGAAAATGTTGCCTCTATTACATGATGAAATAAAAGCACATCTTTAACATGTTGGTGCTTAAATGTAACGATGAACATGCATGTGGGTAAAGGCTGTTAGAACTCGGTAGCGTGGTGACTGAACCGAAGGACTACAGCCTGGTAGAAAATACTGCTGTTTCCTAGACTGTCAATACCATGCGCATGGGTTAAGAAAAGTGAAAAGCTCCCATAAATGCAGAACTAATTAACGGGACAGGGCAGCAGCTCATTGCTCAGGAACTGAATCATTATTGAATGTAGTGAGGAAGGAAATCACTGCCGATATTAACTCTGACTTAGAACAGCTCTGTGTTACTGGAGGCTCAAAAGGCTTCACATTCACATCACAAATTAAGTGATAGCTGTCACGTGACTAGAACCACCAAATTAAAATAAATCAGTTGGTGGTCTGTACACTGTGGCAGTGCTGATAACTTGTGACACTCATGCGGTTTCTAGCTTAGCTCCTTACTAAAACATTGTTAAATGCCGTGGTATACCTAATTAAACTGCTGTCACTGTCTGTTGTAACACCCGTTAAGAAGCCAAGAGTCCAAACGTGGATTACTTTAAGCCAGTGGCCTTTCATTATATGAAGGCTTTCCTCAGTCATACTAAATTTCTGCTTCAGGCCTTGGAGATTGCTCATTATCCTCCTCCTTCCTTTGACAGCCGCACACGCATTGGGTCTTAAACACTGAAGCTCACAGAGAAGAACACATTCCTTTCAACTCATTAGATACAAGAGAACCTAATTTCCACAGAAAGTTTGAAACAAAGATGTCTCTTTACCAGAAGAGCCTTATGGGAAATGCAGTCCCGACCATCCCGTTTAATCCATGCGTACTACGTCAGAATGGATTTAGGGAAACTCACATTTAACAAAATGATGAATAAGCAGTCTTAAAATGTGTTGTAAATCTTAAATGTTTCTATAATTTCCAAGAAGCTGAATAAATAGAGGCTGGGTAACCAGCTATTTAATTCTATCCTGTTCTGCAATAACATATTATTTCCCCCAATTACAAAGTTCAGGTAATGAAAGTTTTCTTTCATTCTTTTGGTTGAAATAGTCTTTAACCAAATACACGACAACTGCACCAAAAGAGCTTAAAATAACTGCGATTAACCCTGATACTGGCATACAATATTATGTTCAGTATTATGAATATTTAATTCGAAGAGATGTAAAGCCATTGCTTTGATTTTCTATTTATTTCAAAGAAAAAATACCTTAAAGACCAAAACAAAAAAAAAAAACTTTAAGGAGGGTTGAGGGTTTGGAAAAAAAGATGAGAAAAAAAAACAGAGAACACGAATTTGGGTTTAGGTAATGTGTTAAGGCTTAAGGCTTAAGAGTAGAGAGTTAAGGTTAGGTGAAGAAGAAAAAGATTGCTGGCTTGAATGTGTGAGGTTTACAGGAGGAAAGAGTTTAATCGTTTTTAGAGGAGGTCAGGGGCCACTCATATTCTGGGAATGTGAGTTAGGTTCTTTCTACAAATCTTGCGTTTCTTTGGGCCTCCTGCTGGGCTATGGCTGTATGTGCTTGTAGAAGTTTTGAATTGGAAGTGGATGACTGTATATTAGAAGGTGCTCAACAGCTGGAGCTCAGAGCATAGAGGTCTCTACAGTCTGAGCTCTTTCTACAGTGACTGGAACTTCTCTGCAGGTTGAAGCTTTTTTTTCTCTGCTACAGGACCTTCAGCAGGTGTCTCGTGTCCCTTTGGCAGCACAGCAGACATATGAGGGACTGAGGCTCGCAGTCACTTACCTGCAGAACCTGCTCGGACAGGTTGAGCAGACATGACCCGGCCTGCTCTTCCTCCATGTTGGCCTTTTGATTGTTCGGTCAGGCTGCTCTCTTTGAAGAGCTAGAAAATGTTCTTCATCAAACACCATGATGGAGGGAGAGTCACCTTCCTCCTGAAGGTTTGATTTAGGGAAGGGAATTTCTTGTTTTTTTCCTGGCAGCCTCCACAGATCAATGTCTCCGAACTGACTCTTCCAACCTGTGATTATAGGCAGATATAGATTACAGGGTGATGTTTTCAGGTTGTCTTTTGAAAATCTTAATGCTTGTTCTACTGGTCTCTCTTAGTGAAAATATTGTTTTTTATTTTTTGATCGCAGATGACAGAACGGATTTGTGTTTGTGCTTTTGGTCACTATGTTTCTTTAATGACTGTAATAACAGAAATTGCGTTCGCTTTAACAGTTTTTGCGAAATCTGGTGTGAATACACTGAAGGATATTCAAGGGTTGATATCACGTTTGATGCCATAAAGGAGGCTTAATAAAAAGTATTTATTTGATTTCTTGCAACTATTTAGACAGTTTCAGCCAAGAGTACAAATTGATTTGCACTACAGTTTTCACAGTCATGTGGTTGCTGAGTGCATTATAACATTAATATTTATGATATTTAGAACAGATCCATTGAAGTGGGTACTCCAGGCTTTAATGCGTCTGTCACTGCCACTTGACTTTGATTTGAATTGATTTGCTTTGGACGCCCAAGAAATAAAAAAACCCTTTCGCACAAAGGTAAACATTTGGACATAATTAGCCTGGGTCCTTTGTTAGTATTGTTGTCCTTGTCAATAATACATCATTGAGTAGTTCTAACAGCAGTGTCTCATTGTGAATGGGAGGCCCAATTTTACGCTCAAACAAGATGGGTTACATTAAAGCACAGTGTTTGATAACCAGTTGGACGTAAAGTCTGATGGCCTGCATGGTCTTTAGCTTGATTCTGATTATGGGTTTAATGAACCTCAGCTATCTGTTTTGGAAAGGAAACAAACGTGACTGTTGTCTCGTGAATAATTTTTATACACAGAATCATTTTAAACAGTGTGTGCTTCCAATTCAATTCCACTAATGTGTTTTTCTGGGTTTCAGAGCCAAGTGTGAATAGGATTTCAACAGTGAGATATGTTGTTTAATTTGTGAATTTCAGATAAAACTGCTTATAACAAAGTAACTGTAGAAGCTGAATGGGGATTAGACTGCAGCGAGGCTGACTGTGGATTGCCCAATGCTGATGGTTTATTCAGTCAAAAGAAAGAGATACCCTGTTTGAATCAGCTGGGCTTATCTAGGAAGTAAATTCAAACACCCTCATGCTTTGCAAACAGAATATATGTTTTTGAACCAAGCATGGAGAGATTTTTATTTGGTGTTTTTATCTTTAAAAAGGCCAATTTTGATTCAAAGCCATTTGTAAGATCCGCTCTTTCAGGAAATAAAGAAAAAAGCACAATAATAAATGGATTGCCAGTCAGTGGTTTTCTGCACAGCTTATAAGAAATCTCTGTAATGCACACTACCATGGATATGGCAAACATTAAAGTTTATCTTTGAGCTAATATTACTCACACAGACGATTAAAGGTAAAGAGATAAAGGTATTTGGTTGAAAATATTGTTTCGATTTTGACCTGATGGTGGTGTTTATCAGACAAGAACTAAGAAAAGTGAGGCTTGAAGTTTCAATAAAATCCACTCAAACAGTGTGGATAAATTTTATCATAAATAGATTCAAGTCTCAACAGTAAAGAAATAATGTGAAATCGAACTTAAGAAGCGGTCCGAAATGTGATTCTGATCAGACTTGCAGATGCTCTGGCCATTCAAATTAGATTTGATTATAGTGTGTCTTTTGTCTCACAAATCAGCAACATCAAATTCATAACAGCCCCACTGCTGAGCGAAATTAACACAGCTGCTAGCAGAGCTTTTCTACAGACAAATGAAATAAACTGTCTGCTGGCACTAATGGCTGAGGCTTCTTGACAGCTAAAGCTGTAAGAAACATCGTTATGTAAAGCCATACAATCAGCTTATCTAGTGTTGTTACTGATCCTGAGTTGTTACCACAGTGGATGGCTGGTGATATAGGGACACACTACAGTAATTGAATTAGGTGACCTGCAAACAACATGGTTGGCAGTCTGTCCTAAAGGCTTTTCAGCTGTACAATCTCATATGATACACATCTTGTTCTGGATGTATAAAAAAACAAATTAAATCAGATTCTGCTTGATTCAAAATTCAATATTAACTCAATTTTCACAAGTTTTCATGAGTCATTTTAGAGCGATTCAATCTCATAAACTACCATATTTCTGAAAAGTCTCATGTTGTATTCTGTTTAAGATTTTAAAACTATACTTTAAATTAAAAGCATGCAACAGGAGGAACGGCCAGTGGAAAATTTCTAACCCTGACACATCTGTATAACTGACCCTGTCGGATACAGGCATACATGAACAGTAATGGTTTGTGGGGGATTCGTTACCAGTCACCTATGCGCTTTCAAGCAATTACCGTAAAGCTTGGTGTGAGTAGTGTGTGTGAACAATAGGACTATAGACATAAACAGCTGTGAATCAAAACTGGAGTTGTTAATCCAGTTTAAGAAATTGACACTCTTAATTGAATATGAATTCTATGTCATTTCTCATTATCTGATGTTGTTCCTCTTCCTCATCATCTTTATTATCTTCACACTAAAGGTGCCTGGCCTTGGCTCTGGACATCTGTTGTCAGGGCTGCACAAACACAAACACACACACACACACACACACACACACACGCACACACACTCATCCTCTCTGTTGAATTGGCAGCAGCAGTGGATCTGCTGTTTGCTTAACTCAGGCTCATTTATAAAATGAAGAATGATTATTATTGTTCATGGTACACCGGCAGCATGTGAATCTTTGATAAAAGAAAGTTGTCAGTTATGCTTTTATTTTTCCTTATACTGGATTTACCTGTGTCATCTAAGTATCCTTGTATGGAGTAACAAGGGAAATCATGCCGGGAACTGATACAATTCAGAATTTTGTCTTGGACCCTAGTTTACCTATAGTACAGCATTTTTTTCTTTTTTCAAAACTGCACAGGCATTCCAACTCTTATATGAATGTGTGTAAACGAGGTCTGCCAATTTTAAGTTCAGCTTGGACTGAGGATGCTTGGGAGTGGATTTGTTCTGGACCTTGATGTCATGATATCTAGTATTTGCTGCTCGAGTGGAACATTTGAGAAACAGTAAAAGCTCCAGGGAAGACGTAAGTGTCTCCGTTCTGACCCATCAGAACAAAAAGGTACCGTCTTTGCAAAGTTGCAGCAACATAAAAAAGTTCAAATATAAAACAAAGAAGTTGAAACATTATATATTATATATTGTATCATATATATCATACATTATACAGTTTTGTTGTACTATAATTACAAGAGAAATCATTTAACTGTCAGGAAGGTACTCTAGTAAATGCCTGTTAGATGCCAGGCATGGTAAAAAAATATATTTAAATTAGAATTAGATATGATTTCATCACCGTTTACAAAGCTGTACTGTACAATTCTGAAGGAGAGGTCAACAAACATACAGTAAGTAGTTCAATAACTAAAAATCTAAAAATCAGAGACCAAAAAAGAAAAAAAGAACAAACAAACAAGCTATTCTGAGTCATTAGTTTTTGGATTCAGATAATTATTTCGTGATATTTCTGTCAGAATGAACAATTTCACTTGCTTTTGATGGGAAAAAGAGTTTTCCCATCAAAAAATCGTTTTGCTTTGTGAACGTAGTTTGAGCATTTCTGACTCACGTCACAGCTTTCTCTTTTGTTTAAGAAAAGAAAAAAAAAAGAAGAAAACAATGACACTGATAAGTCAGAGCAGCACACCTGCAGCGTCTAATGAGAGACAGGACATGGCATTTCATTTCCCGGTTTTTGAGCTGCAGCTTTTCATAGCACAGATGAAGCTGTTGAACACTCAGTACATTGTACATAAAGCACATTGTGACAAAATTGTTCACTGCTGTTGTGATAATAGGATGTAAAAAGCAGTTGGGTTTGAGCTTTTGTGCAAAAGAAATGCATTTTTCTTATGGGACCTGCAGCAACATATCATCCAAATCCACATCCAGGAGCTGTCAGCACATAAATAAGAAAAATCGATCTGCAAAGTTTGAAGATAATTGAATCATGTAAATACCTTAATGGCCCGTCCCCACATAGATAATCAGTTAATTTCCATAAGTGAATGCTTTGCGTTATTGATGAGCGTACAGCAAAGTTCATCGAATGTAAACAGCGTTGACTTATGATTCGAAACATATGAGCAGTCATGTATTCCTGGGAAGGGATTTATATTCTCCACCCTTCAGGAGAAATGTCAGCAGAGCTATTGTTTGTTTTTCACCCCTCCCCAGGACACTATTTACCAGCTGGAAGGAAGTAAGTCTCTTCATCTAAATCAATTTATCAAATAACAAACCGCAGTTTACCACATACAGGCCATTCAAATGCACACACAAATGCAATGAAAAAACTTTTTGGTCTCTGTTAAATATTGTAACCCTAACAGACTAAAATTCAGGTGGATAGAAATGTAGTAAATTTGATCAGGGATATTCTTCTTTTAGATGAAAACCTTTAGTAATTCTGAATCATGCTTATTAAAATACAAATTTACAGTTGTGAAAAGAAAGTACACCCTCTTTCCCTGTAAGGTTTTACACATCAGAGCTTATCTAAACATTTCATAATTACCAGGTCTTAAATTTCAGCAAACAACCTCAGATGAACAACAATATTACTCCAAGGTTTTGTTTATTTTACAAAAGCCAAGTGAAAATACAGAAGTAGAGCCTGAAAACTTCAATATCATAGCAATTAAGAAGGTATGCAGCAGCCAGGTGTCGCTAATGAAAAGTACCAAGGAGGAAAGACATCAGAAACTATCTTAGAGAAGCAATTGTTCCTGCTCATCAATCTAGGTAGGGTTATAAGGCCATTTCCAAATAATATGAAATCCATTTTTCTATGGTGAGAAAGATTATTCAAAAGTGAAATACAATCAACACAGTTGTAAATCTTCCCAAGAGTGGATGTCCCAGTAAGTTCACCCCAAGGTGAATAAATGTGTGGGTTAAATACACAGATATTGGAACTGGCCATTGTTTAGCAGATACATATGGAAGCCTGGTGTCAGCTGCTGGTTGGTGGAAATGAGATCGGGCTACATTAGCATTCACAGATCCCCATTCACTGAATAAGGAAGGAGTAGAGTCATATCCAGAGCAATTTTATGTGCATGAAAGGTTTTTTTTACGGCAAGAACTTCTTCAAGAGATTGGTAAATTTGTTTTATGACACCAGAATGCAAAAGTGCTTTGCTTTTTTGGTAGACGCTGTCAGTTTTTTAAACAACTTTCAAAGCCATAGCTATGGCTCTACTAGCTGAGCTGGTGGAAAAGTTGACATGTGCATCAGTAAAGATGTGATGTACATCTACGTCATGTAAATCTACCTCTTCAAACTGATAGGCATTCTTCCAATTTGATCTTGGGAATAAGCCAGCGAGCTGCCGATAAAAAGGTGAATTGGCACCAGGACAAATGCATGTGGTGTCCAATAGTAATGTGCCCCATTTTGGAGCAACATATGGAGGAAGAAGCTGTCATATGGACAAGGTTGTGTGAAACACGAGTGACTGGCATGCTCTGTTTATGCCAAAGGATAATAGCAAAAGCACATAATCTCTAAAAGCAGAATTCTTCAGAGTTGGAGTGGCACATTTGACAGTGGACCACTGTGGTATCTGTGTACAGGACATGGATGAAAATCAGCTCATGTCACCCTATTTGAAATTTGATAATTATACCTATTATGTTGTTTTTATGAAAATTTTATGACATTACGACAAGTTGTGTTAGCTACTGTCACATAATTCAAAGAAAGGTGTTACTAAGCAACCTATGTTGATTTTAAATGGCACACATGCATACTGTTAGCCAGTAAGAATCGGCATATGATGGTGACAAGCACAATATGTCAATGTAATATATGTGCAATACATTATGAAGATGAATACTTTGTTGGATAAATCTGAAATAGAATTTGTTTTTGCATCACAACAGGTCAATTTGTAACATCTCACGCACACAAATAACAGCTTTCACCGTACATTTAATGTGGAATTCAGATCCTTATCCAGCGTTAGATCTGAAACAATGTTATTACCAAGTTATAACACATTATGGCAAGCCGATTCATAAAGTTCCTACAGTGGCTGACCTACAATTTTTATAGAGAACTTTATTTGTTGAATATGAATGAATGAATGAATATAAACTGTCTTGACTATGAAGTAGCGGACATACTCTTGCATCATGTAGCACTGAAATACTGTAAAACAATCATAATCACAAAATTAAAAAAATACAAACAGAAGAAGACACAAACACAAGAGACCCAATGGCATGGAAGAAGATCCGTTCTTTGCTGTGTCTTTGTACACACAGCTTCAGAATGATCTCTCCATGATGACAAATGGGTAACTGCCTTATTTCCGTATTATGAATAACACCAGGGACCTTGTAAGAGTCTAGCGGTGATCCAAATGCAGTCTCCTCAGTTTTCTTTCTGTTAATCTGAAGAGAATTACAATGAGGCCACTTAGATATTTCATTCACATCATGTTGAAGCAGCTCAGGGTTATCTGAGTCACTTAACAATGCTATTAAAGCTGTATCATCCGGATACCTAAAAACTAACATGACCTGGGCTATCTTTACAACAGTAATCAGAGTAAAGAGTAAAAAGCATGGTTTCTCTTAAAGAGAGAGTTTATCTTTCTAAATTGGATCCTACTAAACACACTAATGTATTTAGTAAGGATTTAACTCCTGCTGAACCATTTTTGACAAAAGAGGATCTTCTTACATCATAATAAAAGGTAGTCAGTTCTTGAAAAGGTCTCAAGATTATATAAATGGTTACAAATGATATTTGTACCTTAAGTCAGGAGGTGTGATGCATCAAGCATTTCAGTAATAATTGTCACACGCCACTAAAATAACACCTGCAAAAGTGGGTTAATGCCATAACCCACTTCTCAGCTTCACCGTAGGGCTTTGCTGGACTGTGATGTTCAACCATTACTCATACGGCTCACAGTGGACAATTTACCTCAGGATTTGATGAGCTGTGAGTTCTAAAGTTGCAAGCAGCGCTGAACCTGTGTGTTTGGATTTAAAAGGCTTTTTGTGCATTTATTGTACTGAGCCCTTCCGTGAATACTAAACAGCCCTCCTGAGAGCAACTGTTTTGTCGTTCTCCTCTGACCTCTGGAAATAATGAGGCTCTCTGCACAGCTCATACCTGGATATTCCTGCTCATCATGCTATGCTTATTAGAAACTAAACATGTGTACCAAGCATGTGGGTGGTTGTTTTTCAGATCCAAATTAACACAATTTATTTCTTCTGACAGACCAATCAAATATAACTGGTGCCTGTTTTGCCTAGCTATTGATACTTGGATTTCACAGGAACTATTTTGTAGAAAAAAAGAAAAAAAAAAGTCAATACGGTATCCAGTAAGAATTCAGTTAGAGCATGAGAGGCTTGCACAGAAATCTTTACCAAATTGGAAAACATTGTTTTGTGTGTGTGTCTGTGTCACTTGCATTGCTTGCAGTGCAGCACAATCTGTCACTCACATACAGGGCCATGGGAAGTAGTTTTTAACAGGGGGTGCGGTTTAAAAAATAAAAAATAAAAAATAAAAAAAAAAAGGGGGGGGGGGGTTCTCAAACTGTGGGTCGCGGCCGCAAACTTGCAGAATATTATGTAAATACAATAAATAGTAAATCATATTTTGCAACATTGTTGCGAGCTTTAATTATATTAGAACGTTGTTTAAGTTCCTGTTGTTACAATGTGTTTAATCGTGTCCTGAACACACAGTTTAGGTCAGTGGCGGCTTTTTCGCCCTCGTTATGGTCAACGCAAACACCCATACCGTTCCAAAAAAAAGTATGCAGCCTCATCAACTGGTAAAATATTGCATTTTATTAAAGCTGCAGTCTGCAACTCTTTTTCAAGCATAATGTCTGGAACTGTCCGGGGATTCTGAAAGTAGTACATTAAATACCCCAATACAAAAAAAAAAGAGTTCTCTAGGTCCCCTATATGTCCCGCTAGGTCCCTCCAAAGCCAGCAGGTTTGTTTACAAAATTGCAGACCGGATCGGTAAAAGGTAACCAATCAGGTTACGAGCTGGGCTCTGCTGCCTGTCAATCATCGATTGTGCACGTGCGATACAAGGTAGGCTCGTCCCCACGCTTATTTATCTAGACTATTGAACTTCATTACGGGCTAGTCTACTTACTGTGTCTTCCATGATCGCAAATGACAGGTGAGTTGATGAATGAGGAGTCGTGCATCTGGCGTGCACGTAGACGTGCACGAGTTCTCCTGTGTTTTGATGGGGCGGGACAGGAAGTTGAATAAGTTTTTATTTTTCGGTTAAAAAATAAGCATTTCTTGCATTTTGCGACTACGGAGGTCACCGTTTTCAACTTCAAGCGTTCTGATAGATCATGTAAACTCTTAAAATGCCAAAAATTAGGACTTTACGTATGACAACAACAAATCCTGCAGACTGCAGCTTTAAAGCACTAAAAATTCATGGCAACAAGGGTAGCCTATACATTAGGCCTACTGAACTCATGTGTGTGATGTGTCCCACGTCAGCTCACACAGCATCAGTCGAAAGTAATCACTAACAGAACTAATTAAGAATTAACTACATGCTGCGCGGTGGTAGCTGCAATAACAGCATCGTCGAAAATAACTCAAAACTCAAAAAAATAACTATGCGTACATTACTGCTCGGCGGCAGCTGGCTTAAAGCTATGGTAGGTAATCCTAGAGAGCTAGCAAGATTCGAAAGTGTCCCCTCCTCTAAACTCCACCCCCCATTCCGTCAGTGCTTCATCCAAAGCCGGTAGAACTGCATGCGAACACGGAGCAGGGAGCCGACAGAGGGGGGCGTAGGGAGAAAGCAGAGGCATCTGATTGGTTTTTTGTAGGCCTCCAATCCGAGATCAGCGGGACGCTGATCTTGGATTGGTCAGCTTTTTCTCAGTCCTGCAGCTGCCACAGAGGTCTGATTATTTTCGTCCCTTTTTCTAAATACATCTTGTATAGATTTCTCTCAGGATACACGGACCATTTCACCCAGTATTACAAAATGTGTTTCTGAACAGGATTACCAACCATGTCTTTAACAGCATTTAAAAAAAATTAGGCTATATAGAGAACAGAATGTTGCTGGGCTGAACTTGTTGGCCACACCTCCATCGAGGGTCTCTGTGGATGACGAGCACAGACAAACAGTGGACATTAAACCAGAGGTGCCATAATATCATAAACCACGTCTCATTCTCAGCCTCCTCATGGACTGAGCCTACACGCAGGAGCAGGACTCGCGTGCGTGTGGGACGTGGGTCCAATGTCACCAATATAGAAAAGAATATTTGGAACTGTAGAATAGCCTATTAGAATATGCCTATGGCATTATCGAAAACAACATTAATATCATTAAATAGCTAGGACGCTGCTCGGCAGCACTTACCAGGAGATGGAGTGAGATGGGGATGCAGACCTACAGCACTCCAAAAACGGATTGACGTTCTGGTGTCACGGATATGAAATCCCTCATGAGGGCTTGAATGTCTATGTTGTGCATCATGTCTTTGTGTACATTCATTAGTGCCAGATGTGTTAGTCTCTTTTGCGTCATTACGTCACCACGTTCAGAACTGAACATTTTAACAGTAGCCTAGGCCTATTTGTATCATTAAGAAACTGTAGGCCCTTCTTAACTTTATTTTTGTTTAACCTTTTCTTTTACTCTTTTATTATGTTTATCGATGCATTTGTAATGGATGCAAACTAGCAGAGAACAGTCGAGTCTAAGCATAGGCTACATAAGTAAACCGCGTTGTCTCGCATTACGGAGTAGCTACAGATGTCAATAGCAACTTTGTAAAGGTAGACCGGAGTAGTGGCTCAGTTGGTAAGAGACGTGCTTCCGTTGCTTGAGTCGGAACGTTTGTGTTTTGAAACGCGTGTTCGAATCCCGATCGGAGGAGACTGTACAATAGGTTTTCATGAAATATATCTGCGGCCGCACCCCCTGCACCCCTAGTTCCCACGGCTATGCTCACATATTCTCACGGATAAAATTAAATTAATGTGTGCTATCCCTCCCAGAGATATTCCTATCTGGAAATATGCCCCAGCAATCCATAAGAAACACAAAATATGATAAAAAAAAGTTCAGAGAAAAAATTTGATACATTTGATCAATTTGAAGTCCTTGTCACAGGGGTATTACCAAAGTTCAGATAACAGAAACTGTTACTCAGGCAATCCTTTGACTTAGGGTGCTGCCCTAGCAAGAATTTAAATCTCTGAAATGATGAAATCTAAACCTTTAGATAGCGCTGCAGTGGCCCTGCTGCTTCGATCTTTTAGAGCTTTTCAGACTCACAGAATTCTGTATAGGAAGTCCATTTAGCTTGGAAATACTTTGGATATGCGGCTTAGAAGATGGATGTCTTGGAGCCCATGGTTTCTTTGATCCAGCAGCCAGTTTCTTAAGCCTTGGATTCTGCTGTATGAAGTACCCGTCAAATATAGAAAAACTGCAAGGCCATCGCTGCAGTAATCTTACCCTGTATACTCTGAGACTTAATGTTACTCTAAGTAAAAAAAAAAAGATATTCTCAATTGGCTCATAGCCCAACAACACAATCCAACTACTGACTTATTTCAGTACCATTCAGCCCGATATGTCTTTAAGTCTGATAAGTCAATCAAATTTCAACACATCCTATAAGTGTTCTTTAAGGACAACCATTTAAAGTTTTTTCTTTCAATTTCCTCATTCTGGTAGAGCTGAAGTTCTGATGTCACCTATGAAGTTTTACAATTTTCATATTATTACATAAATAAGCATCGATTTCATTAGAGGTTAAGAGCTTTTTGGCATATAAAGAAACGTCAGCTCCTATTCAAAACGAACAAGGAAGTCTGGTGTCTCAGGAGAAAGAGCTGACCATGGCCTAAGCCGATGCTGCCTGCTTCTCCACGTTTCCCCTTCATTTTCAGTGATCTCTCTATTGTCAGATGATAAAAAAATAAATGAAAATGCAGGAAAATGACTGAAAAAGAAGATGAACAAAAACTTGCCTATTCAGTTGGAAACATTCCAGAATTAATTCAGTTTCACAACATGCTATTCAGAAAAAAAAAAAAATCAATTGCTACACAAGTTAAATCAAAATATACCAAAAATTAATACTGCATCCTTCATGTATTGGCTCATGGAGTATGACATTTTGCCATTGCCATCACTATTTATGCTTGAAAGCGTGCTATCTTTTGCTTTACTGCAACATTTGGAGTTCATTGCGCATAGTCTACTTTGCGAAAGGTTGCATCAAAATCCGAAACCATAAAAGAATAGAGCAATTACTTACTGAGAGAAATCAGGTCACAGATAGGGACACAGGTGTAGCGATATTGGGCATTTATATATGTATCAAATATAAGGATTTATCAGACGTTCTCACAGTCTCAATAAACCTTAAACCTCGAATGTAGGGGCACCACCTTCGAATGAAGGAAAAACACAAAATCTTACGATCCTGGTATGTTAAATTAATGTTTCAATTAATAATCAGTCTCATATCTCGCTACTTTCGTGAAAGTTCTCGTTTGGTTGGACAGACATTACGTAAAGAAAGCATACGACACAATCTGTGATTATAACATACATATAGATATATGAATTATTTATTAAAATGATATGACCAAAGACATGAACCTTAAACAAACAGGAGATGCATTGAATATGGGTGATTATATAAAACGCTTAGTGAATGGAAAATAAAATTATGGGAATGGAGGGATACTGGATTTATTCAAATAGTTTAGGTTGGCTGACTATTTGAAGCTAAAGACTGACATCTTGAATTAATTTATCATTCTAATAGTGAAAGTCTCGAGACATCCATCAAACCACTTTAAGGTGAAAAACGGGTCGGCCTTACTTTACTGAAGTTCTGTTTAGTCAGTTCGGAACACGGCAGGTGGTGGCCACGCAGTCCGAGGGGTTTTCTCTGCGTTCTGCTCTCAGGGGCATTCCTTGGTTGTGGATTATTTCAGTGGGCTTTGCAGCAGCCTGGACGGTTGCTTTTCTTCACCGGGAAACGGGAGCGCTGGTGCCAAAGACTTCAGGATGATAAAATCCTCCGAGTGTCAGAGTTGGTTGCTGGCTTCTCTGATGAAGTGAACTTAAGTTCACAGAAGATTAATAAAAGGTTGCTTGGAGTTGGCTTTCTTGGTAGGAAAAACTGTGATGGCGTGCAACAGCGGAGGTTAGAACGTGCAACGTAAAAAGGACATGGATGACGATGGACGAACAAAAACACGTACAACATGTATCTTCAGACTACTTCATTCTGTTTCTTTGTTCGGGTCTTTCTTTCTCGTCTTTCCTTGGGTCCTTCTGCCATCTTCCTCCCTCCTCTCATCTTCTGCACAGCTCATCCTCTCATCTTTCCGCTCTCTTCAAATCTCTCCAAATCTGAAAAACTGAACGACTGAAGAACAAATCAAAATCTGTGAGCAACTGAACTGCCCTCTGGGTTCGCGGCGTCCGTGGTTTGACTCGCGGAGGCAGGGCATGACGTAGGCTTACACTACTCTTTCAGCCAATGATATGCCTGAATTGTGGTGACGTCTGCCTGGGTGTCTGTGTGAGGTGCTCTGTTCAGCGTCAAATGGACTTCTAAAATATAACAAAGAAACTCTTATTTCTCCATTAATTCCGTCTCAAAGAACATTTGTCTCGATGATTCTGAAAACACCACAACTTGTTAAGATATGCAGATTAAAGATATAACATAGACCTGTGATATAAAGACATCAAATAACACAACATGATACAGATGATTATGAGTCACACAATTCAGATGAATATCTGTAAAGTCGTGAAATATGAATAGCGAACCACACAATGTTAATTTTCTGTGTTAACAATGGAGATACCAAACAATAACAAATGGATACCGAAGGGACATCGTTTAAAGTTAAATTGTTGCAAACAACTGTCCAGTTTACTGAGTCTGTGGGGATTTAAATATTCAACACTACAGACCACTAGGGGGCAATGTGGTTCTATAGGCGGGTTGGTCATTTTCCAACAAGATTATTTCTCCGTCAATATTTAAGCCAGAATCGTACAAATTGTCTCTATAGGCATCTTGTGATCTAGCTGGAAACCTGAAAGAACTTGTATAAGGTTATCAAACACATTTAATACAGTTTTAAGATTCGACTAAGAGTGAGTCTTAAGTAAGGTCTTTTCAGCCATCTGGTCCCCTATCTGGGGAAAGGGGGTTAAAGTGTCAACTTCGATTTATTGGTCCAGATAAGAGGGGTGAGCCTCCCACTTTTCCAAAAGAAAGGTTCTTTGTTCATTTGAGCTTATTCCAATTTATGGCAAGTGTCTGTTGCTAGTTCCACTCCCCAAAAGCTTTCAAAGCGCCGAAGGTTGTTATAAATTAGATTTTTGTTCCTCTACTTTTTGTAGAATTTCCGATCTGTTCTTGCCCAGAAAATAAACATCCCCCGATAGGAATGTTGGTATCTTCAGAGGCTGCCAGGCCTCTTAATCCAACACTGTGACTGCTACACAGGTAAAGACTGTTATAGAATCCAAGCCTGTCAACCAAGCCACTCCTCCAAACATGACTGTACAAGAGGCTTGATTTTAACTTCAACATGGAATTATATTCAAAAGGCCTACACATGTACTAATCAGAAGGACTAAATTGTTGGTAGTCAGTATTCACAAATAGAATTGGAACTTGGTGTACTATACTTACAGCATGGGTCTTAAAAAGACTAGAAACCCAACATGACAACGGCCATTTAAGACATCTTTCTTTTAACATCAACTGACCCTTTTCTCCTCTCTTTATGGCTTGAAAACAACCAAGGGAAAGTGGCTCAGTTAAGCACACTGAAGCTGAGCTGACCTGCTTAATCATTTAGGAAAGAGAAGAGTTCTTTCTTGTTGTTAAAAACGATAATGAAGTGCAAAACCCTCTTGCAGTTTTTGTCTTCCTTGGAGAATATAATGAAAGATGTGCCCTACTTTTACAAAGAATTTATCTTTTGCAGTTCACTCTTGAAAATCCAGACAAGACAAATATAGACAACATAATTAAATCAAAGAGCGTGGTAAAAAAAAATAGGAGCTCACTTTGACAAAAAGATCAAAATGGTGAACTGGGTGCTTAAAGGCAAAGCCCCCAGAGATGCTCGAGACACACACTGGGAATGATTCCTGGGTGCTGGGTTGTTTCTGTGGCCTGTGCTGGATGTGATGCTCTGAGAGGATTCAAATGTGGGGTTGACAGATGAAACTGTTAATTAATGCATTCTAAATGAAGAAATAATTTCTGAATAATGAATAATGAATAAGTTCTGTTTTATATTGCTCACACTTGTTTTGATGACTTCACACACAGTGGAGGTTTTTTATGTGAATTCCTTATGAGGTGATTTTATACACTCTAGTGAGAAGGATCGTGACAGTGTTCCCAGATGTTTGACTCGTACATATGTAGCTTCTTTTATTGCGGCAAATGTCATGCAAAATGGCTGATTAATAAAATAGCTTACAGTTATTCAGTTATGGCAACAATCATTAGATCCTGCCCTATTTCAATACCACTCTGTGGATTATATGCATTTAGCATATGCTGTACAATGCAAGCAAGGACATAATATACGATGTGACTCAGGAAATTCAGTCAAAGAGACACACAAACAAGAGAAAAACAAAAAATCTTATTTCCAAGATTTTCCTGAAGCTATCTCAGTATTTTCATCTTTTTCCAGTTTCCCCATCTGCATGCATTACAGTTTGGTTAAAACATTTTGTCACTTTTCCAGCTATATGAAGTGAATATTGATACACGTGTAGATAAGAGAAAGACTGAATAATAGATTATAGTGAACACCAGTAAGTCTTGGAACCTTGACTGTTTGTCTTCGTGGCAGGTGCCATCATATCAGATGTTATTTATAGAATAGCTGCTGACTGCACTTCAGCAGGATGTCTGTGTTGGAGGTAGTCAAAGGCTCAGATCGCTGCAAACTAATGGCTTTCATTTGGATCTGACAGTTTGGTATTTGCAGGTCCCCCTTGTATTGATAGATTGCATAATTTAGAGTAATTTGTTTACTCTGTCTGTCTTGTATGTGCTATTTCCTCTTTCTAGAGCTGTAAAATAACAGAGCACCAATTGGATGTGATTGATAGTACCAGTTACAATGTTAAAGCGCATTCTTATTCTTATTGTAGGAGCTTTGTCTTCTTCCGGAACCTGAGTTTTCTGGAAAAAATGTCAGTGTTATATCTTTTTAGAAGCAGTGTAAATTGAAAGTCTTGATGAAACATAGGGTGCCAGTGGCAGTGGGAAGCATTTGTGCTACATTTGATTGTTCCTCACTGCACAGTGTAGCAGTACACAGGCACACTGTAGATAGGTAATCAAATCGCCTGTTCAAATAGTCCATTGGGAGTTTGTACTGTATATGAGGGCAGTCTGTAAGCTTCTCTAGCAAAATGCCAGGAGTCTCAGCTGAGACATGATCAAAGGATCCAAAGTGGGTTGCTGTGCTACAGAGCTGTGCTAAACACCTCAAGAAATTCAACAATCAGAGCTGGTGAAAAGATGCGTTTTTTGAGAGGTAACCTTCATTCAATATGTAGTTTCTCTCAGGAGAATATCGAAGCAAAAAGCTGAGCTGCTTGTTTTGAATCCAAGTCAGTTTTTCTTATTTTTTTTCCCCATTTTATTATAGAGGACTTTATTTATTCAATTTTTACTGACACTTGCACTGGTAGGTTTTGAGGCCCATTTCCATTCTTGTGAAGAAATTCTTTTGATGCATTTGGTTAAATATCAAAAAGACATCCACACTTCCCACAGAAACTTAAAAAACAAACACCCTTGACCTACGCCAATGTGTTTTTGAGGTATAAATGTACATATATATATATATATATATATATATATATATATATATATATGTACATATAAAATTGTTTAAAATTGTGTTATAAATTATTGTGTTATAATTTTTTTTTCATAACTATTTTTTGACGAGTAGACAATCACATGAAAATTGTGTTTTTTCGCTACCTGACAGGACCATTTACATCTACAGATGTAAAAAACAGAGTTTTTCTGACATTTCAGTGAGCCTTTGAGGCCTACACACCATAACTTTAAATAGCTAAAGGAGTAGTAATGTTCATGAGAGTATGTAGCTTCTTTGGAAGGATTAACTTTGTGTCAGCAGTTCAATCTGCAGTTGACAAGGTAACCATGCACGCATCATGTGTTGGCTGGAGTTTTTAAATAAGGCACAAGCTGAAGGGGGAAAAAAACAAAAGGTCGCGACTAGGTCTATTTATGGGAAAAAATGTACTGTATTAAGTTAACACCTCGTTTATACATCTAGCATCTGGAGACAGCCGATAAGCATCGTTTAACACAAAGATCAAACACAAAGATATTTATTAAAATGAAGAATCAATGAGCACATATAAACAAGGGCACAATGAATGAGAAAAAGTCAATTATTGTGTCCCCATTAAATCTTCACACTGCACAGTTTTATACCGTTTAGTCTGCATCCATGTGATGAGGGACAGATGGATGTCTACATTAAGGTTGACAGATGTGGAACCCATACATCCAGACTGATGCAATCAAAAGCAATAAATGGTATATATATATATATATATATATATATATATATATATATATATATATATATATTTATGTGTTCTTTGCTCTTCACAGTTCAAAAGGCGAATAAAAAAGTAAAATATTCCATTTTCCTTCTTCATTATCATTTGGTCGTTTCTGCCTCATTTTAATGATAGACAGCCAGTATGAGTGACACATGGTAATTCCTGCCATTCATTTTGACAGCGGTGCCCTATTCCTGCTGTGAAACATTGCTGCGACACTGTAATGGAACGTAATATATTAATGCAGCCGCGCAGCATGCATTTCTGTGCCTTTCGTTACCACCAAAATTTATGTTCCTATGTAAATATTCAAAGAACCAGGGTTTTTCTGTTGCATCACGGACATGTGGACAGTTGGTTCTGCAGATCGAGCTTGCTTTAAGGATATCACTGAGTAATCATTGTAAGGCTTATCTAAGTTAGACCGGTGCAATGTGTGGGAGGGGAGGTATGTCTGAGAGTGCCTAATGGGATCCGCAAACTTGGAAAAGTGGTGAACTGTATGAGACCTTGATGGATGGTTGGGAAGAGGGATGTAGAGAAATATTTTGGGTGGGGAAATCTCATTTTCTCCAAGCTAGCTTAAGGGAGCAGTAAACTCAATCAAACATAAATGTAATCAAACATGTCATCGCTCTTTGTAGCTGTAGAGGGATCCCTCTGACCGTGGCCCAACAGTGCAGCACGATCTCACTCTCTCTATCCTTCCCTCACTCTCCCCTTCAGCACTCCATAAAGAAAAACACTGCGGTTAAGGTCACTGTGAGATTATGCATGAAGTGAAAAATGAAAACCACTTTATCACTTCTATCCCTTAACATCATTCTCTTTAATCTAAATTAAAGCTCAAAGCGAGCTAGAACTTAAAAGAAAAAAAATTAGGCCTTGGATATAGATAGCCCTCAGGGCGAAATACAGACACATATTGTAGTATATTTTTGACCAGGTGGTGTTAACGAGTTGTGAACACAGAACTGTCATCACCTTTCACATATATGGGGTGAAATTCTTAACAAGCACTTGCTTGTTTACACATCCAGGCATAGGAGAAAAGCACCATTATTCATTGCTCCACCATAGCTCTCTAACTTGGCAATTTGATCTGCTTTTCATTAAAACTATGCGAAAACGACCAGGCTTGGTGTTGTGTAACTTGTTGGTAAACAATGGCCACATGAAGAACTGTCATTTTGGTTTGGACCCTGATTGTTTTCCTTTATAATTGTGTGGTCATGATTTGAGCTTCGTGGAAGACTCTGTGTGCCCATGTCATTTTTGTTGTGCTTCCATTCACCTGGAAAATTTGAATCCATTATTCAACAAGTTCAAGCTGTGACTTTAGTCTCTAGATACTACGAAATGAAATTGGCCTGGCTAGTGCTTGCATGTATGATCCTGGGTGCTTAACTGCTTTCAGAGTATTTCTTTTTCTTTTGAACAGCTGCGTACTGCTGCTGATGACAGCATTTTTAGAGTGACAGTGAACCAAAACTTTTGCTGTCTGTGAGCCAGACAGCAAAACTAAAACTTCAAACATAAAACTCTGAGAGCAGAGAGTTGTCTCTTAACTGGCACATTATTTGTAAAACCCATTGCTTATAGCTGCTTTAGGATTGTGCTGTTCCATCAAATTAACTGATTTGTTGTTGTCTGTTCAGAAAATGTTGTAATAGAGCATGCACAGAACATTTGATTTTTCACTGCCTGGAATATGAACACGGCAAAGGACGGAATCATTTGCTGGCTGACAGAAGCCAGATAGCCTGCTGTCGATATCTAATGTATTCCAAGTGCTGAGGTGCAATGCTTTGAACACCTCAGCACCAGGAATACATTACTGTACATTATGCCTCTTGGGAAAATTGACCCATGGGAGTGTATTGATTAGAGGTCTCTCCATATTTAAGATAATGTGACAACTTAAACTCGTGATAGACAGAAATTTAAACTACCACAATACCAGTGAACCTTCTTTTTTCCTCAGTAGATGTGTTTGGAAAATGATGACATTAATGAAAAAGATGAGAATACTGAACACTTGTTTTGGTATCCACATGAGTGGACAGCAGTGAAACCTTAGAGGGGTCATTTCAAACTCCACATCCACCGTCACAGTAGCTGACATGTGACTGGTTGTCAGCTGGCAACCAGTGACTGTTCTTGTCAGCTGGCATGTATGGAAATGTGCCTTGACACAAGGAGACAAAAAAATGGAAGCCCATTGGCTGGACAAAGGGTAGCTGTAGTGCAACTAGTCTTAATCAATGATACAAGTGGAAAAGTGGAAGTGGATTGAAGAGTTCCCGCAGCATTCAATAAAACCACAGTTTCCCCCATGAAATTCTGTGTACTCTTGGTCAGAATATAAAGGTAATTGTCTCCAAAATGAAAAACTTTTTTGAGGGAAACCAGGAAAGAAAGGTGTTCATTCTTTGGCTGCAATGCTTCAATAGGGTGTTGAGTGTAAGTGGCGGACAAACAGAATCTGAGAAAGCTAGCTACAGTGAAGCCATTACACACCTGGCATACACAGCCGCCTGGTAAAAATGGAGGTGATGTTTTCCATTACATGGATGTAATATCAGTGACTGGAATTAAAGTGGCTGCAACATGTCCAGTGTGGATATCTTGGTAGTATATGAAATGTACCACAGTGATTGAGGGAAGTACAGACACAGTGCACAAAGAAACATGGTGGAAATGATATGTTCCTGGCTGATGTTGAATTGGGTTTTCAGTGAAATGCCAGCTGAATGTGTGACCAGTAACTTCCTTCAGAACTACATCTTATCATAAACCAATCAAATAATGTTAGAATTGAAAGAATGCTGTTTGCAATCATGATTTTACACTATCTATGTTTGCCTTTACTCACATCTTGGGAAATAAGAATCTAATTGTGCTTATGAAGCTGCCGGTTTACAAGAAAAGTAGCTCAAGTTTCTTTATCCATTAGAGACACAAGCTATAGAGGAAGATATCCTGGTACCAGCTAGGCTTATGTAAGGGAGCGCCGTGCTGCAAGATGTTATACTTCTTAAGATACTTCTTAAAGGCGCAGGAAAAAAAAAATAGAAAACAGTCTTCTTTGTGCTGTGGGCCTTATAACTGGGAGGGGAAAAAAAAAAATCAGTACAATGCGTACAGATCTTTACAAGAGGGATTTCTCAAATTGCAATTTCCCAGAGCAGCGGCATGATAAATAATGTTTACCAATGGTCAATTACCATATCAATGGATATTACAAGCTGAAGTGTAGTTTTGTGGAATGAATAGAGAAGGAAAATGTGCAGAGGTTCACACGAAGGTCTCTTCCATTAAGAATCAGTGAGTTATAGAAGGCTGGCAGGATTATAGGTTCTGATTTCTTTTGCAGATTCTCCGTTTACTGATGGAAAGGTGTCGAAAACAGAAGTAATCCAAATACAATGATCGCCTGAGCTTTTGTGAAAACATTCATGGTTAATGACTCTGCTTGTGAGATTATAGACAGTTCACTTAGTCTGCCTCCTATTACTCATTTCCAAAAGCAGTGATTATGAAGCAGAGTTCTCTATACATTTATTCATCCGTATCCTTCAGGTAAATAACAAACTGGAACCTTGTGGGTTTTGTATTTCTTACAATTATTAATTTCTATTACAAATTCCATTTTCTCGTCGACACAGAGCCCAAAGCAAAGGGCAGCAACAGTATGTGCGCTATTTCCTCAAATTGATCAGATACGAGCCGTTTTTTCTGGAACTTTACAAGATTCATCAACTACAGCAGAACAATGAAAGGCAATAAGTGAAGTAAATGACTCTTGTGAACTAACTGGGATCCAAAGAAAACTGCAGAGGCTCAGTATTGGATTGCACATTCCATGTGGTTTGTATATCGATAAGACAGGTCCGTGACTTTGAGGTGATTGATTCGGTTTGAAGAAAAAGGTCATGTTTAATGACTTGTGCTTCATGCCAACCTTGATCTGTTCCAATATTAAGCAAGTAAATATCCTTCAGAACCCCATTTAATCAAAGTGAAGAAAGATTTAATTAGAGAAGGCTTTCATAGGAAAAAAAGACTTCACCAGGTACATACACTGTCTCTTCTTTTTACCGGCATACAGAACGCTATTCAATTAATGATATTCAGAAACTAGACTCGAACACAACTAAATATACAAGCAACCAGAGAAGTTGATGCTTACAAATTAGATAAACAACATCTATTTCAAATCAGTTATCTGTACCTGCTCCGACATGCCTTAAATTTGCAATGAGCCTTTTCAGTTGAGCTGGAACAGAGTAGCTGAACTGGAAAAGGATTACTAGAATTTGAATGGAGAGCAAAACATGAATTCACAAAAAATATGTTCTCGACCATAACGGTCTTTTCAAGTTTCTATTTGTAACAGTTGAAAATTTAACTGAAGAAAGGCGCAATGATCATTTTACAGAATAATTGACAAACTTTCTTCAGGGACCACTTTAGTCCTGTTGTGAACAAAGAGTCCCTACAGTGACTCCCATTTCACTTTACTTTATAGTGCCAGTCCCCTTGTCTCCATTCTCCACCCTCAAGAATATTGATTCGTCATAAGAGCGAGTCCTCACACTGGACTAAGATTGGTTCGACTGTTGGGAATTCAGTCCAGTATTGAACTAAAATGTTAGGTGTCCTTGTTGGGATGCGAAGCATGTCATAGAAATACGCTTGCAACATCACATCAGAGAACTGAAACCTATATTTGATTTCAGGCTTCATTTGACATATAAAAAAAAAAATTAAAAAAAAAAGAAAACTCTTATGTGGCAAACAGTGAGTAAACTTGTTGAATTAGCAATCTTGTTAGTTCTGTGAACACTGGAACAATAAGTTCACAGTTTAATCATACGACTGGACTTTGCACAATTATCATGCCCAAATGAATTCACATTAATACTATCATCATGATATCTATGGAATATTAATTATATTAATAAAAATGCTATTTTTATTGCATATTTTCACCTTTTTATTTGGCAAAATATTATACTATGTAGACATTAGCCATAGCTATGAAGTAAAACAGTGATTTAATGATGCCATCATCTTGACGTGCACTCTCTTACCTATTTACTACTGCTTATTCTCCTGGTCTCTCACATTTAATGACGTGTGACAACTTTTATTAACATGCAATACTGCCCCCTAGTATTTAAGAATATCAACCAGGAAGGAACTGGCACAGGATTGCTGATAGTACAATATATTATCACATGCCTGTTGTTAGCAGTATATCAATATTTAATGTCAATCTTACTTCTACAGTTATTGTCAATGCTGGTATATTGCAACACCTTTACTCCTGTCATAACTGTTTGGAACCCCTTAAGTTCATATTTCATTGACGTTAAACCTGATTAAAATAAAGAATAAAAAAAAAAAAAAAATGACCATGTGACAAAGTGGCAAAATGGACACTGACCAAAGTGATTCTGCTGAGATTGAGAGATTTTTTTATGAATTTTTCAAACTTGCTTGAGACCATGTTAAATAATTTATCTTTGTCTAGTAAATGTGTCATGGCTTTCTCTATGACCAGCATTTAATCAGTATCAAGGGTCTTCAAAGAGCTAAAACAGGCCTCTATAAGAGAGAGTTATAGCCAACATTAAACAACTGCCACATTCAGAAAAGGGTTTTCTTCACCAGTTTTGCTGGTGTGTCTTGAATCAGTCATACATAGATATCGCTGACTTTCTGTCATACCATTGCTCTAATTCTAAGCCTCCCCATACACCCGTCCTATTCTCAAGGGAGGTCATTAATTTGCCAGTCTGTCACTGGTATGGCCCACAAAAAGTCCATCAAACTTGTAGACTAGTTATCTATAAGGCTACATTTGCTGTGCTTGAAATCACAGTGATATGGAATCTCATTAGAAAGAGGTTGTTTAAATGTAGTGACCTGCCAAATGCTGTATGACACTCATAGGACATATGACCCTCTCATTTGTATTACTTGTGTTTTATCTCCAGAATAAATTAAATGACACCTTATAGTGTTCCCCATGATATCACATTTTAAATTTGACAGTTGTGAAAAATATGGCAAGGACATCTAATCTTAATAGCATAGCTTAGTGCTATGTATCGTCTTTCACCGGCATTCTAGTGAGGAGTTCCACTTCACTAAGTTCTTCATCGCTATCTCTCAACTCAAGTGTACAGTAATGCAAGAAAGAGCAGGGTTGAGGACAAGATGTTTTCCTGTGCAGAAAAGTGATATTGAGGTAGAAGTAATGCAGTTTTTGTCTCTGATAAGCTTCTTGTGTGGCTGTTCACTTCCTGCTCCCGTCTCAGCATTTATCAGGGCTGACCCCTTGACCCACATGAGCTTTCATCGTGCATTTCATTCCAGGCAAGGTGCCACGGCGCTGTGAAAGGTGTTTAATGAACTGTCTCGCGAGGAGAGGGTTGTAGTTGCCCATCAGTGCTCATCCTTCCTCCCTGTTTCTGCAACACTTTATTTACAGCCATATCTCAGCTGCTTTCTGCTGAGCCGGTGCATTTACCGAGAAATGGAGAGCCCTGGAGGTGTGAACAGTTCATCTGTGGAGAGATAGATTCGTTGGAATTTGCATGTTACAAGTAATTAGCAACAAGAGAGCAGTGAACCCTGATATTCTCACATCCAGTTGATACAATGCGATCCTCAGTGTGCAAAATCAGTCACACATGAGACAAAGGAGCTCTGTTGATGATGAAATATGAATTGAATCGAATATTTTAAGAAAGATTTTGTATGCCCTTTATCATGTAATTTCATTTATGGGTCTATGTCTTCAGCCACTGGTAAATGGTTCTTTGTGAGAAGCCACAGGGAATGTGTTAGATCAAATTCACTGTTGATTTATTCAATATTGACCAGTCTGCACACAAATGTAAATGGCAAAATGGAAAGGGGGGTTTTTCACAAATACATGGTTAAATGACTGGATATTCCTGTTGCTGTTTGTGAGAATTATTAATTTTTTTAGTTACTATCACAGAATCCGTTTATACGTATGAGTGCATCAATCTTTAATGTACGTACAGTGCAGTGAAATTAAGGTGTGCTTTTGATATGCTGGAATTTTTTTTTCTTTCAGTTTCCAGTGAAAGGTTAATATTTTCCACACAACAACAGGTCAAAATTCCTTTGGGGCTACTTTGAGAAATAATAAGTTGAGCATTATCATCCAGAAATATATACACTTAAGCAACCTTTTGCAGCAAGCAGAAATAGGCCTCTCTTTAACAAACTCCCAAATTGCAGAAGGGTTGAGGCTACTGGAGTGCAAAACAAACACGATTAAAGGAATGCCTAAAAGGAGCAGGAAGTTGCCAGGAGTAAGTGTTCTCATATTCATGGAGCAACAGTAAATCAAGACTATATCTTTTTGTGTTCTTAAAGATTTAAACATAGCAGCACGAGGCATAGCCTGCACTAGTCTTTGCTTGATCTCAGATTAAACCAGCAGGCAGAATCCTGGGGTTTGTGCGTTTGGTGGTTTTAGCTGAAATCTGGAGAGAATAATGAAGTCAAAGCCTCATCCTGTTTTTGTTTCCTCAAGTTTTTCTGTTGTTTCTCTGCTGAGACGGTTTTATTAAGAGATGCTTGGGCTGTGCTGGTTCGGCTTGCTCTTTGATAGACGTAAGCTCCAATTTCTGCTCTTTGCATCAACAACACTTGTTTACCTCGTTCACCTGGGACAAGTCTTCCTGTTACACTCTGGAGTCAGTGTTGCGTTGCTTTTTATTTTGACTCTGTGAACTAAACAGCCAGGCAGCAGTGGTCTCTCTGACCTCTATTTATTTCTTGTCCTCTGTCTGAAATGAGCTCTTCTATTCCCACTAGATTTCTTCTTCCTCGATGGAGAGATGGCTCACTGAAACTTTTCACATGTTTACTAAAATGAAAGGGTGAAAAATCGGGCTAGTTTCAGTGTCGCTGGTAAGTGTTACTTGCTGTTAGACAAAATCAATTGAATATGCATCCTTACAAAGAAACACAACACATATTTTTTTTACACGCTTTGTTACAACATAATCTGCTGGGAGGTAAAATAATTTTTAGATTTGCAAATATTCCCAAATCTACTGTAAAGATACTTAAAAAAAAAAAAAAAACAGGCTCCTGAGTGAAAAATGACTAATTTGAATATACTAAATGCTAGATGGCTCTATAATATCATCTTAAATAGCTACACAAGCACAGGTCAAACATCTGACATAAAGAGTCCTCTCCAAATAAGTGTTCAACCCACATAGCCTCGACTAGCCTGGTATAGTTCCCCAGTGTGTGCAAGAAACCCAGATTGCAAATAAACATCCACGCTAGAGCGGCTTCAAAATTGATGGCAACTTGTCCTAATATATGCTGAATAAATGTTTCCAGAGGCTCCTTGTAAAATAACAGTCATCATCAAGAGATGTCTCATCTTTCATGCTAAATCAGAGAAGTCAGTCAGTGCAGTCTCTCTGCTTTGCTACAACTCACCCTACACAATTCCTGACGCAGAGTAAGTAGCGCTGATGGAGAGGAAACCGGAGCGGTGGTGAAACGATTTGGGACGTACCTTTAGTAAATGTAGCTCATGCGTAATTTTGTAAATGACTCCCTGTGGTCCATCTGTGTGGAATACTTATTTGAATTCCCTTTGACTGTAGATGGGATTATCTTTATCAATTCCAGAAGAGGTGAGCATACATTTCCTACACAGAGGATGTTGAAATATTTACAGGGGGCATCTTTCCCTTCTAACCAATAAAAGGACTCTTGAGGTTTAAAATCTCATTTGAAAACAAGTTATTTCTGAGATGCACAGCAGCTCATTCAAAACTGTTTCCACTGTATTCTATGTCTGCTCTATGAGCCTCCTTTAATTACCCCCTGGGGATAAATAAAGCTTTTTTAATTGAATTGAATTGAATTTAATTGAATACGCACAAGTATACACACACGCCAATGCTCACAAATTAAGTCTATACTGAACATGGACATAAAATAAAGAATGCTGTCCAGAAAGTTTGGAATCATAACCATCCAAACTAAAGAAACATAAATCATCCCAACATTTGAGCCACGCAGTCATCTCAGGTTTTACACAGCGCCAGCAGTCGGATTAACTCAACTACCAAGACCAACCCGATGGTGATTTTTTTTTTTTTTTGTCCTGTTTGTTGTATTTAGGCTGAAGACTTCAGGTTGTGAAAGTCGTGGCTTTAATAAATGAAAACTGCTGTAAAGAATAGCTATATTCACTTTTGAACATGCCCCGTTATTTTATTGTTACCCCCATGGAATTGCGGTGATGCAAGACATGGCAAGACAAGCCATGGATGAATTTGAATTACAAGTATCTGACAAATCCTAATTTACTGTTTAGTAAATGACTAATACCTCTATGAAATGCTGAAAAATGTATGAGAATTGCAGTATATTTGCATAAAGGCTACAGCCAGGATGAGTCAGGGAGTTCTGCTTACAGACACAGTAATGCTTTGAACTACATTGTTCATACTCTGTCTTTAAATGTGCTGAACAAAGCAAAAATGGCGGTGTCCTGAGTTGCCCTTTTCCCTGGGGATCAAAGTGCAATTTTGTTATGAGGCCTTTCCTCCGTTTTTACACCAGTCATGATGCTATCATCCAAAAATTTGAAAAAGTCAGTGCCTGGCAAAGCCCCATTTTATGTCATTTTCATCGAGAGAACAAACAACAACTAAAACAGTTAAAGACGTTCTAGATATAAGTCACAAAATAGGTTATCATTTAGGAAACTATTCAACAAAAGATGTTGAAACTGATGTTAAAGAAGAAAGAAAAAAGAATAGTCCGTGATACAAGCAGCTCTAAGATAAATTTAAGTAGGTTCATCACAGAATTAATGCAAATGGTACTGCTTACACTAATATTACTCATAGCATGCATAATAAAAATGATAGTTATACTTACTGGTAATAACTGATATTCATTTTAAATGTGCAATCCAATAAATCAGGCTAATTCAGAATCAAACGGACTAATGTCTAAAAAACTGCATTCAGATTAAGTATTTCAGTCAATAATGTATCCACTACACATATTTCTATCGAGCTTTCTCTGTGTTGCCTCCTCATAAGTTATGGCTGTTAAAAGTCAAGGAGAGATGTCGATCGCCATCACCATGAAATCCATAAGACGCTATATTTGCAGCTGAAGTGTATACGGTCAAACTGTTCCATTTTCTATTTGTTGACAACAAATTCAACTTAAACTGAAACATGAGGGACATCTTGTTTGATTTTCTTTTTCCTCCTATTTGAGGCAGACTAAGAACGTCTTTTAGTTGCCATCTCTCAGCAGTGATTGGCCAAATGTCTATTGTCAATTGTCATAGCAATGCGTGCAGTATCATAGATGAAACAATTCGTGCAGACAACAAGAGAAGAGCGAGGCGTCGGCAGCAGATGGTCTTTAAGGCTTTGATAACTTCTCACTGAGGCGAAAAACAAACACGGGAGAAATACAGGTAACATGCAACAAGAAAGTACATGAAATGATCCTATGATGACCAGCTGAAAACCAGGAGTATATATAAGGCATTTAGAGATAAAAAGAGGCACTCATCCCGACATAAGCCCCATGCACAGCGCATGCTCTGTGTTTAGGGAGGGGTGACCATAGCCTTAGATATCTCTATCAATTTTAATGGCAATCCATTAAGTAGTGAATGACATATTTCACTTAAAGCCACACATTTAAATGGCACCCGCTGGATATTTGAATCAAGGGTAATGGCTGTCTGGACCAAGACTTCCTGTAAAGTGCACTGCTCTGTGTTTAAATGCTGTTCAAAACAAACCAATGATGCTAAATCGCAGTCAAATGATAGCTGATGTTTTTCCGATTGATTCATTGCAAAATGTGTTTAGTGTGCTTGGCTTTCCAAATTATACTCACATGCATGTAAACAAAGCCTGCATATACATACTTTGACTGCAAGCAGAAACTAAAAAGCATCTGGTACCAAAAATCTCCTCCTTTACCATCAGAGTCTGCACATCTGTATGCAGATAAATGTTTAGATATTAAGATCCAGGGACGACAGTTTCTGTCACCCAATTAAAAACAATACCGGGGAAGATTTACTCAGTAAAAACTGATGATCAGTCTTAATTGCTTTCGTGCTTTCCAGTCATTGTTGAGACTAAACTAGTGCATTGGCAATTTTATATGTCATACCACCTCTTCCGTAAATCTTGTTACACATTTTATGTGGCACCTGAAAAACAATATGTGTTTTATTCCAAAATGTATTATTTGATACCATAATAATGTTGCAACCATCAGATGATCTTTTGTTACTGTTGTTGAAACCCATTTTTCTTTCAAATTACTTCAAGCTTTGGAGAGTTGCCAATTAAGACTTCAGAAAAACATTTTTCTGTCTGCTGTTACCTTTCTAACAAATGAATAGCATACAGAGTACATTTCATGCTTGTTATGCAGGAGGAAATGGAACTGGCCAAACAAAACACATTTGAAATGAAATACTGTAAATGAGACAAGCTTATTTTAAATATGATATTTCCCATTAAGTTCGAGCTCACGCTCAGGAAAATGTAATTTGTGAAGAACTCATTATTTTTTAGCTGGTTCCGTCTTCTCGGTCAGTCATCACCAGTTGCGCCAGCTGATAATGTTTATGGCTGCTGCCAACTAAGTATGGACCTGCCCTGAACATATAAACTCTAATGAAGTGGCCTCAGCTGAAAATCTTTTAGGTCTGTGATATAGAATGAAGAATTAGGCATATAATCATAGAAAGAAGTTGTGAATTGACCCAGAGGAAAAGAAACCATCAGTGATTCAGTCCGTGGCTGCTTCTGGTAGGAGTCCATCAGATGAAAACGGGCAGCGGTGTGAAGCACTGCAATGAAGTTTATGTCAAATTCCTTCATAATTTATGCAGAATGTAAACAGAAACAATAAGTAACTCAGTACTGGGTTAAAATGATCATTTGTCATGTTTAAACCACTTTTGAGACTGGGCCAGATTAATGAATAAAGTATGAATTTACCATCCCGAGTAAGTCTTGTTATGAACCTCTATAGAGGTATTAAACCCATTTACATATCTCGTGGCAGTGATTTTCCTCCACTGATGCCTTTTGAACCTTTGCTGTGGAAAATGTGCATTGCCGGGGGAAGGGGAGACAGAGGAAATCACCAGTTCAGCATTATCAAAATCAAAAGAGATATTCAATGCGTTAACTCCAAATGCATCCAGTGATTTCATCATTTTATTAATAATTTGTTTAAATCTCCCATATTTCTCAGTCATGTATCTTTTTGTTTTGTTAATGTTGGGGTTATTATGTGCTATTGTGTGAGGATCCAGCAAACCTGGGCACTAATTGCACTTTTTACAACTTCCTTTCATGTTCTTGTGGTAAACAAGTTCATTATTGTTTCTGCAATGAGTCATTAATCACAAATGTCATTCATTTCAAACTGCAGAGCATTCTCAACCCTTAGCCGAGATCATTTGCATGTTGAACGTAAGTAATTCAATTTGTAATGAGATAATTAATCACGGTTTCTGTTGCTCAAATTAACGATTGTCACAGCTTAACAAGTAGAATAATAAAAAAAATAAAGGTGCGTCGTGATGTTGCAGAGTGGCTACCAGAAGCAGGAGGTAAACAAGAGGTGCTGCAGCCCATCAAATATTTACTTCATCTCTACATCTTTTTTTCGTTTGTTTTTAACCAGTGCAAGAATGAAAAATGAGCTAACTATTTGTGATAAAAGGTGGGAAATGAAATAGAACTGCCCACCCTTGCGAGAATGTAAAACCATTTTTTTTTAATATCCTCCTGCTCTATTTGTCCCAGAAACACAAAGGTTTATGCAAAGTTTCACAATGGAGAGATGGCTGCTGGCTACTGGGATCGGCATTTATGCAAACATGCACGCAAAGTGAGCGAGTGTAGAGCTGAATTTACAATCTGTGACACAGACAGTCGTGTAGACTCATTTGTACATCATGACATAGCCAGGGCTTTCATAGCTGAAAAGCTTGTAAATCCAATCTTTGAACACCGAAGGAGACCTGAGGATATTTGTCGCCTGAATGGAAGCAATAAGAGAAACATGCTTTTATGTAAATATTTAGCAGCAGTTTAAAGGAAAACCTTTCGGCTAATGTTGTGTTCTGCGCTGGAAGCTTAGACTGTGAGCCCAGTTTTTGCAAACTTAAGTTAAACCCAACATTTAACTTTTAAAAACAGGTGGCAACTAAAGTTACTTGAGTTTCAACCCCACCTAAATAAGACCCGGCATGTTGCTCAATGAATAAGCAAATGCTCTTCATTCAAAAAGAAGTAGAAATTCGTTGGCTTTCAATGCACCCTAACACATCACATGGTTGGAGTTTAACCGATTAATTAACTAAGTGATTTCCACTTTATTTCCTATCATAAACAAGGGAAAATACACAAATATGATATGTTAAAAGCAATAAAGATATCAGGAAGCAATCTAGCATTATAGAAGCAACTGTAATGCACCACAAACCAGGATACTTATTTAATATACTGTATATTTAATGTTAGATGACTATTAAAATGCTTTAATGTAGATTTTTTAAAGATATTTGACTTATGTCAGTATAGTTTAAAGCGAGGAATAACAACCTGGTGTCTATTAAACTTTAAATGTTTTATTGTGGCACTTAATTGATTTACGAGATGAGATGTTGGCAGGCAGAGGGAAGTGGGGAGCTGGTGAGATGCACAAGAAGAGGTTGCAAGAAGGCAACCAAAACTAAAAATGCTAAGTTGGCAACCATGAAACCCAAAATGCCTTCCAGCAGTGCATAATCATGTTATGATTTCATGTATAAAACAGAAACTTTGCAGGATGTACATCACTGACGCTGAGCTACCAGTCGTCTGATCTGCTGATGGTGAGAGGTTTATTGACGCTTGCTTAGTTATCTTTTTGCACACTGGATTTAGGATTCAGCGCTACGATAAACACAATAAAGCAATCAGAGCAAAATTCTTTAAGTTACTGTACAGCTTTACTGAGTGTTTACTCTGCGCTTTGTGCAGTTACGTTAGATAGCAATCAGTGAATGTCAGGATTAGCTATTACAGCACGGACCTTTCATCCTACACGCTCAAGCTGGCTTCTTATTGAACAGTAACAACATTAAAGTAATCAGACTGCAGTCAGTAAATTGCACTAATTCTTTAACTGATACACTATAACAGTTCACACAGCAGAGAGCACATTCAAAAGAGTGATGTGTTAACTGCATTTTTCTCCTGTGGAGGGAATATAGAGTAAAGGATCCATGCATTTCTTTTTAATACTGATCACTCTTGTTGAGGCATGTAGCTGTTAAGGGTAATACAGACGTGGTTTACATCGGCTGTGTAGGGAGAACTGAGAATTCCTGCAATGGACTGTAAAAAGGGGGTGCTGAAAATCATTAAATGAAGCACCTGTTGTATGAGATCAGAGACCGATCCTTGGCACAATCATCATTGCTCTCTTTATTCTCACTATATTGATCTCATAAACAATAGGAGGAGAAATCTCAATTGACTTTATTACTCGGCAGATTCACTGTGCCATTCGTGTCGGGGTCAAGCCAAGCTGTAGAGGAAGCAGCCTTTTTTTACTTGGCCGAAGTGAGGTGTCTAAAAACACTGAAACCACGGAGAGGTTCAAAAGGAGAAGCTCATAAAAATTCACAACAACACCTGGTCAAATCAACACAACACGAAGAACACAGTTTAACATGGCGTAACAACAGAAATCTACACTGCAGGGACTCACTGACTGGAGGCTTCACCTCGGATGTCACCCCGTGTAGTCTAGCTCCATCTTAATTGAACAGGGAAGACTACCACTGTTCGCCTCAAGGTGCATTGGCTTTCCAGAGAGCCAGGGAAGGAACTCAATAACCATGTTTGCACCTACCTAAATAGGAAAATCTTGCACAAGACATAAAAGGATCAGCATCATTACTAAGTTTACTGGCATTTTTACGAGTTTAGTCTTAAACTGACAGGTGAAAGGGGTCAGGCAGGATTAATACTTGGCTTATTCCTCTGTGTCTTTGCTTTTAAAGAACAAGCTTCCCATTTTAGTATTAAATGTAGTTTGTCTACATAAAGAGTATTTTGATAGTAATCAAAATCAATTAAACTTTAAAAAAAACAAGTCTTTGATTTCACGCAGAAGGGAACATTTTCATCGTTTTCACAGATTTCATCAGCTAAAGTGACGACTGCTGTCAGATTTTATCAGCAGTAATTATCTAATTAACATTGATTAACTGATTATCAATACTAATATGACTCATCAGTTATCAAGAGTTTATGAGAAAATGATTACATTAACATATTTTGATGAATAATACAGATTAATTGTTTGATGAACTGCTGTAACAGAGTCCAACTGCATTTCATAATAATTGAAGTTCCAGTTAGAGTTGTATTTACATCCTACAAAGGGTACGAATACAACTTCCAAATTCCCTCCCAGTTTCTAGAGGATCCTCACTTCAAGAAGTCCAAGGCATTAAGGAGGGCCATTATATTCATGACAGGCAATGCTTCATCACACACATCTACTTGGATGCCAGCAAAGGCCTAAAAGATAACTGAATAACAACCAAGCTCTCTTCCTCTCCAGACTTACATCCTATTGAGAACTTGTGGAGCCTTCTCAAATGTGACATTTAAAATGGGGGCAGGAAACAAACCTCTTTGAACCGCATTAGTAAGGCCACGATTTCTGCTTCAATGAAAGCCAACTGTGAGGAGATCAAGAAACTTACAGGCTACATGAATGTAAAGCTCATGTATTCAAAAGATCGTGGTTGTATAATAATAATAATGATTTTGCACTAAATGCGTATATGGCCAAAAGCATAATTTCCGCTTGGTGGTTGCACGCCTCCATCTAAAAGACATATTCATTTATGCAATTTAAAATTAAAGTGACACAGCACATTAGCAGGGAAATACCTCATTTGCAACTGCAGCCCCGGGGCAGTTAGGAGCACTAATACTCCACATTGTACTCGGACTATACGTTCATGTCAGTTCCTTAGTTCTGCTGTTGAATAAAAGCAAAATTAAGCTTTGATTTTTTTTTTCTATAAAATGTTTTTAATCGATATCGTCAAACTCATTTTCTTTGAATTGTGGCCAAAAATGTGTTTTGTGTGGTCACCGCAACATTAGAAATACCTCAAAACGGAGAAAGTTGGGACAGTACAAAAAATTGCACAAAAGAATTTACTGTTGCTTTATTTCAAAGCAGACAGTATGAACCCAAAATAGATGTATCATTGTCGTCCTGATTTTATTTATTCATATGCATTTTTTTTGTTTTTTTGCATTTCAGCCCTGTGACACATTCCAAGAATTGTGGGACGGTAAAGCCTTTACCAAGGTGTAATGTTGTCAATTCTTCTTACCATACCTTTCAGAAGACTTTGCATCGAAAAAAGCAAGCAATGAAGGTGTATTTTCTTGTCCAGCTGAGCACTTCCAACAGTACATTTTGTCATATTTTTCATTTTAAGATTCTCTACATGTCAGGACTGCAAGCAGGGCAGTCCAGTACCCATACCTTTTGTGGTTATATCAGCTACTGATGAATGTTCTTGATGGAGTAAAGTCTAAGGGATCGGAGATCACGGATGTCCAGTCGTTGTGCCTTTACCCTTCACGCAATAAAATTCCTTGAATCCTTCATTGACATTATGCTCTGCAAAGGGAGATGTATGTATGCAAATCCATTCCCAACTTTCTTTTTGATAAACATTGTTTTTAAACATTCAAATGATTTTCTTTTCACATATTTGCTGACAAATACGGATGGCTTTAACGTCATAGGACGGACAGAACACATACATATCAATACATTGACACACAGTAATAGCAGGAATAACATAAAGAGTCACAAACACATACGTTTACGTAGATTCTATTCAGTTTGATTAGAATTACAATACAAACTTTTTTTCAGGAAGAAGTTCTTGAGATAATTCCTAAACCTGAATTAAGCTTTTGGATTTTTTCCCTCCCAGCAAACATACAATGTTTCTGTACAATTCTAATGAGTGTCATTACTCCTGCATTGATGCAGTGCCAAATGAGCTCAGTGAATTTTAAAAAAGGAAATTTTTAAAGCAAGTGATTTGAACATTAAATCTGCATCAAATATCTGCTTGAGTCTCACATCATAGCAATTAGGCGTATTAGAAGTTAAATTGATGGTGCTAGAGTGGGGCTGTGGGATGTGCAGATTAAAGGAGTTCTATAAATATGAAGAGGGGGGGCATATTGTAATGACATTATCAGCAAGTAGTGATTGGGTCACGGAAAGCTTACATTAGAGGCCAGGCAGCTCTGCCATTATAGTGTCAGCCTGAACAGATGGTAAGCGTGACCAGTATTAATAAAAGAACACTTTTTGAACAGTGCACTGTTATCTTTCTTACTAAATTTCCCTGTAGTATACTTCAGTGAAGCACCCAAAATGTATCTACCATGTCAAAGCCTCTCCAAGACGTAAGATCTTCATTAAAAAAAAACATTTTTTCTCAGTCCACATTTCTTTTGATTATTTAAAAAGGTACTGTCGATCAGATGAAGCCTTTGCAGAAGAGTTTAATACCTTAAAGCAACACTAACGAGTAGCTGTGTTCTAAAACAGAAAGCACACTGTTCGGGACCGACACATTTTTCTTCTGACTCCAAATCATCTATGTTTTGCAGCTCTTTTACTTTGGTACCTACAGCAATCCTGTTAATGGTATCTAGTGCTGCAGCAACCTCCAAACCCAATGGTAGACACTCACTATCAAGCTTGGTTATCTTCCATGAGAGTTAGTATCTTTAACTGTCTCAAGAGCTGTTGGCTCCTCAAGACAGTTAATAGATACCAGCAGACAAGCAGAATGTGGCTTTGGGAGTTGTGGCAGCAAAAACTCAGGTGTGAAAGGAGTGAGAAGAAATTCTGGCAAACTGTCAGACGACTAAGCACTGCTTTGTCCAAACCATCTACAGTGGGTATTGAGAAGGGGCAAGAGGGTGTGTTTCGACTTCAAAAGGTTCACACTTTGCCATGCTGATGAGCTCTATGCCAGGTTACTGAAGTAGAAAGTTTGTCCACACATCTATATGGTTTTGCCCTATCTATGGGGCTAGTTGGTCAGTTTTAAATCCTTTCAGTGATGCTAGAGGCTGTGAGGCAGTTTGCCAAAGCAATTTGCATCTGGTTTGTGGACTAGGAAAAAGGGGTTGCTTCATTGCAGTCATTTGATCCTTGTAAAACAATGGGGAACTTGGTATGCATTACTGGAGATAAGTCAGACTTGTCTCTGGTGGGGCTGCCTTTTTTAATTGATGCAATTCAGAGCTTTTAATTGACAGTATCGCCAGACGCAGTCAGGCTGGATGGCGTCTGGTTTATTGACCTCAGCATAGCATCTTGACTTTTTGCACATGATGCGATTATGTTGGCATCCCTACGCGATGAACCGGCTTGAACTGGGGCAGTCTGAGGTCAAGTGTGATAGAGCAGGGATGAGAATCTGCTCTTCCAAGTCTCAGGCCATCGCTAATAGGACTCTTATACACCAAAACTGACGCAAAAAAACAGCGATGATGAAAAGCCCCCTGCTGGTCCTTGTGTAACAGGCATCTGAACCCCCAATATAGCACTTTCACAAGCCTTAAGAAGATTTCTAATTGCCAGTCAGGATGTTCAACCTACACCTATGCAAGAAAACATAGCTGGTCAGTTCAGTAATATGTACACTATAAGTGATAACAGAAGACCGTGTAGATGAAAATTAATTAATAATAAAAATGAAAAAGGAATAAAAATAAAATAGAAACAGAGTGAGCTTTCTTTTCTTTTTCAGTAATACAAAACAGAGCTGGTCTCTCTGAAATTGTGATTATCAACTGGTCTTCTATTTCCTCACTGTGTGACATTCAGCTGAAAAGATGTTGATGAAGTCTATTTTAGTGCTGGGGCATGAAACCACAAGAGAGACAGCCATTCAGTTATGCTCCAGACGTGCCAAACTACAGATTTTTGGCCTAGTGTATAAAGTCCCTTCGCCAGACAAGAATGGATTGCATTCTCTGGGATGGGTATTCATTGTTGTCTGAGGTGGAGACTTTCAAGTATGTCAAATTATTCATGAGTGGGAGAGGAAAGGAGGTGAAAGTTTACAAGTGGTGAGGATATCATATTGTTCTAATGTGGTGAAGAAAAAGCTTAGACAAAAGATGTTGATATACATTCCTACCTTAACTTGTAGTCACAAGCTGTAGGAAGTAACTTAAAAACTGTTTTGGATACGAGCAGAGGAAATGACACTCTCCCAGCTGCTGTTTGAAGTGACCCTTAAGAGGTAGTGTGAGAAGCTCAGTCAGTCGGGACGGGCTCAGAGTAGAGCCATTGCTCATGCACATGAAAGAAACCAATTAAGGTGGCACAGGCATCTGTCTGGGATACCTTCAGGATGCATTACGCATGTTGAATTTGGAGGAGACCCATAGGGTGACCCATGATACACTGATCATAATATCTCATGAATGGTAGCAAAAGATCTTGATATATTTGGTTTCTTTGACAGTAGGGTTTATGAGGCTGGTGCCAGAGATGGTCTTTATGTACCTGTTATCACCTTATACAGTATTTGATTCCAAAGAGCATACTGTACATACATAATGATCAAATACAGCAACCTCGATCGTCCTGACAAAGAACTGAAAGAGTGAAATGTAGGTGCAAATAACCAAAAGGCTCATTTTTACTGTGCACTAAAGCATTGAAATATTCTTAACCAAGACATCATTAACACCTTCCAAACACCCTTGTACAACACTTCCTTTTCATCTCGCTGGATACCACTTTATGACGTCAAAGCAGTGTGAGAAAGTTAACGCTTGTGTTGCTTCCAAACAGTTTGAAGCACAGATGTGAAAGGGGAGGATAAAAAGTGAACAAATTCAAGGTTCAGGTGTACATTTGTCTGCTGGTATATTGACAACATCAGCAGCATGCTGCTGGTCTGTAGGGTTCAAACTCAACAAATGCTACAGGATCAGTTAAACATCCCACAGGAACACATGCATGAAGCATTTCAGTCTCTTCCATTGATGCCATTTAGTGCTCAGAGTTCACGAGGCAGAACAGAGGCAGCTTGTTACAGAAAAACTGAAGCGGAAATGCCGCGTGAATGGGACACTTGCTTGATGGGCTGAGAAAAATGTATGCCTGGAGGCTGACATCAACATGATCCATAATGACACTCAAAGATTGTTGACCATCTCTTTTCTTTGAAAGGGAATTGAGTTAAGTTCTTGACTGGTATGCTGACTGTACGAGTCAGGCGTGCACTGAAACACAATCCATGGAAAACATTCATAATGTCATTGCTTTTTCTTAAAAAAGATATTTCTTTCATTCTTCATTCATTACATGTTTTGGATTCATTACCTCCAGTTACATTCTGACATTCCGACATCCCACGGCAGCACTTAATTTTTCTATCAAACGTTCCATCATTCAGACACTTTTTTCCTCCTCTTGTCGGAATGACGGTGTAGGTACCAGATCGGCTCGGCTGCCAGATCGGCTCGGGGTCCGTCGTCTGCTGTACACGTCAAACAATATGACTGTACGCTTGAATGGGAGTCCATTGCGATTTCCTGAGCCCACACTACAATCATTTATTTTCTTTCAATTTTTACTATATGTGGAGGTGTGAATATGTGAAGTTAAAAAAAACAAACTGTTTACTTTGAAGTATGTCATTGTTCTGTCTATGTGACATGTTTAAATAATTTAAAAAAAAAACAAAAAAACATTGCGATTGGCTGTACGTCGAACCGAACAGTTGTGATTGGCACGTTTTTTCTTTCATCTTATAACCTTATGTGTGCCTTGAACATGTACAACCCGATTTACCTTTGTATATACATGCCACATGTTTCTGTACATTTAGTTAAACATCTTTAATAAAAAGAAAAATAAATAAAAAAAGTTGAGATTGGCTCAGACAAACTTTGTTGCGTTCAACTTTCACGACAGATAGATAGATAGATAGATAGATAGATAGATAGATAGATAGATAGATAGATAGATAGATAGATAGATAGATAGATTTTGTACAAGTTTTATGTACATTTATATGCAGGAGACCACACGCATATAGTCAAAGAGGTTATTGCTGCTCAGCACACAAAACTGAAAATTAAGCTTCTCTTCAGAGTGAACTAAGGCCAAAATGATTAAACAAAACAAACTAGATTTTAAAGGTTTGGGGCTTGTGGTAGTCAAGGTGTGGTACACACTATTTTGTAGGAAATATTTAATTTCTTCGTAAAAGCTCTCCATAGCTGCTGCCGATCACCGAAATACCGAGAAAATAAACTTTCCTACGCACAGCGCTTAGTTACGCTTACTATGGCTAATACAGCCAATCACAACTGTCCGACGTACAGCCAATCACAATGTACTCCCATTCAAGCGGACAGCCAATCTGGTATTTTTTTAAATATCCCGCCTTTCTGACAATTCCTTTAATACCCTATTATTTTTTACCCAAAAAATTTTGCACCCATGAACAAGTCTGCGCACTTCAGTTCCTTCAGTTCCCTTATGTGCATTTATTTATCATATCCAAATAGTTGCTAAATAGGTGCTGAATAAATACACATAAAGGGAACTGAAGTGTGCGGACATTTTTTCCATCACGTAATCACACACACAGCGCAATGTTGTGAAATTGCAGCAGGTTGAGGAAGCAGAGAAAAGCGAGGACAATAAAGTTATTTCATTTGATAGAAAATACAAGTTCACCCTTTTATGATCCTTTTTTTGCCAACTTGCAACATCACACACATCGTATTTAAAAGCCTGCGTATATGGTATGAAAGATGTGCACCAGTGCGCACACCCGTGGATGTTTATACATTTGGAAATCTGCGTGGAAAGTGGCAGTGTGAAAGATCCATGCGTAATGATTGCGAACATGGAAAAAAGACATCTTGTCTGTGGATTTTTCTGACCAAAATGTCACGTAGAGATTGTTTTTACATGTAAGGGGAGCTGAACATACAGCTTCCATCCACAAACCAATGTGGGAGAGCACCAAATCGCATGTGCCAGACACACAGGGGCATGCGTAAAACACCAATTTTGACCACTTCATGCTGTTTAGTTGCTTTTTCAGTTAATTTTCGTGTCTTTCGTAATTTTGTGCATATTATGGAGCCATTTTGGTCCATGTTTGTCAGCCTTTTGTTTTTCCTGGATTAAATTCTCTGAATTTGCAACGAGTGGCATAGGAGTGTGTGATTGAAAACCACCACGGTCTGTTTCCCGTTCAAGGCATCTCCTCCTTCGGATGCCGAGACTTTGTGTTTTTAATTACGCTTTTAAAAGACTGTAGCACATCTGTACACATGTCTTAAAACTTGTAAAATGCATGGACTCAGAAGGGACTCACCTGTTGAGTAACGCACATTTCCTTATATGGAAAGCCTTGTCGGAATGCTGGGATATTTGCATGTCGGAATAGCGGGTTGTCGGACTGGTGGGATGTCTGAATAGCAGGATGTCGGAATAGCGGGATGTCGGACTGGTGGGATGTCGGAATAGCAGGATGTCGGACTGGCGGTTGCCACCTGTACCTCCTTGATATTTACACAAAGGATCCTTGCAGCAAAAACAAAAATCAGTGCGAAGTTACATGAATTGTTAAGAGCTGAAGGTCATGGCTCAGACTGAACTGCTGTGCTCCAAACACAGGCCACCGTAGTGGCAGGAGGATCAGTGCAGCAGATGACCACATGAAAGGCTTCTGCTGTGTGAAGGGAGGGAGAGAAGATGGGATGATATTACTCCCACAGCAGTATGTCTGCAGTTTGTGGAGAAAATACTGTTAGAGCAGAACTTTCAGTTGGTAAAGTTTACTTTGATGCGGCTCTGCTGGGTGTGCAAACTGACAAAAACAATTTCACCGTAACTCCAATTCCAACTTAAAAGATCAGACGTTAAAAGTTTTTTTCACCTCTAAACCAGAAAAATGTTCTAATGTTCAAAAATACTACTTTCAGTACATTAACTATACAGTGAGGTTATTTACCTACATTGGTTTGTATTTTGTACTGTCAAATGATATTTGAATATTTGCATCAAGATTTCCTACAAAGCAGCGGGGCAACTTCTGCCTAAAGCAGCTGTTAGTGTTGCATATCCACTGAATTCACTTTTTCACAATGAATGCAGAAAAAGGTATCAGAAGAAAAAAGTGTGTCCATATCTGCAGTGCAACAATAAAACATGTTATTGCAGGTAATAAAATCTGGTAACTTCCAAACTATGCAGCAGAAATACCAGAAGCTGTGACAGCCATAAATCTAAAAACAACCAAAGCAAGCAAAAGTTTAGACTCAGGGTTTTCTGCTTGAGGTGGATGACAGATTCCTGCAGTGAAACTAAGAAAAAAATCTGAAAACTGTATTGTCACTTCCTTCAACCCATATCAAAATTTTCTAAAGGACTTTCCAATAGAACAGTAATATTATGTGAACCTTTTACTTCATGTTTTACTTTTAAATTTTCAAACAAAGTAATAACTAGTAGTAGGACGAAAGAGGGAACCATATTAAGTTAGAGTTATTTTGAGAGGAATAATATCTCTGTATGGATTCTGACAGTCTGGAGACAGATTATCTGTGCTTAAGTTTTTCAACATGAAATAAATGTCACATTCTGTGGAGACACAAATAAATAAATTCTGAATTGATTAGTGTTGCTTGACTGGTGTGAAAAATACTCCTCAGACAATATTGTAGCTACGCCTGTGATCATCAGGACTATTTAAGCAACAGCTTGCTGACTGGAGAGGGTGAACAGAGAACGACCGAGGAGTAGTTGAGAGATTTCAGCAGATGTTATGTGTCATATTATTATCATGTCTTTGTACACGGAACTGCAAGGCACCTTCTTGGTGGATGTATAATTAATTCCCACAAAGTACATTATTTATATATTTCACCATGTGCTTCAGTCTCTCTCTTTTCTTTTTGTCTTCCTCTCTTATAGATCCCTCAAGTGAGCTATGCCTCCACGGCCCCGGAGTTGAGTGATAACACCCGCTACGACTTCTTCTCTCGTGTGGTGCCTCCAGACACCTACCAGGCGCAGGCCATGGTAGACATTGTAAAAGCCATGCGCTGGAACTATGTCTCTACTGTGGCCTCAGAAGGAAACTACGGAGAAAGCGGAGTTGATGCATTTATTCAAAAGTCTAGAGAGGATGGTGAGTTTCTCGTCAGACATCTCCACAGAATTTATTCAAACTAAGATGAATGATATTTTCACTATTTAAATGTCATCTTGAGAACCGCTGCATAAATGTACATTTTACATTCATTACTCTTAAAACAGCCTTATTTTCACAGTTATCAGTCATCAGTTATAATGTTACTGAGTCATTGATAGCTTGTGGTATAAAATATCAGAAGAAGTGACAAATAACCACATTTACTGCAAGTTCAAGATGGCATCGACATATTTCTTTTTATGATCAACCAAAAGTCCCAAAACCCACAGAGATTTAAACTTCACCATCTGCTTCATGCTGAAACTTTACTGAAATGGTTGCACAATGACAAATGCTGGAATCCGATATTTTTTCCATGAACTCTGACTTTTCAACTGTTTTCTCTGTGGAATACCGTGTCTGAGTGTATAGGAAATATGGTAGACGCAGTAAGCGAACAGAATTTGATTTTCAGATGCTGAGAATCAGCCACAGTGTGAAAAAGGAGGCTGCAGAGCTTGCCCGGAGCATCATAAGTAGATTGCACAGACGATGGTGTTAGGAATACAGTCAGTTTGGTGCAGGAGGCTGCTGCACACGCAGTCTGACCCCAGGCCTTTTCTGTAGCTGGATGTAATCGGTACCGACTTGTCCAGTACTTTCTGTGCCACTACATTCCCTTCGTGCTTCCCCACGTAAGGCTGTGGCCCATCATCAGTCATCCCGGAGAAGAACCAGCGGCAGACTATTCATGCGGTCTCCCAGTACGACGATTTCTCCTTTTTGGGTTGGCTGCTGGCTAATCCCATGCTATCGGGCGAATAAATTTATTAGAGGAACCTGAAGCAATTTTTCATGAAATCGTGACAAATGCAGTTGTTTGTTGCACTGATAGTACAATACTCTTCAGTGTTTGGAAACAATTAAATCATTATCTTAGGTCTAATTTATTTTAATTAAATCAATTCTTCCTATAATTAAACCACCTTTCAAAGTGGCATTTTAATGATCTTAAGTCATTAGGCATCTTAAAATCCCATAATTTCATGATTGTACAACGTGAATACATAATATGCTGTGCTTCTTTTTTATATTTAATTTTCTGCTATTCAAAAAAAAAAAAAAAGAACAGAAAGAAATCTAAAGATAATTTTTACTTTTTTAACTTGGGCTTGAAAATAGTGACCTAAAAATGTTATCAAAAACGTATTTTCTGCTGATATGGACAAGAAATTATCAAGCAGGAATGGGAACCGACAGAAATCTGATATTGGTCGGATGTGGGAGTACAGTAGAATTGCTCAAAGGCACGTTTTACTGGTGCCTCAGCCCTTGTATGGAGGTTACACAAGTCTAATCCCTGCCTAGTCTGATGTTGGAAATGTCACAGAGACAAACAACTCCAAAATGTCTCTAGTTTTCAATTTTTCAGCACACTGAGTTAAACATCTGTCTGTGCACACATCTGATGTGGCTTCTAAAAGCCTTTTGTACTTCACAAGCAACTCAAATGAGCTGTCTCAGTTTTGATTTATTGTTTCAGCACTTTCTTGAATTCCACCATCATTTGGTTCAACCACCTCACAATTAAAAAACAGCATGTCTGACTAAAACTGAGAACCACTGAAACAAAACAACTGTTTAGAGACAAGCAACGTCGTATTCAATGCCTTTCAATTGTTACATGAACTTAGACACAAAATGTGTCAAATTGGCCTGTCCACAACTCTTTACAGTGTAATGACACAAGCAAAACATTCACATGTCCAGTTTACATATAAAGTATATTGGATTCCTGCATCTTCTCCTTTAATCCAGGTCTGGATTAAATCGTATGAAAGACACAGCAGACAAATGGGCCGCTCAGTCAAAATCAAAACCACAGGTATTTGGCTGCTAAATGGGTTTTGCAGTTGTCTGCTCTCATAATAAAACAGCCTGATCAAAACTGGCCAAATGTTTCATCTCATTAGGCAGCCAAAGGCCATACTGAGCTGTAGTCTCACCCACGAATATCATGAAGGCTGTACACTGTGCTGCTTTGTGCTGAAAAAAGCTGATTGAAGCTTGCTTCCAACTGGCAATTTGGTGGTTAAAACTGATTGACATTGACTGATTGACATTTATGATGTCACTTCAACTTAAATAACCACAGAGTTTACTTATTAACTGAATAGTTGATGAGATTTGAGCACCCAATACATAAGTCATTCAGTATGTCTACGTGGCGTTAAAAAAAATTAAGTTAAGACTAAAATAAGATTTTTTGAATACAAGTAAACATGTTACTCCTACTGAAAATGTACAAAACTAAATTTCTCAAAGCTAGACTAACAAACCCAAATAATAAGACTGGGAGTAGAATCAGTCCTCGGTTCGGTTGGACATAAACTTGCCCAGACTCTCTGTACATACCTGGTTCCAGTCCATAGCTATGAACCAGATATAACAGAAGAAGCTGGTACACATAAGAAAACAAAGCCAGAAACAATGGAGAATAACCACAAGGGAAAGCGAGCATCTAAGTTGTAAAAATAGTAAAGAATTAGGCTTTTAAGAATTTTGTAAAGAACTGTAAAGCTGGCCAATTCACCACTTACAACATGGTAACAATTTGATGCCAGCTAAAATGTTTTTGTCGACTGTTTTGGTCTGTAACGTACCAAGACTTTTTTCATTATTTTTGACTGGTCTCTTACCGTCACTACATGTATAGTAGAACCTCTAAAGAGCAGAACCAGCTGACCATGATGCTCAGGAGGTTTTGAATTACAACAGAAAGAGTGACAATGCCAGCAAGCGACACTAACTAGCTTACATTTGCCATGCATGGGCAAGATAAATAAGCTAGCTTCTAATTTTTTGAGGTTGCAACCAATCGTAACAGTACAACACATAAATATAATTACAACACTAGTGAGCAAGTTGAAAGAAGGCCAAATGAAGTTTGTGTTGGCTGAGATTTGTTTTATTTGTTTTCAAAGATATTTTAATGAGGATGGTAATACAGAGTAGATGCAAGCCATTTTCACCCATGCAGATGGCTTAATGTTTTTTTTTGTTATTAGCAAAAGAAAGTGAATAAGAGGATAATAATAATAATGTCAAGTTCAGCTTATGTCTGAATAAAGCAGATAATTATTCATATATTTGAAACATACATAGTACATAATGCTGCTGTTTGTTAAGTACTTGGATCCAGTTATATATTTCAGCTGACATTTTCCCTCAGTGAGGCTTGACATTCCATTTGATGCTAGCTTAACTACAAATTTTGGCCAAATATCAAAAGTAGTTGGCCCATTTTGATACAAAACATGTTTAATCTAACAGGAATGAAAGGAATCGTATCGTCTTAAATGTGCCAATATATGTTCACAAAGCGTTAATGTGCTCTTGTGTACACTTGTCTAAGTGGAGGAGTCATGGGGTTTGAGGAAAGTGTTGTAGGTACTGAATTTTTGCGTAAGATGGTAGATGAAAAAAAGGATCTGATAACATTTGATTTCAGCTCATTTGGCTTCCAAGATGAAACCAAATTAAACTTGAAACGGGCACTACATTTGATCAGCCTGCTTGGATTTGAGTCTTGGTTCTGTTGAACAGAAACAAACTGATGAGGAAGTCAATATCTCTGAAGATGTTGCAAATAACAAAGTGAAAAAGGAAGAAAACAATTAAGACAATCACAGGGTGGGGGAGGGCTGAGGAAAATGTTTCCTTAAAAACTAACCTTTTTGGCAGCCAAGATTAACATGCTTGTACTCTCTAAATACAGCAATATCATAAAAAAAATTAACTAAAATGAAAACATAGTGCTCTCATAATTCAGATGGTGTCTGACAAAATGTCTTCTTTGGTGCATTTTTAAGACATTTGCAGTTTGTTTTAGTTTAATAGAGGAATGTTTACTGCTCTGTCAAAAGAAACACTGTAAGTATGAGACCCAATATAAGCAGTGAAATATGGATGAATCTTGTTCTATCAACATTTTTGCAACATTTACATCTTTATACGGATTTTTTATATTTTCAAACGCTTCTACGAAGAAGAAAATGGTCCTTTATGTAAAGTGTTAGCTATTATAGGCTTGTTATAGGTGGACGGGGCCATTCCAACCAGCACCTGATACATGGCTTCTAGAATGAACCTAAACTTGCAATCATAGTGATTATGTTCTATATAAATTTGCCTCCTTTCAAAATCTTTCAATATTAAATTTGACATAATTTCAGGTTCAAGCAACTAGCAATCTAGTTATATTGTGAATAAATATAAAAAAATCACTTTCTTGTTATCAAAAGGAGTGGGTTTAGTCATATTGAAATACAGTATATTTTAAAACTACAAATAACTAAATCAGAGAGAGATTGCTTTTTCCTTTTAACAGACTTACTCAAACCAGAGGAAGGCATAAAGAATTCTCACCAGTGAAGATGGAGGGCTGAGAAGAGAGGCATAAAGGATTAATGCTAGACCGTGCAAGGTTCACACACAAAACCTGTTTGCATGGACCTCCTCAATATGTCAGCCCCTGAATTTGGGCATGGTGAATGGTGTTAGAATCAGGACAGTTTCTCAAATGGCTGTACGTCAGACAAGCATTTTATCTGAAGCTGCTGCTGAAACCTGCTATCTGAGACACAAAGGTGATTTGAAACAGACTGGCTGTGCTTTCATTTCCCATCACTCAAACTACCCCTCTGGATTGGATTGCCCTTATGGAGAATGATTACAAATAAAGAAGGTTAAAACAGTTTTTCAGCATGCCTCACTTTGTCGCCTTTTAAATGTAAAAACATCTTTGACACACAAGTCTTTGGTCCCAGAGTAATGCTGTACTGTTTGTGCTTGTGCTTCCTTCTGTTCTAATTGAATTGCACTGTCCTCTTTAGGAACTGAGGCTAACGCCTTTGCAAATGTGTTAGCTCTTAGTTATAAGCTGTTATTGAGTTTCTTTAAGAAGCAGGATGCTCGTCACTTCTTTGTCTTTCTTGCAGAGGTAACACCTGCGCTACTTTGGTGTTGATCCTTTAAGAAAACCATTTGTTAATCAATTGCACTCGTATAGTGTTGTCTCTGACTGACAAGTCTCATAAGCTTTAAGAGTTTCAGAGAGCAGAGAGGCTCGGCAGCTGTAAAAACCATGCTGTGATCAGATCTCAAGAGGATGGTGGAGCTGAGACCTGATATCCTCCCCTAAGGAGAGATTAGCCAGGATGAATAAAGTTTTGGGGGTTTCTTTATGGAGCTCTGGCTGTGACTACCCGAGAGAAGGTTACTGAAGGAAACCGATGACTTTCCAAATGATCATGTATGGAAACCCTAACAATATTCTACACTTTCCTACTGAATCCCAAACACAATTCACTTTTGCAGGTTTTATTAAGGAAGATGGTAATATATTTATACATTTAAAAAATGTCAAATTTTTACATATATTTTTCATATATCCATCAGGAGGAGATGTATAAAACAAAACCTAAAGTATATGAATCTATGAAACAATTATCAGTTTATTCTCAACCCAACTCCACACAGAATTTGAACACTGACACTTTAACATTGCCATCTATGATTAATTGGATGGACCATTTGAAATTGTAATTATTCAAATTTATATTTAAATGACAGTTGAAGCGGGAGCAGGAGGAAGAGCAGAGATGGCACGCAATGGCACTGAGATGACAGGCAGATTATGCAAATGTAAGGAATGAGGGTTGCTTACTGCACCCTTTGTCATGAGGAAAATGTCAAGAGGAATGATTTGAATACTCATTAACCTGAAAAACGTCCAGAATTGTTTTTGTTTGAAGAAGAGTTTTCAGTAATATTTTAAATGGTTCGTAGACAATACAAATCGAATACAAATAGAAAAAGTCTGCAAAGTTATTGACTTCATGCTTAAAGTCGTGTCCTCTTTGCTTAAAACATCAAACAGGAAACCCCTGTCAGAGCTTAAACAGCTGCTCCTCCTGCTTCAGGCCTTGCGTTCTGATGAATGCTGTGTTGGGCTTCTGGGGGTTAAAAAAAAAAGATTGGGGATTTTTTTATTTTTTTAACTGAAACTTACAACTGAATTCTAGATATTTTACTAGTTACCCCTGCAATATTATGTTGCTAATATCATGTGTACTGTGCAAGCTAATGGGCTTACAGTAGCCAAAGAAAAGAAGAAATGTGAGTAATATGGAAAAGATGTTGTGTAGACAGCAGATAACAGAGCAGTTCACATTCAACAGCTACATATCATTATTTGTAAAAGGAAAAAAAGAAAGGAAAATGTTATGAGCTTTTTCAGGAAGCTTAATTGATACATGCGGAACCTTTAGTAAGACTTTTCCCAAAGATATTAAAGAAGAAGTGACTCGAAGCTCTGATGATTTTTTTTACCTTAGTCCAAGCTGAAGGAGCAGAATATTTAAACCCACTGTCACGCTGCTTTGGACATTTGGCACCTCTGTGTTTGTCACTGTTCATTACCTTGTTTGATGAAGTTTCATGTACTTATAGCTGTCAAAGTGACATTTCCAGACGCTACTTTATGTTATCCTCAACCACCTGGAACTCGGTGATTCAGACAGTTTGAAATTCAATGAAGGCTTTTACCTGCAGGTGTGCCGACAGACGATGTCTTTTAAGACTTTGCCACAGATCTGCAATTTGCATAAAGTGCTTCATTTCTATCATATCACAGAGACTTGCGTGCACTGCATGACAGAATATCAACCAAGTCACCAAACTACCATCTGTGGGTTTACCTAAGGTTTCTTGGATATCCTGTCTGATACTTAATTTGAAGTGACAATTGTCACACTCAAAGATGAAAGTCCAATAGCCATATATGCAAAGAGAACATTTTATGTTGATAGTGAAGCAATTAAATACAGCCAAGTGGCAACGGTAGGAGGGAATAGCAGTGGTTCCTGGAAATTAGACCACTTTTTTTTAAGCACAACAGCAATTCAACAAAAGTATTCTTTACAAGTTTGTTTATTGCTTTATCTTGACAAGGTTGTATAACCTGGAAGACAGATCTGTCCTGTGCCTGTCGAGGTGATATTAAAGGTAAAGATACTTTATCACAAAATGGATGAACCTTCAGGTAGTTAAATCTTGCTGCAGCTCAGAGGACACTCGTGAACCTTGGTGCAGTCTGACGGTTCTGCTTATTTCAGAGAGAGGCACGGATGGAAAATATTTCGATTTACATTAAATCAAAATTTGCTTGGCATACATTTTTTTTAAAAATTTTTTTATTTTTATTTTTTTTATGATTCACTGTTTTTTATTTATGAACAAAATCCCAAGATGGGAAACAGGAGCATTACAAATCAGTGATCAACACCCACCCACCCCACCCCACCCCAACCTTAGATACACATCACATGACCCATTAGGTCATAAGCGAAATAAAAGAAAATAAAAAGTTAAGTTACAATTAACAATAGTCAAAGCATGTATTTTTTACCTAATGCTATAATGACATCAAGTATCAAAATGTAGAAAGAGAAAAAAAAAAAAAAAACACAAAAGAAAGCGTGTGAGACATCTCATTGTGCATGATTCGCCAGCAAGTCTTGTAACCCCCTCTGCAGTTCTTTCCCACATTTGTATTGTTGAGACTCTTGCCCCATGGATTCTTTCAGTAGAGAGTTCCAGCATTACAACATCTTGAAAGTACAACAACCATTTTTTAACAGGAAGCTTGTGTGGAGGGAGCCACCTCTGAACAATTAGTTTTTTTGCTGCTGTTAGGCCTGCAAGCCACACTTTTCGCTGTTTCTCTGTACATTCAAACTGTGAGTCATCATTCAGTAACAACAAACTTGGCTGTAATGGAATCTCTATTTCTAATAATTCAGATAGGATTAAAGTTACCTTTTTCCAAAGACTTAACCTCTTCACAATCCCAAACCATATGTTTATAGGTACCTGGAATATCTTTGTTACATAGACTACAGCATAGGCTGTTCGTGTGATTCGCATGAAACCTATCAATGGGCGTCCAGTACGCCCTGTGACAAAACTTGAAATGAAACAACTGGTGATTAGGGTTCTTTGATGCACTGAAAACATTATCCCATACCCCTTCCCAGTCTATAGAGTCTGTCTCTAAGTCGCTTTCCCACTTAGCTGCTACAGAAAGGGTAGAGTAAGAAGATTCTAAGAGCCATTGATATGAAAAGGTGACAAATCCTCTGCAGGGAGAAATTTGTAATTTATAGATAACAGGGTGGATTTGCACATTTGAGTCCCATGGTACCCCATAAGCACGTAGTGCTGACCGCAACTGGAGATAAAATGAGGATTTAGGAATATCAAAAAGTTGACAAAGATTTTGGAAGCTCATCAGTCCATCCCTGTTGTATATATCACCCAGCGTATGAAGACCACAAGAAGCCCATGAATGAGATTGAAAAGGCATCTTACCAGAAGTCAGACCATAATTATTCCAGAGAGGAGTGTGCGTGTGTGCTTTCTTGTCACATCTAACCTGCTTTTCTATTCCTCTGAAATTTCTAATTGTATACTGTATTATAGGACCAAAGTCAATATGTTTAGTTTTTGACAAAATGGAGAATAATACATCTTGGAGCCTTATAGGATGCACCAGGCCTTCTTCAATCTCCCTCCAGGAGGTTGGTGATGATGAGTCTAACCAAATTTTCAAAGGACGTAATTGGAAAGCTTGATGGTACAATTTGAAATTTGGCGGTGAGAGTCCTCCATCATCCTTGGCACGTTGTAAAGTGGAGAAGCGTATTCTAGGGTGCTTCCCATCCCATATAAACTTACGTAAAAGTACATCTACTCTTTTCCAATAATCAGTTGGAGGTGGCAGTGGAAGCATCATGCTAATAAAATTTATTCGAGGGAGGACATTAATTTTTATTACAGATATTCTAGTTTGTAAGGAACCTGGCATTTTGCTCCACGTGGCAAGGTTCTGCTGTACATCTTTGAGTATTTTTTCATAATTACACTTAATAATTTCAGAGAGTGACGTCTTAACATGCATACCTAAATAAGTTAACTCTGATTTTACAGGGATCACGGAGGGTATTGCAACCTTCTTGGCCATGTTATTGAGTGGCATTAATGCAGACTTGTCCCAGTTAATTTTATAACCAGACATAGCCTCAAATTCATCAAATATGGGTAGTAAACCGTGGAGGGATTTCTGCAAGTCTGACATATACAAGATAATATCATCCGCGAACAAAGATATCACATGCCTCGACCCTTTGATTTGGATAGGTGTAATATCCTGATATTGTCTGAAAAACTGTGCGAGAGGTTCAATAGACAGAAGGAATAAGGCAGGAGAAAGAGGTGAACCCTGACATGTTCCTCTATGAACTGAAAATGGATCAGAGTGTAAGCCATTAGTGCATACCATCGCTGAGGGGTTTCCGTATAGAACTTTAACCATATCAATAAACTTGGGTCCCAAACCAAATTTATCCATAGTCACCCATAAATAATCCCAGCTGACTGTGTCAAACGCCTTGGCCGTGTCTAGTGATAGAGCTGCAGCTGGGGAATCTGCCTCATGAGAATGATGAATAATATGGAGCAAACGGCGTATATTATCTGCAGCTAAGCATCCTTTCATAAACCCTGTCTGACCAAAATGTATGAGTTTCCCCATATAATTATCCAATCTTGAGGCCGGTACTTTTGAGTATAACTTTAGATCAGAGTTTATTAAAGAAATAGGCCTATAGTTGCCACATTCAGTCTGATCTTTGCCTTTCTTTGGTATCAGAGATATGAGTGCGGTATTCATATGGTCATGAAAATGACCCTGGTCCACCGCCGCATGTATGGCCTCCAACAATACTGGGCCTAGGCTGTCCCAAAACTGTAGTAACAGCTCTGGTGGGATACCATTGGGTCCAGGTGTTTCCCCCCTGGTCAGACTTCTCACAGCTTTAAGGAGTTCTTCCAGAGAGATAGGCTTACCCAATTCCTCAGATTCTGTTTGTTTTAAACAGGGCATATTTAAGGCATCCAAAAACATATGGCATCTGCCCAATTCAAATGATCCAGTAGGAGAATACAAGTCTTGGTAAAAAGACTTAAATAATTTATTTATTTCTTTCGGATCAAAAACTAGTTCCTTTCCTGGTGACCTAATAGAATTTATGGATGCATATTTCTCACTCTGTTTTAATTTCAATGCAAGAAGTTTGCTAGGCCTACTGCCATGGAAGTAGTATTTCTGTCTAACTCTGTCTAACTGTGTATGAGGAATTCTGCTTTTCTTCTTAATATATCATTCAATTCACGTTTGGTTGCTGTTAAACTATTTTCTACTGACCGACTATAGCATTTCTTAAGTTGACCATCAAGTATATTGCAATGTTGCTCCAATATTTTTACTCTCTGGGTTCTGACTTTTTTTAAATGAGATGAAAATGAGATACAAAAACTCCTTATAAATCCCTTTGTAGCCATCCAAACAAATATAGGATCAGAGACAGAGTCCCTGTTTATGGATAAAAAGTCAAGTAGTCCTGTTTTAAATGCAGTAAGAAATGTTTCATTTTGCAAAAGAGTAGTATTAAATCTCCACCTCGGTGATTTTGTAATTTTGATCCCCACATCAATTTCGACTTGAACAGGATTATGATCAGATATTGTCATTGGTAGAATAGAGCAAGAATGTACAGCTGGGTTAAGAGAATGTGATAGGAAAACATGGTCAATTCTGGAAAAAGTTTTGTGACTAGAGGAGAAGAATGTGTAATCTCTGACATCTGGATGGCGTGAACGCCATGCGTCAAAAAGATTAAGGTTGGTTAAAAATGCATTTAGGCCACTAGATGCCTGATGTTGTGCAGCAGACACTACATGAGAGGACCTGTCTAATTTGACATTGAGCACTGCATTCATGTCGCCTGCAATAATCAACTCATATTCTGAAAATGATAACAGACTGGCTGAGAGCCAGGGGAAAAATGAGGCATCATACACGGAGGGCGCATATATTGACACAAAGGCGATTTTCTTCCCTTGGATTGAAGTACAAATTAAGGACAGACGACCCAGGCCAAAGTCACTTTGACATGTCATTGTTTTCTCAATAACCAGATCTAGATTCCGTTTAACTATAATCATTGAACCTTTCGTTTTAGATAGAGCACTGGAGGAAACAGCGATTTTGTATGTCTTATCTTGCATGCGTGAAACATCCTCTATCTTCAGGTGAGAGTCAGTAATGCACGTGATGTCTACATGGTGCCGTCGCAGGAAGCCCAAACATTTCACACGCTTTGTTTTGGTATTAAGACCTTTAACGTTCCAACATAATAATGATAACTTAACCATTGTCGTCCGATATTAATCTTGTGTCCGGTACAAGAAAGTATTTTGAGTCATTGATCCTGTATCTAAGGTAACCTCCCCCCCGTACCCTCCCGCCCCCCCACCCCCCACAACTGTCTAGCACAGAGCCGTGTAAACCACATCACGCAGTCAAAATCCTCATCTCACTTTCCCCATTACTAAGTAGTAGCCGTCGTAAAAAAAAAGCTTATCAAGCAAATGCGAATGAGTAAGAAACAAGACAAAACAAAAAAACCTCAATGTAGGTTCTTTTAAAAAAAGAGCTGATTTAACGTGAACCTGAATAGCCCTCTGAACTGAAAGCTCCCATATAAAAGGGTGAATATGTCATGCATGCATTATGATATGCTTACGAATACTTGTAGAAATGTTCAACTTTCGCCATCTTCGTTTAGAACTAGTATGCAACACAGTCCAAGTTCAAATCAGTCAGTGGCATCCTTCTCGGGGAGTTGGTCGCTCGTTTGGGTAGCTCACTGCTGAACTTCTCCGCTTCTTGTACTGTTTTGAACGACAGCTCCTGGCCTCGATAGGAAACTCGTAGGATAGCAGGGTAGATCAGGGATGTAGATAGACCTTTCGCCCATAGGTCCTTCCGCACAGCTTTGAACGTTGCCCTCTTGTCGCTGGTGTACTTGCTGTAGTCGGCGAAGAACAGTAGCTCCCTGCCCTCATCCACGATTGGAGTGTTGTCTCTCCTGGCTTGTCTGGCACCCTGTAGAATGGCCTGCCGATCCTGGTAGTTTAGGAGTTTGAATATGAGGGTTTGAAGACTATTGGGCTTTTTGGTGGAGTGGATTCGATGTGCCCTTTCAATCTGTACGACTTTTGTTCCAAGAGAAGGGATCCATTTAGGCAGCATTTCCTGCAGGAATCTGATGGCATCTCCTCCCTCTCTGTTAGCTGCTAAATTCACTAGCCTCACATTGTTACGTCTTCCACGATCATCCAATTCTGCTAGCTTTTCTTCAAGCCGTTCCACGTCAGTTTTGAATGTAACAAAATCACGCTTCAGCCCCCTAGTTTCTGATTGAATGCGATCCACTTTCTCACCAAGGCCTTTCATCGCTGTCATATGTTCCACCAAGTCCTTTTGTAGTGCATTGACTGAGTCTTTCACACCACGAAGTTCGGTATGAAGAACCCTCTCCACCATAGCCTCCATTCTGGCTTGTTGTTGCTCAAGTGTTAGGAGGATAGTGTCATTGCCACTAGTATCCATGCTCGGCTTCAGACGTTTCCCACTGGGAGAAGCATTTGGAGATGGTTTAATCTTGTTTTTCGACATATATTAGACTGTTACTCCTCCGCCGTCGACTAATGTTAAATTTTAAAATAAAGGAGCCCGTAAAATTGGCTAAATTTGGGGATTTGTGAAGAGCTCAGAATTTTCTGACCATCGTGCTTGTCGGTCCCACGTGACCCTGCAAAGAGGCTTGGCATACATTTTAATGAAAATGTTTCGTCTTTTGTGAAGGGCAATATTCCGGTGATATCACTTGTTTTTCCCCAGAATTTTTATCAGACAGAGCACTGCAGTAACACGGCAAAAGTATAAAGGCTATGTACCCACATCCTTTTTCTATTTGAAGCCAAGCTGAGCGCACTTGAATTGTTGGCACCTGAGTCGCAAAACATTTTTCATGGCTGCCACCACTATTCACGGGTTCAGCTGTCTAGTAAGTGAATAGCATCTTGAATTAAAGGCTGAAAAGGCTCAATAGGTACCTCATTTCAACACAAGAAAATTCCCAAAGCAAAGCCTGAAATCATGTAAAAGTCTGAATTTCACCAGTGAAATTAAGGTGGTGAAGTCTAGAAACATTTTGAGTGGACACAGACATGTTCGTAGAAGCATTTTTTTTTAGTTTATTCAAACTTTCGTTATGAAAGCTCTAAGCATGGATGAAATTATGATATAGTATCCACGTTATAAAGACGTGACTCGTGGAGACAGTTTAAATGTTTTGGGTGCACACTTTATGCTGCTTTTCACATGGCCACTTGTGACCATGTTGGCATTTAACTGTTTAATTCAAGGAAATGACTAAACCTACTCCATATCCATGGATCAATTTTATTTATTGTATTCCTTGGCAGCACAGCTAAGCTTCATAATATCCAGTCGCTCATCCTTCTGGTCTCCATGTCTCCCATTTGTCATCAGATTTGACCATTTTGACCAACTTTTGACAAAGCTAAACAAGAGATATAACCAAGTAATCAGGGTAGCAAGCGCAGGTAATGGGAGAATTCACGACTGACAAAGTTACTTTATTATAATAAACATAAACACAACAAGCAACCATAGGTGCAGCACTCCGGAAGGGCAGCTAAATTATTTCTCCACCCAAGCTTGTATTTATAACCCTGCAAACAATTTCAGAAAGCTATAGAAAACCTCAAAAGGGTGGAAATGTAGTTACGCTCTGGCCTCAAAGTTGATGGATCAAGTAAACGTATTTGTTGGCATGGCTATTTTCTTAAGCCAAATAGTTACCAGTCACGGTATTACATCTGTCAGCAACTCTATTCTGACAGCAGCACACTGTTAGTCCCAGAAGAAAAATGGAGCCACTCCATTCATCCCCACAGTGGAGGAGAAACACATGGAGGGCAGCAGTGAAAGAACATGTTATTTTCTACATATTATTCATCCCACGCTGTTCTCTCAGCTTGGGTCACGCTGTAAACGTGCAGTGCCTCCAATGTAATGTATTTTTTTTTTACCAAAAGCACAAAATCACTTTTTATGAAAGTGCGTAGGTGTTATTTTGTCAAATTTAACAGAAACCTGAAATTTGTTAATTGCAGCATTAAATATTGTCTTTTAGGGAAGTTTATTAGAAACTTCTGCGTGTTTAAAAAATAAATTTTGAAATACTGTTGCTGCTATGCTGATGTGGCTGTTTATGGACTACCGTGACAAGTGATTATTTCAACTTGGAGGTAAGCACAAATGATTTGTCTGTGTCGGCAGGAACTCAAGAAATCCAACATTGCCCTATTTTCCAGCAGCTGTGAGGTTCTAAACTGTATTATTAGGTATTATAAGTTTGTGTACACATGTGGCAAACAGACGTAAGGATACACACTTTACACATTTTGAAATTTTTTGGTTACAGTCTCAGAAGAAAGTAGTATCTTTTTCTATCAAGTTCTCAGACCTTAAATTAGAAATAACCTAACTGCAGGTTGTGAGTCGACCTTTAGTTTCAATCTGAAATAACTGCGTGACATTTCCTTTCCGAAGTGAGACAGTGAAGCTGCTCAGAAGTGAGCTGGGCTTTACTGTACTGTGGCCGAATGGCTTATCTGATAAGCAAGAGACACCACCCTGACCAATGAGAATTCATTCATCATTCTTATTGAGAAGTAAACCTAGATGAAGAGTGTAAGGTCCAAACTGCTTTGTCTCATTAAGCAAAGCAAACACTGATCAGACTTCGGCATGGTTAAACAGCTTCAGAATGCCTCAAGGGAAACATGCGTACATTGTACGAGAGCTGCTGAAAACGTCCCCGAACTTGTAAACTTACATTTAATTTTTTACTGTCTTTCAGGTAGAATGTCACACTCAGGGGCTAGCATGCATTTCTGACTCCATTTCTCTTTAGGCACTCGACAGCATCAGTGCTTCACACTTGATAGATGGTGTATTTCCTTTGCTGGCATTCTTCATTGCAACCTGTGTATGCTTCCGGCAGCAAGTTCTTTATGGTCACAGACAAAGATATTACACACGTAGAAAAGCTTTTTCCGGTTTGTTGAGCATTTTATTCTATGGAGTTCACTGTATAACAAAAACATGATCCTGTTGGTATGCCAGGTCCCTGGTTACAGAAGAAAGTTTCATTGTGAGCAAGATCCTTACAACACATATGAACAAACTCACCGACTCAAAATTCAACATAACATGACATCAACGTGATATTCTCTGCAACTTGCAAAAATGCATCACAAAAAGTCAGCTGGAAGGTATGAAAAAACCTTGTTTGGACAGTTGGGCAAATGACCAGAAAACTGTAAGTGACAGCTTAGCCATAACACAACTGGATTGTGCAAGCTGATTAAGGGCAGTATCATGTCGTGTTATCAACCATGGCTAATTACTAATCGTCTCCTCTGCCATGAAGGCCACAAGCACGAGATTTCAACACCTCTACATTGCGACAATTTAGCCTTGGATGCAATGCTTTCTTATTACAGTAGCATAGGAATGACCCTAATATTAGATTCGCTTCAAAGTATATACTTTATGGACATGACTGCCTTGCGTTATTCTTGCTTGCCTTTATTGCCGCTGTGTGGATACACGTATTTGTTTACATCGGAATATCACCACCGTTTTAGCTATAATAGCAGAGAAAAACTGTTTTTTTGTCCGAAACACCAAAACAGTATTTTACTTGAAGCTAAATGGAATTTTTCTAAATAACTCTGAGAATTCCAGCAAGAAAATATTAAGAACAACTAGAAATAAACTTAGTTTAAAGCCACACTTGACTATTATTGTCTGTTTGTGGTCATTTGAGGAACTCAGTCATACTTGGGATGCTCAGCAGAGTCACTGCTTCTCTGCATTAGAAATGAGGCTAAGTGAGGTGGCTGAGGCATCTGTAAGGGGTGCCTTCTAGATACCCTCTAAGTGAGGTATTCCATGCATGTCTTGCTGGGAGTACACTCCTGGTCAGAGACATGCTGAGGGGATTATGACTCTTAGCTGGCTTAGGAACACCTCGGTGTGCCCTCTGAAAAACTGGAGGGAGTGGGTCTTACTCTGCTGGTCCTCTGACCTGGAAGAGGTTGAGTGTCAGAATATGGATATTTAATTATGATTGATTATTATAATACGTATAATATTATGAAACGTTACTACAGTGGATTTAAGAAGTGCCAATTTAAGGAATTATTTCTTAAATCCACTGTAGTGACGTACAAAACCAAAAATATTGTAATTGTATCAATCTTTCCTAAACTACAGTAAATACATAATTATAGATTAATCCAATGTTGTAATTGACTGCAGAGGAGGTTTAAAGTTGAGAGCTCATTCCTTCCAAAGTAAACGTATAGGAGAGTGCATCGCTGCTTTTCTTTAATCAAATGTAATTTCACACATCACTATGCAGACGTCTTTCTCATTAACATCAGAGCATCTCCCCATGACTATATCCGAAACCCATCGTAAAAGACTACACTGCAATGTGGAAAATGGCTTCCTTTTTTTTGTTTTTTACGGTATGCTCCTTTGATACTCAAGAAGTCGGCAGCTCCGCTTTCTTTCAACAATGCAACAAAGCCACAACACCTAAAATCAGATCAGAAAACAAATCAACAAAAACCATAAAAACATTACCTGAAATCAATATAATTTACCTCAGAAAGAAATAATATGCTCCTATGAGTAAATACTATTTACAGAACAGCAGGCAGAAAATCATGGCTACACAGTGAGTAAAATATTGAATATATCAAAAAGTTAACACACTTAAATAAATCATATTTCATTTCTTTGTGTGAAGATCAATGAGAGAATTCAGAAAGACTTTCTTTGCTCTCCATTTTGATCCTGGCCTACATCTGTGATGTCCCCTCTTTACACTCGTCTGGGGTTTAAATCTTATTCCCAGGCATTTTCTAAGTTTTGAAAAGCTTACTCAGCGACTCTTATACATAAACATCTTCCCCAATGATTAAGTTATTCATCATAACGTGTAAAAAAGTGCCAAATCAGTGTTTTCTTCCAAAGAAATGTCTGAAGAAACTCAAAATGTTTTGCCATAGAAAGACACAACATGAACAGAGTTACTGCAGCAGGCTGACACAACTGCTGCACCGTTCCAGAAATAAAGAAAAAAAAAAACAAAGAAGTTTGAATTTTTCATATATTACGTCATACTGGATAACATGAACAAATCATTTTGAAATGTTCGGTGAAACAATCCCAACTTGACTATCGGGCTGTGACTACAGCAGGCTTGTCGAGTTATATTCTGTGTTTCATTGAAAGAAATTGAAGAAGAATTAATGCATAGACGCTGCATTCTAGAGTATAAAGCAACAATAGTGTGAAATGTGTCTAATATTCATTTTGAGACACGATTGAAATCTTTTCTTGCCCACACTAGTGTTTTTGCTCTTTTTTACACATGTAAATATAAACTGTGTCTGAATCTACCTTTCAATGTAGTAAAAACTAGTTTGGCAGAAAAGACTCAATGAAAACGATTGGCTTGGTGAGAATTAGATTTTTGAGGTTGCATTAACTGTAATGAGATATCATATTCCACTTCATGACATATTGTAGGTTATTTTTCAGTTTTCTCAGAATAAAGTTGATCTGATCTTGCTGTCCAGTATAGATATCTACTCCTGCAGAAATGAAGCGGACAGAGAGCATGTATTTATGTGCTGCTCAGTTATATCTGAGAGGAGGAACTTGACTCTCCCCAGTCTTGCACTAAAACACAGTTCAGCTTCACTTTTTCAGCATAACACACTGTTAAACCCAGGGCTCATCATGTCATCCAACCCAAAGCTTCTCCTCAATATTAACTCGTAGACTCAGCAAGTCCCTTATAAGTTGTCTGGGCTCTGCAGAACATATTGCTCTGTTTGGAATTAATTTCAAATGAAGACACACTGTATACACACATATATGGTGTAAACACACTTTCTGTAGGAGTACTGTTTTCATCAAAAGATGTAGATAAATGTTACACAAGGGAAAATGACACGTTCTTGGCATAATAAAGACAAATTGCACCAATACATAGGTGCAATAGGAGCCATTTATCTTCTCTCCTCTGTTATGAAAGCCATTCATGTGGTTCAAATGATATGCAACCTCTACCAAGTATGTCTTTCATAGAAAATGTAGTTAATTTGTGCTGTTTTCCAGATGTTAGACGGGGACGGACAATGTACTGTCTTTAAGTCGTACAAGCTTAATGGAAGGAATCTGGTATTTTGGAGCATCTTTGTGGTAATCTATGATAATTATAATGGTATACTGCTTTGTGATTGATCCCCTTGCAGAGAAGAATGTTTTAGTCTCTCAGACCTGCACATTAAGGTGTGTGCACAGTATCAGAGCTTGAACACGACTCAGGGTCACTGGAGAGAGATTTAGTGTCTTGCTTCAGAACAATTTAAGGGAGGGGTGGCTGTAACAGGGGACTGCATGGACGTAGTTCCAGTTCAGGGCCAGTTTCTCTGATTATTTCATTCCACCGGTATATACTTTCTCTTCCCGGTACTTCATGTGCTCACACTCACTTCTTAAATGCTGACTTGTAGAAATGGTCAGGATTTTACCTGAACTTTTCTCACCTAAATTAATCCATCTAAGAATTTTCTTTCTCAGCATGATGAAAAGCCCCTTACCGGTTCATATTAAACTTCCGATCAGTCAATTTGCATAAATGACTTCATAATGTTCATGATTTTTTTCATGAAAAAATAATACTGCAACATTACAGCTTCCCTTTGGGAAAATAAATATACTATATGCTTATATAAGTATGCTATAGACTTAATCAGAGGCTGAAAATATTTAACTTCATATTTAAGTGCTATTTGGGGCTTTGAACTTTAGTGATCACACCAATGAGCTAATCATTCCTTGACAACCAGTCAGCAAGGAAACAAAATATAGAGAACTATCAGAGAATGAATGGAACAATGCCTCTGCTCAAAGCAGATGAGCTGTCTGAACTCCTCAGATTGTCTTTAGAATTATTAACTTACACTTAGCTCACGTGGGAGGGTAGCATCCGTGGTGTTATCTTTTAATTTATCACCCAATGAAATGACTTTATTTTAAGCACCTAAACATGGAAATTTGTTGTAAATAAGTACTGTAAAGGCAGAAATAGTTTATAAACCTCTTACATTGTTGAAGAGAATGGAACCCTGTCCTGGGTCTGGATGCATTTGTCATGAGGCACAACAAACACCGTGATTAATAGGTTGGATGAAAGGGGCTGTCTAGTTTTACTGTGATTTACTTCATCACTTTTGATCAATTTTAGGGCAGGTTAAATTATTTAATTGTCACTTGTTCAATGTTATCAGTTTTTATTTTCTATAACTTAATGTTTATGATTAGGTGGAAAGATGTCAATTGCCCATCAAGTTTTTTAAATCTTACTCTGGCTACCTGATAAGAATAAGGAGATTTGCTGTATTTCAAGAAAGAGCTGAAAGCCATTCTGATTTTGACCTACTGTTGGGAGAATTTGAGTTTGTTTTTCAACATGAATTCTCAAAAGTTAGTCTAAGTTTGTTTAATGCTCTCCAGCTATATATATATATATATATATATACACATATACACACGTATATGTTATTACTATATTGCCAAATGTATTCACTCACCCATCCAAATAATCAAAATCAGGTGTTCCAATCATTTTCATGGCCACAGGTGTATAAATTCAAGCACCTAGGAATGCAGACTGTTTCTACAAACATTTGTGAAAGAACGGGTCGCTCTCAGGAGCTCAGTGAATTCTAGCGTGGTACCGTGATAGGATGCCACCTGTGCAACAAGTCCAGTCGTGAAATTTTCTCGCTACTAAATATTCCGCATTCAGCTGTCAGTGGTATTATAACAAAGTGGAAGCAATTGGGAAAGACAGTATATAAGGCCACTTTGTGTCAGGTGTACACGCTTCTCCATCTGGCAATCTGACGGACGAGTCTGGGTTTGAGTCAAGAATGAGTCAAAGGGTGGACCGACGTCATCTTAAACCCTATGGATTAAGAATGGGATGTCACTTAAATTCATATCTATGTAAAGGCAGATGAGCGAATACTTTTGGCAACATAGTCAAATCAAATCAAATCAAATTTATTTATATAGCACATTTCATGTACAAACAGTTCAAAGTGCTTTGCATAAAATAAAAGCATTGCAGCAGGGAGTGCAAGAAGCTTTAAAAATACATAAAAGAATATAAAGAGAAACAAATAAAATCATTTAAATGAATTTAAAAACAGGCAACAGTCTAGATAAGTTAAAATTAGTGGTGGGCCGTTATCGGCGTTAACGTGCTGCGATAATTTGAGAGTCTTATCGGGCGATATAAAAAATATCACCATTAATCTATTCTCAAAGTTGGGTTGGGAACTGGGTCAAAATAGGTAAGCAAACTGTGATGACTTTTACCTTGATATTTGGGAGCAGGTCGTTTAGGCCATTGGCGTTTAGGCCGCAGTCGTTTAGGCCAACATAGGAGTCGTTTAGGCCAGGCTACCTGAGCAGCTGAAATCTTTATTATTGTACATTCGTTATTATTTGAAGTGGGCGTTTTATTTTGAAGACGGTTTGTGCAGTTCCTCTTCCTTTCTTCACGTTCACCACTCGACATGTTTACACCGGTGCGGCAGTCACTGACGATGTAAGTTATGTTCATACTGATGTGAAATGAATGTGTACATATTACCTTTCTGATAGTGTTTTCTTGCTCCTGGTGTGTATTTGCACTCTTTAAAATGTCCGTTTCTGCTCGTTAGCATGATCGCGATTTAGCATTGTTAAGCTAACCGAATTTCTATTATACAGCATTATTGTCCAATGAATGTGGCAATGCGGATGATTATTTCCACAATTTTATGAATTTATAAATCACCATTTATTAAATAAAAAAAACGTTTCCACACTAAAGTTGGTTATTAAATAATTTACCATAGATATGTAGGCTACCCAGACAGACCAGTAGAGCTGACTTATATCTTATAATAACGAATGTACAGTAATAAAGATTTCAGCTGCTCAGGTAGCCTGGCCTAAACGACTCCTCTGTCGGCCTAAACGACTTCAGGGGGGCCTAAACGACTGCGGCCTAAACGCCAATAGCCTAAACGACCTGTATCCTGATATTTTAGCTCGGGTGTAGGCCGATGTACTTTGTCTGCTGTTAGGTGTGATGAAAACAGAAGAACGCCACTTTGCAGAAGCCTGTGCTAGGCAGTTTATGGAGGTCGCTAATCTGTGGGGGATAGTTGACAAAATCTGCTCTGTTGGAACAGACAGCGCTCCTAATATGGTGGCCGCAGGGAGGATACTGCCCTTCGAACATCTGCCGTGTGTTGCACATGTTGTACAGAGAGCGATTGTAATGTCACTGCGAGAAGGGGTTTTTGATGCTGCACTTGCCAAGTGTCGTAAAATGGTGGGACATATCAAACACAGTCCGGCCAACGCAGACGAGCTGAAAGTCCAGCAAACCTCCCTTGGGCAAGTTCAGGAGCCGCTCGTGCAAGATGTTCCAACACGGTGGAATTCCACCCTCGAGATGATCAAGCGCGTGTGGCGCAACAGAGACGCACTGCACACAACGCAACAGCAGCACCACCTGGCCCTCCCAACAAGTGCTGAATATGAGAAGTTGGCGAAGCTAGAGAAACTGCTGGAGCCATGCATGTGAATAAGCTGGTCTGCCTGCTGCGTGTACACCAAGAGCGACTTCGCTGGAGAAGCTTCGCTTAAGAATTTGCTTTGGTAGCTCGTGATGTCACATTTAGAATGTTAAATTCTTAAAGGCCCCGCGGCTGTGCAGCACCCCCGCAAGAAAAAAACATGAGGAAAGTGAGGGCAGGGACACGAATAAACGTGTTGTTATTTACAATTTGTTATTCAAGATATACATCACGTTACAAATGATGTAAAACTACATTAGGTACACCTGAGAAGAGCAGGAATAGCAGAGGCAGCTGTGAAAAAGAAACTAAATTCGAAATAAAATCCGAAATAAATCAGAAATAAAACTTAATTGCAGTGAGAAAGGTATGCGTGGGGTTACTACACTATTGTATTGAAGCACTCGACACGGCAATTGCAACAGTCTCAGGATTAAACGACTATTGTTTGGATAGGAACCAAAGTTTACACGTCTGTTTCCGCGAACCCCGCGGATTGCCGGACCCCTGAATGAGCCATTTTAATCTAGATTAATCTAGATTAATTTCAAGATTTCAGTGAGATTAATCTAGATTAAAAAAATTAATCTATGCCCACCACTAGTTAAAATATATTTCATGCATAGACACATGAGAAAAGAAATGTCTTTAACCTGGATTTAAAAATGTCAACATTTGGTGAAAGTTTAATCTCCACTGGCAGTTGGTTCCACTTGTTGGCAGCATAACAGCTAAATGCTGCTTCTCCATGTTTAGTCTGGACTCTGGACTGGACCAGCTGACCTGAGTCCTTGGATCTAAGAACTCTGCTAGGTTTATATTCTCTGAACATATCACAGATGTATTTTGGGCCTAAACCGTTCTGGGATTTGTAAACCATCAGCAGGCTTTTAAAATCTATTCTGTGACTGACTGGAAGCCAGTGTAAAGATTTTAAAACTGGTGTGATGTGTTCAGATCTCTTAGTCCGGGTTAAAACTCCAGCAGCAGCGTTCTGGATGAGCTGCAGATGTTTAATGTTCTTTTTGGGAAGTCCAGTTAAAAGACCTTTACAGTAATCAAGTCTACTGGAAATGAATGCATGGATGAGTTTCTCCTGGTGTTTTTGGGAGAGGAAACCTTTAATTCTGTTGATGTTTCTGAGGTGGTAAAAAGCTGCCTTGGTGACAGCTTTGATGTGGCTGCTGAAAGTCAGATCTGAGTCTATCAACACTCCGAGGTTACGAACTTGGTCAGTGATTGTAAGGGCCCGAGTCTCAAGATATTTACCAACGCTGACCCTCTTCTCTTTGCTACCAAACAGAATTATCTCAGTTTTGTCTTCATTTAATTGTAGAAAATTCTCTCTCATCCAGGTGTTTACTTCCTCCAGACACTGACACAGTACGTCTGCTGGGCTGCAGTCGTCCGGTGACAGACACATAAAGTTGTGTATCGTCTGCATAACTGTGATAATTGGTGTTAAAATTCTGCAATATCTGACCCAAAGGGAGCAGATACAAGTTAAACAGAAGAGGTCCAAGAATTGACCCCTGGGGGACTCCACAAGTCATGGCCACTCGCTCAGATTCATAGCTGCCAATTGTAACAAAATAACTCCGGCCTTCTCCCGCTCCAGAAAGTCCAACCCAGTTTTCCAGCTTGTGCAACTTGAGTAGTGTATATATACACATGGTTACAATAATGCCTTTTTAGTAGTATTCAGGCACATGAGCTCTGCTACAATTAGCCTCAAAGCTAGAGAGTATTTAATGTTTATGGCAGCTCTGTTTTCCCCACAGGTGTTTAACAAAAATTAATATTAGTGTTCTGAGCTATTAGGAGAGCAGAGACTGGGGCTGACAATGGAGGACTCAAGAGAGGATATTTTTAGAGGTGTTTTTTTTTCAGTACTGTAGTGTGAATATCAGACAAGAGATGCTCAGACAGAAGCTTTCTGCGTTAACTGCAGGATGCGCTGAAGAAAGCTGCAAATGGCACAAATTGTGTTCATTTTAGAAAATAGAAAAAAATATGAATTACGAATTCGTGAATTATGGTAAACTGTAACCACACATCAGATAAATGACATTCCAAAATGAGTCAACTTGATTTATAAAGAAGAGATTCAGTAAACCCAGAACTTTACAATTAAAGCTGCGAATCATCAATTGAAATTTCATGATCAAACAAAACAGTGCGTCTTAAAAGTGAAGGATACAAAATCTGTCACTTAAAAACAGTACAAAACATATAAAACGTTTCATGGCAAACACAAGACAATGTGCAAAGTACACGCAATAAACAATTGATCACTAAAAATCAAATTGAAATCGTTGAATTCTCAAGGATGAATTAGGTTTTTGTGAGATCAGGTATAATCCAGGTGTTTGCCTTTACGCAAGCTATTTATGTCAATATGTACAGGTAACTCTCAGTTCATCATGAGTAAACATAAATAATACACACATGGTCCTGCACGTACATGGAAGTATATGGCACAGAGCAAAGTTTTTGTGTGAAGTTGCGACACATTTTAGTTTTATAACTGTCTTTCTGTCTTCATGTTGTTGATATCACACAGTGACTTTGGGGTTCTTGTTCAGCTTAAGGAAAGCGATGAAAACTGGCTTGTGGACAAGAACAGATGGAGTCTTAAAGTTGATTTCCATAATTACATCCTGTCCAAGAGCAAAATGCAATCAAGTAAAGTGTTTTATTGAAAAAGGGATTCCTACAAAGAGACCGTTTCATTCGATAATATCAATAAAATATGTTATAAGCCTAATTAGATCAATTAAAAGCCACTTAGGTCACGTGGAAATGTCTTCTTGGAGCAGCCCGACACTACTAAATCAGTGTGTGAGCATGCAAAACTATAAAAGCATGATAAACATCAGTTTTTACTTTTTTTCTTTTGATTTTCCACAAAAACTTAGTGAATGCAAATGAGGTAAGACACTACAATTCAAACATGGAGCAGGTAGGGAATTAGCATCTTGTACAGCTAATGCTCTATGTCTAAGAACATTAGCTACGGTCCTACAGACGAGGGACTATGTCTTTCCTCCTGCTATACTCAGAAAGGAAATGGATGAATGGATGAGTCTACCCTAATAACAGAGTTACTACAGTGGCACCATGGAGGGCCCTGCTCAGTAAGCTTCAACATCATGAACATCATGAAGCTGTTTTTGTATTCCCTGGTCTTCTAGTTGCCATGAAGTGAGAATAGGAGAAATGGCGGAGATGAGCGCTCTGCTTCTATGTAGCAGATGTTGAGGGAATGGGGGACTGAAATGCCAGTGAGGCAAACACATAGAATCTAGTGATTGATAGAGTCACTGAGAGCACAGTTGCTGCGATGTTGCTGCTAAATTTCCCATGTGGTCCAATGACACAGAGAGGTAGACATGTAAACCTCTTCTTCTGTTTCACCAAAGACTCGACAAACAAGAGCACATGGTACATCAAACATTTACTTTCAATTAGGTTTATTTTCTTGATGTGTATTCAAAACAGATGGATAAAGCCCTTAATCAATCATTTGTAAATCAATATTTGTGCTTGCAACACTCGTCTTAATGCCTTTTTGTAGGAGGAACTGCAACTTACATTACCAGTTCTCCAGCAACACCAGAACATGCACTATTGTTGCATCTTCTAATTCAATAAACTCTCTGATAATAATTTATTTAGAGAAACCTTTCTCTCAAAGGGCTTTTAATTACATAACAGGATGCAAAGATCCTGCACGCGGGGAAATGAAATGTTGCCTCCAATATAAATGTAGGAGTGATACTGTGATATGAAGTTGGTGGACCCAAGTTACACGACGGGGTAACCAAGGGGTTGGTTCTGATTGTGCTAATAAAGAAGAAAAAAAAGGTCAGACAGGTCGTAGACAAAGCCATCACCCAACAATACAAAATAAGACTCAGGCCAATACCCACAGAAGCACGGATCTATTCCTTCAGTGCAGGAACTGCTAAACCATTAACCAGTCAAGTGGATGTATACATATGCCAGAACTGTCACTTTCTACTACTGGCAACCAAGTGCCATCCATCCATCCATCATATTCCGCTGGTCCGGGGATCGGGTCGCGGGGGCAGCAGCTTGAGCAGAGAGACCCAGATGTCCCTGTCCCCGGCCACTTCCTCCAGCTCTTCTGGGGGGACCCCGAGGCGTTCCCAGGCCAGCCGAGAGACATAGTCTCTCCAACGTGTCCTGGGTCTTCCCCGGGGCCTCCTCCCAGTGGGACGGGCCCGGAACACCTCACCGGGGAGGCGTCCAGGAGGCATTCTCACTAGATGCCCAAGCCACCTCATCTGACTCCTCTCGATGCTGAGGAGCAGCGGTTCTACTCCGAGCCCCTCCCGGATGACCGAGCTTCTCACCCTATCTCTAAGGGAGAGCCCAGACACCCTGCGGAGGAAACTCATTTCGGCCGCTTGTATTCGCGATCTCGTTCTTTCGGTCACTACCCACAGCTCGTGACCATAGATGAGGATAGGAACATAGATTGACCGGTAAATCGAGAGCTTCGCCTTCTGGCTCAGCTCCTTCTTCACCACGACGGGCCGGTACAGAGCCCGCATCACTGCAGACGCCGCACCGATCCGTCTGTCAATCTCCTGCTCCATTCGTCCCTCACTCGTGAACAAGACCCCGAGATACTTGAACTCCTCCACTTGGGGAAGGATCTCATTCCCGACCCGGAGAGGGCATTCCACCCTTTTCTGGCTGAGGACCATGGTCTCAGATGTAGGAGAAAAAAATTTGAAGAAAAAGGAAACTACAAACTACTGTCAGAACAACAGTACAAGTCATAGACTGAAACAGCTTGGTGACTTAACCAGCAGTGACTTTTTATACCCATCAGCAAAGCAGTGCAACGTCATTGTTAATTTAATGGAATCCCCTGGACTTTAACCATATTTTGAGTTTTTCAGCCTATTATTACCAGAGTTCACACCATAATTTGTTTATGGAACAAATTTGGTTGCAGTTATTTGCACAAAATGATATCATTCCATTACTGGTTGATCATTGCTCTGGCATTGTTTTGGGTCATGAAAGGGAAATTCATTAAAATGCATATCTCCATGGAAGCATGACAAAGCAGCACTCTTGACATGTTGCATCTTGCTTGTTGGTAACCAGGTGTCATCCCTACTGCCTTTAGAGTTGTAAATCAACTAAATAGCAGAAGAGGTTGAGAACAGTTTTGAAACTGCTCAGTGGAGAATTACTGTATATGTTGGTATTGTGCTGACCAATACCAAAAAGGGATTTCCAAATACATGTCATTGCACATAAAATCACCAATAAGGAATTAAATTACACTGAAAAGTGAGATTTTATATTCCATGTTTCTTTTCTCTGTCTCTCTTTCAAGGTTGGACTTTTTTTTTAATTTTTGGGGCAAAATTCAAATTTGGAAACACACACTGAACTGCAGCTTGTAAGTGGAACATAATTTAAAGACTGGTGTAATAAGAAAAATAACTCAGATGGATAAATGGAGCCGGTTTTCAATTACAGAATTTATGTACTTCCAAATGTTACAAAATTCCCCGTGGTCCCAGCAGCAGGATCGTTACAGGAATTGATGGCTAGCAATGTCTCCAATTTGCCCCTTGTGGTCCAAGGAAAAGTTTTTTTTAATATGTTGCATCCTTCATTCTGTGAAATATTGCATTTTTTAGTGCATTGATCACGAGTCAAATCCGAGGACTGAAGAAGATTACTGCGGTTTAAAAAAAAAAAAGGACAAAAAAGAAGAGGAAGGCAAAGTTAGTCTCCAAAACGTACCTCTTGGACTCCTGGAATAAATGCGATATCATCTCTGCTAATAAGACTGTTTTCATTTTGAAACTTCTCCATTCTTTCTCCCAATTAGGTGGTCTGTGCATCTCACAGTCAGTGAAAATACCACGTGAACCGAGAGTTGGAGAGTTTGACAAGATCATCCGCAGGCTGAGTGAGAACCCTAATGCTCGAGTAGTCATTATCTTTGCCAATGAGGATGACATCAGGTGAGTGAACTCAAATCCTAATTGCTGTCAATTAGTGTAATGGTTTTCCCATATTATTTCAAGCACTTTCATTTTTTTATCCACCTTAAGTAAAAGTGCACTATAAATACACTAGATTTGGATAATTTAACAGTTTTCCACACAGCACCTGTGAGTGGTATATATTATTCAGAAATGTAGTGACCTTATCTGAGGCTACATGTGCAGCTGGCGTTAGAATATTATAAATGACTGCACTCCATCTTTTGAGCGTAATCTTCTGAGCAGGATTACATTTAAAAGGGTTTCCAATATTTTGTCCAGTCTCCAGTGTACCTTTTATCCCACTAATAGCTTTCTAATCCAATTTGGTGTTTATTCAGATGTCCCCGTCTATTATAATCAAACCTTGCAAGACAAAAGTAATGTTAACAGCATCTCTGTTTTCCTTGTGGGAGCAAAATCTTTTGGCTAAGATTCATTCTCAAATATTCATGAAGGCAGTCAGCAATAGGAATGAATGAATTAGTTTGAAGTGTAAATCAACATATACAGCCCTGTTTTGGTTTCGTATGGGAAAATAGGTTCCAGCTAGCAGTTATTAAGCCAGTGGATTTCTTGTGGAAGTGGGCAGTGATGTGGGGCAGTCTCCTGGTGATGACCACGGCAGAAGTCCCAGTACTCATTGACTTAATCCGGACCTGATAACGGGTAATAGTCTGGATATTTAGTAATTACAGAAAGCCAGGGGGATCTCTGAACGGCATGTCTGCTCTTTCCTTGAACTCGCTCAGTTTGAGCCTGCAGCAGCTTAATGAACCCAGCACTGCCTTCACAGAAAGCATAAGAGACTGAGCTATACTGATGTTGCATGAGAAAATGATACAATAATAATAACATTCAAAATATTATTAATTATTCAAAATAACATAGAAAATCAAACTAAATCGCAATGTTGGCAACAAAGTTACAAGGTCATTCAAAGGTTTTACAACACCAATGTTTTACACTCAGCTGAGATCACTTCAGGTCAGTTGAGAACCAAGCCTGATGTGTTAAACTTGACATGGCATAGACTCATCTGCAACCTTGAAATAACACCTTTTCTTCACGCTGCTTCACTTTTGCATCAGACCTCTCATGCTGTCACATCATGTCTAATTTGTGAGGTATGTCAATAAGAAAATCCCCCCTCCAGAATGTTGTTCTAAATCATTTTCTCAAGACATGACCGTTTCACCATTTTTCTGTGTATTAAACGGCAGGAAAAATCATTATGAATCACATCACTTCCCTTCTAAGGTCATATAACCTAAAAAAAAAGCTAAAATTGCAACAAGTTAGGTCAGGGATATGACCTCATGTTGTTTGTGTGCTACCAGGGAAAAAGAAAAAATATCCCTCTGATGACCACCTAAATAAAAAGCAGTTCTGTTTAATATATGCTTTTTTTTTAATGTGGCTTTGATAAATGTCTTGCAATCAACATGGTTGATAAAGAGATAAAGCCAACACATGATCTTGTGAAATTGTTCACTGAAAGCAAAACAGATGCTTAAAGAGAGTGTTACTTGGTGAGGTCACAAAGTAGGGAGCGTTTCACCTAAAGCCAGTGTTACACAATATTTTCCCCACCGCCAGGGACCCTTCTTGTTTCCCCCATCCACTACAGAAGGCCACTGCTTGTGATCAAGTGGGGTTTGATGATCACCAAAACAAACCAGGCTCCTCATGCTCATAGGCCTCCTCATCCAGTAGATGACCACATCACTGTCTGCTCACTCAACAGAGTTTGAGGTCAGGTTGTGTGTGGATGCTGGGTGTGGGGTCCCAGCCCACTTGTAACCTTAACCTCAATGCAGTGCAGCAGTGTCACACTGGCTGTATGGTGACCCCAGATAAGCAACTCTTCTCCTTTCTCCTTGCCCCTATGGTGGTAGCACAGGGCCGTGGAGTGAGAGGCCCTCAGTGTAACATTAAAATTTGTCAAAATGATTCGACTTGAGCGGTGAGAAGAGCTTTACCATCGCAGAAATATTAGCCTATACACGTTAATGACGCAAATTTCACACAGTAACTTTCACATACACCCCGCACTCTGGTGATACGACACGTTGTACTGTTGAGACGTCCCGAGTCCTCGCAAAAGGTCCTGAGAGTTGAGTAAGATGGGTTTGCTTTGTTCAGTTTACTCATATGATTTGATATGAAGCTCTTGGTTGTGGTTCACATAAAAGTAAGCTGTTTGCATCATTTTTTTTTGGAATAGGTTGAAAAAAAAATACATTTTAAAAGATTATGTTCTCCTTCTGTTGTAAAATCAGTCAGATTAAGGACCTAAATACAGGACACTGTAGGAAGGGAATAGTAGAAACAAAACTAGTAAATGCAACTCCCTGACAAAACTAAAGTATGCAGTTGAGGCTGGTCACAAAAATACCAAAAGTACAAGAATCTGAAGAGGAACCCATGCACAAACAGGTGACAACCTACGGTTGCACAGCCAGGGTGAATAGAAGCTGGATGAACAGACGGACGAACATAGCAAGAAGGAGAGACAGGACTATATATATATATGTATTTATATACACACACACACACACACACACACACACACATAGGTAGACAAGACACAGGTGGAGAGATTCAAGCCAGAGCTGACAATTACAGTGGGCAGGCAAGCGAGGGAGGAAGAACAGACAACACACCAAAGGGCAGCTGTGTGGCAGTTACACATTTTAGGGTGCCTTTAGATAGAACTGTGGGCTCATTGCCAATATACTATATCCCTGCATGCAACAACAATACAAGATACAATCATGCATTGCTTTCCTGTGTCCCACAGGCGGCTTCTACAAGCAGCTAAGAGGGCCAATCAAACAGGCCATTTCATCTGGGTAGGTTCAGACAGCTGGGGATCCAAAATTTCTCCAATACTCAACCAAGAAGAAATGGCAGAGGGTGCCGTCACCATCCTACCTAAACGACAGGCCATCAAAGGTGACGTGACCCTAATAGATTATTTTCTCACAAAAAAGTATTCTAAGGTCAAATTGAGGTAAATGTTGTCGATACCGTCACCCTTTTTTTTGTTTGTTGAATATTGTATGTAAGTGTATTTTTGCCTCCCTTCAACATCAATCGAGCTATATTCAGCACTTTAAGTCAAATTTGGTTGCAATTAGTTCTTGCTGTAAACTAACTTTTTAAATTTGATCAACACTGTATTACAGGTGTACACAAACTTGTATATAATTATATATATGTATATATATACACACATATTACAGATATGCAGTAAAAACTGTTATACTATCTACAATTAAATCATATGTCACTTGTTGGTTTTACAAAATGTAACAGACTGCTTTTACACATGTTTTTGATTTAAACATCATGTATGGTTGTGCTTTAAAGTTTGTGAACATTCCAAATTTTCATATAAATTTGACCAAAAATGTATTTCCACACATGTACTAGTACTACTACTAATACTGTGTATTATCTGTGTGTGTCCAAAGTATGTGAACCATGTTACTCATTATATTAATGGAGCCCCTTGTTTAGCAATAATAGTGATTCGTCATTACATGGGCTTGAAGAGATTTTGGTTCGGTGCCCTGCTCAGAGCAGTTTGAGCCTCAGGATGTTGGAGTTTCATCGCTTAGACCTCTGACTGTTTCTACAGAGGCGCAGATGAGACAAACCAAACACCTGCTCATGAGCAAGTGTTCCAACACTCATGTGAAAAGGGACTTTAGTTACCCTTGGTGTCTTTTTGACCTGGCAGTCTATTATTTCAAGGGCATGGAAACAAAGGCCTTAAATTTCCTCAGTTTGTACACCTTAGGCTGACTGCAGATTGAGGAAGTTCAAACTTGTTAGAGATGGACAGCATCAAAAGTTATTTTTTGTCTGAGGGGAAAAAAAACTTACACATCCTTGTGTAAGTCAGGGCACTCGCGCCCAACTCTCATCCCGCTGTTTGAAAACTGCGAAATCTTGAAAACTTTAAAATCAATAATTATTAAGTAAGAATGAATAAATGACCATGTACTGGATAATTTGTTTTCTCTTTAATTAGGCTTTATATACAGTATATATTTTTTTATTTAGGTCAGAGGACTCTACAAACTTACTTTGGTATCACCAAATGTACGGATAAAAAAAAAAAAAGATCAGTGTCGAGTTAAAATAAAGCAAATTTTATCCTCCTACAAGTTACTGCAAATAAAACTAACTGCTTGCAATTAGACACTGAAACTCAATTAACACTTACAATTTTCACTGTCAAGCTTAGAAAAGGGATTAGGAGAGCTGTAAATCGGGGCAGACTTTTTTGTTTTGTATCGTGTCGAGTTTCCATTTTGCATGTTCAAGGCAGGAGATGTAAACTGAATAGAAATACACACTTCAGTCAAATGGAATGTAAAAAACACAAGAGATTGAATTCTAACAGCACTTGTTTCTCTCAGGTTTTGATCGCTACTTCATCAGCCGAACATTAGAGAACAACAGAAGGAATATCTGGTTTGCGGAGTTCTGGGAGAACAACTTCCAATGCAAGCTTAGTCGACATGCTGTGAAGAAAGGATCTGGCATCAAAAAGTGTACAAGTGAGTCTGCAAAGCTTAGAAGAGAAGGCGTTTAGTCAATATGAGGCACTCAATCACTGGCCGAGCATATTTGCCATGAATACGTTGTGTTTGTGTGGGTGTGTGTTTGTGTAACTATGTGTATGTGCTTGGTATGCATAGATATGTTTATTTGTTAAGGGGGGGGTAAAATGTAATGAGTGTTAATAAACAAATGGGAATATCTAATTTTGTGACAGCAATGAAAGTTCCCATTACTCATGTGTTGGCTTGTTCAATCTGCAGTGAACTACTCCAGTGCATGCGCTGGAAACAATCAATGGAAAATCCAGTCATCTCATTAGAAACAAGCTTTCAAGTCGTTATAATTTGTAGATCATTCCAAGATGGTCTACCACCTCGCTGTATGCTGCTACACTACATCTCAAGTAGAACCAATTGGATATAAATCTCGCACCTATAGGGTTTTACCAATTTTTTGCACCACATTCCCAGTTTCTCATAAATCAATCTATATGCCGATTCTGCTTAAATTTGGTTGGATAAGCATGTTTACATGCATTTTAATAGTCTGGTTTTGGTCAGAGTAACTCAATAATCAGTTTTTACTAGTGTCATGTTAACATGCTTATTATCTGTGAATAATAAAATCTGCTAACCTAACATATAGATATAATATCTATTCTTATTAGCAAGCTGCTGACTTGCAGTCTATTATACATGCACAAGTTAAACCAGCATTTCCAGATGTTGAAGGCATTGGCTGTTCATCGACTGTTTTGGTTCTCCCTCACTGCTCTCAACTTACCCAAAAATCTTTGAGCTTGAATTAGCAAACCCTAACCCAAAAATAGGCATCAATTTCCTTTTTTTTTGTATTGCTGAATTATGCCTATGATGAAAAGACAGACAGATATTACCATATTATTTAGCACCAATTCAACATTGACAACCTAAATGTTTCTTTAAAATTATCATGGCTGAGGGGCCTCTGCGGTCATGATTATGCATTCATGGATTGTTCTCAGAGCAACTGTAAACTTTTCACAGTGCTGACTGCATTTTGCTGACCAAACACAGCACCTCTTTCTGAAAGAAAAATGCTCTCTCCACCAGAGCGAAACCAGAGTGAAGTTGGCAACAGGAAAAAAAAGACTCCTTTGTATGCTGTAAGCAGAGGTCACAAATTGGATGACCTCAGACTTAAAAAAAAGATCTTATCTAAAAAGTGTGCAATGATTTTATTTATTTTGTGAGTCAACCTTTTTAAAAATAATGTTAGTTGTCTCCCGGTTTGTACCTATTTCCCACAGTCCATAGCTACCCTTATCCATTCACATAACCATGAAGAGGTGACGTCACGTTACGTGGCAACACTGAAGGAAGAATTATACTTGTACAAAAACAACATAGCTAAAAGATAAAATATCACTCTAAGCTATTAAAAATGGATGTAGCAAATGCATTTATATCCCTTTCAAACATGACATTATGTCTGTGTGGTTTTACCTCTCAGAATTGGTGCAACAGGCATTTCATAGGCAGCGCTGCACCATCATACAGATACCCACATGTCTGCCTTGGGGCAAGGAGACAGTTGAAGAATACACACCTGAAAGAATCAAACCCTCCTTCTGTATAAATGCAACTGTTTTCCTTTGTCCTGGGTCTTCACCATGAACGCTGACTGGTGAGGACTGACCCTTCTGCCAGAAGAAAATAAACACGTGGCAGGCCGGCAAAAACGACAGAGATCTCTATATTTCATTTCTCATCAGAGGTATTAGAAAGCAAGGGAAGATTTTTTTCCATGACACATGCTAGAGTTTTGAATGAAATATTGTAATCAAATGATCAGTGATGTCCAAAAACACAGGTTGCCATTATTTAAAAAAAAAATCTGCTTCTGATGTCACTGCCAAAGAAGATTCAGCTCACTGGGGAGGCTTCGGATGGAGATATTTTGGAAAATTAAGTTCAAATGGATAGATATTATTACTTAATTTTTTAAGATTTGACACTAAAGTGGTACAATAGATGAAGAAGCAAAGCTAACCAGTACGAGAAATAAATGCCACACACCATTTTACACCATTGCGTTTAATGGTAAAACAGAGAGATGGCTCCAACGATCCATACTTCCAGGAGAACAGAAATCGTCAATGATTTCTGTATTCATCAGCTGTCACGGTGGCTGCTCTTGAACTAAATTGCTGCTGTTCTTTTCTTCCTCTGAGTAGCCTCCAGGGCACAGTAATTTTTTTTACTGCCAAGATCTACAACCATTTCATTTGGGGCTTTTTCAATGTACGGTACTTCCCTTTGTTCCATTTGAAATCACAGTCATTTCCTCTTTCCCACTTCTGCTCAGTCACAGTCACAAAAGCTGGACCTTATACCATGCATTTCTTATCAGGTAACATGAAAAGCAAATTCTAGCACCTACTTTAATCACTAAAACCTTTGGTTCTTGTGAGTATATTGTATAAACATTGCTCACACTATGCCAAGCTGTTTCTTAATTAACACACTTAATAGGGAGGGAGGAGTAAATTCCTCTCTTTAAAAATCTGCAGGAGACTAATCAACTCCAAGGTGCCGGAAAATGACATTTTTAAAGTAATAACACGATTAGATGGGTGCGTAAGTATTTTATTTATGTAAGATCAAAGCTTTTTAATCAAACAATACGAGTCACTGACAAGTGATCTATGCACCATTACACCTTGGTAGTAACAGGTCATCTCTCATGTCTGAGGAAGTAAAATGCATCTGACTTGGTGTGCAAGGAAAACAACCCAAATCTATTACTCACATCTTACAGCTGGTCTTTTTCCCAGTGTTTTTATATCTGGAGTCCCAGGAGACAAGGTTTACTTTGGGGCTCCAGATCTACATAGTCACTTCCAGCCCACAGGGCATCACTATATAACAAAGGAGTGTAAAACATATTATGAAGATTACCAATGAAAATAATAAATTACCAATTACCAAGGCTATAACCTAATTATTCTGTCACAATATTTTGGCCAGACACGGAAAACAAAATACGTTCCTCTGAGTTCGATGGGTGTCCAAAATGTTGTACACGAATGGCCACCATTAGGCAACAGAACGTGATGCTCTGCTCAGGAAAAGTATCAGAAATTGGCTTCTCAAAAACTTTCAATGATGAAGCAATTGAAAGTCTCAGCAGCAGCTCTTTCCCATGCAAAAGACTTGATAAAGTAATAACCAGATAATTAGATTCTACAGTATAGTACCATATTCATACTCAGTGGGACCAAAGTTTGGTTATCGAGAAAACTATCATCGATGCTGATTTAAAAAAAAAAAAAAAAAGTTTTGTCTGTTTGTAAAAGAGAACCTAGTTTGATTTTGGTAATACTAATTTGTAACAAATCAACCTTGAGTTTACATGGGATGCTAACAGCTTCTAGACCTGCTGTTTCCTGTCCGAGCTTCTACTCTGTGACCTGCTTTACAGGAGAGTGCCATGGCTGAGAGAGCTCAACACAGCTCTGCGGAGCTCGTTCTAATAAACAACCAGGATGGAAATGAAAAAAACATCTTTAGCAATTTAACAACCTTGCAGAACATTTACCTAATAGATGCAAACAGAGGACTGCTCAGCAAGAATTCACAACAAATGCAGATAAAGGAACAGACAACAAAGTGGTGGGCCAAATGAAAAATGCCCATTGTGCAGGTATTTTCCATTACACAGCGTAAACCGCTGCAGATTAATTATACCTTGTGCAGAGACCAACTCACCACATCATTTGTATTGGTGGGCAATGATAAAAAGAGGGCTAAGGCTAGATTAACATTTACTTGTAATATCTTAAAATATTACAAAAAAACTCAGTAATGTCGGTACTTCCAAGCATTAAACTCTGCATGGTCCTGCTCTCTCCATGTTATCTCTTGTTGTCTACATGCGTACTGACGTGGCACCGCTCATAAGTGACTGTCACGAGACACTCTCACAAGCAAAATCGTGGTTTAGTAACGCAGTAACGCAGCCTGGTTGCAGGAAACTAACAGGAATCTAATTACTGTTTTTGCAATTGTAATCCCTTAAAGTGTAATCCCCCACTTTACTCGAAAAAAGTAATCAGATTACTGCCCGTCAATGATCCTGACTATCTATGAGAAGACATTTCTATAATATACCTCTGTTGTCAGTTTTACATTACATTACATTACACTTAGCTGACGCTTTTTATCCAAAGCGATTTACAGCTATTTAGATACAGGGTATTGGTTACAGCCCCTGGAGCAATGTGGGGTTAGGTGCCTTGCTCAAGGGCACTTCAGCCATGGATAGAGGTGTAGGGAGAGGTAATGGTGGGATTTGAACTTGCAACCCTCTGATCTTAAGTCCGCCTCCCTAACCACTAGGCCACGTGTACAGAGTAACATTTACTCAAACATTTCTATGAGTCATCTCTTTGGTGCTCTTGTTTTCTATCAGCACTTCATTAGACCCGGCGGAATGATGGAAAATGTATCAAGCTCACCTTGTTTCTAGTTAAAAATGAAATCTTAGCCGAGTAAAATTCAACAGTTTTGTTAATACTGCTACCTGCTCTGCTCTTTGGTCACTGCACAGTTCGCAGTATTTCACTCTGGTGGACCATAAAACATGATGTGGTTTCTCTGAGCAGAATGAACAAGAAATGGATGCCATTTGTCCTGAACCTGTGAAAGGACATAAATTGGTGGCAATAAAAACAGTGCACAGTTTCACAGCATGACACAGCTATATTGATCAGTAATGTGCAGGACTGGCTCATAAATCATAATTACTTTAGGATGAATAAAAACACTAGTCCTCAATTGTCTGACCGTTTTCTAATGTATCGAACACGTTCGTGGAAATATTGGAGTACAACATTTTTACGACTGTCTGGAAATGTCTTGCAGGATTTCCTTTCATTAAAGTTTTCAGTCTCGCTGGTCTTTGGGGAAAGATGACAGCCTGAAGATGCACTGCCTTTTGTTGGTGCTGTTTCAGCACACATTATGGGTCACAGTTTGAGTGAAGCAAGCTGGCTTGAATCCCACTGTTGCTTTGAATCCCTAGCATGAGTCATCAAGACTACCAGACACAGCTTCATGCCTGCCTGCTCAGTTGTCTACATTCCAATGTTCAATGAACACATCAAGGACACCGCATGCAACTGAAGCTTGTTCAACTATCTTGAGATACAAGATATGTGTTTTTTGTTTATAGAGGAGGAATGATTATTGACCTGCAGCGGTTTAGAATTACAGTGTATGAATATGGTAGATGTCCTCGTTGAAAAAATATTCCATATTCCCAAATTTTATACCTAAATCCTATAAAATCCTTTCTATCCCATTAAGACCTGGCGTCACATATGAATATACCCTCATGTGTAGAAGGTGCCTGCAGTCTTAATGGATTAAAGGCAGTTTTAGCAAGAAAACCTGATTTAATATGCGTAGCCTGCAGCTGGAACAATGAGTTCACTGAATCTGACCGACGGTTTTTGGAAGAAATGAAGGCAACACTGCAGTCTAATTTTCTCCCTGAGGCGACGGTGCCCAGTCTTATAACAATAAAATGGAAGAGGGTCATGATGGCTGTCAAAAGAACTCTGTCAAGCTCTTCCACATGACCAGATCACTTCGGACATTACCTTGTAAACACCCATGCACACACAACAGAAGGCAATCTTCATCCAGAGTTAGACTCAAACACAGAGATCGATTCTTCATATACATGCAAGAATAATATTATGATATTCTTAATATCAAAAAGTGCATTCCTGAAATTACTTTGTATGATTTTCTACTCATAAATGTAATAAATTCAGAAAAGAAGAAATTAATACTACCAACTCATACGGTAATTGTGTCAGACAGAAATAAACAGCGTGTCATAATTCAAAAGGATTATTACCAGCCATCTTCAGAGACTAAAAGTTGTGTAACTTCACCAGCCTGGAAATGCACATTTCTACAAAGCTCTCAAGTAGTAGATTCAGTATTGTTCATTGTGCATTCAAAGGAAGTGTTGGGGGCAGCCAGTCTGTACAAGGCAAGGTATCATCAGCTCGGTCATATCGAATATACAAGTTAAACTGAAACAGGATCAACAGCAAGCAATAACAGTACAGCACCCGTGTGGGGAAAACGTATTATTTAGTCACTACCTGTAGTGCTTTAAGAGAGCAAAACTTTGTCTCGCAGTAAATCAGGGACTTTTAACACCATTTAGCTTTGTATTGTATCATTTTGATAAATATAAACAGTCAGGATAAGATTATAGCTTTTGTCTTGTCAGATTATTCAATATGAGCATATGGCTCCTATTAAACCATCCAAACTTTTAGAAACTACGGATTCTTCCATAGTGGACTAGTGCACTGCAGAATTTCATAAACATGTCAGTGTAGTGTTGAGTTAGGTCCACAGGGATGGCAAATGTTAGCCTGGGCGAAAGCCGACTGTTGACTCTGTCAAACAGTCTGGGAAAACCCCAGAGGAATCCGTTTCTATGGAGGGCGGGACCTTACCCAGCAACTTAAATTCATTGGAGTAACGGAGTTCCCTTAACCAATCAGTAATGTTTAGAAATGACGTTGGTTATGCGCCGAGGTTCATGCTTACTCTCGCGAGGCTCCAGCTCGCGAATCACGCTTCCCACATCCGCTTTCATTATACCGGTCCGATTTGATAAATCAAACTTTTCCCACAGCCAGTTGGAAGGAGAGCTACGACATCCTTGCCACTAACAAAATTGACGAGGCATTCCTCTTGCTCTCGTTTTAATTGTGTAATGGTCTCCAGAGTTGAGACAACTTCATGGATAGCTTCTAGCGTTCTTCCGTCGCCATGTTTATTTCCGCTGCGGTTGAACTACAATTATATGGACTACAATGGACTCCGCGCGTGAGTTCTTCGTCACCACTCGCAACTGTTTGCTGATTGGCAAAACACTGAGCGAACTGAGGTAGGGGGATTTGGCCAGACTATGTGCGGAGCCAAAATCTTTGGGCGGAAGTACGTAGGATGGCGTCGCCAGGCTAGGCAAATGTACCTGCACCTGCCCTCTTTGCTACATTGTTAAACTTTCAACAAAGTAAACTGTCCTCTGTGTTATGTGGCAGGCAACACGGACTGTGTGTAGGACTCTGAGCGCAACAAAAACATGGATAACCATTAGCTCAATATGTACCTGAATGCATCTCCCATAAACACAAATGTGAGCCTGAAGTTGCTGCTGCTCATACCTTGTGCATACAAGGGTGTAAAAAAGACAAAAAATAGAAAGAAATACAAAAGAATTACACTTTTTTATAAAAGGGAGCCAAGAAAGGAACAATTTGTCTCCATTCAAAGAAACATTTAAAGAGAAAGCACACAGCGCTTGTAGTTTGTGTTCTTTTCAGAAGCTCTTTCTATATTTGATGTTTTTATCTTTTATTGCATTTCATTCTGCTGACCTCCCCACAGAACGTGTTAACATCTGGTTCCTGTGCGTTTTCTGCATTTATCAGTCAGCTGAGCTACCTTAAACTTATGTGTCCAAACATGAACGTGTGTTCCTTCAGCTCGTGTGAAAGGACGACCTGTGTTAAGCAGCTTTTGTAAATATTAAAGATAAAAACTCAAGGGGGTTAGAAAACGGTCAAATAAACACAGTTTAAACAAGAAGCTTTTATCTTATTCAGAAAGCACCGTTTCAAAAACAAAAACGGAGCAAAACTTGTCCGGTCGCCAAGTCATTTTCAAATTACGATTTACAAAACACATTCATACGCTTTACAATTATAGTGCGATAGACAACAGCCGGCTAGCCTATGAAATATTCTCATTATTTGTGTTTCCACACCAGACTGTGCCAAAAATCTGAAAGTTAAATTAGAGGTTCATTCATTTCAAATGTTCCCTTCTGGCACAACACAGACAAGACGAGTTAATCATCCTTGTCATAGCTGTACTGTGTGTGTACAGTGTAAATTTAGCATCAGATGTGGTTTATAAAGTTGTTAATGAGACTATATAAACTATACTGGGCCAAAATCAATAGCCCACAAATTTGATGAGGTAATAGTAACAGTCACAAATAGCCTCAGACCTTTTCGTCCGCTCCGTCTTTCCTTCACTGTAATTTAATCCACATTTCATGAGAAAGGAAAGTAAATAACAAACAAGAGAAAACTAGGGACCGATAAAAAAACAAAACATAATACTGGAAAACCATCAATCCATGAGCTACAGATGCTTTACTTTGTAAAGGGTCGCATGGGGCTGGGGCTTATCCAAGCTGACAGAAGGAGAGAGGCGGGATTCAGCCTGTAGGCTACAGGTCGCCAGTCCGTAATGGAGGTACAACAGAGACAGACAAACATACACAATCAAACCTGCAGCACAGAATCACTAATGAACTCTTTGGATTGTAGGAAATCATTTTTTATCTTTAGAAAAAAAAAGGATTGTTACTGATTAGTGAGATTGATGATGGATGTCTTAAGGCCTGATAGACGGGGATGTTTAATGAGACCTTCAGAGCCTTGTTACTGATTTTAAATAGCCTCTTTAACACAATGAGATACTGAGGGAGCATGCGAGTGACAAAAACTATTTATTTGTTTCAAGTTAGCCTTCTCTCAGACTTAACAAAGCTTAACATGACATGATTCCATTTTGTCAACTGCCTACGCTGTTTTTCTCTTTGTGTGTGTGTGCCTATTACAATGTTTATATGATCTTTTGTCTCTTGGTTTGCCTTAAACAACATAGTGGAAAGGCCAATATTTGTATCAAGCAACATGGAAGTTAATCTTAATTGACAGAAAGGATGTGCAGAACCCAAATACTGCTTCTGTGATGACAGTAAGCAGGTCATTTATTCACTTTATGTTTTAACAAATGCCAGAGCGTAATTAGACAGCGGTTTGAAAAAGTACAGAGGCCACATTATATGTTAGTAACGTGAGCTCATATTCAGAATTCCTCTCTGAAGTCAATTTTTTTTGTACAAAGGAAACGGGGTGCTGTAATACGAGTCCCTCAATTTCCAAACATTTTTCATTCTCAAGCTTACACCGTTCACAACCAGGGGATTTAATTATTCTAAAAAGGCATTAACCTTCAAAGCCCACGGGAATAGACTGGTATAGACCAGGGTACCTGCAGCTTAAAGGTTCAATAGATATTTCAAACCTTTTTACAGCTACAAACAAGCATTTACTTCGAGCAGATTTAGTGGCGTAATGATGTTTTTTTGCCAGGCGGCTCAGTAACTCCTTTTGTGTGTTTCTTCATCTGAGCTTATCTGTACCATGTTTTGGCAACCAGTTCAAGTGCTTCCATATTTTCCTCCGTCGAATAAACCAAAATAAAGATTCTTTGACTAAAATGGAACTTTTAGTTTTGGTTCTGTTTGTTTTTGATTGGAATTTTGCTGCTTTGGTTGGACACCCAGTAGTTGTCTCAGGTCGTATATTTGAATCTTCAACGCATGTTAGAATTAAGACGAACGCTCCTCGAGATAAAATTCAAGACTTAAATATTCAATGACCAAACAGAGAAAAAGAAAAAGAATCTTCTTGGCTCAAACAAGTGAAACCTCTATTAAAGAGTGCCAGAGTTTTAGCTTAGACTTTATTAAGCTCTTAAAACACTGTCACAGAAATGTCAAACGTTATCTGTCACTTTCCCTGGCTTTAAAATACTGTAATTTACATACTTTCACACTGAGTGTCTGAGAAGAAAGTAATTTCTTGCAATTTGCGGCAATTACCTACCCAGGCTCCGCCCTCGCAGTGACTTACTCAGGCAAACTGCTCATTCAGGTGGATTCGAGTTCCCGAAAAAATGGGAACTCCACCCACTTTGTCGGGAAGCAATCAACTTTGAGCAGCGCCAACGGCCCAGGGTAGAGGCGTGTTCAAGGTAGTGACGTGGTTGAACTGCCACTCAACCTATGGATTGTACACGGAAGCGCTTCATTCAATATCAACATGGAGCAGCGTCAAGCTTTTGACACTGCTGTAGATGCTGTAATGAAAGTGTTCGACGGGAGATTCTCGTTAAAAATCGAGCAAAGAACAGCCCTTGAATAATTTCTTGACAGGAAAGACGTTTTCGCCTTGCTCCCTACTGGCTTTGGTAAGAGTTTAATCTACCAGTTAGCCCCGCTGGTAGCTAAATCATACGTCAGAGGAAAGAGTGGTGTGATTGGCTTAAGCTTAGGCACAGCCTTTTCTGGCCACAACCAGTAGCAACCCAAGGGAGGCGGGTTGAACAGGCCATTTCGAATCGTATTCGTTATGGTCTTGGTCAGACCAGAATCTCGAAGAGATTTGAAAGTCTATGTTAATCAGGCTAGCAATTACCACTAATTTCAGATTGTACGTAAGCATCAAATAGTAATTCTCATGCATTTTTAGAGAGAGAGGAGAATGACTGGCCGTTGCCCAGAAAGAAAAGCAGTTTTTGAAGACAATTAAAAAAAAAAAAGATAGTTAAAGCAATCTACATGTGGGGGGTCTATGTTCACTCAGCCCTCGAAACAGCACCAGCTCTATAATATGTGTTTGAACAAGGTGAAAGACCTGAGGTCATTTGTCTCCTGCCAGTTCTGTTAACTTTCAAAATGACGTGTTTTCAGATTTAAAATTTTTTAAAAAACGATACAAAACACCAAGGCAGGGTTTGATCCACACAGGCTTCTGTATTATCATCACAAAACTTAACTGACAAAGTGTGTAAAATGTCATTTTTCTCAAGCTACTTTTAGCTGTGACACCTTCTTTCATTTCGGTCTGTTGGCATATTTGACATCATATTTTGATATCTGTTGCAGCAGAGGTGTCACTGCTGACACTGCTCAACTTACCCGGCAAGGCATTGGTTAACAAGCGCATTAAGCCAATAATTGAAACCTTGCTTGGCGATTAACATATTTTCGAAGCATTAGAACAACCCAGCTATGATTAATATACACCTGTCATAACTAATTACATTAACACTGAAAATGATTAGACCTGCCTTGCTGTGTCTTCCTCCCCTCTTATGCCACTCACTCAAGCTCTGAGCTCATGATTAATAGACGTAAAGTCCCGTGTGACTTCATTTAACAATGTACACCAACAGATCATATAAACCCAAATCAAATGTGCCCAAAGAAGAGTCCCTGCATTATCAAACTAGATCTCCAGTTTATATTTGTACTTCTGAACATTTATCTAATTCAATAAGCACATGATACTATATTGCAAAGGCATTTACTGTAGCTGCACAGTTTAAAGAAGATTAAGAAACATGATGCCAAAAAATTCTGTCTGAATAAATTTGAGTGGGTTCAATTGATCGACAGCCCAAAATGAGAGAGGCTGCGAGCAAGACCGTTTTTTATTTGTGCACAGGGATTCTTGATTGATGTCTTGAAGAAATGGTTTACAATTAGTGGTTAACATGCCAATCCCAACATAACATCAAAATAGTCACAAAAAAAAAAGATAGTCTCACAATTGAGTAATCAGGCTCCTTGAAAGGTTATCATTTGCTTGATTTTACAAATCTAACGACTATTGTTTAGTTCTTACATTTTTCATTGATTGTCGAGCAGCTTTTTTGTTCTGATTATTATGCCATTCATATCAAATATTCCAGCAATTATTGTCCTTCAAGGCTGCAGTGACTCAGCCTGTAAAACAGCACGGAATTCAAGCTCTGAATGATTTTTATGTTGTTGATGTTTCCCTTTAGACCATGAGCGGATCGGGAAAGATTCCTCCTACGAACAGGAAGGGAAGGTCCAGTTCGTGATAGATGCTGTTTATGCCATGGCTCATGCCCTGCATAACATGCACAAAGACCTCTGTCCTGGAAAAGTTGGACTCTGCCCCAAGATGGACACCATCAACGGTACACTGCTGCTCAAGTATATTCGCCTCGTCAACTTTTCAGGTGCGTGTTGGTACTTCTTCTGTATGCTCAAAGCTGCACATATACTTTACATAAAGCAAAAGCTGCTACCAAATCATTTGGGCTATTTGCTAACAAACAGCTAAAGAGTGTTCAAGGATTAACTTGATTCACATATTCTATGATAGGCGATGTATCAAGTTTCTTACTGTATAAAATACATTTATTGTTGTGGTATTTGTGTTGTGGTGTCTGAGGCATATGGCAATATAGTGTCTTATTAATAATACGGATACCATGGTCATACATGTGCATTTTTGTGACCCGCTAATGCTCATGCAGAGGATTTTTAAGGATACAGCGATCTCCAATTATAAGGCCACTAAATGTGATTCAGCAACAAAGGCTGAGCTATACAAGAGGATTGAAGATGACCAGCAGAACAGCATGTTTTATCTTAATTTGTGACTAGCAGAAACTGTGCTTTGTGAGAATTCCACTTGAAGGGACCTGGAAGCTGAGTCCAAATATGCGAAATGAGAGTGGGAGGAGAGTTAACAGACAGCTCAACGGTTAGAGTCAGCAGTTGTCTTCCAGTGGCTGTCCTTCGTAAACCAAAATGTCATTCTTTTTTTAAAAACTGTTACTTGCAAATACTGTATGCTGTTATCTCTGGAGACAGAAGTAGGTATGAGTCTTTCTATATGAAGGCTAGACACTTGCCTGCTTAGTCTTCACATCTATAAATGAAACCCTCTGACAGTTCCTTTTAGAGGTCTCTTAAAAAAGGATACATGTTCCTTATTTCAGGGTTTTCAAAGATCCGAACCTTTGTTGAACCGTTTTGGCAAGAACTGCTAAAGTCTCTAAAAATGTTTGCACAATTCATTCCTTTCAGTCCTAATGTTATTATTCTCCCACAGCCAGCTGACACCCACATATGTGCCTCTTTTGTCGAGTTGTCATGGCTTTCAGCTTATGAGATATGTTGTTTGTTGGAAGTAACCAAAAACAGAAATATTGAGAAAGCAAAATAAGAATTTATAAAGAGGGATATTCTTTGTCAAGAGATGTGGATTCAAAAATCTACAGAATTTCTTAAAAAAGAATCCTAAAAGTGTGTCTTCTGTTTGTCTCTTAGTAGATCTTTCATACTTCTAAACATATGAACACTGTTTGTTACCAGTTGACATTAGATAACAACTGGGCAACCTTTACATTATTTCCGTATCTGCATGTGTAAATATCTCAAATTAAATACGTTATTGTATAAGGGTTTACTCACTACATCATGCTTAATCCTCCAGAACAATACTCATATTCTTCTATTCATCTCCAGGGGAATGTTTGGAAATCATCAAGATCAAAAGGGAAGAATCTTTATCAAAAGAGTGCAAAAACTGATTCAAAAGGTGGAGAATAAACATACACCATAATTATGTAACAAGCACAAGCACCAGCACAATCAATCATAGCCCTATGCATACAAAAAAAGTAGAATATGCACAAAAGTAACTGTGTGCTGATGGTCAGGCAATCAAGCGGAAAGCAACACAATTACTTTGATACGGTCTGAAACCCGCTCCAACCTTACAGATGATTATATATTAAGTGATGCATTTATTTCTATGGCTATTAAAGACTGGGATCTTTACATGAGGAGCAGCCACGTACATGAAAGGAACAATTGAACTAAAATGAGAAGCATAAGGGTTCTGAGGCTAAACACTTCCGTCATCATTACGTGTAGGTTGGCAAGTGATCGTGTTTGCAGAACCAAAGTGAGACACCATGCTCTGCCCCATCAATTCCAACTCTAACTTTTGTCAAATACATCTCAACAAGGGAAATAAGCATTTTTTTTCTTTTAATAATTCCTTTTTAACCTCAATGGAGCATTAACTAAGAAAGTCAACCTTCCCATCCTTAAATATAAGTAAAAACCAAAGATGCAAATAAAATAGTCTGCTGGAAATCTTTCTCACAGCCACCACACAATTTAACCAGCTCAGTGCAAATAATTACACACACAGCAGCCTTGTAGGAAACTGGACAAGCAATCTGTTCAATCAGCAAGACAGCTGTCAAAAATGTCTGATATGCCTGATTTCCAACTGATTGTTTGGCAACCAGAATGTTAACTGTTCATGCAGTTAATCAGAAGTTGTGACTGCTCTCAAACTGAAAAACTAAAAACAAATGGCACAAATGTGGTCCCCTATTCCGAAATTAGGCTTAATTTGCACAGTGTCTGTTTGACTTAACTAAACTTTAACCAAAGCTGTGGCCGCTCATGATGTGTAAAAGGCTCAATGTGCAAGAGGCTCTAATGTGTGACACCAGGTGTATACATGAAACGTGATGCAAAATATGTGCTGATAAATAAAGAAAGGAGAAAGCATGCATAAAGACAAGAATATGAACCGTGTAGGCATGTATGTTAATAATGTGCCCAGCACACCCCTTTATTATTGTGGATTAAAATGAGTTCTTTGCACGGTTACCTTTCATCCCTAATGGATATTGGCAGGAACCTGGTTAGTATTTTAGTATTTTACCGTTAGCTCCATCTTCAAAGTAAATCCTTGTTTAACCTTTCCTCATTGGGGTTATTACTGTGTAAGCAGGTCAGTCCTGATGTATGTTGAATTTAAAAGAGTCAATTTGCATTAAAACAGTTTATTATGTCCCGCTATGTAAAACTTTTGGAATGTGAAGACAAAAAAAATCTCGGTCCTTACCAGGTGTTAAACTAATGTAAGTACAACCTTTGATGGAAATAATACATATAATATTACACATACACAAAGCCAAGGAGGAACTATGTCAGCAGTGATCTTTGGGAAGCAACTGTAGTTACCTATAAGTCTTGGAAAGGTTACCAGGCCATTTCCAAACCATTTGGACTCCATCATTCTACAGTAAGAAAGAATATTTACCAGTGGATAATATTCAAGACAGTTGTCAATGTTCCCAGAAGTTAACATCCAAAGAAGTTTACCTAAAGGTGAAATCGAAGAGCTACTTTTTAGGCTCTACAAGTTGTTAAATGTTTTGGTATGAATTGGTAAAAATGCCTCATACAAACTGCTGAGTGCGGTGGCAGAGGGCCTTAACAGAGCTGTGCATAAACAAATGCCCATAAACATCATTGAACATCAGCAATGCTATAAAAAAAAGGGGGCTAAAATGCTTCCACAACAATTTGAGCCACTGATAACCTTATAGAGAAAACAGTTACTTTGAATTAGCGCAGCTGAAGTTTGTTCTGAAAGCTGCTGAATCATCAGGTGCAGTTCAATGTTTTTACACCGTCTCTGCATTTTGCCTTAATTTTTGTTCGATAAATAATGACACAGTATAAAGACATGAACTGTTTCTCTTATCTGGGTTTAAGAACTGCTATGGACCAAATCATCTTTTCTTTTCTTTTTTTTTTCAATTATGTCCTGATACATTGAACCTTAAAGCTATTTGTTTAGCTCGACAAGATAAATAAATAGAAAATTTTTGAAGCCTCAAAATAAAGCTTAAGATAGCATGTTGTTTGGCAGACATACATTTTAGAATTAAATTTAAACTCCTCATGGAATTAATGTATATTACTGGAAGTGTTGTTAGCACTGAAGTCACAGGGTTTACAACAGAAATGTCTAGAAAATCAGTGCTCAATGTTACCCGAATGTTGCCTTGCTTACTTTACTTTTAAGAGATTTTCTGCACGGCAATTGAGATTTCTGACAAAAGGAAACTCAGGCACTTCACATTCTGCACATTTAGTTGATATTTACTTGTGTTTAGTTGTAAAATAGGAATCCTTGTGATGGGATATACTCAAAGGTGTCATGGGGAGAATCGGCTTTAAAAAAAATAACCTTGCAAGATATAAACCTGACAGTAAAATGATTTTAAATGTGCTACTAATTAAATATTGACAGCCACTTCAGGGTTTTAACATTGTTATTTAAAGTTACCAGTTTTAATGAGTGCTGACATCCGTAAGTTCCGCCGA